>NC_087343.1:150765000-151390000 GCF_030014295.1 Loxodonta africana | reverse complement strand
TCTGAATACAGGAGGACTAAAACAGGAAGCCGGGGCAGCCTTTGTTTTTGGTTCACCCATATTGGATTTGATTCTAGGTTGACTGGAGTCAGGCAGGCTGAGGAGGCTCTGGATTCTTGGATTCCATGAGCTCACAGTGGAGCCAGGCAAACCCACATTCCATCCTGGCTCCCTCCATCAGTTCTTACCAGCCCAGCTTCTTTATTTCTTTAAGCACAATAAATCATTATGTGTCTGCCTGTGAGTCATTTACCCATTCATTTGCTCAATCAACAGATATTTTGGGGCATTTACTATGTGCAACTATATGTAACGGGCCAGCAAGGGCAAGGGAGACCCTCGGCGAGATGGACTGGCACAACAGCCACAATGATGAACGTGCCAGCGACCATGAGGATGACACAGAACCAGGCAATGTTTTGTTCTGTTGTACATAAGGTCACCATGAGTCAAAGTCAACTTGACAGCAGCTATCTATCTACTATGTGTAACACATTGTACTAGACCCTGGAGATACGGGTGGGCAAGACAGACATGATGTCTGACCTCATGAAATTTATATTCTAGAGACAAGGGAGAAAGATAATACACAGGTAACAATTAAATGAACAATATGATTTCAGATAGGAGTAAGGATTAAGAGTGATAGGAAAAAGGAGTGCTCATTTAGACAGAGTTGAGACATGAAAGACCAGAATGAGCCCTATGATGGGGCAGAACATCCCAGAGGAGGAAATAGGAAGGGTAAAAGGCCCTAAGGTGGGAATAAGCCTGGCATATTCAAGGAACAGGAAGAAGGCCAGTGTGCTGAGGGGTAGTAAATGAGGAAAAGAGTAGTACTGGATGAGGTCAGAGTTGTAGGCAGGAGCCAAACCACGTAAAATCTCGTAGGTGATGGTAAGGAGTTTGGATTTTACTTTAAGAGCATTGGGAAACCCCTAGGGGGTTAAGCAGTGGAGTGAACATGAACTGATCTGCATTTTAAAAAGGTCACTTTGGCTGCTATGTGAAGAATGAAGTGTAAGGGAAAGTGAATGAGTGCCTGTCATCATTCATTCATTTATTCAAAAATATTTTTTGAGTGCCTAATTGCCAGGCACTGTGCCAACGACTAGGAAATCATGGTGAGCAAAACATCATTCCTTCCCTCAAGGAGCTTACAGGACAGCTGGGGAGACAGAGAAGTACATATGCCTCTATAACAGAATGATCTAAGTGCCATGCTGGGGTAATCTCCATGTGTTTTGGGAGCCCAGAGGAATTCATTCATTCATTCAATAAATATTTATGTGCTCTTGAGATACAATAGGGAACAAAACAGGCAAGGCACATAACCTCACAGTGTTTACAGATTAGTGGGGGAGACAGACATTAATAAAACACTCTCACAGGCATGTCATTACCCATTGTGATATGAGCTGTGAAAGAAAAATAAAATGAGAGTATTTAAGAAGAGTGAAATGCAGGTAAGTAGTTACATAGGTAAAAAGGGAAGGAAGAGTGCTGTGGACCCACTGAGCTCCAGCCTCAGCTCTGTGGGTCCAGAAAGGCTTTCTGATATCTAAACTGAGTCCTGAAGGATGAGTAGGAGTTAGCCAGGTGAAGGAGACTTGGAGGGGAAAGGAATGCACCCCAGGCTAAGGTAACAGCTGTACAAAAGCATGGAGGCAAGAGTACATAGTGAATTCAGGGGAAAATAAGTGGTTCAGTATGGCTGAGCTGTAGAGTGGGAAGACAGCAGCATGGTAAAAAGGATGGATAAGAAAGCAGGATCATAATTGTGCCATGCTAAGAAATTCTTTTGAACTTCATCCTGAGGGCAACAGAAAACTGCTAAAGGATTTTAAGCACGAGAGTGACAGAGCCGGACAGAGTGTTAGAAACTGCTCTGGCCACAGAGAGGCGGCTAGGCTGAGCCCCCACAATGTGCCACACTTTATCTAGCACAGTAAATCCTACTGAAATGGGCATTACGCCCTCAGTGAAATCCCTGTTGGTAAATTTCTCTAGGCTGAGCGAAGATCAGGTTATCAAATGACATTGGCCATCTCTTTACTGCTCTCTCCCCATTGTCTGCATCCCAGACCAGGCCCAGCAGGAGTCATGAATTTTTAAGGCAGTTATACAGTGCACTGAACACCAACCCATCAATACCTCTAGGCCTGGGCCCACCAGGGACCCCAGTTTCCTCTTCTAATGGACTGGGATGCGGTGTACAGTACAAGGCCCCCTTAGTTCTCAATGGTTTATTCTTCCTCATGAATTTGCTTAAGATGAGGCTGTGACCCCTGCCTACTATCATTTGCCATCAGCAGTTTTGCTCTTGTTTTGAACTACTTTCAGCCAAATGGCTGGTTCTATGAACCAAAGCTCTTTTTTCCTGGTGGTTGGCAGTGTCTTCTGACAGGCATACTGTGTCTCCGCTGAGGCTGAGGCCCAGGAGATCGGAGTGAGGTTTCTAAAATGTGGTCTAGGCAGGTCTTCCCTGCCTCAAATGGCTTCTCATTTTTAGAGGATAAAATCTAAACAGTTTAGCCTGGCCTACAAGGCCCTTGGAAACCCTGGGTGGTGCGAACGGTTAACAAGCTCAGCTGCTCACCAAAATGTTGGAGGCTGGGGGCTTGAATCCACCCAGAGGTACCTCAGAAGAAAGGCCTGGTGATACACTTCCAAAAAATCAGCCACCGCAGTCCCTCTGGAGTGCAGTTCTGCTTTGATACACATGGGATCGCCATGAATCGGAGTTGACTCAACAGCCACTGTTTTTTTTTACAGGGTCCTTTGGAATCTGCTCCTTTCCACCAGCTTTTTCCTGACTGGAAGTCTTTTCCTCAGATCTTTCCATAGTGGCTCCTTCTCATCATTCAGGTCTCAATTCAAATGTCTCCTCCTCAAAATTGTCTCCCTGATGACCTAATCTAAGGTAGCTGGCTAGTCATTCTCTACCCTATTACTCTATTTTATTTTCTTCATAGTACATGTCACCATCCAAAATTATTTATCTACTTGCTTGTCTGTCTTCTCCCTCTAGAATGTAGCCTACTAGCAGGGACTTTGTCTGTCTTGCTCACTGTGTCATTCCCAATACCTAGAACAATGGCTGGCACAGAGTAGGTGCCAAATGAATGAATGGTCTTAACCTATCTTTCTAACCTCATTCCACTCCATTTCTGTACTTAATCCCTAAGCTTTGGACAAAAGGAGGTCTATGGGGGCCTTCAGGCCTGCCTTGCTAATTGAGGCTGCTAATTCCTTTGGCCTGGAATGTCTTTCCTCCTCTCCTAGCCACCCACCTCCCCAACACATTGATACTCTCTTTTCTTTCAGATTTTGAAATCCTCCCAGGTACTCAAGCCTGGCACACATCTCTGTCAAGGTGCATCTCACTGCAGTGGTGCATGCACCTGACACCTATCCCACCTGTCTGTGAGCTCCTGAAGGAAGGCATCTGTTCACCTAGGACCCAGTATAGTAATCAGCACACAGTAGGTACTTCACTAATGTTTGACTAGGCACTAAGATGTAGTTCAGAGAAACATGGATTAGGAAACTGGTCATTTTTATGGCAATCATAGGAAGAGTTCTCATAAACTTGAACCTAAGCAGAGTGGCAGCCACTTCTTATGGGCCAAACCAGGAAAATAGCACCATATTAACTAGTAACTACGAGAAGAAAGGGGTGGATGTAGTCAAAAAGATGCTGCTTCTCACATCCAGGTATTCCCAAGTGGGCAAAAGTAGTTAAGTCATGGTGAGAGGTATAAGACATTTGCACTATCCACACAGACAGGTTCAATCAAAAAGGCCCAAGAGAAGTGCCAACTAAAGTTTGCACAGTGCTTTCCACTCCACCAAGCACTTCTTCAAGCCTTATCTCACTGGGGTCGATTGTGGGGGTGGGAAGGAAAGTAGGTTTCAGCCTATCAGTGAAGCTCAGAGAGGCACAGCAGCCTGTCCAAGAAGACACCACTAGGGCAAGTTGCTGTATAGGTGTCCTTTTATGCTGCCATTTGGGAGCCCTTAACATGCTCACCCAAGCTTTAGTTGCTAAGCTCTTAGAAGTCTGTGTAATTATTATTGTCTAAAATATAGAATAGCAAAATGTGCAGTTAGTTGCTTTTAATAAAGGGCTTTTGGATAATGCTGATAATGCCGAAGATGACAGCAATTTTGATAATGATGATAATGAAGATGCTAGCCTTAAAGACAAGGACCAGAAGGGAACTGTTCTTAGGAATGCAGTTGGTTCTACAAGGACTATGGAGTCTGGGGTCTTGGAAGTGATGCAGAAAAAGTATGGAAGCCCAACCTTTCCTTGAGTAGATCTGAATTATTTACCAACAGCAGCAGCGGCATTGTCTGGTCACAGAATTTCCAAGAGAATGTTGTAAGTCATCAGAAAATAAGTATTGTTTCAAATATCGTATTGATACTAACTTTCTTGATTGGCAGCAGTTGACATCTTACTTTCTTGCATCCTAAAATTCTTGTTGCCTAAGTTTTATTTTAGTGTATGGGTATAAATAAAATTATTCAATGAAATAATATTAAAAAGTCTCTAAGTGTGCTGACAGGCACCTCCATCTCATTAAATGTGAATCTCTTTACAATGTAACTTGGTTTTTTTTGGGGGGGGAAGAAAACAAAAAAAGGAGTAGACAACCATGGTGTGGTATTTTTCGGTACGTAGGTGAGGCAGGCGCCCACACATCCCTCTGAAAAATAAAGACAGTGCCTCACTTCTCCCAGCTTGGAGGGGGTGGGGCTGAGATGGCCTGGCAGTGCTTCATCAGTGTCACCTTCCTTGAGAGTCAGCAAGCCCTTCACTCCCACCTCTTAACTTCAATGCTCTGCAAAGCAGCTGCCAATAAGAGGCATAGGGAGTCAAGTCCCATCTCTGTGGGCGGTGATGCCTCAGCACTGAGATGGACAGGAGCGTGCCCAGTCCTGGCAGCTGGACCCCCTGAGACAGGCATTCACAAAGACCACTACTGCCCAGGGGTCTGCATGTCCTGTCCAGGGAAAAAACATCACTATGTCCCTCAGGGACAGGTCTGGGTGGGGGTCATCATTAGATCACCCACTGGTCTTCTCAGCCAATTTGGCAGCCAGGGTAAAAATAGCACCAGCCACATCGTTTTCCAAAATTAAGGGCCATGCTATAGCAAATGTATGCAGATGTATACAGACACAGATGGGAACAAGTGTATTTAATTGTAAATGAGTCTGAACAGAGCAAATGAGATTTCCCTTATATTTGGGTTCCAAAAATTACAGAGCAAATGTGCCTGAGGCAGAAACAAACCAAAAAAAAATATATAGATGGAGGTAGGTTGTTGACTCAGGAGCCCGTGGGATGGAACCTTTGGCATCCATAGGCTGTAGTGGCTTCGCTCTCCTCTGGGGGTTATGAAAGAGTCCTGGCTCCACAGAGGCCCTGAAGTGGCCAACGTGCTAATGGAAATGGACACAAGCATAGATGAGCAGGAACCATATGCCCATCAGTTCCAGAGAAAGTGGGGAAAGCAACCGAGGCCTGTGATGTGACTGTCCCCAAGGAGGGATTCAAAAGGCAGCTCTTGTGTCCTCAGAGAAAACAAACTGAGGCAGGGAAGAAGAGACAGAGAAAAAAACATCTCTGTCCAGCTCCATGTGGCCAGAGAGGAAGACAAAGTGGAAGATGAATGAGGACAGAATGCTTTGTGTTTGGAAAGCACCATTTCTCCGTAAACCCAGTGCCCTCGAGTCGTTTCCGACTCAAGGAAGACACCTATTAGAGTTCCAGGCTCCTGGAAGACAATCAGTAAATACTAGAAAGAAAAACAATGGAAGAAAGGAAGGAAGAATATGTCATCCCGCAAGTCTCTTCCATACTGGTAAGTGCATCTGGTGCTGGCGTAAAGAACTGTGAAAGCAAAAAGGCAAATTGGTCCAAGTAAAAGGAACATGCTTCAAAAGACCTCAGTGCCCTCCTCCTGGACTCAGGGGAATGTAGAGGATGGCATGAAAGCAAGACACACCGGATCCTGCCAGGCTCTCTGTGAGCTCATCCCCTCGGCAGACAGCAGTCTGGGAAGACATGCCTACCTCCTTGCATCTGAGCAATTGTAATTTGCGCCTTAGGGAACAAAAACATTGGTTCCACCACAGTGGGTGAACTATCCCTAGAGGCAGGAGCCTGACATGCAAGTCAGGAAGCTTCCTGCATCTGGGCATCCTCAGAACTCAGCACAGGTCTGGTACAGGGTAGGCATTTAATAAAAGCCTATGAGGAGATGAATGTATGAATAACCACAACAAAGACTCTGTTGGTCCCCACCCTAAAATGGTCTAACACTGTGGTTTGGACCTTTACTTCTCCCTCCTCAGGCTTGTTTCTTCTGTGTACTGATGATTTTCTCACTTTCTACCTGGAGGGGCAGCAAACTGAGCTTGCCATGGGTCCCACTCCCCAGGATGGAGGATTCCAGGAGGGCACAAAGCATTTAAAGCCTTTTCTTTGGGATGGAGCGAGAGGAGCTTTAGTCCCAGCCAACCCTGTGTTCTTTGGCCAATTACCTTCGCAGTCCTGGCCTCATCTCTCCAGAAAGCCAGCAGGGCTGGATTGGCCACCCAGACACTTGAGCCCAAACCCACACCCCCACCTCTCTAATCCACCCCCACCCCCACACTCCACTGCAGGTATTTCAGCCCCAAAGAAAGCTGATATTGTGTGCCTGATGTTCTGCAGGGCAGCTCTAGGGAGGAGGGGTCCTAGGAAAACACACACCCAGCTTGAGTGCCACACACCCAAGAGAACCATGTGCCTTAGCTCCACAGATCCTCAGAGCCACCCTCTCGGTACCCACCCTGCCAGTTGCCAGTGGATACAGGAGTGAAAGAGGAAAATGCAGAAATGCAGTTCACAGCACATCCAGCACAGCTGTGTGCAGCCCAGCATCACCACCGCAGCTTGCCTCTGCCACATGCCAGCCTGGTGGAAGGGTTTACTTAAAATGAAGTCGATGAGAGCTGAAGAACCAGCTACAGGCAGAGCCCCATGTCTACTTTTCACGGGCCTTATTTTGATGCTAAACTAGTTGCTATTGAGTCAATTCTGACTCATGGCAACCTGATGTGTGTCTGAGTAGAACTGTGCTCCATAAGGTTTTCAATGGCTGATCTCTCAGAAGCAGATCACTAGGCCTTTCTTCCGAAACATCTCTGGGTACACTTGAACCTCCAACCTTTCAGTTAGCAGCCGAGCACATTAACCTTGCCTTCTTTACCTGATTCTGTACTACATGTTTCACTTTCTAGCCCCTGCATCTCCCTTCCTCCTGTTTTTCATCTTCTCTTATCGTTTCTTTTATCTTCTCCCCTTCTTCCTCACCTGTTCCATTTGTTCAGAACTTTATAGTTTATGAAGCTCTTTCAGATGCATCAGGCATAATAAATGTCTTTTAAGTTAAGGGACAAATGTGACAGAGCAGGGACTGTAGCATTTACCAAAGTAGGAATCAGAAGGCAGATTTTGGTAAGATGGAGAAAAGAGATAAAGACTCTGTCAGTATAATAACCACCAGACCTACACTTTAAGAGGAGGAGGCATCTTGTAGAGGTTCACCCTACTGGGAAAAGAGGCCCTCTCTTTCATCTCCTCCTAGCAGGACCTCGAAGCTGATTTCCATGCTTGTGTTTTGTGAGACATCTGTTCCAGTTTGGGTTCTCCCAAAACAGACCTGGTGTCGTGGATTGAATTGTGTCCCCAAAAAATATCTGTCAACTTGCCTAAGTCATGATTCCCAGTATTGTATGATTGTCTACCATTTTGTCATCTGATATGATTTCCTTATGTGTTGTAAATTCTATCACTATGATATGAGATGGATTAGTGGCAGTTCTATTGATGAGATCTACAAGATTAGATAGTGTTTTTAGCCAATCTCTTTTGCGATATAAAAAAGAGAAGCGAGCAGGGACACATGGGAACCTCATATCTTCAAGAAAGAAGCACCCAGAGCAAAGCGCGTCCTTTGGACCTGGGGTTCCTACACAGAGAAGCCCCTAGTCCAGGGGAAGATTGATAAGAAGGACCTTCCTCCAGAGCCAACAGACAGAGAAAGCCTTTCCCTGGAACTGACGCCCGGAATTTGGACTTCTAGCCTACTAGACTGTGAGAAAATAAATTTCTCTTTGTTAAGGCCATCCACTTGTGGTATTTCTGCTATAGCAGCACTAGATGACTAAAAAACTAAGACACCCTGAAACGGGTTCAAGTACAAATAAGTTATTTGGAAGGTGATTCCAGGAACCACTGGTAGAAGAGTGAGGAAATGAGACAGAGAAAAGAAGGAAGCCATTAAAGACTGCATTATTAACCTGTTAAATTATTACTCTGAACACATGGAGCTCAGACCTGCTGGGGAACTCTGGAAGATAATGGAACATGCCTCAGGCTTGGGTGAGGAAGCTGGGGTATTTATCCAACAACCCCCACTTCTGTCATTGGTTGACAGTGCTTTCCAAGCTGAGCTTTTAACTCTCTGGCAATTTCCACTTTTCCTGTGCAGACACCTAGTATGTTCCTGCAACCAGAACAAAACCCTGAGGTGTTTGCACTAAGCAGTCTCTGGTGCGTAGAGGGAAGGGCTGAAAACATTTCAGCAGGGCAGCAACATCTACTACAAACTCCTGAGGCCTTCCAACCAACACCTTTTTACCTGACCCAGTTTGAGAGGTTTCTGTTCCTTGAAACCAAACTGCCCCTCACTAAGATATTCCCCGTTTTAATCACCACTGCTGATGAAAGCACACAAAGTTCCCTCACCATTCCCTTCTTTCTCTGGTCTCTGTTACCTTAAAAAGTCCCTCTTTCCCACTTCGAAATGTCTTTGAATTTCCACCAATTTTTTTCCTTCTCTCTTGCCTTGGAATGTTTTCCTTCCACTTGAGCTTTTGTTTACACACACACATTCACAAACACCCTGTTTCCTCCAACACTTTGTTCTCTTATCAGTTATCTTTCTGGAATGTTGAGCAGCAGTTCTGAGAGGACAATGTTCCAGGCACAGGAAGCAACAAGAGCCAGCACATAAATAGGGCCACAATAGTGCACAGCCCAATGGCTTCCCAACACTCAAAGTCCAAGCCCCTGAGCCCGGAATTCAGTACCCTTAATCCAACTTACAGAGGAGTACTGGTGGTGCAGTGGTTAAGCCCTCAACTGCAAACAAAAAGGTCAGCAGTTCAAACTGACCAGCCACTCCATGGAAGAAAGATGTGGCAGTTTGCTTCCATAAAGATTATAGCCTTGGAAACCCTATGGGGCAGTTCTACTCTTTCCTATATGGTTGGTATGAGTCAGAATCAACTTGATGGAGACAGGTTTGGGTTTGGAATCCAACTTACATTTGTGCCCGTTGGCACAAATGATTAAGTCCTTGACTACTAGTCAAAAGGTTAGTGGTTCCAACCCACCCAGAAGCTCCTCAAATCCACCCAAAGGTGCCTTGGAAGACAGGACTGGCAATCTGCTTCCAAAAGTTTACAGCATTAAAAACCCTATGGAGTAGTTCTACTCTGGACAATTGGGATTGCCATGATCAACTCCACATCCCTAATAACAATTCGACATACAGGGTACCATTTTTACCTTGTCTACTTCTTTCTTTTCCTACATGTCTCATTAATCAACAAATATTTATTGTAGGTTTACTATAGGTCAGGCAGGGGCCAGGCACCAGAAGAACAGCAATGAATAAAACAGACACTGGTACACGGTCCCTGTCCTCAAAGAGTTTACGGACCATTAAGAGGGGGGAAGAGAGATGGAGGTAGAGATCCTGGGAAAGTTCCCTTGCTTTTAACCAGAAAGCATGTCAGGGGAGGAGCCCAGACTCATCTGCCCTTCTGGTCTCCAGTGATTCCTGCCTCCTGGTATTCATATCTGCCTGTGTGACCAATAGAATCAGGAAGAAATAATGATATGTAGCTTCTGAGGTTAGGATATAAAAGACACTGCAGCTTCTGCCTTGATGTCTCTCTCTCTGTCATCATTTGCTCTAGGATTCAGTTGCCACATCATGAGCACCCCTATGGAAAGGGCCATGTGGTAGAAACTGAGACTTCCAGCAAACAGCCATGTGAGTGACCCATCTTGGAAGTAGTTATGGTTAAGATCATGTGTTGACTTGGGTAGGCCATGATTCTCAGTGGTTTGGTAGATATCATGTAACTATCCTCCATTTTGTGATCTGATGTGAATAGGCAATCACTTGTGTGATGGATTGAATTGTTTCCCCCCCAAAATATGTATCAACTTGGTTAGGCCATGATTCCCAGTCTTGTGTGGTTGTCCTCCATTTTGTGATTATAATTTTATGTTGAGAGGATTAGGGTGGGATTTTAACACCACCCTTACTCAGGTCACCTCCCTGATCCAAGGTAAAGGGAGTTTCCCTGGGGTGTGGCTTGCACCACCTTTTATCTCTCAAGAGCTTGTCCTTTGGACATGGGGTCCCTGTGCCTGAGAAGCTCCTTGACCAGGAGAAGATTGAGGACAAGGACCTTCCTCCAGAGCCAACAGAGAGAGAATGCCTTCCCCTGGAGCCAACGCCCTGAATTTGGACTTGTAACCTACTAGATTGTGAGAAAATAAATTTCTCTTTGTTAAAGCCATCCACTTGTGGTATTTCTGTTACAGCAGTACTACATGACTAAGACAGAATTTCATACTGAGAGAGTGGGGTGCTGCTCTAACAGATACTTAAACTGTGGAAGCGGTTTTGAAACTGTGAATGGATAGAGTTGCGACAGTGGCAGAGGACCAGCGCAGCAGAGAACCTGCAGCTGCAGAGAGGCGGCAACAGCAGAGAACCAGTAGCAGCAGAACCAGGAGATGAGTGCCAGCCACCGCTGAAGCCAACCCACGGAACGAGAGAGCTGAGTGCCTGTGCGCTTGGGGCTTCCTGGCGGAGTGGGGTTCTTCTAGACACTTACTGGTGGAGCTAGGCTTGCTGACCCATGGAGCCAGAAAGCTGCCTGTGTGCAGGAGACTTCCTGGTGGAGTGGGGTGCCTCCGGGCACTTATCAGTGGAGCTACAGAACTTTGGAACACTTACCCCAGCAGGGCAGATGCGGGCACGAGGCCCAAGGAGACGAGAGGCCAAGAAACTAGGAAACAGAAGCTAAATAGAGACAATACAAGGAGACGAGCTGCCTCAGTCTCAAAAGGTATGCCCATGACCTCAAGGGTTTCAAAGGGTGGAGCCATGGCCTCTGGTGTTCCTAAGGGTGGAGTTGCCACTCAGATGGTAGAGGAGAATGGTGCGCCTAAAGCCAAGAGAGCAGAGTTGCTGTCCCAGTGGGTCTGGAAGGCAGAGCTAAAGCCCAGGGCTGAGGGGCATCCACTCAGAATCTGGAGAGTGTGACCAATACCTAGAGGCTGGAGGGCAGGGTTATTGTGTAAATCATCTCAGAGAACAGAGGATTATTTTCAAAGCCTTGAAGACTAATGTAATGGTTCTGCTGACTTGCTTGGTGCCTGTTATGCCTTCTTCCCCTTAAGCTTCTCTCATTTGTAATGGAAATGTCTAGCACGTGCCTGTTCTGCTATTGTACCATTGGAAAAAGATAACTTATATTCTAGATTTCACAGATAAAGAGGAATTTTTGAATTTTGGACTTGGAGTTAGGGCTTTTCCTATGATATGACAGGGTGAATATGCTTTGCATGTTGCAAGGATGTAATTTTTGGAGGGCCAAAAGGTGGAATGTCATGGATTGCATTGTGTCCCCCCCACAAAATATGTGTCAAGTTGGTTAGGCCATGATTCCCAGTATTGTGTGGTTGTCCTCCATTTTGTGATTTGTAATCTTATGTTGAGAGGATTAGGGAGGGATTGTACCACCATCCTTACTCAGGTCACCTCCCTGATCCAAGGTAAATGGAGCTTCCCTGGGGTGTGGCCTGCACCAACTTTCATCTCTCAAGAGATAAAAGGGAAGCATGCAGAGAGTTGGGGACCTCATACCACGAAGAAGGCAGTACCAGGAGCAGAGCATGTCCTTTGTACATGGGGTCCCTGAGCCTGGAAAGCTCCTTGACCAGGGGAAGACTGAGGACAAGGACCTTCCTCCAGAGCCGACATAGACAGAAAGCCTTCCCCTGGAGCTGACACCCTGAATTTGGACTTGTAACCTACTAGACTGTGAGAAAATAAATTTCTCTTTGTTAAAGCCATCTACTTGTGGTTATAGCAGTACTAGATGACTAAGACAACTTGAAAGGGGATTTTACTTGGTGTTGTCACCTGCATCCAACATATATAAATGTTCTGGCACAGCTCTCTTGCTTTCGATCCTACAACCGACTTGTCATCCTCTGACCTCCAGTTCTTGGGATGTGACCCGGTAGCCTGCTGTCTGACCTGCAGATTTTGAGATTCGCCAGCTCCCACAGCCCCATGAGCCAGCAGCCTACCATCTGACCTGCCAATTTTGGGTTTGTCAGCCCTTGCAGCCATGTGAGTCAGGAGAGGCCTCCAACCTAACGCCTGACCCACGAATTTGGGCATTGCCAGCCTCCACAACTGCATGAGTCATTTCCTTGAAATAAATCTCTGTGTGTGTGTATATATATATAAATATATATAATATATACATTTCACTGATTTTGCTCCCAGCCTAAGACATTTGGTAGTAAGAGTGGATCTAGAGGAACAAAATCATGAGTTTTCTGAATTGGTTCTCAAGTCTGGCTAGTCTTTTTTTTTTTTTTGTACTTTAAGTGAAACTTTGCAAATCACGTCAGTCTCTCATACAAAAATTCATATACACCTTGCTATGTACTCCTAGTTGCTCTCCCCCAATGAAACAGTACACTCCTTTTCTCCACCCTGTATTCCCCGTGTCCATTCAGCCAGCTTCTGTCCCCCTCTGCCTTTTCATCTCCCCTCCAGACAGGAGCTGCCCACTTAGTCTCATGTGTCTACTTGAGCCAAGAAGCTCACTCCTCACTGGTATCATTTTCTGTCTTATAGTCCAGTCCAATCCCTGTCTGCAGAGTTTAGTCCAGTCCAATCTCTGTCTGCAGAGTTGGCTTTGGGAATGGATCTGGCTAGTCTTAAAAGTGCTGATGACCCTACCTCCAGGAGTAAAGAGGGCACTGTTAGCCCATTGTGTGAGGTGATAATAGAAATATGCAAAATATCACCACCAATGGATCAAATATTTGTGAGTGACAAGGCTCTGGGTGATTGCATATTTAATACTATTCTAGAAGCAGGTTGGTTGGTTCTATTTTCACTAGTCAAAGCGGTGAAAAAAGGGATGAGCTCAAAGCTTCAGAGTCACAGCTCAAGTGCCACATACAAGACCTGAAAGTTGCCACTTGTGCCCTGAAAGTCTTATTTCATATAGTAACATAGTTGATATTGCCGAAAACCAAACCCAGAGTCTTACTGTAAGAGATGCTGAATTACACCACCAACTGAATTCCCAACCTCGAATGGGGTCTGAAGTTAAAGTGATGGCATTGATTGGGAAGAAATAAGATCTTGTAAGTTGGGATGGAGACATATGGGCAGACATTCAGGAAGCTGAGGACACAGAGCCCCTAAATTCCATTGAATCACTCCTGCCACCAGAACCAGCTCTCTCATGCCCATCTGAAGAGATTACTCCATCTTTGTCTGCTAAGCCACCCTGCCCAGTAAAACTATTATCCCTTCCACCCCAATTGATGAGATTAACCCAGCTGTGCCTGAAGAGTCTTTGTCTGAGATATTGCCTGGGGTGCTGCCTAGGACATTGCCTGGAGTATCACCTGAGGCAGATGCCTTACAAGACACTGCTGGATTTCCCTGGGATGCACCCCCATCACCCATTTTTGCTTCTAGACTTATAACTAAAGTCTCAGTGAGCCCCAAGAGGTGAAGTACAAAGTGTGACCCAGAAGGAGGCACGCTATACTCCAAAAGAACTACTTGATTTTTCTAATATATACAAACAGAAACCTTGGAGAATATGTGTGGGAATGGCTGTTAAGAGTATGGGATAATGATGCAAGAACATAAAGTTGGATCACTCTAAGTTTATTTATATGGACCTAGTAAGCACAGATTCTTTATTCAACGTTTCAGCTCGAGAGGTTAGAAAAGGGTCTAATAGTTTATTTGATTGGTTCACTGAAGCATGGATTAAGTGGTGACCCATCTTGGTATACTATACAAGAAGGTACTCAAAGGCTTAGGGAAATTGGTATGTTAGAGTAAATTTATCAGGTTAGACCCACAGACCACCACTGGAGTACCCAGAAGACATACCCTTTACCACAACAGTAAGGAACAAATCTGTGAAGGGAGCCCCAGCATCCTTGAACACTGCTGTGATTGCTATTTTATGTAAATCAGATTTGACAGTGGAAACTGCCCTAACTGAATTAAGACACCTAACTACAATGGGGCTGATTGGACCCCATGGTAGTAGGGGCCACGTGGCAGCACTTAGTTGACAGAGATAAGGTGGGCTTGGTTATCATAATGGACAGCAAATTCAACGCAGTAATCAGGATAGTCTTGAGTCATATGGCCATATGGCATCAGCTACTTAGTCATGGTGTCCCTAGGAGTGAAACAGATGGGAAACCTACTAAGTATTTACTTGATCTGTATAAGCAGAAGAATTCTAGGTCAAGCAAACAGCAGTCTAACTTGAATTGCAAGAATAGAGAGTCATGGCTCCTCAATCAATTCCCAGATTTGTGCCAGCTTACAGACCCACAACCCCTTGAATGAAGGGGGGAGCCAGGTCCCCTTGAGGAAGTACCCCACAACACTGCCAAAAATTTATACTGTTACTCTTTCTCCCAGCCTTCCCTAAAGAGATCTATGGCGTCTTATGAGAGTGACTGTTCACTAGGGAAAGGAAATACCTGGTACCTGGTATGAAGCTATTGATCTGGCCAATGCCTTTCTCTCGATTCCAGTTTTGAAGGAACACCAGAATTAGTTTGCCTTCAGCTGCCAAGGCTAGCAATACACCTTCACTGTTCTACCTCAGGGGTATATCAACTTTCCAGCCCTATGTCACAATTTAGTCTGCAGGGACCTTTATCACCCTTCCTTTCCACAAGACATCACACTGGCCCTTTACAGGGATGACATTATGCTGATTGGTCCTAGTAAGGAAGATATATCAATGACTCTGGACTTATTGGTAAGACTTTTGCATGATAAAGGTGAGAAATTAATCTGACAAAAATTCAGGCACATTCCACCTCAGTGAAATTCCTGCAGATCCAGTGGTGGGGGAAATGTCCATATTCTTTCTAAAGAGAAGGACAAGTTATTACATCTGGCCCTCCTACAACTAAAACTGAGGCACAATGCCTGGTACCTCTTTGGATTTTGGAGGCAACATATCCCTTATTTGGGTGTGCTGCTCCAGCCTATTTGTCAAGAGGCTAGAAAAGCTGCTAGTTTTAAGTGGGACCCAGAACAAGAGAAGGCTCTGCAACAGGTTCAGCCACGATACAAGCTGCTCTGCCACTTGGGCCATATGATCCAGTTAATCTAGTGGTGCTTGAAGTGTCAGTGGCAGAGATGCTGTTTGGAGTCTTTGGCAGGCCTCTATTGGTGAATCATATTGCAGACCCTTAGGATTTTGGAGTAAAGCTCTGCCATCCTCTGCAGATAACTACTCTCCTTTGAGAAACAGCTTTTTGGCTTGTTACTGGGCCTTAGTAAAGACTGAACGCTTAACCATGAGCTACCAAGTCACTATGTGGCCTGAACTGCCCACCATGAACTGTGTGTTGTCTGACCCACAGAGTCATAAAGTTGGACATGCACAATAAATCTCCATTATTAAATGAAAGTGTTATATACAAGGCACAAGTTACATGAGGAAGTAGCCTAAATGCTCATGGTACCAACTCCTATCACATTATACTCTTTCTATCACTCTGTACCTATGGCCTCATGGGGAGTTCCTTAGGATCAGTTGACTGAGGAAGAGAAAACTCATGCCTGGTTTACAGATGGTTCAGTGCTATATGCAGGCACCACTTAGAAGTGGACAGCAGCAGCACTGCAGCCCTTTTCTGGGACCTCCCTGAAGAACAGTGGTGAAGGAAAATCCTCCCACTGGACAGAACTCTGAGCAATGCACCTGGTTATTTATTTCACTTGAAAGAACAGATGGCCAGATATGAGACTGTATACTGATTCACGGGCTGTGGCTAATGGTTTGGTTGTCTGATTAGGGACTTGGAATGAACATGATTGGAAAATTGGTGAAAAGGAGGTGTGGGGAAAAGGCATGTGATGTGAATAGATCTCTCTGAATGAGCCAAAGAAGTGAAGATATTTGTATCTTATGTGAATGCTCACCTAACGGTGACCTCAATAGAGGGCGATTTTAAAAGTCAGGTGGATAGGATGACACATTCTGTGGATAAAGGTTAGCCTTGTTCCCCAGCCACTCCTGTCACTGCCTCAATGGGCTCATGAACAAAGTGGCCATAGTGGCAGGGATGGAGGTTATGCATGGGTTTAACAACACAGAATTCCACTTACCAAGGCCAACTAGGCTACAGCCACTGCTGAGTGCCCAATCTGCCAGGAGCAGAGACCAACACTGAGTCCCTGATATGATGCCATTCCTAGGGGCCATTAGCCAGCAACCTGGTGGCAGGTTGAATACGTTGGATAAGTTCCATTATGGAAAGGGCAGTATTTTGTTCTTTCTGGGATGGACACTTACTCTGGATATGGATTTGCATTCCCTGCACACAATGCTTCTGCCAAAACGGTATCCCATACAGCATTGTCTTGGATCAAGGGACTCATTTCACAGCAAATTAAGTGCAGCAGTGGACCCATGCTCATAGAATTCACTGGTCTTACCATGTTCCCCATCATCCTGAAGCAGCTGGTTTGACTGAATCATGGAATGGCCATCTAACGACACAGTTACAGTGCCAGCTAGGTGGTAATACCTTGCAAGGTTGGGGCAATGTTCTCCAAGAGGCTGTACATGCTGTGTCTTAGGCTGGGTTCTCTAGAGAAGCAAAACCAGTAAAGCATTTGAATATATACTTACAGAGAGATTTATATCAAGGACATGGCTTAAGCGGTTGTAGGGGCTAGAATGTCCCTAGTCCATGTGTCAGGATAGAGGCTTCTGATGCACATAGCCACAGGGTCTGGTGAACCCAAGATCAGCAGGTCAGAGAGTAGGACTCTTGTTCACAGGCTGTGAAGATCCACAAATCCCAAAGATCAGCAGGCAAGACCACATGTAAGCTGCTAGCTCAAGTCCCAAGAACTGGAGATCAGCTGAATGGGAGCCAGCAGCAGGATCCAGAGTGAGCAAAAGCCGACATACCCCACCAGAATATCCACCCACATTCAATGGGGGTCACACACCCAAGGAAATCCCCCTTCAGCTAAGTGGCTGCTCACAGCAGATCCCATCATGGAGGTGACCACACAATATCAAATCTCATCATGGAAATGATCACACCATCACATGACTATCAAATGACTGAGAATCATGGCCCAGCCAAGTCAACACATAACCCCAGCCATCACATGCTCTAAACCAGCATCCACTATATGGTGCTGTTTCTCCCATAGCCAGAAATTCATGGGTCCAGGAATCAAGGGGTAGAAATGGGAGTGGCACCACTTACTATTACCCCTAATGACCTACTTGCAAAATTTTTGCTTCCTGTCCCCACAACCCTATGCTCTGCAGGTCTAGAGGTCTTAGTTCAAAATGGAGGAATGCTTCCACCAGGAGACACGTCACTGATTCCACTGAATTGGAAGTTAAGAATTCCACCTGGCCACTTTTGGGTCCTCATGCATCTGGATCAACAGGCAAAGAAGGTAGTTCTAAATACCAGTTACAACTATGTAACCAGTTGCAGAAATGAAGACTGTAATTGTTTTCAGTATTTCTTCCTTTTGTTATATGTATACGTGTGTGTATATATATGTAAACGGGGCTCGTGCATTTTCAGCTGTACACGTTAGTTATGTTAGGCACAAGTATGATTTTATAATTCTTTATTTGGAGATTATATGGCTTAAGGAGATGCGTACAGGTCCCAAGTTGACAAGGGGTGTACTATAATGGTTAAGGTTATGTGTCAACTTGGCTAGGCCATGATTCTCAGTGGTTTGGCAGATATTATGTAATCATCCTCCATTTAGTGATCTGATTTGTGCAGCCAATCAGTTAAGAGGTGGTGCAGCCTGCATCCAATACATATGGATATTTTCTGGCAAAGCCCTCTTGCTCTCATTCCTGTGTCCAACTTGTCATCTTCTGACCTCAGTTCTTGGGATGTGAGCCAGCGGCCTGCCATCTGACCTGCAGATTTTGGGTTCATTGGCCCCTGCAACCAGTTGAGTCAGGAGAAGCCTCCATCCTGACACCTGACCCAAGGATTTGGAACTTGCTAGCTTCCACAGCTGCAGGAGACACCTCCTTGAAATAAATCTCTCTATATATTTATCTTTATGTATATACTTCACTGGTTTTGTTCCTTAAAGAACCCAGCCTAAGACAGAAGTATATCCTCCAGCCCCAATCAAGCCTCCAGATGACTACAGCCCCAGCCAATACAACCTTATGAACCTGAACCAGAACCACCTAGCTATACTACTCCCTGATTTCTGACCCTCAGAAACTGTGAGATAATAAACGTTTATTTCTTGTAAACCACATTTTGGGATAATTTGTTAAGTAGCAAGAAAGAACTATATATCACCTTTCACTCTATAACCTGCCCCTTGATATCCAGGACCTTTCTGCTTGTTCCATATGGTTCCCATTGCCCACCTTGTCACTAGTAGTATCTCTTGCTGGGCTCAACAAAAAGTGTTACAACATGATTCTGAAGCTGTTTTCAAAGCCTCAGAGTTTGCTAAAACATTACATGTTTTTCTTTCCCTTAGCAGTTTTTTTCCCCTAATTTATGCTTCAAAGAAGCCATAAGTTCTTATTCATTTGCACTCACCTCTCCCCCGTGGCTTTGTGAGAGTGACTTGATTTGTGCGAGGACTCTCTCTGAGCCTCTTAAGTGTCTACTCTCTTTGTGAACAAAAGAATTGAGCTTGCCAAGAGTAAATGGAACTTGGACCTCAAAAGGTTAGAGTTGGATTTTAAATCTAGAATTTGTGTTCTAAGTGGACTTCCAACTTGGCAGCCTCTGTGCCCTCCTCTGATCCAGTCTCTCTGCCTCACTGGACTGCTCTTTCCATCAGAGCTATACAAACACTTCCCAGGGTGGTTTCCTCAGAGGGGATGATGGCAATACACACTGGAATACAGAATTATCTTAAAGCTATAGCACAGGGTTGGACTTGCTTGTAACCAAATCACAGGAAACAGTAGAGGGTTCAAGCTCTAACCTTGATTTTCTTCTTTTTGTTTTTATTTTCTACCCTGAGAAGCAGCTCTGGAAATTTCCAAGGGATATTAACCTACCTACCTGCCCCAGTTCACCACCTGAATTAAACCATTTCTCTAGGCTCTGTGATAGCCCAGAATGGGACATGAAACAGAAAAGAGAGAAGCAGTTTTAGTTATTTTGGCAACTTCAGTTCTGTCCCTCTGCTTTGGAGCAAATGCAGATTGCTCTGAAAGGCCTCTTTCATATGTTCTTCTCACCTTCTTCTTTGCTCTCTCTTACCTTCTCTTCACTTCTTTCTGATTCCTTTTCTCTCTCTTTATCTTTCAAAAGCCTAAAGGAGAGAGAGGGGATAGAGAAAACGATCTATAGAGCACCTACTATGTAGAAGATTGTTATTTCTTTTATTCATCACAAGAGCCAAGTGAGGAAGGAACTGGTGGCAGTTTTAAAACATGGCTTCAAATTCTGTGACCATCTTCTGAGTGGTTGGGTCTATGTCCTCTCCCTTAAATCTGGGCAGGCTGTGACTTCTTTGACCACAGAGTGCAGTGGAAATGATGCTGTGTGACTCCCAAGGCCAGATCATAAATAGCCATGAAGTTCCTGCCTCATTGGCTGGGACACTTACTCCTGGGGCCCAGAATCACCATGTAAAAAGACCATGAGGCCACTATGCTGTGAGGAAGCCCAAGCCATGTGGAGAGGCCATGTATGGATGCTCTGGTCAACAGTCCCAACTGAGCCTAGCCTCAAGTCATCTCAGGCACCAGACTTACAAGTGAAAAAACCTCCAGATAATTCCAGCTATTAAAGTCATCCATTCATTCAAGTCATCCCAGCTGAAGCCCCAGACACTATGAAGCAGAAATAAGCCATACTTCCAGACTTATTGGACCCACTGAGGCTGGAGGAGTCCCTGAGATTATGGCCTTGATTTACTTCTCAAACCTTGAATTGAAATTATCCCCGAAAGTCATCTTTAAACTAAGTGACAGTTTATTTCAAAATGTAAAGATGTCACTCACCCTTGAGTATTGAGTTTTTTGTTTTGTTTTGTTTTTTAATTATCTATATAATTTAATGGGCTCAACAGAAAAGTGTTACAATAATGATCAATAGCTATTTTAAAGCATAGATGATAAGAAGGTTGAGGGGCAGGGAATTTTAAGTCTAAGGTAGCGAAACAACTAGAAGTAACAAGAATATTGACACAATGTGAAGAATGTAACCAATGTCACTGATCATTATGTCTAGGAAGTGTAGAATAGGAGCAGGTTTTGCTGTATGTTTTCACCAAAAATAAAAATAAATAAGGCATCCCCACTGTGCCCTGTCCAAATTCTTCACCCACAGAATTTGTGCACATGACAAATTGTGTGTTTTTTTTTTTTTAATGCCACTAAGTTTGGGGTTGTTTGTTACTCAGCAATAGATATCCATAATGATATTGTTTTTTATGTTGCACAGATATGGAAACTGAGACTTGGAGAAATTAAACTATAAGGCTAATAAATGGCAGAAGGATTTGAACCCAGATCTGTCCAAAAAAAAAAAAAAAAAGTTGAGAGTTTTTCCACTAAGGACCCAATCAGGGATATGGGTGAAGGAACTGGCTGAGTTGTAGGTAAGAATCAAAATGATTGCACTGTTCCTCAATTGAACCACACCCTGAATCCTGCACTCACCTTCCCATCATAGGGCAGACATGCCCACACACTTCAACTCCTGGAGATACTCGGCAAAAATCAGTCCAGCTTCCCTGACTGGTTATTGTCTGATGCTGAACAGGAGAAGCTGGAGCAGGATCCTGGACCTGTATACTGGTGCCACACTGACCCGTTTTCAGGCAGATTCTGCCCTCCAGGAGATGCTCTGAGCTAGCATCTCTCTGAGGACCAATCAGACGCCCTTTGAAGATTGGCCTAGAAAAATCTGGGTCCATTTACGGAGTGAAGGTGAAGCCCTTTTGGCTCTTTGTCTCCTGTGGAGAGGAGACATAGGGTGTGGCCCCTCCTCTCCCTTTCCTGTTTACAGTGGTGCTGAGAGTTCCATTTCATTAATCTTTTAGTTTCTCTGGGGACTGTCAGGTGCCAGGTACTATAAGAAGTGTGAAATTTAACTACTTTTTCATCAAGGCAAAAAATTCAGCCTGCAGAGATTCAAGTGCTGGGAATCGGCTGGTAAAAGACAGGATCCCTATTGTCAACTTTCAATAAATTGCAAGTGAAGCACGATCAGGCTCTGAATTATCACAGCAAGTACTCTCAGGAGCTTTTGCTGTCCAACAAGAGACTGGCAGTAAGAATTCGGTCCAGGAAGGGGGCCAGATTGAAGCCACAACTCTGCTACTTCTGATGGCTGGCTGCTTCCAATCACCCATCATTTTTGTCCAGAATGTACCACAGTCCCCACAGATGCTCACTATCCTACTATGTAGACCTTCTACACCTCCTCCCATCCGCTCAGGCCCACCTCCCCCACCTCCCTGCTATTGCAATTATTTCTGGTGAGCACTGCTGGCTGAGTTTTCCAAAGGTACAACCCTGGCCATTAACCTTTAAAGAGCAAAATGCCAGCAGTGCTGCATGATGGGGAGCACACCTTCCATTTACAGCTGCTTTTTCAAAAAAAAAAAAAAAACAAGGTGCTGGGCAAAGAGAGAATTTTGCTTTAATATAAAGCAGGTGCTTAGAATTAATGCAGGGGAAAAAAGCAGGACCATGAAGGGATCCAAGCAAGCAGCGGAGATCAAACAGGAGATGTTTGGCAGCATACCGCTGGAGGGCTCTGAGGCTGAAGCTACTAGGAGCAGCTTTGGCCAATTCTATAAGGGAAATTATTATTTACTAAGCTCTTACTATGTGTCAGGGGCCATGGGAGATGTTTTACAATCATTATGTATTCCTCATTGCAAACCTGTGAGTTCCCACTTTATGGATGAGTAAACTGAGCCTCAGAAAGAGGTTAATTGCCGCAAGTCACACAGCTCGTGTAGGAGGATCTGAGATTCAAACCCAGATTTGTGTTACTCTACATTCTCTATTTCACCTATTGCTAGAGAAAAGTATTTATTATCCTCGCCATGACACAGATATACCAATGTGTGACCACCCACCCTCTTCAAAAGGAAAAAAGACAAAGAAGGTTAAGGTTATAAACTGACCTAAATGAAAGGATCTTTTATCCCCCTTGAGAAGGTCCCAGAAGAAGCTGTGAATGTTAAGTGTTGGATTCAAAATCTGTAGTCCATGACACCCACCATTCCTAACTCTGCCTCCTGAATCCTTACCCATTCCTCACAGACAAGACTAAATGTCATCCCATCCAGGATGCTTCTCAAGCACCTTCTTTTCTTTCTTTAAATTAATTTAAAGATTACTCAAAGAACCTGTTTCTTCGGGCTGGTAGAACACTGATGCCTAGTCATTCCATCCACCTCTAGGATGCTCAGAGTCTCAGGCAGTGTCACCACTGACACATCCATCATCCCAGCCCCCTGGTCCCTTCAGATCGGGAAGCTCCATGGTTTGGGGGCCAGACTTGGGGCAGGAGGCCTTCTCTAGTGCACTCCCTTGGAGGTGCTGCCAAGGAGTGGGGTTCAAGTCTGCACAACTCAGGAGACCCCTGACTTTAGCTCTCTTCCCAGTATGGATGCCCTCCAGGCCAACCTTTCTCTCCCTACCCACTCTAGGACCCGAGTATTGTCTCACAAATGAGCTTGAGTTTGGGGGAAAAAAACAAAACAGCACAAAATGGCAAGTTTCCATTCATTTTCCATTATTTCCCACCATGGGAAATGAAACCACCATGCACTCAGTTGCAAACCTAAAACTTAGGAATCATTTTCAATTCTTTTCTTTCTCTTATAGCATATAATATCCAAGCCATCAACCTGTTGCCTTTACCTTCAAAATATATCCAGAATCTGACCCTTCTCACCGTCTCCACTGCTACCACCTCAGTCCATACCCCATCATCTCTTACTTGGACTATTGCAGTAGACTCTTAACTAATTTTCCTGCTTCAATTCTTGCTCCCCTTTAGTTTATTTTCAGCACATCTAGAGCTGCACTGTCCACTATGGTAGCCATTGACCACATGTGGCTATTTAAACATAATTTTAAATTAACTAAAATTAAATAAATTAAAATTTTTTCAGTTCCTCAGTCATACTTGCCATATTTCAAGTGCCACACGTTAAACCAGCTGGTGTTGAGTCGAGTCTGACTCCTGGTGACCCCACGTGTGTCAGAGTGAAACTGTGCTCCGAAGGGTTTTCAGTGGCTGATTTTTCAGAACTAGATCACCAGGCCTTTTTCCAAGGTGCCTCCGGGTGGACTTGAATTGCCAACCTTTTGATTAGCAGCCAAGTGTATTAACTATCTGTGCTACCTTAGGACTCCAGCCACATGGTGGTTGCCCTATTTGACAGCAAAGACAGAATATTTCACTATTGAAGAAAGTTCTATTAGGCAATGCTGATATAGAGTGAGCCTTTTAACTCTTAAGTCACATCATGTCTCTTCCCTGCTCAAAATATTTCAGTGTCTTCCCGTTATACTTAGAAAAAAATATCCAAAGATCTGATCATGATCTACAGACATTAAGTGACCAGGTCCCCTGCAACACCTTCTATCTCATTTCCTATTGTTCTCTGTCTTTCACTCAGTTTTTCAGCCACCGGTTTCTTTGACATCCCTCCAATATACCAAGCATTCTCCTTACTCAGGGCCTTTGTAGTTTGCTATTCTCTCTGTTTCAAACAGTCCTCCCTTTAATAATCACAGGGACGAGTCCTTCATTTCATTTAGATCTCTGCTCAAATGTACTCTCCCCCTAGATCACCTTATCTGAAAAGAGTCATGTCTTATCCCTCTACCCCCAGTTACTCTCTATCCACTTATTCTGCACTATCTTACTTTATAGCACTTCTCACAATGACATCGTATTATATATGTATTTGTTTTGTGTCTGTCCCATTAGAACTCATGCTCCATGCTGGCAGAGGTTTTGTCGTTTTGTTCACTGCTCTATCCCTTGTGCCTAAAACACTCCCTGGCACCCAGGAGGGACTCAATGAATGTTTATTGATTGACTAAACAGCTGAATGGTGTTTTCTGTTCTACAAATGCCCCTGAGGCAAAGAATTGCATAGAACTTGGTTATTTTCTTGGAATGCGGAAGAGGGAAAAAGTATAGGGAGAACAAATGAACTAATATCTTAATAAATTATCCTGCTACAAGCACATATTATAGAATCTGGTATATACACCATGCTGTATGCTGTTATAAGGCTTGTTTTGAAAATGTGGCTATGTTCCAGCATGATTGGTATATATAAGGAACAATGTGAGCAAAACACAAATTTTGTGTTTCCTTCTGCATGATTTCATCCACGAGAAACACTAGGTGAACACAGAAAACTGCACCCAGCTGAACCCACATAGGAATACACAAAGCATACACACCTCAGAACACATCTACTAGCTACCTCAGTTCACCACATATTATGAACCACACCCATCCACATCTGCAGTTACAACTGTCCATCGAATTTTAGATAACCCTCCTTCAACCACTACACAATAACTGCTAAGCTTTAACTTTTCTGATACCCACTTTGACAAGAAAACTTCAGGTCTTTTTCAAGGTGAAGTATCATATTTACGATAGTATTTAGGCTTTTCTTAACCATTTAACATTTTTAAAACTGGGCTACTATTTTTACCACTGGACTAAACCAAACGCTAAGAAGTCTCCTAAACACAACCGAACACTTTGAGGAACAGTGTAGCAGGGGCGGGGGTCTGGGGACCATGGTTTCAGGGGACACCTAGGTAAATTGGCATAGCCAAGTTTATTAAGACAATGTTCTGCATCCCACCTTGGTAAGTGGTGTCTGGGGTCTTAAAAGTTAGTGAACGGCCATCTAAGATGGGTGTATCAATTGGTCCCAATCCAGCTGGAGCAAAAGAGAATGAAGAACACGAAAGACACAAGGAAAATATTAGCCCAAGAGACAAAAACCAAAAACCCAAACTCGTTGCCATCGAGTCAATTCCGACTCATAGCAACCTTATAGGACAGAGTAGAACTGCCCCATAGGGTTTCCAAGGAGCACCTGGTAAATTCAAACTGCCAGCCTTTTGGTTAGCAGCCACAGCACTTAACCACTATGCTTCCACGGTTTCCCAGGAGACAGAAACCCACTGCCGTCGAGTCGATTCTGACTCATAGTGACCCTATAGGACAGAGAAGAACTTCCCCATAGGGTTTCCAAGAAGCACCTGGTAGATTTGAACTGCCGACCTTTTGGTTACCAGACGTAACTCTTAATCACTACAGCACCAGGGTTTCCCAAGAGACAAAAGGGGCCACATAAACCAGAGACCCCATCAGCCTGAGACCAGAAGAACTAGATGGTGCCCAGTTACCACCAATGACTGCCCTGACAGGGTACATAACAGAGAGTCCCTGACAGAGCAGAAGAAAAGTGGGGTGCAGAACTCAAATTCTAGTAAAAAGACCAGGCTTAATGGTCTGAGACTGGAGGAACCCCAGAAGACATAGCCCCCAGACTCTGTTAACCCAGAACTAAAACCATTCCCGAAGCCAACCCCTCAGACAAAGAATAGACTATAAGACCTAAAATCACACTCGTGAAGAGTGTGATTTTTAGTTCAAGTAGATACATGAGACTAAATAAATGGGCAGCTCCTGTCTGGAGGTGAGATGAGAAGGCAGAAAGGAATAGGAGCTGGTTGAATGGCAAAGAGAAATCTGGGGTGGAAAGGGGGTGTGTGCTGTCACATTATAGGGAGAGACACTATGGTAACATGACAATGTGTGTATAAATTTTTGTATGAGAAACTAACTTGAGCTTTCACATAAAGCTCAATTAAAAAACAAAACTGTGCTACCATTTTTATTAGATTCCTACTTTTTTTAAAAAATGTATCACTGAAGTTTTTTTTTAATAATTTTTATTGTGCTTTAAGTGAAAGTTTACAGATCAAGTCAGTATCTCACACAAAAACCCATATGCACCTTGCTACACACTCCCAATTACTCTTCCCCTTTTTTTAATGAGACAGCCTGCTCTCTTCCTCCTCTCTCTCTTTCCATGCCCATTTCACCAGCTTCTAACCCCCTCTACCTTCTCATCTCCCCTCCAGGCAGGAGATGCCAACAGTCTCAAGTGTCCACCTGATCCAAGAAGCTCACTCCTCACCAGCATCCCTCTCCAACACATTGTCCAGTCCAATCCATGTCTGAAGAGTTGGCTTTGGGAATGGTTCCTGTCCTGGGCCAACAGAAGGTCTAGGGGCCATGACCACCGGGGTCCTTCCAGTCTCAGTCAGACCATTAAGTCTGGTCTCATGAGAATTTGGGGTCTGCATCCCACTGCTCTCCTGCTCCCTCAGGGGTTCTCTGTTGTGTTAAATGTATCACTGAAGTTTTTGAGGGTTATGTCTCTAACCCCATTTTTTTCATAAGCCCTGTGGGATTTTGCAAGCCTTGATGAGGTTTAGGAACACACGTGTTGCCTCGTAGCTGAACTGTCTGTAATTGGGTTCATATATCCTCTTCTCCACTCTCCACCCAACTAGATGGAAAACATCTGAAGGGTAGGGGCTATTCCTTTTTGAATCCCCAAAACCCTGCAAGACAGCAGCTTAGCATGTAATAGATGCTCACGAAATGTTTGCTGCTTAATTCCTTCCACCTTAGCCACCTTTCAGGATATCTCCATTAACACCTCCTGCGCACTCCATCTATCAAACTGCGCTTGGACCAGAGGTGCTGTGAAGAAACTGAGAAGAAAACTCCTCAGGGAAGGTGTTTTCTGGCAGGCAGCCCTGCCCTCCCTGACAAGCTCCCAGGGGTTTTCCAGTGGGAGCCGATGAACTTTCTCTTGCGCCAGCCCGAGCCCCCACCGCCGTGCTCACTGCTCTGAAGAGCCCCCCACGGTGAAGGGAGGGAGGGTGTAGAGCCTAGGCAGTTGTACCAGCAGGCAGCCCCCACACCGGCCCTGCAGCACCCAACAGATGCAGCAGCTTGTGCTGTGAGGAGGCCCCACATAAGATATATTAACATCACAAAAGTTAATGGACCAGAAAGGGAAAAAATTAACATAAATTACCTTCAGCTGAAATCCTGCCTTCCTTGGCAACTGGAGAACAAGTTCAATGTGATGCCAGAGGAAAATCAGGCCTTAGGAAGCAGAGGACTTAATGGGCTAAAATATCACCTCAGACCCTCCCAGGAAAACAATAACTCCATGATCATCTAAGCCAAGCAACAAATTACGCAGGGCAAGTGGCACAAGGCGGCTGGTTTTATTTACGCTGCTTCCTGAATAGTCCTTTGTGCAGTCAGGACTTTATGCAGCTTTTGCTGGGTGTGCAATAGCATTCCAGGGGGAGATGTTAACTTATTCCTGTATGGGTAACCTTAGGGTGGCCCTCTCGTGTTTCCTTAGGTACTAGTAGTGAGAATTGTCTTTGTTAGGAAACTACCTCCAAGGCTTCTTTAAGTGTAAAAAATCAACCCTTCCAGTGTCCTCCTGCAGGGCTTAGAGGGGCTGTGGGAGGCTTACAGAGAGCAGAATTCCTTGGTATAAAATTTCGAGTTTCCAGAAAGCTGGAAGGAAGAGGAAACATGAGAAAGTGGGTCTACACGGCAAGGAGGCAGGCTGGTGTTAGAGAGGAAAAGATGAGCAGTGGCTGAGAGAGGCCTAGTGACAGGAATGACCAGGGGCCATTTAAGAACAACAATGCTCAAGCTTCAATTTTAAGTTGTTGGCTGAGCTGTGTGGTATATGCCCCCTTTGTTTCCCTCAAGCTTTCAGTAAGCCTCCCACACAGCCTTAAATTCGGGACGCTTTGGAAGGTGAAGAAATAAGGGCAACATGAGAGGGGAAAAGGTTGATGCACACAATAGGTCAAGAGTTTAGCAGCAACAGGAAATAACAGCAGGCACTTTTATACCACTTACCCAGTGCCAGATACTATTTTAAACGCTTTATATTCATATATTGGGGAAACCCTGGTAGCATAGTGGTTAAGAGCTGTGGCTGCTAACCCAAAGGTCAGCGGTTCGAATCCACCTGGCGCTCCTTGGAAACTGTATGGGGCAGTTCTACTCTGTCCTATAGGGTCGCTATGAGTCAGAATCGACTTGACAGCAATGGGTTTGGCTTTTTTTTTTTTTTTTATATTCACGTATTACTGGTAACACATTTATTCTCATACCAACCCTATGAAGGAGGAACTATTATTATCCTCAATTTATATTTGAGCAAACTGAGGCACAGAGATCTTAAATAACTTTTCGGCACAGCTCATAAGTGGCAGGGCTGGAATGTGAACCCAAGCAGTGGGCTCCAAAGCCATTCACTTAAACACTACACATTACAGTCCCTTAAAAAAAAAAAAAAAGTTGCTATTGAGTCAATTCCAACTCATAGCGACCCTATAGGACAGAGCAGAACTGCTCCATAAGATTTCCAAGGAGTGGCTGATGGATTCAAACTGCCGACTTTTTGGTTAGCAGCCATAGCTCTTAACTACTGTGCCACCAAGGCTCCACTGTCCCTTAAGAATCCTCAAAGTCATGAGGCGGGGGGACATAGGGTTCCCCATTGTATACGGGAACGGGAAACAGCTTGAGTCCTTCTATCGGACCATGGAGGAAAGGGTGACTCCAGGACTAATGTTGAGCATCTTTTCGTGTGCTTTTTGACTATTTGCGTATCTTCTTTTGACAAATGTCTATTCAAATCCTTTGCCCATTTTTTAATTGGGTTATTTGTCTTTTTATTATTAGTTGTAAGAGTATATATCCTAAATATAAGTTCCTTATCAGATATAAGGGATTTGCAAAAAATTTCTCCCGATCTGTGGACTGTCTTTTCACTTTCTTGATGGTGTCCTTCAAAACACAAAATTTTTGAAATTTTGATAAAGTCCAATTTATCTATTTTTTCCTTTGGTTGTCTATGTTTCTGTCATATCCAAGAAACTATTGCCTAAGCCAAGGTCACAAAGATTTACACCTATTTTTTATTCTAAGATTTTTATAGTCTTAGCTCTTACATTTAGGCCCACTTTGAATTAATTTTCATATGTGGCATGAAGTAGGAGGCCCGCTTTATTCTTTTGCATGGGGATAGTCAATTGTCCTAATGCCATTTGTTGAAAAGACTATTCTTTCCCCATTGAATTGTCTTGACACCCTTGGTGAAAATCAACTGACCACAAATACAGGAGTTTATTTCTGGAATCTCAATTCTACTCTATTGATCTATATGTTTATCTTTATGCTAGTACCACACTGTCTTGATTACTGTAACTTTGTAGTAAATCTGCGAATTTTAGAGTGTGAGTCCTCCATCCTTATTCTTTCTTTTCAAGATTGTTTCAATTCTTCTGAGTCCCTTCAATTTCCATATAAATTTTAGGATCGGCTTATCAATTTCTGCAAAAAAGTCTCCTGGGATTTTGATGGCAACAGCACTGAATTTTCATTTATTGCTCCTCTGACACGCTCCCTTTCTTTATGTAGATTCTAGTTTCTGACCAATATAATCTTTCTTCTCTTGAAGAACTTCTTTTAAGATTTCTTACAAGTCTGATCCACTGTCAACAAATTCCCTCAGGTTTTGTCTGTGAAAGTCTTTATTTCTCCTCTACTTTTGAAAAAACAATTTCATTGGACACAAAATTCTAGGTTGGTGGATTTTCTCTTTCAACACTTTAAATATTTCACTCTTTTTTTCTTTACATGATTTCTGATGAGAAATCCAATGTAATTTTTACCCCCTTCTGTTTTTATCCTTTGGCTTTGTGACAGTTAAAATTGCATGTCAGCTTGGTTGGGCCATGATTCTCAGTGGTTTGGTAGTTATATAATGATGTAAATTGGTAGTTGTATAATGATGTAGTTTGGCAGTTATGTAATGATGTAGTCATCCTCCATGATGTGATCTGATGTGATCAGCCAATCAGTTGTAAGGGGAGTTTCCTTGGAGGTATGGCCTGCATCCAAAATATGTATGGATGTTCTGGCAAAGTTTGTTTACTTGCTCTGGATCTTGCATCCAGCTCATCATCACCTGACCTCCAGTTCTTGGGACTTGAGACAGCAGCCTGCAGTAGTGCCTCCTGTTTTAGTCATCTAGTGCTGCTGTAACAGAAATACCACAAATGGATGGTTTTAACAAAGAGAAGTTTATTCTCCCACAGTCCAGTAGGCTAGATGTCTGAATTCAGGGTGCCAGCTCCACGGGAAGGCTCTCTCTGTTGGCTCTGGAGGAAGGTCCTTGTCATTAGTCTTCCCTTGGTCTGGGAGTATCTCAGCACAGGAACCTCAGCTCCAAAGGACGTGTTCTGCTCCTGGCACTTCTTTCTCGGTGGTACGAGGTTCCCAGCTCTCTCCTTGCTTCCCTTTCATTTCTTGAGATAAAGGGTGGTGCAGGCCACATCCCAGGGAAACTCCCTGTACATTGGATCAGGGAGGTGACCTGAGTAAGGATGGTGTTACAATCCCACCCTAATCCTCTCAACATAAAATTACAACCACAAAATGGAGGACAACCACAGAATACTGGGAATGATGGCCTAACCAAGTTAATACACACATTTTGGGGGGTACGTAATTCAATCTATGACACCTGCCAATCTTGAGATTTGTCAGCCTCTGCAGCCTGTGAGCAAGTGGCCTGCCATCTGACCTGCCAATCTTGGGTTTGTCAGCCCCTGCAGCTACGTAAGTCAGGAGAAGCCCCCAGCCTGATGCCTGACCCATGGGCTTGGGACTTGCCAGACTCTACAACTGTGTGACCAGTGCTGAGTGATGGGCAGCTACCAAAGGGCATTCATGCTGAAGTGTTGGTACAGCTGCCAGTAGGCACAGAAATGGTGCCATCCCTCTCGGGGCCACTCACTGATTCTCAGCTCTTGAATGCTGAGATGGGTAATCTCTCAGGCTCATTATCCCAGGAAAGCATCTTCCTGGGCCAGCCTTGGAGCAATAGACCAGTGGCCCTGAAGTCCAGTTCCCAGCACCTATGTGCCCTTGGAATTTCTCCTGCCAGGAAGGACAAGGTGCCTTCTCCAGGAATGTCATTGGCAGAAAGGGTAAGAACCATATAAATTATATTTCCAAGCCTTTTCCTAATCACATCAAAGTCCTTTGCAAGGAGTCTTCTGTGCTAACTGGAGTTTGATAATTACAAATTATTTCTAGCAGAAATGCTGACTGTGGGAAAGTAGGTTAGAGCAAATTCGATTCATATTAAGGCCATGGTCAGATCATCATGAACCTTCAGGGTATTTATTTTTCCATCAGCTCCTCCCTAGCTCCTCCACCTCCCTCTTTGGCCTGACTGAGCTGGAGACTTGCCTAATACAAATAACTGCATTAAAATAAAATCATGCGAAAGCTCAGGGGAACACGCCTGAGTAATGGAGAAGATAATAAGCTTGGATAACCACCCTAGCCCTCTCCTCTTACTTCCTCAAGGCAGGTGAAGGTTCACAACTGATTTGGGATCACTTCTAACAGTAAACAGGAGAGAAACTAGAGCTTAAGTGGTTTAAGAAAAAAAATTTTAATAGTGTACCAGATCCCTATCATTCCACTGATCCACACTCAGTCCACATATCTCTGAAATAATTCCCACTTTCTAAGTTATGATGCAGGGAGCTGTGGGTGTGTGTTGATCAGACTAGACATGAAAAACAAACCAACATGGAGGTGGCTTCATTCACTCACTCATTCATTCATTTATTCATTCTTTCTTTCATCAAACATCTGAGAGCTGACTCTGTTCCAGGCATTGTGCTGACTATAGGAGATGCAGTGATGAGGGAGCGGGACACAAGCAATCCAGTCCTTGCCCTCTACTTGCTCACAGTATAAGGTGGAGGCAGATATGTAGCCAGTTAGGTCACACTACCAGCAAATTTGTTGTCTCCCAGAATCTGCAGCTTAACACTCCTTTTCTTCAGCTTGGGTTGGGGGGAGAGGGTATTATCTCACCTCTTCCTCTAGAAGCTGGAAATTAGAGTTGTTAATTCGTCATTTAAAAACCAATGCAACGAAGGACGGGAAAAAAGGCTGAGAAAAAAGAAGGGAGAGCTGTCATCCCCTATGTTGTTTTTAGGAGCCTTCGTATCATAGTGGTTAAGGGCTACAGCTCCTCACCAAAAGGTTGCCAGTTCGAATCTACCAGCCACTCCTTGGGAACCCTATAGGGCAGCCACTATGAGTTAGAATCAGAATCGACAGACAAAACTCTGTCCAGTCCTGGGCCATCTCTGTGATCAGTTGAGGATTGGACTATCTTCATCTGTGGGACTGGACTGCAGTCCATCTTAATCCAATGAAACCTGTTCAGCATCATAACACCATGAAGTGCACTGATTGGGAAACGAACCCGGGTCTCCCACAAGGGAGGCAAGAATTCTACCACTGAACCACTAATGCCCCGTGGTCATCCCCTGTAGGAGGGCTTTTTCCATTGATCTGTTGTTGTTGTCGTGTGCCATTGAGTCAATTCCAACTAAGAGCAACCCTGTATGATAGAGTTCAACTGCCCCATAGGGTTTCCTAGGCTTTAATCTTTATGAGAGAAGATCACCAGGTTTTTTTTTTCCCATGGAGTCACTGGTGGGAGCCGCCATCCTTTTTGTTAGCAGCGGAACACTTAACCATTATGCCACAGGGCTCCTTCCATTGATCTAGTCCCTACAGAATGGATGACTGCTGTTCTCAGAGATATAACTCTTTGAACATCAGGTCTAGATCCAAAAGTGAAGGAGATCAGGAGATCATGAAGAAAACCCAAAAAAAGTGTCTGAACCTAAAAGGTTAGTTTGTTCTGCTGCTGCCAATAACGTGGAACTCCTCCCTGCCTGCCTTCCCAAAAGATAACGAGAATAAGGACGAGAATGGCCAAAAAGGGTCTTGAGGTACATGGAAGGAACATCAGGGAACACAGCTCTCAGTCTATCAGCAGCAACGATGGCATTCCACTGTGGGGTGAATTGCTTGAGGACAGCTGGGGGCTGATTTAGCTTATTATCACAAAAATTCTATGCCTTTTTATTTTTGGGCATGGTGGTCATGTTTTCAGCTCCTCCAGGGCCTGGATTTTTGGGGAGAGTCATCCCTCAAACCTTTTCTCAGTGTGAAATGGTTTGCTGCATTTCCAGGGCTTAATTGTCCACACCAGCTAAAAGCACTCTGCCAGTAATGAAAATATATCCATCTCTTTTTTATCAAGAAAAAAAGGATAATAACCCAGCCAGCTTTAGCTTAAATTTTATTGAACATCAGCCCAGCTAGTTTCCAAGGACATCTCTGATGTGAAGTACAGAAGGTGCAGGGGGCGCGAGACAGAAAAGGTCCGGGGGGGGGGGAGGGCGGGGGGAGGGATGATGGGCAAAAGATTGCCCAAAGCTGTCATCCTTACCTCCTCAGAGTACACAGCTTCCCAAAATGACAGAAGTCCATTCCCAAAGAGCTGGAGAACACAACTACTAAAAAGTTAAAACCCCTTTGGTTCCCATACGGAAGATGAACAACAATAGCAATAATAATAACTATGGTACTTTACAGTGTTCAAAGGATATACACAGATGCTCTTTCATCTGATCCTTACAACAACCTCCCTGAAGGACTAGCAGAACAGATGTTATCGAATCATTTTTAGAGATAAGGAAACTGAGACTTAAGGAAGGGAAGTGACTTACTCAATGTCACCAGCTGGCGTTAGAGTCAGTCTGATGCCTGAGCTGGGCAGTCTTTCCATACCTTCTTACCCAGAGGCAGGGTGAGTCCTGAGGGGTGGTGGGAAGTTCCTGGTGCAAGATGGGGCAAGGTCTTCAGGGGTTTATAGAGTTTTGAAAGACTATATTTGAAGAACCTAAAACAAACTCTGAATTCCCTCAACTCCATCTCTATAACATCTTATAGGAGCCCTGGTGGCTCAGTGGTTAAGCACTTGGCCACTAACCAAAAGGTCAACAGTTGGAAACCACCAGCTGCCCCATGGGAGAAAGATGTGGTAGTCTTCTTCCATAAAGATTACAGCCTTGGACACCCTATGGGGCAGTTCTACTCCATCCTACAGGGTCACTATGAGTCAGAACTGACTTGACAGCAATGGATCTGGTTTTAACCTCCTCTTTTATACAGATAGATGCTCCAGCCACACTGGCCTCCTGTGGCCAATATATATATATATATATATATGTTTTTTTTTTTAATTTTTATTGTGCTTTAAGTGAAAGTTCACAAACCAAGTCAGTCTCTCATATGAAAACTGATATACCCCTTGCTATTACTCCTAGTTGCTCTCCCTCTAATAAGGCAGCACACTCCTTCCCTCCACTCTCCATTTTTGTGTCCATTCAGCCAGCTTCTGACCCTCTATCCTCTCATTTCTTCTCCAGACAGGAGCTGCCCACATAGTCTCATGTGTCTGCTTGATCCAAGAAACTCACTCTTTACCAGTATCATTTTCCAGTCCAATCCTTGTCTGAAGAGTTGGCTTTGGGAACGGTTCCAGTCTTGGGCTAACTCATCTGGGGACCATGACCTTCGGGGTCCTTCTAGTCTCAGTCAGACCATTAAGTCTGGTCTTTTTAAGAGAATTTGAGGTCTACATCCCACTGCTCTCTTGCTCCCTCAAGGGTCCTCTGTTGTGTTTCCTGTCAGGGCAGTCATCAGTTGTAGCTAAGCACCTTCTAGTTCTTCTGGTCTCAGGCTGATGTAGTCTCTGGTTTATGTGGCCCTTTATGTCTCTTGGGCTCATAATTACCTTGTGTCTTTGGTGTTCTTCATTCTCCTTTGCTCCAGGTGGACTGAGACCAATTGATGCATCTTAGATGGCCACTTGCTAGCATTTAAGAACCCAGACGCCACTCTCCAAAGTGGGGTGCAGAATGTTTTCTTAATAGATTTTATTATTGTGGCCAATATTCTTTTTAATAATTTTTATTGAGCTTTAAGTGAACGTTTACAAATCGAATCAGTCTGTCATATATAAGCTTATATACACCTTACTCCATACTCCCACTTAATCTCCCCCTAATGAGTCAGCCCTTCCAGTCTCTCCTTTCGTGACAATTTTGCCAGTCTCCAGCCCTCTCTACCCTCCCATCTCCCCTCCAGACAGGAGATGCCAACACAGTCTCAAGTGTCCACCTGATACAAGTAGCTCACTCTTCGTCACCATCTCTCTCCAACCCATTGTCCAGTCCCTTCCATGTCTGATGAGTTGTCTTCAGGAATAGTTCCTGTCCTGGGGCAACAGAAGGTTTGGCGAACACGACTGCGGGGATTCCTCTGGTCTCAGTCAGACCATTAAGTCTGGTCTTTTTATGAGAATTTGGGGTCTGCATCCCACTGATCTCCTGCTCCCTCAGGGGTTCTCTGTTGTGCTCCCTGTCAGGGCAGTCATCTGTTGTGGCCGGGCACCATCTAGTTCTTCTGGTCTCAGGATGATATAAGTCTCTGGTTCATGTGGCCCCTTCTGTCTCTTGGGATCAGTTATTGTGTGACCTTGGTGTTCTTCGTTCTCCTTTGATCCAGGTGGGTTGAGACCAACTGATGCATCTTAGATGGCTGCTTGTTAGCAATTAAAACCCCAGATGCCTCATTTCAAAGTGGGATGCAGAATGTTTTCATAATAGAATTATTTTGCCAATTGACTTAGAAGTCCCCTTAAGCCATAGTCCCCAAACCCCCGCCCTTGCTCCACTGACCTTTGAAGCATTCAGTTTATCCAGGAAACTTCTTTGCTTTTGGTCCAGTCCAGTTGAGCTGACCTTCCGTGTATTGAGTATTGTCCTTCCCTTCACCTAAATTAGTTCTTATCTACTAACTAATCAGTAAATAACCCTCTCCCACCCTCCCTCCTTCCCCACCTCGTGACCACAAAAGTATGTGTTCTTCTCAGTTTATACTATTTCTCAAGATCTTGTAATAGTGGTCTTATACAATATTTGTCCTTTTGCCTCTGACTAATTTCACTCAGCATAATGCCTTCCAGGTTCCTCCATGTTATGAAATGTTTCACAGATTCGTCACTGTTCTTTATTGATGCGTAGTATTCCATTGTGTGAATATACCACAATTTATTTAACCATTCATCTGTTGATGGACACCTTGGTTGCTTCCAGCTTTTTGCTATTGTAAACAGAGCTGCAATAAATATGGGTGTGCATATATCTGTTCATGGAAAGGCTCTTATTTCTCTAGGGTATATTCCGAGGAGTGGGATTTCTGGGTTGTATGGTAGTTCTATTTCTAACTTTTTAAGAAAACGCCAGATAGATTTCCAAAGTGGTTGTACCATTTTACATTTCCACCAGCAGTGTATAAGAGTTCCAGTCTCTCCGCAGCCTCTCCAACATTTATTATTTTGTGTTTTTTGGATTAATGCCAGCCTTGTTGGAGTGAGATGGAATCTCATCGTAGTTTTAATTTGCATTTCTCTAATGGCTAATGATGGAGAGCATTTTCTCATGTATCTGTTAGCAGCCTGAATATCTTCTTTAGTGAAGTGTGTGTTCATATCCTTTGCCCACTTCTTGATTGGGTTGTTTGTCTTTTTGTGGTTGAGTTTTAACAGAATCATATAGATTTTAGAGATCAGGCGCTGGTCGGAGATGTCATAGTTGAAAATTCTTTCCCAATCTGTAGGTGGTCTTTTTACTCTTTTGGTGAAGTCTTTAGATGAGCACAGGTGTTTGATTTTTAGGAGCTCCTAGTTATCTGGTTTCTCTTCGTCATTTTTGGTAATGTTTTGTAATCTGTTTATGTGTGGCCAATATTCTTGACTACCTACTTACAACCAGCTGTTCCCCCACTTCATCCTCATTCACAAAAGCCTAGTTTTGCTCTCAGAAGCCTGTTTTTTGTCAGTAGTCAGGAGGACTGGTTTATCAGTGAAGTTCAGTAGAAGCTAGGCCTTTCCCCTGTCCCACTTTAAGCCAATCTTAGTAATTCCATTGACCTTGCCAAAAAAAAAATATCCATTGTCAATGAATCAATTCCGACTCATGGTGACCCCATGTGTCACAGAGCGGAACTGTGCTCCATAGGGTTTCCTGGCTATAATCTTTACAGAAGCAGGTGGCCAGGCATTTCTTCTGAGGCGCTGCTGCGTGGGATCCAACCACCAGAGTTTAGGTTAGTAGTTGAGTGCAAACCATTTGTGCCACCCAGGGACCTACTCACTTTGCCAGCGACCAGCTTAGGAAAGGGCATGTTATATAATTTTGTTATGTTATGCGATGTGAAAGGAAATCTGTGCAGGGTCCTAGGAAATGTTCCCTCGCTCTGAAAAGGATAGAGTTTGCCCTCTTGTTCTGTGCCATTGGATGTTATATGAGGATGAGGACATTGCATGAGGTTAGAGCTTTGGCAGCCATCTTGGAACCTAAGAAGGAAGTCAGCCTGAGAGGATGACTGAGCAGAAAGAAGGAAATAGTCTGGCCCTGAGTGATGTTAACTTGTTAAATTAACCAACCAGACTCCTACCGCCCACCCCCTCATATTCTTTATGTGAAATAATAAATTTTCTATTTTATGCTATTTTGAATTGGGATTTCTCTCCCTTTCCACTAAAGCATTCTAAATGATACACTTACTTCCTGTTCTTCAAACCTTCAAGTTCTCATCTCAAGGTATCTGCCTGCTCCTAGCTGTTCCCACTGTCTGGAGTACTTTTCCACCAGATATTCACATAGCTATCTCCTTATCATTCAGACCTCAGCGTAAAGGTCACTTCTGCAGAGACACCTTCCATAAACCACCTAATATAAGCCAGTTTTCCAGTCACTGTGCTTTCTTTAGGAGCCCTGGTGGCACAGTGGTTAGGCATTCAACTGTTAACCAAAAGGTCAGTGGTTTGAACCCACCAGCTGCTCTGAAGGAAAAAGATGTGGCAGTCTGTTTCCAAAAAGATTTACAGCCTTGGAAACCCTATGGGGCAGTTCTACTCTGTCCTATAGGGTCCCTACAAGTTGGAACTGACTCGAAGGCAATGGGTTTTGTTTGGTTTGGTGCTTTGTTTACAGCACTTATAAGTATCAGAAATTATCTTTTTATTTATGTTTACTCGTTCATTGACTTTTCCTCACTAGAGTGTAAGCTCTATGTGAGTAAGAACTGTGCCTGGCTGGCTCACCACTGTACTCCCAGCACTTGGCACAGGGCCTAGCACATAGTAGGTCCTCAATAAGCATTTGGCGAATGAGTAAATGAACCCCAAAGACAATCTCACCATGCTGCTCCCCAATCCCACTCTCCCCTGTGGCTGTTTGAATATAGTTCCAGAACCTTAGCCTTTTCCGAATTCCTTTTACAAAAATCTAAATCTCAGAATCAGAAAGAAAGAAGGCAGCAGAGAAGAAAAACATCATAAAAGCAAAATTATTTTCAGCTAAAATGTAAAATGAGAGCAGACTGATTGCATAACATATGCAGATACATGCAAATTACCATCCAAGTTAAATAGGGTAGAAGTTTAAAGTGGTGGGAAGTCCCATGTTGGGTGTGTTTTCCTTCTGACTGGGAAGTGGTATCAACTTCTTCAGGCTCAGAAGGTGAGGATGCTGACATTCACTAGGAAAAAAATCAATTAAGAGTTACAGAAGAAAAAATCATTTAGTTGTTGGGTTTTTCTAAGAGACAGAAATAAAAAAACATTCAACTCATCCACTTTAAATGTTAGGAATAGAAAGCATAAGCCTCTATTCAGTTTTAGATGATGGCCAACTAAGATTACAGAAGAAGAGGGAGAAAGAAAACAGGAGAAAGAAGAGGAAGGGTGAAAGACCAAATTACAGCCCCCAAGTTACCCAAATCATTCAAAAGCATGTTACCTAATCCATATACCAATAATTTTTTATATTCACAGAAAGAAAAAAAACAGCCCTCTGGATTATTTAAAAAAAAAAGGATATAGATTTTCAGAGTGTGTCATTAAAACTGTTTAAATTCCTATCTAAAACGTGGGAGAGAGGGTACTTACCCATTTGTTCAAAACGTCCCAGACCTTGAAGTTGTTAGATGCTGTCCAGTCGGTTCTGATTCATACCAACCCCATGCATAACAAACGGAACATTGCCCGGTCCTGAGCCATCCTTACAATTCTTGTTATGCTTGAGCTCATGGTTGCAGCCACTGTGTCAATCCACTTCGTTGAGGATCTTCCCCTTTTCCTCTGACCCTGTACTCTGCCAAGCATGATGTCCTTCTCCAGGGACTGATCCCGCCTGACAACACGTCCAAACTATGTAAGACACAGTCTCGCCATCCTTGCTTCCAAGGGGCATTCTGGTTGTACTTCTTCCAAGGCAGATTTGTTCATTCTTTTGGCAGCCCATGCTATATTCAGTATTCTTCACCAACACCACAATTAGAAGGCGTCAATTCTTCTTTGGTCTGTCTTATTCATTGTCCGGCTTTCACATGGATATGATGGGATTGAAAATACCATGGCTTGGGTCAGGTACACCTTAGTCTTCAAGGTGACATCTTTGCTTTTCAACACTTTAAAGAGGTCCTTTGCAGCAGATTTACCCAATGCAATGCATCTTGATTTCTTGATTGCTGCTTCCATGGCTGTTGATTGTGGATCCAAGTAAAGTGAAATCCTTGACAACTTCAATCTTTTCTCAGTGTACCATGATGTTGCTCGTTGGTCCAGTTGTGAGGATTTTTGTTTCCTTTATGTTGAGGTGCAATCCATACTGAAGGCTGTGGTCTTTGATCTTCTTTAGTAAGTGCTTCAAGTCCTCTTCACTTTCAGCAAGCAAGGTTGTATCATCTGCATAACATAGGTTATTAATGAGTCTTCCTCCAAGCTTCATCCCCTGTTCTTCTTCATATAGTCCAGCTTCTCATATTCTTTGCTCAGCATACAGGTTGAATGGGTATGGTGAAAGAATACAACCCTGATGCACACCTTTCCTGACTTTAAGCCAATCAGTATCCCCTTGTTCTGTCTGAACAATTGCCTCTTGATCTATGTAAAGGTTCCTCATAATCACAATTAAGTGTTCTAGAATTCCCATTCTTCACAATGTTATCCATAATTTGTTATCATCCACACTATGGAATACCTTTGCATAGTCAATAAAACACAGGTTTTTTTTAAACATCCTTCTGGTATTTTCTGCTTTCAGCCAGGATGCATCTGACATCAGCAATGATATCCCTGGTTCCACGTCCTCTTCTGAAACCGGCCTGAATTTCTGGCAGCTCCCTGTCGATATTCTGCAGTAGGCGTTTTTGAATGATCTTCAGCAAAATTTTGCTTGTGTGTGATATTAATGATACTGTCCTATAATTTCCACATTCGGTTGGATCATCTTTCTTGGAATAGGCATAAATATGGATCTCTTCAGTCAGTTGGCCAGGAAGCTGTCTTCCATATTTCTTGGCATAGACAAGTGAGCACCTCCAGCACTGCATCCGTTTGTTGAAACATCTCAATTGATATTCCTTCAATTCCTGGAGCCTTGCTTTTCGCCAGTGCCTTCAGAGCTCCTTGGACTTTTCTTCCTTCAATACCATTGGTTCCCGATCATATGCCACCTCCTGAAATGGTTGAACATCAACTAATTCTTTTTGGTATAATGACTCTGTGTACTCCTTCCATCTTCTTTTGATGCTTCCTGCGTCATTTAATATTTTCCCCGTAGAATCCTTCACTATTGCAACTCAAGAATTGAATTTTTTCTTCGGTTCTTTCAGCTTAAAAAATGCCGAGCATGTTCTTCCCTTTTGGTTTTCCATTTCCAGCTCTTTGCACATGTCATTATAATATTTTACTTTGTCTTTTCGAGCTGCCCTTGGAAATCTTCAGTTCAGTTCTTCTACTTCATCAATTCTTCCCTTTGCTTTAGCTGCTCGATGCTCAAGAACAAGTTTCAGAGTCTCCTCTGACATCCATCTTGGTCTTTTCTTTCTTTCCTGTCTTTTCAATGACCTCTTGCTTTCTTCATGTATGATGTCCTTGATGTCATTCCACAACTCGTCTGGTCTTTGGTCACTAGTGTTCAGTGGATCAAATCTATTATTCAGATGGTCTCTAAATTCAGGTGGGATGTACTCAAAGTCATACTTTAGCTCTCGTGGACTTCCTCTGATTTTCTTCAGTTTCAGCTTGAACTTGCATATGACCAATTGATGGTCTGTTCCACAGTCGGCCCCTGGCCTTGTTCTGACTGATGATATTGAGCTTTTCCATTGTCTCTCTCCACAGATGTAGTCAATTTGATTTCTGTGTGTTCCATCTGGCGAGGTCCATACAGTCGCCGTTTATGTTGGTGAAAGAAGGTATTTGCAATGAAGAAGTCGTTGGTCTTGCAAAATTCTATCATTCGATCTCCGGCATTGTTTCTATCACCAAGGCCATATTTTCCAACTACTGATCCTTCTTCTCTGTTTCCAACTTTCGCATTCCAATCGCCAGTAATTATCAATGCATCTTGATTGTATGTTTGATTAATTCCAGACAGCAGCAGCTGATAAAAGTCTTCTATTTCTTCATCTTTGGCCCTAGTGGTTGGTACATAAGGCCGCTTCACTTTCAGCAAGCAAGGTTGTGTTATCTGCATAACGCAGGTTGTTAAAAAATCTTCCTCCAATCCTGATGCCCCGTTCTTCTTCATACAGTCCAGCTTCTCGTATTTCAGAAGTAGACTGCCGGGTCCTTCTTCCTAGTATGTCTTAGTCTGAAAGCTAAGCTGAAACCTGTCCTCCATGGGTGACCCTGCTGGTATCTGAATACCGGTGGCATAGCTTCCAGCATCACAGCAACATGCAAGCCCCCAAGTACGACAAACTGACAGACACGTGGGGGAGATCTTGAAGAAGGTGCTGGGAAATACCTGAGAACAGGATGTGGGCACTGTACCTGCCTTCACGAAGTTTGCATTCTCTTGGGTTCTCTATTCTCGTAATTTTCAATTGTGAAAACACCTTGTCTTAGTCATCTAGTGCTGCTATAACAGAAATATCACAAGTGGATGGCTTTAACAAGAGAAATTTATTTTCTCACAATCTATTAGGCTAGAAGTTCAAATTCAGGGCATCAGCTCCAGGGGAAGGCTTTCTCTCTCTGTTGGCTCTGGAGGAAGGTCCTTGTCATCAATCTTCCCCTAGACTAGGAGCATCTCCTCGAAGGAACCCAGGGTCCAAAAGACGTGCTCTGTTTCTGGTCCTGCTTTCTTGGTGGTATGAGGTCCCCAGTTCTCTGCTTTTTCCCTTTCCTTTTATCTCTTGTAAAATAAAAGGTGGTGCGGACCACACCCCAGGGAAGCTCCCTTTACACTGGATCTGGGATGTGGCCTAAGCAAGGGTGTTACATCCCCCCCAACCTCTTTAACCACAGGCAGAGATTATGATTTATAACACATAGGAAAATCACAAAATGGAGAACGACCACACTACTGGGAATCATGGCCTAACCAAACTGACACATATTTTTGGGTGACACAATTCAATCCACGATACTGACTTCCTCTCACTCCTGCTCACTTAGCTCCAGCTACACCGGCTCCTTCCTGTTCCTCCACACGCATCCCACAATCCTGAATTAGTCTTTGCACTCAGCGTCCCTCTGCCTGAAGAGCACTGCCTCCATCAACCCTGACCCCTTCATTCCCTCACCTTTTCAGGTCTTGATTCAGTTGTCACCTTCTCATGGAAGCCTACCTATTTAAAGTCTACAACTCCTCTTCCCTCCACACTCCCTAACCTCTTTCTCTAACTTCTTTTTCTCCATAACTCCTGTCACTCTCTAACTTATTACATATTTTACTCATTTGTCTTGCTTATTATCTGTGTCCGCCTGTAGAATATAAGCTCTGTGAGAGCAGGGATTTTTGTCCGTTTTGTTCATTGCTGTATTCTCAGTCCCTTGAAGAGTGACTGATAAATTAGGCACTCAAAAAGTATTTGTTGATAGCCTTTAATTTGAATTTAGTTTTATGGGGAAAGTGACTAAATTGCTCTTATTTCTGTCATTTCACAGAGTACCAGTGAAAACTTTATCAGAGGCCCATCCTGGTCCTCACACTCATGCTTGGGAAGCCCTGAACACACCTATGACCAGTCCAAGAAACAGTGGGCCTTCTTTGGTGCTCAGTTTAAATTGTCTAAGTGCCTGAGCGGCAAATGTCAGCGCCTCCTCTTAAACGCAGGCAGATTTACTTTGCAGACGGTAAGGATGCATTTTAATTTGTTGATGTGAAATCTTAATTGAACTAAACTGTTAGAGGTAGTCTCTGTTCTCTGTCATAGTCTTAATTTAGTTGGCAAAACAAGATATCATCAGAGGAAATTCACAAGCAAAGATGTTGTGCCCAGAGGGTTTGGGAACAGCCTCTGGGGTTTGGAGGCAGGGTGGAGTGTGACTGGCACAAGCTCGAACCCCACCCCCATAATTTAGGATGCAAACTTGGCTTTCCAAGGATGCTCAGCTGGCGTTGCAAGGGGTCTGACACATGGGCCCTCCCAAAGCAACCAGGATAAAAGCTACTCCTGCTCATGTGTTCGGTGATGTCTTTTTAGTGTTAGAGTTGAGGACAGTGGAGGGATTTCTTACCAATAGGTACAGAAGTGTAGAAGAGGCCAGCTCTATTACTCATTTGCTATGGGACCTTGAGCAGGTCTCTTCCCCTGCCTGGGTCTCAGTTTCCCCATCTGTGCCAATGTGGTTGGAATCCATGTCTCTGAAGCCTTCCATCACCAACATGCTATGTATGACTTTCCCAGGACTCTCAGGCTCGTGTCAGGGTCAAGCCTGAGGTTCCTTACTCTTGCCCACCAATCCTTGCTGAGCAGTCTACTCAAGCCCCTGGACATGACATATGGTTTCATCACTGGCCTCATTGTCTCCTACAGGACGTCAGGCTGTAGGTCTTTCACTTAAAGTGGCCTCATCTCTACCCACAGAATCACAGGTTGTGATTGCCCTGCCCCAAGAACAGGCCTTAGGAGTCATTCTCTTGGTAGCAGATGCCCGCCCCATCCCTTTCCTTGGCTCCTACCCCCAGGGGCCTTCTACACATGCTGCTTATCCCATCCCTGAAGCTTCTGTCCACCAAAAATTACTACCTTCCTCCAAGCTCACCCCTACTGTAGTACCCTGGACAGGCAGAGGCAAGTCACCAGTGATGGATGGCTTGAATTGGGGCGCCTGGGCAGTCTACTCAGATTCCTGCATTATCTTTTTACAACAAATGCCTCCACAAGAGTGTTCCCAGGGAAGTGACCAAGGCCTTGGTATCTTCCTCTCAAGCATAGCTATAAAAGGGCCAGGGGCAGCTTCCTTGAGGGTCAAGTTTCTGAGCTGGAAGATCCTCACCCTGGTGACTCACAGGCTAGAGCAGAAGGGTTGCAAGTCCCAGTCCCTTGCATTTGGTCGCAAGCTCTTTCTCATGCTGGAAACCATGTGCCAGAAGGCTTAGATAAAGGCAACGCTATGGAGAAGAAAGAATACGGCTTTGCAGTAGAAACCACCTGGCAAGTCCCTTCTGCTCCCTGAGCCTGTTTCTTCATCTGTTAGGTAGGGATAATAATACCTACCACAGAGAATTGTTGAGAGAAAGAGAATTCGATGACAGAATGCTTCTGGAATGCCCAGCACTGTGCTTGCTCCATAGCATGCACTCTCTAAATGGCAGCTGTTGATGCCATAATTACTATTATTATTAAAGTTCTAGCACAGTGCCTGGCATCTAGAACATGCTCGATAAATAAATGGAATTGTGATCCTCATCCTCCAGAGGACACGCAGAGCTGCAGAGTTCAACTCTTTGGAGATGGCAACAAACTACAGATCACGCAGGCACATCCTTGAGAGTCCTCTCTCCCTGAATTCTTCTCTTGCTCTGCTTCCCCCTCAGTCTGTGAGAAGGCCAGGGTCACAGAAACTTTGATATCTGTTCAGTGGGGTGATGGCATTTGGGAGATAAACTATAAGCTCTGCCTTCCGCTGCTCTTGGTGAAAGCTGGAGATGGCCTGTTCCCATCACAGATGGAAAGTCTGAGGATGCTAATCTAATCTAAAGCCAGGAGGACTTCTCGTACAGGAAGGGCCTGGACTTATGAGCTACCGTCCTTGGGGCAGCTCCTTCATACCCGGGTTTGGGTAGAGACCAGGGCCCAGCCTTTATTAGGCAGGAGTTTTTTCTACTGATAGGATCAGAAACCTCACTCAAACTCCTAAGCAAAATGGAATGCACTGACTCCCAGACTTGGGAAGAATTCTAGTGAAGAGCCAATCAAAGGAAGGAAATGCTACCAGAACCAAGGCCACAGGGACTGAATTGAGGACCTGGGATGCAGGGACACACTCTTACAAGAAGAAAATAAAACCTGATGGTGTGATAGAGACTGAGCCCACTTTATGTGGGGAGGTCAGAGAAGGTAGCACGGCCAGACCTGTGGATGGGGCATCTTCAGGCAGAGGTAATAACCAATGCAAAGTCCAAAAGGTACTTTTCAAGGAATGGAAGGAAGACAGTGTGTCTGGAGAGCAGTGAGACAGGGCAGAGCAGTGAGAGATGAGGACCAAAAAAGAGGCAAGGGCCAGATCATGAAGGCCGTTTTAGGCCAAGATATGGGTTTTTTATTTTACTCAAAGAACTGTGGGGAAGCCATTGAAGAGTTTTAAACAACAGAGGAGGCCAGGGGCCAGGGGCCAGGGTAGAAGCAGGTTTGGGTGGAAAGGCTAGGCAACTGCAGGTTTGGGTGAAGGTGGGGATAAGTGTTCTGTTCTGGTCATGTTGAATTTGAGATGCCTATTAGACATCAAGGAGTCCCTACCCGTTGCTATCAAGTTGGTTCCGACTCATAGCGACCCTATGGGACAGAGTAGAACTCCTCCACAGGGTTTCCAAAGAGTAGTTGGTAGATTCAAACTGTTGACCTTTTGGTTAGCAGCCGAGCTCTCTAACCATTGTGCCACCAGGGCTCCAGGGAGTCACTGGGTGGTACAAATGGTTAACACACTTGGCTGCTAACCAAAAGGTTGGAGGTTTGAGTCTACCCAGAGTCATCTTGGAAGAAAGGCCTGGAGATCTGCTTCCCAAAAATCAGCCACTGAAAATTCTATGGAGCACTTTTCTCTCTGACATGGTTACCATAAGTCAAAATCTACTCAAAGACAACTTTTTTTTTTTTTTTAATACATCAAATGGGATGTCAAGTGGGCTGATAAGTTCACAAGGCTGAAATTCAGGAGATGGGTCTAGTTTGGCAATATTAATTTGGCAGTCATGAAAACAGCCATGAGGCTAGATGTAGATGGAGAAGGGGCACTAGGCTCAGCTCTGGGATTTTACAATATTTAGTGTTTCAGCAGAGGAGTGGCCAGCATTGAAGACTGGGAAGCAGCAGGCAGTGAGGCCAAAGAAAATCAGGAGACTGTGGTATCCTGGAAACCAAAAGGAGAGCATGTTTCAAGAAGGAAGGAGCAATCAACTATGTTGAGAAGGATGAGGACTGAGAAGTAGCTCTTGGATCTGGCAGCAGGCTGACCACTGATGATTCTAACATGATCAGTTTCAGTGGGATGGCAGGCATGGAAGCCCACTAGAGTGGCTGAAGAAAGAATGTGAGAGGAGAGACTGGAGGCAGCAACTATACACAACTCTCTCAAAAAGTTTTTCTATGAAGTACAGTAGAAATATTGGGTGGCAAAAGGGGGATGTGGGCTTATGGGAGGGTCATTTATTTAATGTTCTAAAGCTAGGATACGTTGAAAAATATTTGTCTGTTCATGAGAATGTTCTAGTGTAGCAGGTGGCCTTTGATGGGAGCAGGGACACTCAATCCACTGTATAATGAGGGGAGGCTGATCACATGGGTATAGGTACAGGTACCAAAAAAACCAAACCTGTTGCTGTTAAGTCGGTCCCGACTCATAGCGACCCTATAGGACAGAGTAGAACTGTCCCATAGGGTTTCCAAGGAGCACCTGGTAGATTCGAACTGCCAACCTTTTGGTTAGCAGCCGTAGCTCTTAACCACACCACCAGGGTTTCCATATGTACAGGTTGGTAGGTAAAATTGGTCCTAGAAAAATGAGGGAGTTCCTATCTGAGTGCTTCTGTTTTCTCCACGAGATATGAAGCAAGGTCATCAGCTGAAGGTGAGGGTGAAGAGAATGAAAGATGTTTGAAGAGACAGGAGAAGGTATGAAGTAGAAGTTTTGAAAAGTGGGGAATGAACATATTAGAGGAGAGTCAGAGGATTACAGAGCAGTGTTCTGTGTCCTCTTGACGTTTCCCATTCATACTTAGGACTCTTTCTAGACATCCTTCTTCTGGGGCTGCACCTCCTCTCAGGAAAGTGTTCTGATTGGCCCTGTTTAGGTCATATGCCTATCTCTGGTCCAATCACTGTGTCCAGAGGATGAGATAGTATGATTGGACAGACTTAAGTCACATGCCTACCCCTGCAACCAGAGGGGCTGTGGTGTGCTTGGCAGCCCCACCAGAACCACGTGGAAAGGGGGAGGGGCAGTCCTCCAAAGAAAACAGGGCTGTTAGGTAGACAAAAAGCAACAGCTGTTCACTCTTCCCTATTGCTCTCACAGAATTGTCCTGAGGCCCAGTGAGACAGCGTCTGTAAAACTGCGCTGTGAACTGTATATAGCACTACACAAGACAAGGGATTATTACAATTGCCTTAGTAAATACTGGATTCATTTATGAATTAGACCATTCAATAAATAGCATCTAAGTAGGGCTTTGTGCTAAGTCCATGAAGAATAAGAGACAAATCATGAATCAAATATGAGCCTCCCCATTAAGTGGCTTTCAGCTTACTAAAGTTTTATAAGTAAGCTTTTGCCAGGTTTTGTTGTGATAACAAACAACCCCAAAATCTTTGTGGTTTAAAACAATAAAAGTTTATATTTTGCTCATCAGCTGCAGGGTAACTTCAGCTCTGCTCCAAGTTTCTCCTTCATCCTAGCACATGCTATTCGTGTGGCAGAGGGTAAAGAACAACGGCGGAACCATGTGATGGCTCTCAAAGCTTCTGCTCTGATAACTTCCATCCTCATTTGATTAGCCAAAGCAAGTCACATGGCCAAACCTGATAACAATGGGGTGGTGAAGTATCCTTCTCCCACAGGGAGATATTTAAAGTCGCATGGCAACGTGTGGGAAAACTATAATACTTTTACAGAAGGGAGAAATGAACAATTGGGAAAAATAAAATGAACACAAAGGGGTAGAAAGAAGTACATGCACGCCATTATATAACAGAAATTGGTCAGAGTCCTATGATCCAGAGCATTAGGCATTCAGAAGAGAGAGCAATCAATTATGGTTGGGGAGATCAGGTTTTTGGGCTGGATCTTTAATAACACTAAAGGATCTAGACAGGTATAGAAGAAGGCAGGGCATTCTAGCAAGGGGAACAGCATGAGAAAAGCACAGAAGAGGGAATGAAGAGTGTTTACACAGAGAATGGTGAATGGTTTAGTTAGCCTAAAGCACAGGAATTGGGGAGGAAATAATGGAAGAATGGCCAAAGAGATTCCCTGCCAGCCTCTAAGAAAAACAGGCTGCCACACCCACCCCAGTAATCCAGCTGCCCAACCAGGAGTTCCTGGACTGTAAAAGTGCTTGCAATTGGTAGTAACCAAGTCCAGAGCAGGTGGGCCTTTGGCTGGACTCTCCTGCCCTGCCTGGCTTGGTCAAGTCGAGGCCCTGGTCCAAGGTCAGCCTCTCTCTCCCAACGCTTCACTCAAAGTCTTATTGGCCATGTTCTTATAAAGGTTTCAGTGGGTTTTCCATTTGTTTCTTCTGTCTCCCTCAGCAGACTGGTATCTAGACGGCACTCTCAAATCAGGAGATGTTAAAACCCAAAAAGATCTCTGTGAGGCGTTCCCAGAGCCAGGTCGATGGACAAGATAACCAGGTGCATCACCCAGTCTGGCGACAGAAGCCTCTGTCCTCACCCTGCCAGCAGCTTCTCTCTTTCACTGTAGCTGTAAGGGAAGTCGCTTGGTTGAGAATAAGATCTCATAATTTATTCTGTTCATAATGTCATAAAAGAAAAGTATAATGGCTCTTTAGAGTTGTACGCATTACAGTAGGAATTTCATTGTCTTTTTGGATTCAGCTTATTACAGCAATGATTTGGGTTATATGTTTATGTAACAGAAACTTTCTGTTCCTTATTATGTGATAAGAATGTGATGATCGGTAAAATTAATTTGATAACAATCTTGTTTGTTTTCTTTGTAGTTATTAAATGTAGTACACAGAATAGAAAAGCTCTGTGAGAGTGGGTCCTGGATTGTTGGAATTAATGAGCTGCCTGCAGCATGGTGGGCGTATGGTCTGATTGATACTGGCCCTGGGCAGGTTTGCACTTTTAATCATTAATGCCCTGCAGCCTGCTGGAAGCAGGGAAGAGAAATGGGCTGTCTAGGACGTGCCAGGAAACAGGGGCAAGGACCACAGGGAGGCCTTTCACTGCCCAGAAGGGCCCTGCCTGAAGGCACAAGCGGAGTTCAGGGCCCTGCTGCTGGGTACAAACCTTGGTGGTCCTGCCGCTGGGAAGGCAGGGAGATGTCTCCCTTGCATGGTCTCCAATGCCAAATACCTCAGTAGGTCCCAGGGCCCATCTCAGGCCTGAGGGGAGGCTTACATATCACTAATTTCATCATTCATTCACTCAAAAATATGTACTATCAACTCTTTGCCAGGCACTGTTCCGGGTGCTGGGGATATAATGATAAACAGGACAGACAAGCTCTCTGCTCTTTCAGAGCCTCATATGAGTCTGGGAAGCAGACAATAAGCAAGTAAAGAAATAAATAATCAAGATAAGGTCAATTAGTAATAAGTACTGTGACGACAATAAAAGGGTGTTATGATAAGAGTACTAGGCAGTAGGATAGGGTTACTCTAAATAAGGTGATCAGGGAAGGCTGTTCTGTAAAGCTGACATTTATGCTGACTCCTGAGACAGGGGAAGAAGCCACTTTTGCAAAGTGCTGGGAGCAGGGGGATGTATTCTGGATGTGGGAACAACAGGTGCAAAGGCTCCAAGGTAGGAAAAGGCTGCCATTATTTGAGGAACAGAAAGGAGACAGTGTGACTGAAGCATAGTGAGCAAGATGGAGAATGATCACAGTTGAGGTCAGAGAGTTAAAAGTCAATATTAGGGATCGAATTGTGCCCTACAAAAATACGTGTTGGAATCCTAACCCCTATACCTGTGTTTATAATGCTGTTTGGAAATAGGGCTTTCTTTGTTATGTTAATTAGATCATACGTGGCAGGGTGGGTTCTAAATCTAATCACTTCTTAGTTATCAAAAGAGCAGATTAGACACACACACACACACACACACACGGGAAGACAGACGCCATGTGATGCAACACCTAGGACTACTGACAAGACTGTGATTTGGATTTTTAGTCTCCAGAACTGTGGGAAAATAAATTTTTGTTCTTTAAAGACACCCACATTTGTGGTATTTGTGTTAAAGCAGCGCTAGCTAAGATAGATTATGCAATGTCTTGTAAAACCTACTGTATTAGTCTATAGGCAATCAGGAAAATCAGAAATTGCTCTTAAGTATTTCAAATAGAAGGAATTCAGTTTGAGAAATTGGTAACAAACATGATAAAAGGGCTAGAGGAACAAAAACAGGGAGGTAAGGCTCACCAAAGATTAGTAATTACAGCAAGTCACTATCAATCCTAAGGCTGAAAGACCAAAACGGAAAATGGTGATAACCATTGCCTACAATTGCTGTGCGCTGAGGCTGCTGTGTAGGAATTGAACTGCCTGAGAAGGAGCCCAGGAGCAAACAATGTAGCCATTGCTAGAGGTGTCATCCAGATGCAGAAAAGGAAACGGCTTCTCTCTTACTCCTGTCTCCAGTCTCCAGTGTTTCCAATGGCTAGAACCTAACAGGAAGCCAGCTATCAAAGGAGTGTAGGAAATGTAGATTGCTGGCTCCCAAGACGAGGGAGGAGATGTGGAAGGGCAAACGTGGAACTGAAAGATACCACTTTCCAGCACACCAAAGTAAGGAGCTTGGGTGTAATTCTACAGGACCCCTTCATGAGCCCTGCTCCTTATACGCAGAACAGGCTGCTGGGACAATCTGATTACTTCACTCCACATCTGTAAAATGGGAATGACAATAGTAACAACCACACAGGTTTGTTGCAAGGATTCAGGGAGATAATGTATGTAAAATACTTAGCACAGTGCCTGGTACCTAGTAAGATTTCAATAAATATTAGGTATATATGAAACTGGAGCCTTGGTGGTGCAGTGGTTAAGAGCTACAGCTGCTAACCAAGAGGTCGTCAGTTCGAATCCACCAGCCGCTCCTTGGGAACACTATGGGATAGTTCTACTCTGTCCTATAGGATTGCTATGAGTCGGAGTTGACTTGACAGCAACAGGTTTGGGTTTTGTTTTTTAAATAAGCTATACTGAAAGTACAACCAGCATCACATGGAGTACACACAGCCTTTCTGATACGAAAAAGGAGGTCCTTGCACTTGGAAAGGAAAGGTCAGGGACTAAGAATTTTAAAGAGAGTTCAGTCTGGACAAACTGACAGGATCAGAGAATCTCCATTTCCAGTTTGGCTCCCATAGGGTTCACGCAGAAGGCCTTGGCTATGCTCTGCTTCTGCAGGCTCTCTTGGGCCTAAGTGGGTAAAACGGTGTTAATGACTCCTTTCTGCAGATAAGGAGGCTGGAGCTCAGAGAGTTAAAGTAACCTGCCTAAGGGCACAGAGCTAGTAAATGTCAAAGCCAAGATGTGAACTCTGGTGGGCCTGGCTCCAAGGCCAGGGTGCTTAGCCATTACAGTCCCCAGCCTCTTTTGCAAATGAGGACAAGATCCTGATTCAGAAAGTGCAGGAACAGGCTCAAGACTTGCAGAAGTGGAAAGTAAAGCCTTTTTCTGCCTGGGAACTCCCTAGAAACAAGGCACCTGGTTATGTTCACATACAGAAGGAACCTGGGGATTATCCCCAAGACTCCATCCAACCATCCTTTGAGATCTTCCAGTGATACTCCTGCTTCTTCTTAAAAAAAAAAAAAAAATTAGAGCACCATAAACCCTGCCCTAAATCCCACAGCGCCTTAGCCTCCTTGACTCTTGGATGCCATAGTGCTGTGTCTGGGCCTCAATTATACACTGTCTGCTGTGTATCATTCCCACTAATGCTTTTTAACCTTTAAAACACACAGATCCCTGAGAACACATGCCCTGGTTTGAGAAACCTGTGTGAAAAGATTAAATGCTGCACTCTAGGTGACCGATCACCACGGCTCTGAAAATTGTAAGACAGCTGTCACAGTCATCCAGATTATGCAGAGTATGTTCTTGTTAACAGGCATTTTAAGATTTTTACTAAAATAAACACTCAAAATTTAAATATTCTCATAATAAACTTTGTGGTCCCCAAAGACAGATTTTATCTTTATAACAGGCATGAACTGTTCCATGACATAATGTAGCATTTCATTATCTCTCTAAATCAAAATTAAATCCAGTTTAAGTTCTGTGGATACCAGGTTATTGTTCTATCTCTTCCCTCTCTCCTGAGTAAAAGCATTATACACCTACATTCACTGCCAAGTAACTTTGCAAGTTCCTCCCACTGTGGATGGTGAGTATTTCTCTATCTCTTGACTCTGGGCTTAGCCATGTGACTTGTTTGTTTTTTTTTTTTTTAGTAATTTTTATTGTGCTTTAAGTGAAAGTTTACAAATCAAGTCAGTCTCTCACACAAAAACCCATATACACCTTGCTACATACTCCCAATTACTCTTCCCCTTTTTTTAATGAGACAGCCTGCTCTCTCCCTCCTCTCTCTCTTTCCATGTCCATTTCATCAGCTTCTAATCCCCTCTACCTTCTCATCTCCCCTCCAGGCAGGAGATGCCAACATAGTCTCAAGTGTCCACCTGATCCAAGAAGCTCACTCCTCACCAGCATTCCTCTCCTACCCATTGGCCAGTCCAATCCATGTCTGAAGAGTTGGCTTTGGGAATGGTTCCTGTCCTGGGCCAACAGAAGGTCTGGGGGCCATGACCACCGAGGTCCTTCCAGTCTCAGTCAGACCATTAAGTCTGGTCTTATGAGAATTTGGCCATGTGACTTGTTTTGACCAGTGGTATGCTAGCAGACATGACACCAGCAGACGCTTAAAATGGGCCTGCACATAGGGGCTGGCATTCTTGTTCTTCTGCTATCTACATGCGATGAACATTCCCAGGATAGCCTGCTGGTCCTGAGAGGAGGATGACAGACTTGTGGAACAGTGCAAACCACCCCAGCCACAGTCAGCCTAGATCAACTAGCCGCCATTTGGCCCCTAAACATGCAATCTAATTAATGCTTACCGTTGCACGCCACTGAAATTTTGTAATTGTTTATTATACAGAATTATTGTGGCCACAGTTAACTGATACAAGCTTCTTCTTACTAAGATTACTAGGTCCTTGATTCATGCCAGTTGCCACAGCTGTGCTCCCTGGCCATGAAGTCCACCGAAGGTGAGCACTCTGAGGCAGCTTCATCTCCTCTGTGATAAGTCCAACCATGGTGACCTTTACTAAAGCTCCCAAAGCTGTGGCCCTTTGAGCTCAGCCTTCATAGACACCCATGGCCTTCAGTAAAATCTGCTTGCCTGGGCTTCATATCCTTGGACAACTCTTTAATTTTCTTTGTCTCATCTGTAAAATGGAAACAAAAACAGTACCTACTTCACAGGGTTTGTGTGAGAAATAAGTGAATGAAGGTAAAGTGTTTAACACAGTGCCTAGCACATAATAAGTGCTGAACAAATGATAGCTGTTATCATCCTGTATTTGTTGGACAAATACTCTTCCTCCTAGGTCCTCCCTTCTCAGAGGCCCTGCATTCATGAGCACTCAGGTCATTCCCTTTCTAGTCTTGAGAATTCCAATCAACCCACTTGAGTAGACCCATCTCTCTTTAATCTGGGAAGCATCAGGCCTCCTATCCTAACCTCTATTAAAAAGGCCTGTTTGGAAGTTGTCTTCTGGGTAGCCTGCTGCTTGGTAATCTCATTTCTACCCTGAAACAAACAACTATTCACAGGGTTCTAGAATGACCAAACCTCAAGGACACAAAGTTTGGCTCTCCTCGGAGGCATGGAATGCCTTTCATAACTTTGAGGTGAGCCTGCAGCTGAGAAAAACTAGAGGGTTATTTTCTCAATAGGTCATTCTGCTACGTTTAATTCTCAAAAAAATCTTCACTACTAGATTGTGAACTCCTTGACTATGTTTCATTAGGTGCTTTATAAATGCTGGGTAAATGAATGAATGAAGAATATTGGTTACGGGGCCAAGACAATTTCCAATCTAGGGGTGGAGCAATAAGCATGAACACCCACCGTATGCCCAATTCCCATGGTTGACACTAAGGCCCATACAAGAAAAGTACCAAGGCACAGAGACTGGTAGTTAAGTCCTCCAAGACTTAAATCTACAAAGAAAACAAAGCTCAACCACAAGAATCATTTGCTAACTGCAGCAGAGAGAGCCCAATAAAGTGCTTGGTTCAGAAGCTGCTGTGGGCTTGATGGAGCACAAGTGGTTTTAGGGAAGGAAGAGACAGGATGTAGCTTAAGGTCTGGAGGTCTTAGAGGGCTCAGACACTTAGAGGGGAGGGCCTCTGGTTTATCCTGTGCCTGAGAGCATCACGAGGAAAGGCACAGCACAGAAATAAGCTCGCTATTTGTGGAAAATAACAAGGAGACCAGACTGACCTGGCCATGGGACTTGTGATAGAGAGTCATGGGAGGTAATCTTGGCTATTTCAGGCTATGGCCTGGGTGTGGAGACCTAAAAGTCAGGCCAGAAGGTGGGTGGCAACAAAGAACAGGTTCCTAAGGCCAGGTACGACACGTGTCCACTAACAGCAGGGGCACCCTTTCCTCTCATTCCAGTACGAGGTGAGATCTGACTCTAAGCCAGGGACTCCAGGTATCAGCCACCAGAAGGGCAGCCTTTTCAGATCTTCTAGGAAAGTGAAATTGGTGTTGGTGAGGATTCTTTGGTTGTAAGCAATAGAAAAACTCTAGTGAAATTATGTAAAAAAAAAAAAAGACTATATTAGAAAGAAATGGGATATCTCATAGAATCAAAGGAAAAGCTGAAGAGGCTGCCCCAGAAAGATGAGGAACCAGGACAGTGAAATCAAGGGGAACCAGAGCTAATGAGTAGTATCTTCATGGTGCTATCTTGTGTACAAATGAACTTCATTTTCATGTCATTCCACTCAAGATTCAAGGGAGAGTGTAATGGATTGAATTGTGTCCCCCAAATACATGTGTCAACTTGGTTAGGCCATGTGTGGCTGTCCTCCATTCTGTGATTTTCCTATGTGGTATAAATCATAATCTCTGCCTGTGGTTAAAGAGGATTAGGTGGGATGTAACACCCTTGCTTAGGTCATATCTTTGATCTAATGTAAAGGGAGTTTCCCTGGGGCGTGGCCTGCACTACCTTTTCTCTCTCCAGAGATAAAAAGGAAAGGGGAGCAAGCAGAGGTTTGGGAACCTCATACTCCCAAAAAAAGCAGCGCCAGGAGCAAAGCGCATCCTTTGGATCTGAGGTTCCTGCACTGAGATGCTCCCAGATCCAGGGAAGACTGATGACAAGGACCTTCCTCCAGAGCTGACAGAGAGAGAAAGCCTTCCCCTGGGGCTGGCACCTGAATTCAGACTTCTAGTCTACTGGACTGTGAAAGAATAAACTTCCCTTTGTTAAAGCCATCCACTTGTGGTATTTCTGTTAGAGCAGCACTAGATGACTAAGACAGAGAGAGTGCATGTGATTGGCCTAGCTTGGGTCACCTGCTAATTTCTTAGCCAGTGGATGAAGGGTGTTATCATCGACAGTCCCCCAAAATCATAATTTCTGAAGCAGTACCTAAAACCAAATCTCCAAAGCTGGTGCCAGGAGGAATGGATACTAGGAAGGCCAAAACAACAGTGCCCTACCACAGAGTATGTGCTTTGGGAAAACCTAGAGGCCACTTGGCTGAGGAGGCTGGGGAGGGGGAAGGATGGAGCAATCACCTGAACCCTGGAGTACTCATTTGTGGCAAAGTTCTGAGCCTGTGTCCCCAGCTCAGAGCTTAGAACCTACCTCAATTTCCTCCATCAGTGGTCTTCATGGCGACCAGGGTAAGAACTGAACTGGTGTAGACGGAGGGACTTACTAAAGTTCAATCTGTGAGCACCAGGGCAGTGTTGAGAAATGGACCCGTGGCATTTAATAATTCCAAGGAGGAGGAGGGAGGGAGTTGGCATTTCCAGGGATAAGTCAAGCTGGAACCGCAGGCCCTTTCTCAGTATCTGAGATGCTGAGAGGTCTAGGAAGCACCCCCAGCTTCCTCAGCTCCTCAGCTCCAAACAGATTTTCAGAAGGTAATGGGTAGAGGCCACTGCCCATGTAGTGGAGAAGTGAGCAGAACCTCCTGCCAATCAAAACGTGGTCCAATGGGGGCAGGAGTTTGTTAGAAAAATGTAATTACCCAGTTTACCTATTTCTAAAACCTGGCATAAGGCGAGTGGGATCATCTGGGAACATTGATGGTGAACAGCCAGGGCAGAGGTACACTCAGGGGAACTGAAATCCTCCCCACATGGCTAGAGCCTCCCCTGAGCCTGGCCCAGACCTGGCCGGTCTCAGCCTGAGCGATGGAATGGGTTCTGTGCACAAGATGGCACAGGGACTTGCAAACTTTTTAGGAACCAGGTAGAAGGTGAGCTAAGGGTGGGATGTGACATGGGGGGGAGGAGATAAGAGGGTGCCAGATTCACTCTCCACCCTTCTCTGCCCTGCTCAGTGGCCCAGGAAGCTGACCTTTATGTATTGCCCTAGCTCCCTGCCCTTAACTTCCTGTTGGGTTGACTAATGGGAGGCAATGGCAGGAGATAAGATGAGGAGAGGAGAGAGAGATAAAGGTATTTATTCTCCATCCTCAACCCTTCACTGCTGGGCCAAGGTATTGGCAGTGGCTGCATTCCTCAAGAGAAGGCCACTGGGCCTGTGGGCAATGGTTCTCCCCAGCCACACCTTCGCCAGGTTCTCACGCTCCCTCTCCCTACCCCTTCCAGCCTATAGCTGATAAAGGTTTCCTCTATGGCTAGGCCTAAAGTGCCATCAGTGTCCTCTGTTGTTTTCTTAACCCTGCCCACCTATGAAGAGTTCGTTCATTAACCTCTCTCTAATTTACTCTCTCAGGGTGCCATCTGTTTCCTGCAGCAACCTTGTTGGGCTCCCCTGCCCAGCATGCCTCAGAATGACCAACAGTGATCAAGGAATCCAGGTCAAGTGTTCCCTGGTGTTTGACAGAGCCCTTAAGAGGTGATTTTGTCCTCTCCCTGCCTCCACATGTGGAGAATAAGGAATGGAGTAGAGACTGGCCAGCCCAGGAAAGGCCTTCAGTTGCCCACCCAAATGGGTTCTCTCTCCTTCTCCTCTTGCTATCTTAGACTGTTCCTTGTCCCCTCAATGAAAAACAAGCAGCTCTGCTCTCCATGGACTCCTTTCAGCAGGGAAGCTGGGGCCCACTTTACAACCAACCCCTAAACCTCGGCTGTCTTCCACTTGCCTCTTCCTTTGCCCAGAGATAATCCTCTTCTCTGTCCTCCTCTTCAGAGCATGGTGGGGAGCAGGAAGAAAGGTTGCAACCCTTCTCTGAGCTTTGTGATCTTTCCCCAGACCTTGGTTTCCTTAGGAAACAGCAGGCAGGGGTGGGCCTGTCTCTGAAGATAAGACAACTGCTTATTAAGGAAGCTGAGAACCCAGGGAGGTGACTAATAGCGTCAGGAGCAGAGCCCAGAGGGAGCAGAGAGTGTGCAATGGGATTAGAACTGACTGTGGAAGGAAAGAGGAGAGTCAGCCCAGAGTAGGTAAGACTCTGACTCCCAAGGGGTTCTCTTCGATAAAACAAAACGAGCCTCCTCCACAACCTGACCCTCTATCTCATGAGAGCTGTCATCTTAGAAAAGAAGACCACACTGTCACTTTGTGTGTGGGGAGGAGTAGCTGGGACATGGGTACAGACAAGGATGTTTAGTCATTCATTCCACAAACATCTATTGAGTGCTTACTACATTCTGGGGGCTGTTCTAGGTACTGGGAACACAGCAGTGAATCAATCAGACACAGTCCCTGCCTTCATGGAGCTTGCTTTCTGGCTTCCTGCTGCATTTAAAATCCCAAATCCCTACTGTAACCCACAAAATCACACATGGTCTGTTCCCTGTCCTCCTCTCCAATTGCATTTTGTGTCCCTCTTCCCTTCTCTCACTCTGCTCTAGCCACAAAAGCCTTTTTGCTATAGTCTGAGCCCCCCAAGTTTATTCTTGCTCAGAGCTCTTGCATTGGTTGTTTCCTCTGCCCACAACACTCTTCTCCCAGATCTTCTCCTTCTGTTCTTTCAGGTCTCAGCCAAGGGCCTTCCTGAGCAGAAAGAAAAGCATTCCAGAAGGGGGAAAAACATGTTTCAAAGTCCTGAGATGGGAAAGAGTTTGGTACGTTTGAAGAACTGAAAGGAGACCAGTATGGCTGGGGTATAGAGGGAAAAGGGAAAAAGGAAGTGATTTAGCCTGAGCTCCCCTGAAAAACGAGACTGGAATGAAGGCTGTGATCCAGGGAGTAGGAGTAAGGCGCAGGGGAGACAGAAGGAGAGCCAATACGAGAATGTATTACTGAGTTGGTCGCAGCTTCAACCAACCAGGTAACATTCTGAAAAGCTTTATGAAGGACATCTTAGAACCATCCTCCTAGGGCAAGAAAGAAGGTAACATTTATCCATGGTTCCCTCCTCCATTGATCAAGAGTTGCCCCAAGACATCTAGGTCAATTGGCATAACAAAGTTCATTAAGAAAATGTTCTGCATCCCACTTTGGTGAGTGGCTTCGGGGGTCTTAAAAGCTAGCGAGCGAGTGGCCATCTAAGATATATCAATTGGTCCCAACCCACCTGGAGCAAAAGAGAATGAAGGACACCAAAGACACAAGGAAAACATTAGCCCAAGAGACAAAAGGGGCCACATAAACCAGAGACTCCATCAGCCTGAGACCAGAAGAACTAGATGGTGTCCAGCTACCACCAATGACCACCCTGACAGGGAACATAACATAGAGTCCCTGACAGAGCAGGACAAAAGTGGGGTGTAGAACTCAAATTCTAGTAAAAAGACCAGACTTAACGGTCTGACTGAGACTGGAAGAACCCCAGAAGACACAACCCCCGGACTCTCTGTTAACCCAGAACTAAAACCATTCCTGAAGCCAACCCTTCAGACAAAGAATAGGCTGGACTAAAGACCTAAAATGATACTCGTGAAGAATGTGCTTCTTAGTTCAAGTAGAAACACGAGACTAAACGGGCAGCTCCTGTGCGGAGGCAAGATAAGAAGGCAGAAAGGGGTAAGAGCTGGTTAAATGGACATGGGAAATCTGTGGTGGAAAGGAGGAATGTGAGGTCACATTACAGGGATAGCAACTAGGGTCACATAACAATGTGTGTATAAATATTTGTATGAGAAACTAACTGGAGCTGTAAACTTTCACCTAAAGCGCAATTAAAAAAAATAATAATATAATTGCCCCAAGGTAATAACCACTCTGCATTTCCAGGATGCGCAGGCACAAAAGCCAAGCAGTTCCCTGGCCACAGAGAAACTCTGGGGCAGAAAACAAGAGGGTAAGGTCAGGGGCCTGAGAGTGAGGTGCTGTTAGGCTGTGCCTGCATGAACTGTTGAAGCCTATGTGGAGCTGGTTGTCACAGCAGTGGCTGAATTAAGAGGAGAGGCTGAGAGAATGTGAGGTGTCAGAGCAAAAGGGACCCAACACGAGGCTGGGGAGGGAGGCTGAAGATAAGAGGGATGAGCTGTGTACACCAGAAGAAGGGGGGTGGAAGCTGGGCAGGCAAAGGTTCCAACACGAGTGGAAGAGTGAATTGCTGTGGCCTGAGGCCCCAGAAGGCAGCCCCTGGCCAGACCTCCTCTTTGTATGGTGCCCAACCAGGCCACTGCCTTCCCCTTCCTGTTCCAAGGGGGCCATTTCTCACTTTTTTGGGAATTTCCTAATTATCCCATAGCATCAGCCCATGGGACATGTGAGGGGGTGAGGCATTGTATTTCTCAAGGTACTTGCTTGTGACCTGTGTTGGATGGAAGGCTGGGAAGGATTCTCAGTGTTTATTACAAGACTCTGGCCTGGTGCCTAAGTGTGCACCTTCTCTCAGTAATCAATATCTATTTACTACTGGGCATCTACCATGTGCCAGGCTCTGACCCAGGCACTGGGGATGCAACAGCGAACAGACAGCAATGGTCCTTCTCACTGAGCTCACATCCTAGTGGGTGACGTGCATTCTTGGTACACATTATATGCATGTTTCACCGTGTACATGGAACAGGCATGTGCTACCTTGTGGGGGCCTGTGATGCCACTTCACTTCCTCCATGACCTCCCCCTGCCTTGCCCCTGTCCCCACTCCCTGCTCCCCTCTCCAGCCTAGCACTGAAGGCCCCAGGCAGAGGAACAATTCCAACCCCCTCACACTAGGGACCAGCTCATTCTGATTTCTCAAGAAGTTTAATTTTGCCAACAGCCAGAGGCAATGACAGCAGCTCTGGAAATCTGGCTGCTGGTACTCTGGGCTGGACTAGGCAGCCCAGAAATAATTGCCTGTTTGAGTGTTTTATTGGAATGTGCACGTGATTCCTGATTCTTGTGGGGACCGTTCCCTCCTAGGGCAGCTTCTTAATGTGAGGAATGGATTACACCCGTGAGGCTGGTGGAGGCTGCTTCCAGGAGGAAGGGTAGGTTGGCCTCCAGGAAGAACCTTGCCCATCCTCCTTCCTCCTAAAACACTTTATTTGAGCAGGTGTTTGGAGAGCACCTGCAATCCTTTTTTGTCACACGCACCCAAACCTCATCACCTTGTGGTCATAAAGTTTACCCCAGGGCCAGCCTCAAATCCCCCAACTGAGGATAGGTGTTATGAGTTGAATTGTGTCCCCTCAAAATATGTTTTAAATCCTAATCTCTATGCCTGTGACTATAATACCATTTGAGAAAGGGTTGTCTTTGTTATGTTAATGAGGCAGGATTAGCTGTGGGGTGTTCTTGAGTCAATCTCTTTTGAGATATAAAAGAGATTAAACAATAGAGTACAGCAGAGATTGGAGAAGAGAGGCCAAGTCACAGGAAGACTGCCCAGGAGCAGAAGCTCAGAAGAGACAAAGACCTTCCTCCAGAGCCGACAGAGAGAGAATGCCTTCCCCTAGAGCCGGCACCCTGAATTCAGACTTCTAGTCTCCTAAACTCAGAAAATAAATTTCTGTTTGTTAAAACCACCCTCTTGTTTTATTTCTGTTATAGCAGCACTAGATAACTAAGAGAGTGGGTGACCCTGAGACTCAGAATCTGAGCTCAGAAGGCTGCCTTGCTCTCTCTGAGTCTCCCTTTGCCACTGTACTTTGTGTGGCATTCCTGCATCAACTTGCTCTGAATAGGGAAACAGAATGTTATGACGATGAGTCCAGATTTTGCTGGGTGTGAAACCAACCAGATGGATCCTAATGCTACATCCTGGCTCCATCCACCAGACCTGCGGCCACACCAAGATGGCTGCTCCCTCTGTGGCTATTGTTGGGGAGTGGAGGAAGTAATCAGGCTGAGAGAGAGAGAATGGGAAGAAAATGATGAATCCAAGGGAAGAGATTTCATTGACCTGCCCCAAATCTGGTATGGTCTTTCCAAGGTCAAGACTACCCCTTTGACTCCAGTCCAGACAGTGCTTCCCAGGCTTCCTGGGGCTCCCGTACCACACCCCTGACTTGCCCAGTGCCCTTGACTAGGACAGCAGATACTGGGGTGGGGGGTAGAAGGGAGGAGCTTTGTGTCCATGCAATTATTTCAGCTCCCCGACTCCGCCAAAACCCTCTGGGACTACAAGCCCGTTGACTAAATTCTCTCTAAAATAATCACCCTTCATCTAGACTATGATTTAGTCATGAAGGACATAACGAATGGCAATCAGGGTGGTTGTAGGGGACCACTGTTTAGTATTCCCTGGAGTAGGATACATTGGAACCTGGTGGCACAGTGGTTAAAGCTCTCAGCTACTAACAGAAAGGTCGGTGGTTCAAACCGACCAGCTGCTCCATGGGAGAAAGATGTGGCAGTCTGCTTCTGAAAAGACTTACAGCTTGGGAAACCCTATTGGGCAGTTCTACTCTTTCTTACAGGGTGAGTATGAGTTGGAATGGACTCCATGGCAGTGGGTTTGGTTTCTTTTGGGGAGGGGGAGTGGAACTCAAGGACTTCTATGCCTGGTGAACTCCTGCTAAAGCTGCTCACTGTTCCTGTCCACCACCAGGTCCACAGAAGGGGAGTGCCATTTCATTCCTCCCCTTTGGCTTAGCTCCTGAAAAACACCTACTCATCGTTCAAAATCATGATCAAAGATCACCTCTTCTCTGAAGGCTTCCCTGATCCTTTTCCAGGCAGAGCTGATCACTCTCATCCAAGTCAACATTTCACTCTATAATTTAGACAGCCTGATCTTGAACAAGTTACTATTACTGACCCTCTGTAAAATGAGGGTAATATATCCCTTGCAGGGTTACGAGCTCTGGTGGCACAGTACTTAAAGTGCTTGGCTGCTACCTGAAAAGTTGATGATTTGAGCCTACCAGCCACTATGTGGGAGAAAGATGTGGTAGTCTGTTTACTGAAAGATTACAGCCTTAGAAACCCTATGGGGCTGTTCTACTCTGTCCTATAAGGTCACTGTGAGTTGGAATCAGCAGTGGGTTTGGTTTTTTGGCAGGGTTAGAGATAATGTTTTTTAAAATTTAGTGTTGTTTGGGAATAGACAGTGGTTAACAGTTACACAACATTGTGAATGTACTTAATGCCACTGAGTTGTACATTTAAAAATGGTTAAAACGGTAAATTTATATTACATATATTTTACCACAATAAAAGAAGAGGGATAAGTGTTAACTCTGGTGAAGGGTAAGACAGTACAAAATACTGGGGAAGTCAGCACAACTCGTACAAGGCAAGGTCATGGGAGCTCCATAGATACATCTAAACTCCCTGAGGGACCGAATTACTGGGCTGAGGCTGTGAGGACCATGGTCCTGGGGAACGTACAGCTCCATAAGCATAATATAGTTTATAAAGAAAACGTTCTTCATTCTACTTTGGTGAGTAGTGTCTGGGGTCTTTAAAGCTTGTGAGCAGCCATATAAGACACTCCACTGACCTCACCCTGTCAGGAGCAAGGGAGAATGAAGAAAACCAAAGACACAATGGAAGGATTAGTCCAAAGAACCAATGGACCACAACTACCACAGCCTCCACCAGACTGAGTCCAGCACAACTAGATGGTGCCTGGCTACCACCACTGACTGCTCTAATAGGGATCACAATAGAGGGTCCCAGACAGAGCTGGAGAAAAACGTAGAACAAAATTCTAATTCACAAAAAAAGACCAGACTTACTGGCCTGACAGAGACTGGAGAAACCCTGAAAGTATGGCCCCCAGATACCCTTTTACCTGAGTAATGAAGTCTCACTCCTGAGGTTCACCCTTCAGCCAAAGACTAGACAGACCCATGAAACAAAATGAGACTAAAGGGGCAAACCAGCCCAGGGGCAGGACTAGAAGGCAGGAGGGAACAGGAAAGCTGGTAATAAGGAACCCAAGGTCAAGAACGGAGAGTGTTGACACATCATGGGGTTGGTAATCAATGTCACAAAACAATATGTGTACTAACTGTTTAATGAGAAGCTAGTTTGTTCGGTGAACCTTCATCTAAAGTACAATAATAAAGAAAGAAAAGAAAAATGTAAAACAAACAAAACAAGAAACCTAGTGTAGTATTTGGCACAGTTCCAAAAACCCAGTGCCGTCAAGTCGATTCCGACTCATAGCGACCCTATAGGACAGAGTAGAACTGCCCCATAGAGTTTCCAAGGAGCGCCTGGCGGATTCGAAACTGCACACAGTCAGGGCTCAGAAAATAGCAGCTTTTGGAGTGATGGCACTGTTTTTCAGATGTCTGTTTACATGTCTGCCACCTCTAGTAGATTGTGGACTCCTTAAGGACCAGGGCCACAGCCAAGTAATTGCTATATGCATGGCAACCTGGCTGGCTCAGTGTAAATACTCAATAAAAGATAATGTCAGCATTATCATTAGCTAGTCTTTAAGTGTTTACCATGTTCTAGGCACTGTTCCAAGCAATTTACCAATATTATCTCATTTAATCTTCATAACAATTCTATAAGGTAGGTATCATCACCCCCACTTCACAGATGAGTAAACTGAAGTTAATCAAGTTTAGACAATTTGCCTAAGGTCACACTGTAAGTGAAAAATGGAGGCAGTTTTTTAATCAGGTCGGTCTGATTTCAGAGGTTTTGATCAACTACCATACTTGACAGCCTAGCATGCTCTGTACTGTATTGTAGTCCTGGGTCCACATGTATTCCTCTTCTACCAGACTGTGAAACCTCTGACAAGTGGGACTAGATTGATTTATTTCTGTAGCCCATGTCCCCGACACAGATCCCGGCACACAGGAGATGCCCCAGTCAATGTTTCTTGGATGAGCAGATGAGAAAAGGAGAGGAAGAAAGGAAAAGGTCAAGGGCAGGTACTAGGGCTAGTGGGACAAGAGACTTTTTGTGCCAGAGAGCTACGTGGGGTGTGAAGCCAGAAGTTGGCAGGGGAGAGGAAGCCCCTTCCCAATCCTAAGACTCCTGGCCTGCACTGGGAGAAACAGAGAGAGGTGTGTGGTACGTGAGAGACCCAGCATTTGAGAGAATAGGAAACAAAAGTAAGCAGCAGTATCTGTGTCTCAGAAGACTAGACAGTTGGGGTGGAAGAGTCACCTACCGCTCAGACTTAACATTTGGGACCCAACATACTGGTCAAAGGGCTCAGAGACACTGACCTTACTCAGAAGGGTTGTAGCCTTGGAGAAGAAAACCTTGATGGAGATAAATTTCTCCAGTGTGTGGGTGGATGTGTCTCTGTTCCTTGTTTTCCTGTCAGCACCCTGGGGTGGGGAGAGCTGCCTACCTATATGACCTCAGGGCACCTTCACCTGCTACCTCTGAGCCTGGCCCAGCTTCTTCAAACCCAGATACTGCTGGGGAGGGAGAGGGAACTTTTAATTTACATTTCTCCCCTTGATTCATTGTCCAGGCAACTATTTGACTGCTTCACTAGAATATTCTTTAATTCTGAGTTTCTTTTTCTCATTATAGCTCGAAAATTAAAATCTCTCTGCCTTGGGCAAGTGAAGGCTGAGTGAGGGACGGCCGCTGCTGCCACACATTTCTTATTTAATTTGGAAACATCAATGCTTTCTCTAGGGCAAGTGACCTAGAGGACAGGGCAGACTTTAGCCTCCCTCCTTCCCATGTCGCCTGTATTAATCCTCCCATTATTCTGGCAGCCCTCACTGATCTGGCCTAATCACAAACTTAATAACACCTTGTGCTTGTAAAGCTCGTCCACGTGCATTATTTCCAGCTGATCCTCACAACAGCCCTGCAAGGAAGGAAAGCAGGTGCTCTTCTCTGTTTTTATTAATGAGAGAACTGAAGGCCCAGTGCATTTTACAGATGACAGTCACGGCCCCTGAAGTCCTCGGAGAGGGTACATTAGGGTGGGGGTGGTAGAAGTTGTAGCCCCTCCCCTTCAGGTCTCCTTTCTTGGGATTCCCATAAGGCAGGGCTGCCTCTTTTCCTTGCCCCCAGTACACTGAATGGGGGACCCACTCAGAAGCAGTATGATCTAGGGCAGCTCCCAACCCCTCTCTGAGTCTCAACTTCCTTATATTTAAAAGAGGAAACCAACCAAAAACAAACCCATTGCCATCAAGTTGATTCAGACTCATAGCAACCCTATAGGACACAGTAGAACTGTTCCATAGGGTTTCCAAGGAGCGGCTGGTGGATTCAAACTGTTGACCTTTTGGTTAGCAGCCGAATGCTTAACCACTGCGCCCCCAGGGCTCCATTTAAAAGAAGGGCTACCTTAAATTATGTCTAGCCCCAACTAGCAGTGATGTGCCCAGAGCCCAGGGGATACGAGAACAGTTGTTCTCTGTTGCTTCTCTCCGTGTTGCTGGCTCCCTGTCCTCAGGTGGCGGCTGCTGCTCCCTCTGTGAGCACATTCAACTGTATTTGCCCTGCTCTTCTGTATTCCATGCAGAGCTCTTCCTGATTTGCTCACAAACCCGCAGAGGGAAATTTTGGTCCAGGTGGGGTCTCCTAGTGCCGTTCCAGACCACCCCCTCTAAGAGGGGATAAGAGATGGCAATCTGGTGGAAGGTGACCCGTGGACTTGCCTCAAAGCTTCAGTAGCACACTATTTTACCTAGCACTATCGGAGGTGGTTGCGTGGCCTCCAATGTCAGAGCTGGTGGAGACACTAGGTCTGGAGCATTTTCCCCTCACTGGAGGACACAAAAAAAAAAAATTTTTTTTTTTCTTTTGGAGGACACAGGTCCTCGGAAGGAAGGCTGCACCTGTGTCTCCAGCAGCATTAGAAGTTGTGACTGCCTGCTATGCTGGCGAACAGCAGCACCAGCCTCCTAGGGGCACAGCTCTGGCAGAAAAGGAGCTCTTGTTCTACTTTTGCCCCCACCTCAACTCCCCCTGAGGATCTGGTAGTTTTCTACTTTCTTCTACTTCCCTTTGTGGGCTGCAGAGCCCTGCCGTGTGCCTCCCTGTGGGAACCAGGGCTCAAGGTCTCACGTGACCCTAAACTTCTCCAACAAGCTCATGTTGTTCCTGGTGTGAAATGACAGCCATCCTCATCTCCCTTCCCTCTTCCTCAGGAATCAGGAGCCTTGGGTCAGACTGCTCACTTTTCCCCCACCCTAACCCCAAGGGCCTCAGAACTCCAAACCAGCAGAAGGGCTGGCCCTAGGCCACCAGGGGCTTTCTAAAGGTAGTGAGAGGAGGAGGGAGAGCTGAGGGAGGGGGAGGGGAATGAATACTTATTAGAGATAAAGGTCTTGTGTTGCAACTCTAAACCAAAAAGGAGGATGCATTGTTGAGGCAAGGAAAATGAAAATGGGCAAGGAAGAAAACCGAGGATTTGGAATCAGATAGATCTGAGTTCAAATTTCAGCTCTACCACAAGCTGTGAAATCTTAGGCAAGCTCTGCAATCCTCAGTTTCCTCCTTGGTAAAATGGCTATGATACAATAGTGATTATTTGGTAGTGTTGTTGCAGGATTAAATGAAATAATATACAATAAGACACTTACCATGGTAACTGGCAAGTATTAGGGACTCAGTAAGTGGTTGCTATCATTATTATTGTTGGTATTATTATTGTTGTTGATGGAGAGTTAGGAAGCAAAGATTGGAGATCATACTCTGGCAGAGGTACTCAGCCAGTGAGTAAGGGCAGGAAATCCCTAGCCGGGGCTCTCCACCAGAAGCTATCTCCAGTCTCATGAAATACCTCTCCAGAGTCATCTTGTTGACTCACACATAGACATAAAGGCTTTGATTTCCCTGGGACAGCTCACTGTACACTGGGAACAAACAGCATCTTGGGAAATTTGAGACACAGAGACTAGGCAGTTGAGTCCCTCTCACTGTCAGATAAAGAGGCCCCTGTTCTGATTCCTGTCAGTGGCAAAGGAGGACGCTTAGGCTCCCACTGAGCAGGAGGGCCAGGCCAGAAGGAACAAAGTTTGGGCAGATGCCAAAGCCTTGGAAAAGGACTGAGGTCCCAAGAGAGAAACCAGAGCTGCCCAGTAGGTACTGTCTTCCCCCTTGTGCCTCTCGCCCTCACTCCCCCTCCCCATTCCTAGTTCCCCAGCCTCCATCTCTGACATGGAGGACAGGCTCAAGCTGAGACATGGCAGGGTAGGTGGGTGATATTATAAACAATGGGACTCCTCTCCTGGGGGAGCTGGTTTGGAGTGTTGGGTTTCCTCCTGTATCACTAGGACTAGAGGACCCAGATATGATCAGAGTCCCAGAAAAATGGGGTAACAGTTCTAAGATCCTAAGAGTCCACAGTTGCCAGCTTCACCTCACTCCACCCTGTCTCTCTTCCTCTAGTCCCAGTTCCCCTTCTCTTTTTTTTCCTCTGACCCTCTCCTTTCCATCTTTTTTTCTCTGTCTCTTCCTCTTTCTCCTCTCCTTATCCAGAGCTGGCTTTGTAAAATTTCCACTTCTGTTCCCAGGTTCCCTACACATAAGCAGTCCCTCTCTGTTTCTCTTGGTCCTGGTCCCTCTCTCGTTTTCTCATTTGTAGCTCTGATGTCTCATCCAGAAGCAGGGATTGCTGCTTTCTCTGATCAAACCAAACCAAACCCACTGCCATTGAGTCTATTTTGCCTTATAGCATCCCTACAGGGCAGAGTACATCTGTCCCATAGGGTTTCCAAGGAGCGGATGGTGCCGACCTTTTGGTTAGCAGCTGTAGCTCTTAACCACTAGGGCTCCCTTTCTCTGACAGAGGCTTACAGAAGGCTAAGCGCTAGGGCTGGGGTAGCTCAGGCTCCTCAGGGGCATGTGGGGGTAGGGGCTGGGCCATGTGGAAGAGGAAAGCATGAGCTGGCTCATGAGAGCATAAAGATGGCATAGACAAATGGAATGCAGTATTGATTGGACTCTGCATGACTCATCACCTCGGGGGAGAGATCTGGGAGAATGATGTCATTGTTGGACCTGGTAGTGACACTGGCAGCTGTACCCCATGCCTGCCTTAAGACTTTTTCCTGCCTTCCTAACTTTTTTGCCTATACATCACAGGGCAGGGCTGGGGAAGCAGGTTTCACTTTTGATGACATTCAAAACCACAATGTGGTTTTCTTAGACCAAAACCTTCCTTCCCACATCCTCACCTCCACTTCCTCTGCCTTGGTAGGTGTACTAATATGTACACAGACATTCACTGTCTCACATGTGTGCACACTTTTTACCTGCGTAACAGCTGACGTGTATGCACATACACACATACACACTCACACATACTTCCACCTGCCATCTGTTTCCGTCAATCGGAAGAATCCCATAAACTGAGCCTCCAAACTGTGCTAGGGAATCCTAGGGGCTGATTCTCCCTGGGAGTGATCTGAGGAGTAACTGTGCTCTTAATGCCATGTCCCTCTTGACATCAATGGCTACACACTTGAGCCTAAGTAAGCTCAGCATTGGGTAGGCATGTGTGTCCCTGAGTGTGTACATTTCCAACTATACAATCAAGGGGAAACTGGGAAGCTATGAGGTTGGTCGGGTGGGGGCCTGGTGAGATATGTGGAAGAGGACAACTTCAGTAGGTCCAGGGGTTTTTAGAAGCTGACTCCAAGACAAAAGTCATTATCATTCCACTCCCCTACCCCCCAATTGAATGTATCTTTCTTTCCTTCTATATTCTGGGAAGAGAGAAAGTTGAATCTCACTTGGTGTCTTAGTTATCTAGTGCTGCTATAACAGAAATATCACAAGTGGATGGCTTTAACAAACAGAAATTTATTCTCTCACAGTCTAGTAGGCTAGAAGTCCAAATTCTGGGTGCCGGCTCCAGGGGAAGGCTTTCTCTTTCTGTCGGCTCTGGAGGAAGGTCCTTGTCATCAATCTTCTCTTGGTCTAGGAGCTTCTCTGTGCAGGAACCCCAGGTCCAAAGGTCATGCTCTGCTCCCAGTGCTATTTTCTTGGTGGTATGAGATCTCCCTGTCTCTCTGCTCTCTTCTATATCTCAAAAGAGAGTGGCTTAAAATATAACCTAATCTTGTAGATTGAGCCCTGCCCTCATTAACATAACTGCCACTATTCCCACATCATTAACATCATAGAGGAAGGATTTACAACACACAGGAAATTCACATCAGATGACAAAATGGTGGACAATCTCACAATATTGGAAATCATGGCCTAGCCAAGTTGATACATATTTTGGGGGGATACAATTGAATCCAGTTACTTGGTAACAAAATTCCAGGATTCTTGCTTAAGCTGGGGCAGAAGAAGGGTTCCCAACATGAGTGTGAATACTGTTGTTGTTGCTGTTAGGTGCTGTCAAGTCGATTCCAACTCAGAGTGACCCTAGGTACTACAGAAGGAAACACTGCCCGGTCCTGCGACATCCTCACAATCGTTGCTATGTTTGAGCCCACTGTTGCAGCCACTATGTCAATCTATCTCACTGATGATCTTCCTCTTTTTTGCTGACCCTCCACCTTACCAAGCACAATGTCCTTCTTGAGGGACTGTCCAAAGTATGTGAGACGAAGTCTCACCATCCTTGCTTCCAAGGAGCACTCCAGCTGTACTTCTTCCAAGACAGACTTCTTTGTTCTTCTGGCTGCCCGTGGTATATTCAATATTCTTTGCCAACACCATAATTCAAAGGCATCAATTCTTCTTTGGTCTTCCTTATTCATAGTCCAGCTTTTGCATGCATATGAGGTGACTGAAAATATCATCACTTGGATCAGGTGTTAGTCCTCAAAGTGACATCTTTGCTTCTTCAACACTTTGTTTTTGTTATGTGCCTGTCAGTCAATACCAACTTATAGTGACTCGATAGGACAGACTAGAACTGGCCCATAGGGTTTCCAAGGAGCAGGTGCTGGGTTTGAACTGCTGGCCTTTTGGTTAGCAACCTGGGCTCTTACCCACTGCGCCACCAGGGCTCTGCTTTAGAGAGGTCTATTGCAGCAGATCTTCCCAACACAACATGTCTTCTGATTTCTTGACTGCTGTTTCTGTGGGAGCTGATTGTGGATCCAAGTAAAATGAAATCCTTGACAACTTCAATCTTGTTTCTATTTATCATGATGTTGCTTACTGATACAGTTGTGAGGATTTTTTTTTTTTTTATGCTGAGGTGTAATCCATAACTGAAGGCTGTAGTCTTTTATCTCCCTCAGTAACTGCTTCAAGTCTTCTTTGCTTTTAGCAAACAAAAAAACATCGTGTCACCTGTGTATCGCAGGTTGTTAATGAGTCTTCCACCAATCCCGATACCCCATTCTTCTTCATATAGTCCATCTTCTTGGATTATTTGCTCAGCACAGACTGAATAAGTATGGTAAAAGGATATAACCCTAATGAACACCTCTTCTGATTTTGAAACATGCAGTATCCCCTTGTTCTGTTCAAATGACTGCCTCTTGGTTTATGTACAGGTTCTGCATGAGTACAGTTAAGTGCTCTGGAATTCCCATTCTTCGCAATGTTATCCATAGTTTTTTTTTTTATTGTGCTTCAGGTGAAAGTTTACAGAGCAAATTAGTTTCTCATTAAACAGTTAATACACAAATTGTTTTGTGACACTGGTTTTCAACCCCATGATGTGTCAACACTCTCCCCTTCTTCACCCTGAGTTCCCTGTTTCCATTCGTCCAGTTTTCCTGTCCCTTCCTACCTTCTAATCTTTGCTTTTTGGCCAGTATGCCCATTTAATCTCATATACATGACTGAACTACAAAGCACGTTCTTCACATGTGTTACTGTTTGCCCTATGTCTAACCTTTGGCTGAAGGGTGAACCTTGGGAGTGACTTCAGTACTGAGTTAAAAGGGTGTGATAAGGTTGCATGTCAACTTGGCTGGGCCATGATTCTTAGTAGTTTGAGAGTTATGATGTAGTTTGGCAGTTGTTGGAAACCCTGGTGGCGTAGTGGTTAAGTGCTACGGCTGCTAACCAACAGCTTGGCAGTTCAGATCCGCCAGGTGCTCCTTGGAAGCTCTGTGGGGCAGTTCTACTCTGTCCTATAGGGTCACTATGAGTCGGAATCTACTCAATGGCTGCAAGTTATAATAATGTGACACCTCCATGATGAGTTTTGATATAATGTGATTACCTCCATGACGGGATCTGCTGTGAGCAGCCCATCAGCTGAAAGGGAGTTTCCTTGGGGGGTGTGGCCTGCATCCAATATAGGTGGACTTTCTGGCAAGGCTTGTGGGCTTTTGCTTGCTCTGTATCCTATAGCTGGCTTCTGTTCGTCTGACCTCTGGTTCTTGGGACTTGAGCTAGCAGCTTATCTGCCGTCTTGCCTGCTGACCTTGGGATTCATCAGTCTTCACAGTCTGTGAACCAGAGCCCTGCTGTCTGACCTGCTGATCTTAATTTCACCAGCCCCTGCAGCTACATGAATTGGGAGAAGCCTCCAGCCCGACCCACAGATTTGGGACATTCCACCCTCTACAACCACGTGAACCATTTCCCTGATATAAATTCCTCTCTCTCTATATTTGTATGCTTTACTGGTTTTGCTTCTCTAGAAAACCCAGCCTAAGACAAAGGGTGTCTGGGGGCCATACTCTTGGGGTTCCTCCAACCTCTTATCAGACTGGCAAGTCTAGTCATTTTCTTGTGAATCTGAATTTTGTTCTACATTTTTCTCCCACTCTGTCCGAGATCCTCTATTGTGAGCCCTGTCAGAGCAGTCAGTGGTGGTAGCCAGGCACCATGCAGTTGTGCTGGACTCAGTCTGGTGGAGGTTGTGGTAATTGTGGTCCATTAGTCCTTTGGACTAAGGTCTTTCCCTTGTGTTTTTGGTTTTCTTCATTCTCCTTTGCTCCAGCCAGGATGGGACCAGCAGATGTATCTTAGATGGCTGCTCACAGGCTTTTAAGACCCCAGATGCTACTCGCCACAGTCAGATATAGGACATTTTCTTTATAAACTATGTTATGCAAATTGAGCTAGATATCTCCTGAGACCATGGTTCCCAGCCTATAGCCCAGTAACTCAGTCCATAATCTGTTATGATCCACACAGCCAAATCCCTTTGGATAGTCAATAAAACAGAGGTAAACATCTTTTGGGTACTCTCTGCTTTCAGCCAAGATCCATCTGACATCAGCAATGATATTCCTCATTCCATGTCCTTTTCTGAATCTGGCTTGAATTTCTGGCAGTTCCCTGTCGATGAACTGCTGAATATTAATGATATGTAAATTATATGCAGATGCAACGAAAGCAAAAATAAATAGCTTGTGGCTCCTGAAAAAGAACAATTAGTCTGAGGTGAAGGCAGTGGAGGAGTAACAGCCCAAATAATAGGGTGACTTCCAGAACCTGGGTGAAGGATGGAGACACTCCAGCCCCCTGAAGATTCCGGCCTATCTATGATATGGCAGAAATTATTTGTTTTGGCCATGAACAACTGTCTTAGGCTAGGTTCTCTGGAGGACCAAAACCAGTGAAGCATATACGTAAATATATAGATTTATTTCAAGGAAATGACTCACACAATTATGGAGCTGGCAAGGCTCAGATACATGGGTCAGGAGGCAGGCTAGAGGCTTCTCCTGATTCATGTGGTAGCAGGGGCTGATGAACCCAAAATCTGCAGGTCAGATGGCTGGCTGCTGGCTCACGGGGCTGTGGGAGCTGTCGAATCCAAGATCTGCAAGTCAGGCAGCAGGGTGCTGGCTCACGTTCCAAGAACCAGAGGTCAGAGGATGATGAGGTGAATGCAGGATTGATTACAGGACTGAGAAAACAAGCTTTGCCAAATATCCATATATATTAGATGCAGGCCACAACCCCAAGGAAACTCCCCTTTCAACTGATTGGCTGCTCACATCAGATCACAAAATGGAGGTTGATTATACAATATCTGTCAAACCACTGAGAATCATGGCCTAGCCAAGTTGACACATAACCATAACCATCACAGCAACCAAGTGACAAGTATTTATAAAATGCCCTCTTGATTCCATGGCAAAAGTGAATTTTCCCTGAAGTGAAAGAAGCTTAAGCTTCGGGGCTCCTCATTTGCACAAACCTCTCCCAATACCTGTACTGAACTTTGTGCTCATAATTTTCTGTTTCTTAAAGAGGGCTCCCCAAATTGTATAAGCTTTTTGCGCCACAAAATCTGGAACCACCCCTGCATTGAAGGGAATGATCTGTAAAACGTAGACAAGCTCCCTGTTCTTAGGTTAACTGGCAGTCTCCTCTGAAATCACCTCTTTCTATTAGAGATGACGAACTGTCGGCATGGCCTTGTACAACCCTTCCTCTGAGCAGAAGAGGACTGGATGACCCCACGGCTCCTGGTGGTACCAGGACCCTACAATCTTCTGCCTAAAGGCTCATGTGGGAGAAGGATGAAGGTAGCTGCTTTGCTGATAAAGGGAATGTAAATCTCTTGCCCAAACCCTGGTAACCCCAGGAAGCAAATATCTGATAATAAGTAATAATAATACTTTACATATGGAAAGCCTTTGAGAGTTTCTAAAGGGAATGTGTCATTTGATCATCATGACAACCCTGAGGCAGGAAGGAGAGGTATTTGTTACAGACAAGGAAACCGAGGCTCAGAAAATCAAATGACAATTATAATACCAGTTGCCATGGAATAGACTCTGACTCATGGCAACTCTATATGTGTCAGAGTAGAACTGTGCTCCATAGGGTTTGTGATAGTTGATTTTTCAGAAGTAGAACATCAGGCCTTTCCTCTGAGATGTCTCTGAGTAGACTCAAACCTCTAACCTTTGGGTTAGCAGCTGAGCATGTTAACCATTTACACCACCCAGGGACTCTGACAATAATAGCTCACGCTTGAATGCTGTTACACGAATTACAGTAGGCACGGTTACGTAATACTAACTCATTTAATCTGCCCAACAACCCTATGAGATAAGTATTATTATAACTGTCACTTTAGACATAGGGAACTATGCACAGACAGGTTAAGCAACTTGCCTTTGTCAGACTGCTAAACATATCAGAGCCAAGATTTGAACTCAGGGAGCCTGGCTACAGAGTTCTTGCTCTTACTCAGGTCTCTACTCAAATAACTTGTCCAAGGTTACAAGCTAGAAACAGCAAAATCAGAATTCAAATCCAGATCTGACTCCAGACCCCTTTCTCATCACCACTAAGCACTACCACCACCCTAATGAACCAGAAAGTCCCCAGGCCACGAATGGACAGGGACTTGGAAGGAGGGACAAGGGGAATGGTGGGTAATCTAGGTGATTGGCCTTAAGGACCAGGGTCTAGCCACACAAATGGCCACTGAGGAAGGATGAACACCAGTGTTTCCCCTGGGCTTACAGCTCAAGAAGGGAGGAGAGTGAGCAATTGTCAACCAGCAAAGAGCCTGGGGAGGCTTCTTAAAGAAGCTGGAACTTCAGTTACCTCCTGGGCCCTTAAGGACCAAAGTCTTGGACCATCTCTCCTCACTCCCAGAATTCTCTGATGAATGAAATCAAGATTACGGTCAGAGGGGTGCTTAGGGAGACCACAATGGCAACAAAGTAAAGAATGATGGATTAGGGGTGGAGGTGAGCTGGTGGGAGACAATTGCAAAAATCCAGCTAGGAAGTGAAGAGGCCCCTAATGAACCAAGGCTGTGGTGTGGAGAGGAAGCATGCTGCAGGAGCGAATGAACGAAGGGTGGAGAGAGGTTTCTTCTTCAAATGACACAGCCCATATTTATTCGGGCTCCAGTGGAAGAAAGGGGCAGGCAATAAACAATGAGGCCTTCAGGATGAGCAGCCGCTGGAAGCTGCCAGAGTTCATAACATCCCATCTTCCTGTTCTCTGGGCCCCCAATCATGCTGGTTGCCCCCAAGCTCTTTGTGTGAGTGTGTGTGTGTGTGAGAAAGAAAGTGTGTGTGTGTGATTGAGATGGGGAGAAGTGTCAACCCTGGGCTCTGGGGCCACACACAGGGAGGAGCGCTACGGGGAGCATCAGGGGAGCGTGATTTAGAGCTTCATTCCCATTGCCCTTAACTGTGCTGCAAGGACAGTTCAATGTAATATATAATTACTGCCGCCCAACAAGGCTGCACTGTACACAGAGCTCCCCACCTTCCTCCCGCTCCCCTCTGCCTGCCTTCAGACTATAAATCAGTTTTCAATCCTGAGTGCTACCTGTAAATGTTCAGGCTCAGGATCCTTGCCTCATATTCCTGCATCCCTGGGGGGTGATTCAGGTGCTCAGTGGCCCCCCTTCCCCTGGTCCTGATTCTGACATTGTTCTTATCCCCTGATTGATGGTGGGAGGGGCAGTGAGGGAGCTGGGATTGGCTCTAGGGTCTCTGGGGCTCTGGCTCAGGGAGTAGGGGTGGATGGGTCTGTGTCTACCTTAGCCCGCCCCAAGGTTGGCACTGCCCAGGGTGCAGCACTGTGGACACATTCCAGGTTAGTTGGGTGGGAAGACATTTATACTGACCGCCCCCCCGCAACAATGGCAACCTTTCCCCAGCCCTGCAGCCCCTTCACTGGCCCAGGATGTGCCAGGAGGCAGGTGGGCACCTTCCCTGGAGAGTCTTAGAATGACAGTACCCTTACTACAGGATGCGCAGGGGATGAGTAGGTACCAGCTGTGGCTTTGCCCTGAGCTGGGATGGAAAATGCCATGGTGCCCTTGGGGGTAATAAAAGGACAAAGCAAGAGAAGAATTCTTGATTTGTACCTAGTAGGTCTTTGAGGACTTCGATTTTTCCTTTAGAAAAAAGTTGGATGCTTTTTTTCTCCCTTTCCTGCCCCCTCCCCCTTTGCTAGGATATCTCCAATAGCCTCCTTGCTGGTCTACCTGCATCCACTAGTACCCCTCCAATGCATCCTTCTGCTGAATGGAAATCAGATCATGCCTCACTCCCCTGATTAAACCTCTTCATGAGTTTCCCTCCTCTCTTAGGATAATACCAGATGCCTCGCCATGGCTCAGAAGACCTGACCCTGCCCAATCTTAACCACCCAAACCTCATCAAGTGCCACTCCTTCCCTCATCACCTCACTCCAGTCACACTGCTTTCTGTTTCTCCATCACTCCCACCACAGGGCTTTTGCACTGGCAGTTTCACAGCCTTGAATGCTCTTCTCCTGGCTCCTACTCTTCCACGTCTGTTCAAAAGTCACCACCTTCTCCTGATTACTCCATTTGAAGTAGGTTCCCCTGGCCCTGACCTGTTACTTTCTATCTCAGCATCTTATTTGTTCACTTTGAACTACTTACCATAATTCATAATTCTATATTTATTGTCTGGTTTCCTTGTTTCTTTTTTTTTGGATCTTCCCCTAGGGCAGGGACGATGCTGTCTTATTCATCACTGTATTCTCTAGGTACTTAGCATAATGCCTGCCACATAGTAACCAAAAACCAAACCCAACACATTGACTCTGACTCAGCACATAGTAGGTACCATTATTTTTTGAATAAACTGAAGGCAAGGGGAGTGACTGCCAATATGAAGTCTTAGAGGCTGAAGCTGATTCTACCTACCTCAATTTGCAAACAGCCAGTAAGATTCATCCTTCCCTAGGAGATCAGGTTTCGCCCAGGGCCTCAGCCCTCTTTGCTCTCCTTTGGGAAGACTTCTTTGGCCATAGGCTCCTGCTGGCTGCTTCTGGAGCTGCCATTCCAGGACCAGACCATCAGTAACCAGTATTCACCTCCCCTTCCCCATCAAGTTCTTCGCTAAGATTACCAGCCAAGCTTGGGCCAGCCCAAACTGATACCTGTGCCTGCTGGTGAGGGCAGAGAAGAGCAGAGAAGGAGGAGGGGGTGTGTGGACCAGGGACTCAAGTTAGGGACAGCAAAGGTGAGCTGAGGAAGCTCTTATAGGCACACATCACAGGCATCCTAATATGCATGAAGTAAATGCAAATTAACTGAAAGTACCCTTTGAATAAGCAGCTTTTATTAACCGAGCTGCTCTAATCCCTGAATAGCTTTAGTGGCCTAGAGGAGTTTCCTGGTGGGGGAGGGGTGGAAACGTGGATTTGCTGTCAGGAACCAACTCTGCGCCCTTGTCCCTGTGTTTTTACATTCAGGACATGCTTCTTGCAGCTAATGGAATTCAGAGATCTCTAACCTCAGTCTTCGTATTCCACTCCCCATCCCCCGCCCCCTTGAGTCTGGGGAGCCTGGCCTCTCTGTTTGCCAGAGGCTGAGGCTGGTGGATGCTGCATCATGGCTTGAGTGCATCCCTGGGACTATAAGCAACTGAGTGTGGCTTCAGTGATCAGCTCTGTCGGGTCTCCAGTGACCAGGTGGAACCAGAGGTGGACACATATCCCTGAACCTGTGTATAGAGGAGTGTGCTGTGTGTGCCCGCAGGTCTGTATGTTACCCACATCCCTAAGAACAAGCATCATGGTTTTTGTCTGTTCTGCGCAGATGTGTGTACCATCCCCCGATGCCATGGCTCCATCCATTTATACTCCTCCTCAGGTTGTGGGGTGGCTGGCCTCAGCTGGGAAGTCATGCTTCTTCAAGAACTAATGACTTTTATCAGAATGATAATGAACTGATGACACATGGAAACCCCTGGGCTCTGGAGAAAAGCCAGAGAAAGAGCAACTGGGGACAGAGTAGAGGCTGGAGGGACTTGGGGGATCAAGGACCATGTCTCTCAGAAGGCCCATTCTAGCTCTGTTTAGATTTTAGAGGGCTAAGCAGGTAGGCACAAAGGAGGCCCAGGGGATGCTGGAAACATGATCGATATCCTCTGCCTGCCTGCCTCTTCCTGAACCCTCTGTTTGCTGCTTTGCCGTCTCTCCCTCTCCTGCCCTCTGAAGCACTCACCTTGACTCTGAGGCCTGAGGGGTAAGGCTGGCTAGTCCAAACTCCTCCCTCTTGGCCCTAACCCAAAGCTGGGTCCTAGTCAGAGAGGGAGAAGGGGTGTCACTCCTAGGTCTCAGATAAAAGAATTCTGAGAGAGCCAGGAACACACATGTGGTCCAAGCAGGCCTTGGAGCACCGGAAACTGGAAAGCTGCCCCTTGGGCATGGAGCCTGCTAAGGCTAATTGACCTCACTGTTGTTTACAATGGATTTAGGGCCAGGTGAGCATCAGTGGGGAAAGGGCAGGAGAGTCTAGGAGCTTGCAGAGCATACACACTGTAGGGACCTGGAAGATTACAAACAGGAACATTGGTCAGAGAAGGTAAGTGATATCCCCCCAAAGATTTCAGAGAGACTTCATGCAGGCCTGGGCCTGCAGCGCTCAGGGGGCTCACCTTGCTGGAAAACCTGCTCTACCCCACTACTGAGAGGCAGCCACCTTTCCTAAGCTAGAGAATTCTGGGCCCCGTAGAGAGCCTGGCGCACAGTAAGTGCTCCATAAATATTAGCTCTTGTGACTATTAGCATAATCTCCTGGTAGAAAGGTTCTGAGGTTCTAAGGGTGGTCCCTGGAGAGAGGGCTCAGCCTCTAGGAGCCTGGGAGTCACCAGCATGGGGCGGGAGGTGCAAAGCCGGCATGGTGCCAAGGTGCTAGGGGACTGAGGATGGAGGGACTCTGGCTCCCATGGTGGCCTCCCCCTGCCCCAACTTTCCAGCTTCATCCTCCCTTTGAGCCCTGTAAGGTGTCCTCCCTCTGTCCCAGACAGGCCCAGTGACCTTTTGCTCAAGTCTGCAAATACACTCTTGGCGAGCCTTGGAAATGAAATTGTGCTCAACATTTGTATAGGGCTTTTCCATCACCTAGCCCTTTACAGACATTAGCTAATTAAACGGAGGAGGAGCAGGGTCTTGCCTCCGCAGATGAGGGACTCCAGGCCCTGCTGATCTGGGCAGCTTGTATCTCATTCCTCCCTTCTGTCCCCACATAGTTGGGCTTACTCTAGAGAGGCCAGCACCTGGGGAGTTGGCCATTGAGTCAGAAAGCAAGGGGAGGAGGGAATCCTACACTATGTTGAGTAGGTGGGGAATTTTCCTGAGGTCATTCTGTCCCACAGCCAGCCATACCCAGCAACTGGCCCAGTCTGAAAATGCCACCAAGTGTCTGTCATGAATGAGCCAGCCACCATATAAGCCAGTACTTCTCCCCCTTTGGAGCCCTGGTGGAGCAGTGGTTAAGAGCTACAGCTGCTAGCCAAAAGATGAGCAGTTTGAATCCATCAGACGCTCCTTGGAAACCCTATGGGGCAGTTCTACTCTGTCCTATAGGGTCAGGATAAGTTGCAATCTACTCGAAGGCAACGTTTTTTTTTTTCTCCCTCCATTCAGCTGTTAATCGAAAGGTTGGTGGTTCGAGCCCACCCAGGGACAGATGTTTGGAAACCCCGGTTACGTAGTGGTTAAGAGCTATGGGTGCTAACCAAAAGGTCGGCAGTTCGAATCTACCAGGCGCTCCTTGGAAACTCTATGAGGTGGTTCTACTCTGTCCTATAGGGTTGCTATGAGTCAGAATCAACTTGATGGCAATGGGTTTGTTTTTGGTTTAGGAGGAGATGAGGACAAACAGTAAACAGAGCTTGGGCAAGTTGTCAAATCTCCTTCCAAGATGGCTAGGGGAGCAGGGTAGCTGCACACAGCAATTTGGCCTGATCTAGGGACCAGGGCCAACCTCTCAGCCCATCTGAGAGTCAATCCTAGAAAGCAGCTCCCAGCCTGGAGAGAAGCGCCTAAACCTCTACTCTCCGCCCTCCCCACTCCACCCATGTTCTTCCTGTGATGAGATCCCAAGTCATTTCCCCATTCCCATCTACTCCCCACCGTACTCAGACCCTGCCTATGCCAGCAGTGAGTGGAACTATCCTCCATCAGACAGCAAGTCAATTTCCATCTGGGAAGAAGGGAAAGGAGGGAGGAGGCGGAATGTAAGAGAGAGAGAGTTGAGAGAGAGATCCATCCAAGACTAAGGCTGAAAGGGAGAAGGACCGAGAGAGAAACACAGAGACAGGTTATAGAGAGTGACCTAGAGAGGAAATAGGCCATATTTTGGACTGAAACTGTCAAAGAAAGGAAAGGAAGAAGACGGAGGAGGAAGGGTGGAAGAAACAGCCCCACAAATCTCTTGGCACGGCCAGGGGCACCCCATGTAGGAATCCCCCCCAGAAGGCCTGAGGGAACCTCCACAAGCCCCTAGAAGGAGCACCCCACCTTACACCCTGGCTTTCTCTCCTCCCTTACCCCATTGGAAGGACTGCATCTGCAGGTACCCTCCTCAGGTGTGTGGGCTCCTCCGAGAGGCTGGAGGTGCACATACTCCATGATCCCATGGAAGGGACTAAAAGGCTGGAGGCCCAGGCCCTCTTCCCACAGTGAGTGTTCCCAGGGTCCAGCTGCCCCTGCCCACCCTGATCCCATCAGTCTGCCTGGTGCCGACTGGGGAGTCAGCAATTCTGGAGGCCCCGCCACGTCCAACAGAGGAGGGCCTGACCTTCCCTCACCGTAATTACCTGTCTCATAAAAAACAGGCACTGAACTTCATGAAACCAATTAAGACTGAAGGGCCAAGGCAGGGGAGCAAGCAGGAGTCCAGGCAGCTCTGGTAACCCTGTAACAGTGGGAGCCAAATCCAAGGACAGAGCAGTACCTGACAGCTCCCTTCCCTCAGGCCCAGCCCGAGGGGCTGCACAAGCTTATAAAGCTCCTACAGAAGGAACAGAAGCTGAGGTGAGACACAAGGAAGGACTGTCTGGCTGGCAGGGGCAGTGAGCACTGGAAAGGCTTCTTCCCTTTTCTGAGCAGCAGCCCAACAGAGCCTAGCTCCTCTCTCGGATTCCAGGAAGACTGAAGACCTTCCCATCAAGTTACCAAGGCAACTACAGACCTACAAGACTCCCAATGATGATACAGAGAGCAGATACCGACAGGAGCCCCACAAGGCTGCAGGAGTGGGGATAAACATTTGAGGATGAGCAGGGAGGCAGGGGCTCAGGCCAGAGCAAATGCCCCCACTTCTCTGTTCATTCTGTTCCAGGATCTGTTTTACTGCACGTTGTGAGTTTGCTTTATATAGCTCAGTCCCATGTAGGTGAGAAGATGAGATCAAAGCTTCCTTCACTGTCAAGTGTGGATGGGGGAGCGGGAGGGCTCTTTCACAACTTCCCAGCATTCCAGACTCTTTGACTCTGACTCCAACTCCTGGCCTAGTCCACCTGCTTCTAACGGCCTGTGGGTCTCTCTTCCATAGCCACCGGCTCTCCCCACGACGGACCTCTGGGCTGCTTTGGAATCAGACAGAAGCGCGTTTGGCTCTTGGTTGTCATTTTTCTAAAAATGTGACCTTGGGCAAGTCACTTCTCTCTCAGTCTCAGTTTCCTTAGCTGTGAAATGGGTATAGTATGATACATTCCCAGGATTCAATGATACCATGCACGTACTGTGCTTGCAGAGCCAGGGCCTTGCACTGAATCAGTTTAAAAAAAAAAAAAAAAAACAACTGTTAAAATTTTATCATTATTACTACTATTTAAATTTTTATTATCAAGTACGTACCTCTGTTTACTCATGTGTAAAAGAGAAATCATAATTAGACATAATTCAATGGGTTGTTTGAAGATTACATGAGATAAAACACATAAAATGTTTAGATCAATGCCTAACCTATGGAAAGCACCCAATGAACAGGAGCTGTTACTATTATGGACCTTACATGCCCCTTTCCCTCAGGCCTTCAGAGTATATACTGAAAGCTGCAGGGCTGGGGAACTATCACCAAGCTAGCCTAACTCCTAGTTCCCTAAGCGGAAAGGGCTGTGAAAATGAAGCTTCCTGAACTGGAGCGTGCGGGAATCATGCCCAGTGGTAGTGCCACTGAGCTTCCAACTTACTTCCTGACCAGGATGAGCCTTTGACTTCTGTACTCCCTCGTCTCAGGAGCCTAAGGTTCCCTAAGTTGGCTGATATCTAGCTAATGCCCAGTGTCATTTAGAAAGGGAAAAAAGTTTTGTCAGATGTCCAGCTGAGGGAGGAGACACAAGGGAATAAATCAGAGGACCACATGTTGTTGTTGTTCTTAGGTGCCACTGAGTCAGTTCCGCCTCGCTGCAACCGTAAGTAAAACAGACTGAAACACTGTCCCGTCTTGTGTCATCCTCACAATTGTTGTCATGCTTGAGCCTATTGTTGCAGTCACTGTGTCAATCCATCTCATTGAGGGTCTTCCTCTTTTTTGCTGACCCTCTACTTTCCCAAGCATGATGTCCTTCTCCAGGGACTGGTGCCTCCCAATAACATGTCCAAAGTATGTGAGACAAAGTCTCGCCATCCATGCCTCCAAGGAACATTCTGGCTGTACTTCCTCCAAGAGAGATCTGTTTGTTCTTTTGGTAGTCCATAGCATGTTCAATATTCTTCGCCAACACTGAAATTCAAAGGCTTCAATTCTTTGGTTTTCCTTATTCATTGTCCAGCTTTAGCATGCATATTGAGGCAACTGAAAATACCACGGCTTGGGTCAGGCGCACCTTAGTCCTTAAAGTGGCATCTTAGCTTTTTAATACTTTCAAGAGATCTTTTGCAGATTTGCCCAATGCAACGCATCTTTTGATTTCTTGGCTGCTCCTTCTACGGGTGTTGATTGTGAATGCAAGTAAAATGAAATCCTTGACAACTTCACTCTTTTCTAGGTTTATCATGATGTTGCTTATTGGTCCAGTTACGAGGATTTTCGTTTTTTTATTTCTGCGCCTGCTTTTTTTTTTTTTATTATTGTACTTTAGATGAAGGTTTACGGAGCAAATTAGTTTCTCATTAAACAATTAATATAAATTATTACTAAACAATATAAATGGTTTAATTAGTTTAAACAATTAATATTAATATAATAATTAACAAAACATTGTTTTGTGACATTGGTTGCCAACCCCATAACATGTCAACACTCTCCCCTTCTGGACCTTGGGTTCCCCATTACCAACTTTTCTGTCCCCTCCTACCTTCTTGTTCTTGCCCCTGGGTTGTTGTACCCTTTTAGTCTTGTTTTGTTTTAGGGGCCTATCTAATCTTTGGCTGAAGGGTGAACATCAGGAGCGACTTCAGTACTGAGGTTAAAGGGGTGCCCAGAGCCACACTCCTGAGTTTCTCCAGTCTCCGTCAGATCAGTAAGTCTGGTCTTTTTTTGTGAGTTAAAATTTTCTTCTATATTTTTCTCCAGGTCTGTCTGGGACTCTCTATTGTGATCCCTGTCAAGGCAGTTGGTGGTGGGAGACAGGCACCATCTAGTTATGCTGGACTCAGTCTGGTGGAGGCTATGGTAGTTGGGATCCATTAGTCCTTTTGATTAATCTTTCCCTTGTGTCTTTGGGTTTCTTCATTCTCCCGTGCTCCAGGCAGATTTTTGTTTTCTTCATGTTGAGGTGTTTAACAGAGTATTGCATGGAGGAGGGTAAGATATCTCTTAAAGGTTCCTGCCTTTTGTTGGTGCAGCTAAAGCCTCATTTCAGTAAGATATCAAATCTGACCAAGCGGGGCAGACTGCTCCCAAACCCTCACCATCTTCCTCCCTGAAAACACCAACACTCTTCCTGGGCCCTGCCATACTTGGACCTTTGAGACCAGCTCCCAGCATCCCCTTCACTACCAAGCAACACAACAGTTCAGGCCAATCTGTGATGGGCTTTGGAACTGATGCAGCCTTCCTCATCCTCAGACCTGTCCGCACATCTGTAGCTCCCCAACAAATTGCACAACTGGGTGTCCCGGGAGTTCCCAGTGTGTACCATAATGCCACTGAAAGAATTTAGGTGAAACCTCAGGAAGAATGTTTTCGTTGAAAGGAATGAGAGACACAGGGAAAAGGCTCAAGGCAAGGTATGGAATTTGCTTCTCTTCAGATTTTCAGAAAGGGCACCCATTTCTACTCCCTACTGCCCTAGAGAGTTTGAGAGTTCATGCCTCAGTGGGGGTAGAGTAAGGCGGGCCTGAGCTTGTCTTTCCCTCCCCCTGCTCTCCTCCTCCTCAGCCCAACAGAGATCCTGCTTTAATTTTCAAGGCAAACCTGAGGGCCCTACAGGAAAAGGTACACCCGAGGTTGACCTGGGCGTTTCTTCCCCAAGAACAAATCCACACCCTCAAGTCTGTGCCCCCAGCTCTGCTGGCAATGAAGACCAGAAATCCCATCCTCCATACTGGCCACCACACCCTGGACATTCCCCCACCCTTTGGACAGACAGAAATTGGAGGTGCTGAAGCCAAAGGAGTCCCTGGGTAGTGCAAATGGTTAACACTTTCAGCTGCCAACTGAAAGGCTGGTATTCAAGTTTACCCAGACGCACCTCAGAAGAAAGGTCTGGTGTTCTACTTCCAAAAAAAATCAGCCATTAAAAACCCTATGGAAGGATGGAAAAATATATATCAAGCAAACAACAATCAAAAAAGAGCAGGAGTGGCAATATTAATGTCTGACATAATAGACTTTAAAGTTAAATCCATCAGAAAGGATAAGGAAGGACACTATATAATGATTAAAGGGACAATACACCAAGAAGATATAACCATATTAAATATTTATGCACCCAATGACAGGGCTGCAAGATACATAAACTCTATCAGCATTGAAAGGTGAGATAGACAGCTCCACAATAATAGTAGGAGACTTCAACACACCACTTTCGGTGAAGGACAGGACATCCAGAAAGAAGCTCAATAAAGACATGGAAGATCTAAATGCCACAATCAACCAACTTGACCTCACAGACATATACAGAACACTCCACCCAACAGCAACCAAGTATACTTTCTTTTCTGGTGCACATGTAACATTCTCTAGAATAGACCACATATTAGGTCACAAAGTAACCTTAGCAGAATCCAAAACACTGAAATATTACAAAGCATCTTCTCTGACCAAAAGGCCATAAAAGTGGAAATTAGTAACAGGAAAAGCAGGGAAAAGAAATCAAACACTTGGAAACTGAACAATACCCTGCTCCAAAAAGACTGGATTATAGAAGACATTAAGGATGGATTCATAGAATCCAATGAGAATGAAAACACTTCCTATCAGAACCTTTGGGACACAGCAAAAGTGGTGCTCAGAGGCCAATTTATATCAATAAATGCACACATCCAAAAAGAAGAAAGGGCCAAACTCAAAGAATTATCCCTACAGCATGACCAAGTGGGATTCATACCAGGTACGCAGGGATGGTTCAACATTAGAAAAAACAATTAATGTAATCTACCACATAAATAACACAAAAGACAAGAATCACATGATTTTATGAATTCATGCAGAAAAGGCCCTCAGGCCTTCTGTTGGCTCAGGACAGGAACCGTTCCCGAAGCCAACTCTTCAGACTTGGGTTCGACTGGACAATGGGTTGGAGAGGGATGCTGGTGAGGAGTGAGCTTCTTGGATCAGGTGAACACTTGAGACTATGTTGGCATCTCCTGCCTGGAGGGGAGATGAGAGGGTGGAGGGGGTTAGACGCTGGCGAAAAGGACACGAAAAGAGAGAATGGAGGGAGAGAGTGGGCTGTCTCATTAGGGGGAGAGTAACTGGGAGTGTGTAGCAAGGTGTATATGGGTTTTTGTGTGAAAGACTGACTTGATTTGTAAACTTTCACTTAAAGCACAATAAAAATTATTTAAAAAAAAAAAAAAACCTATGGAGCACAGTTCTACTCTGACAGACATGGGGTTTCCATGAGTTAAAATCAGCTCAACAGCAACTGCCTTTAGAAGCCAAAGCACTTTTCTTCTGGGGCTATATAACCTGATACAAATATCTTACCCTCCCTGTGCACATACATGAATACCTACACAGGTCCTGTTACTGGAAACGAGAAATTTCTGAGGATCCAGTGGCTTTAGGATGACAGGGTAGGGGCTGTGGAAGCCTAGGGGGACTACCAGAAAAAAAGACAGGAGCAGGACCTTTTGGGCAGCAGCTGACCTTCTGGGCTTACCCTCAGGTCAGCTGCTGCCCAGAAGCCACAGCTGTGTTAACAACAGGGTCAGGAATGTGCCACACCCCCCAACCTGGGCAGACTCCCTGCCTCGCCCCATTCCCATCTTACTCCCAGACAGGACTGGGAACAGTCACAGAGGACCATGTTAGACCTGGGAGAAAGAGAGAGCCATTTTCCCATGATAAAGCACCTAGTGGGCCCCCCCACAAAAAAAAAAACAAAAAAAAAACCCAGTGCCACTGAGTCGATTCCAACTCACAGAAACCCTGGTGGCATAGTGGTTAAGTGCTACAGCTGCTAACCAAAGGGATGGCAGTTCAAATCCGCGAGGCACATCTTGGAAACTGTACAGGGCAGTTCTACTTTGTCCTATAGGGTCGCTATGAGATGACCTAGTGGGCAGGGTATGGGAAATAACAACACAAATGAATCTCAAAATAATTCGGAAGAAAACTGAAACATACAGCTCCCAAAAGACCGCCAAACCCGGGTCAGCTGCTGGGGGCTGGCAAAGAGCCAGGAGATACACTGTCCCTGAACTGGGGCTGACCTGGCTTGGCCATGGCTCCCAGACAGAGACCTACCCCAGCTCTGCCCCACTAGCTTATCTCCCAGAGGAAGAGCCTGAGTCCCTTTCACCCCAAGAAGTTTTGGGGACAAATCAGAAAAGCCAGTTTTCTCCCAAGTGTTTGTCTCTTGCTAGAAAAAGATTGCTCCCAGTTCTCAAAGGGTCTGCCCTGCTCACCTTCAGATTGACAGATGGACAGACAAAATTTCTGATGTTCTCTGGGCCAAAACTGAAGCCATCAACCCCAAATCACCTCCTGGGATGACCCAGGAGCTCCCCCTGCTGTTTGGCTTGGCTGAAGCCAGATGGGGGTAGAGGAAGGATACAGTCTCATAGCGACTCTATAGGAGAGAGGAGAACTACCCCCATGGGGTTTCCAAGAAGCAGCTGATGGATTCAAACTGCCATCCTTTTGGTTTGCAGCTGAGCTCTTAACCACTGTGCCACTAGGGCTCCTGAAGAAAGGAAGGAGGATGCTTAAAGAAGTGGATTCTATTTGCAGTGCCCACACCCTAATCCAGCTGCTTCAGGAGGAGGCCCCACCAGTTGGGGTCATGTTTTAGATTCCCCCCCATCACTGCCGAACTCCAAACCAGAGCTGGACTTCCCCAGGGGGCATGAGAGACCAGGGAAGCAGATGTCCAGGGAACGGTAGTCCTGAGAGAAGTATGCCTAGGCTATCACATGCAGGGCCTGCAGCCTGGTCTCTGGGCACATGCACAGAGCTCTGAAGAGGGCTGTCCAGCTTGCAGATGTCCCCGGCTTCAGGAGAAAGCCATGTTCTGCAAAGCAAAATCAACCTCCTCTGAGCCTGAGAAAGGAAGCTGTGACACACTCAGTGAATCATCTAAGGGGAATGAGTGTGTGGTAGGGGGATCTGCCAGCCTTGGGGAGCGAAGTTGCTTCTCCCCAGTAACTCCCCCAAGTGCCAGTGGGGCACATCTAAATTGACCATTGGCAAATAATCATAGCTCTTTCCAAAAAGACCTCCAACCCCTTTCTGAAAGTACAGGAGTGGCCAGCAGATTCCTCGGGTCTCTGCAGTTCTAACATATAAGATTCCTATAAAAGCCTGTAGGATTCCACAGCTCACCCCTAGTGTGGCTGCCTTCTCTCTTGGCCCACCTACTAATCCTCAATTCCAGTTTGTTCTTTAATCTGATTTAAATCCATTTTGGTGTATCCTGAACGATGGCAACACTTTCCACTTTCAAGACGGAGGGAGAGGGGAAAGGAAAGGTGATATTCAGAGACTGAGGAAGAGAAAAAAGCAGCAAGAATAAGGGGCAGAGCAATGACAGAATAAGACCCAACTAAGTAACTGTGGTGAGGCAGCGGTGGTTCAGTGGTACAATTCCTGCCTCCCTTGAGGAAGACCCAGATTTGATTCCTGGCCAGTGCACCTCATACACATCTACCACCTCCCTCAGTGGAGGCTTGCGTGTGGGAGGGGTAGAAAAAGGCGTGGTTTGGGGCAGCAGCATCCCTAAGTGATGCCAATATCCTCTGCCTCGTTTCCCCCCATAATTAAAAAAAAAAAGGCGGGGAGGGGGGTGCGTAAGCCCTCCTAGTCAATCCCTACAGGCATTTTGTGGTTGTCCTGGCTTCCCAAAATAGCTGACCAGGCTACCCTCAGCCATACCCTGCCAAGGTAGCCTCTACTTCTCAGACTTTGGAAAGTCATTCCAGGGTATCTCACCTTGAAAGATAGATCTGCTCTTGGAATGCAGGAAGACAGTGATGAGCTCAGCCACTCGCTAGCACCCTACTTCCATTAACTCCTGTGTCCAAACAATTTCTTTAAGTCACCAACGATGAGGCTGCAGGAGGGGAAGACAAGTCCAAGACATCAATCTCCAGGGGGTATTCCTTCTTTAAACCTGGTCAAGGCCAGGCAGGAGAAATATCACACACATACTCTGGGGGCTCCTGGGGCAAAGTAATGGAAAAGAGACCCCTCACCCCCCCACTCAAGGTACCTCTGCCTCCTCTTAAGTACCTTCTTGTCTGTCTATCCTTTCCTGTGGGTTTTTGGAAAGATAATACAGGCATGGGCTTGCCCTGCCCTTCCTGGAGGTTTCAGGGTGACCAGCACACAGGAGGACCCAAAGGTGTGGGGCATGAGAAGAATAAGATCTGCATTTCAGGTCCCAGTTTACCCATTCCTTCTCAGATTATCCCACTTAATACCCACATCTTATAGATAAGGAAGCAGAAGCTCAGAGGGTAAGTGGACTTGCCCAAAGCTATCCAGGTAGGAAGGGAGAAGTCTGTGTCAAGGACAGGTCTTCCACCTCCAAAACATGCCTCCAGAGAGATCATGTCCTAGTAGGGAAGGGGGTCAGGAAGCAGGTGACATTTCAGTTGCTAAGGATGCCCATCTATCCTTGACTCCTGATTCAGATATTAGCTCGAATCTACAGTTCTTGTCTACAGTGCTCACACTGCCTGCCCCCAAGCCAGCTGGGAGGTTTACACATCTCGGAGGTGGGCCATGTGGGGTCTGGAGGACAGAAGGACAGAAAAGGAAAAGCTGCCATTTCTACGGGGTCCAGGAGCAAGAGAGAGGAAGAGACCTGGGCAGATGGGTCTGAACTGGCCACGTGGGAAGGCTGGGCAGAGGGAAACGAGGGGGGTGGGGCGAATGCGGCCTGGCTGAAGCACAGCTTTGCCCAACTGGCAACTGGAGCACTTCTTCCTTCCTCCAGCTCTCACCCCATCTCTCTCCAAATTCCTGGTGATTCTTTCCAGATGGGCACCGCTCCTTCCATGAAGGGAATGGCATGTGGAGGGAGGCTGTGGACTGATTACTAACACCATAGCCTTCTTCCAGCAGCAGCAGGCTGGGGAGCTGGCAGCTCAGACCACCACAGGAACAGCTTGTAATATTCTGTTCCAGCAGATTGGAGAGGGTTCCCCGTGGCTCAACCCTGAAGCTGAGGAGCCAGGATGGAAAAAGCAGGATAGAGGGAGTTCCTGAGCTCTTGGCCAACCAGCTGGCTTCTTGGTGACCGGGAATGCAGGTGCCAGATAAGCTCTCTTGCCTGGAAGCAGAAAAGTCAACATCATCCAGCCCTATGATTCTGATGGCTGTTGGCTGTCAAAGTTGGTTGGGTCCTCAACCTCTCTCAGGACCTGGAGGGAAAGGTGAGCAGGAACCAGTCACTGGCACATGCTAGCTCCCTTCAACCCTTCTTTTAGTAGCAGAAACTCATCTCCTTTCTGAAGTGTTTTGTTGGAAGTAGGAGGAGGGGTATCTTTCCCTCCCAGGATCTTGTGGAGCTGCCAGTGGTTTGAGTTGTCTAGTGGTACCAAACACAACATGAGATGTCAAGAGGAACAAGAGACAAATATTTCAAGATTGAATTCAAGGGATGGCCTCCTGTCTGAGAGTATTACCTGGTTAACCTTAAATGAGGGCACCTACCCTTGCACCTCTGTTCCCTCTGCAGATCAAAGCCACAAAACCCAAACTCTACAGGAGTAGCTGCAGAAGGGGCAGCTGATTCAGAATCTTAAAGCTGGAGGGTCCTAGGGATCCCCTAGATTGTAAGCTAAAGTTCCTCACACCTATTTAGAGACATAATTAAATCATAACTTTTGGATTTTGAAGGGGGATCTAGGTGACGTGAGAGAGTCTTTCACACATGTTGTTGTTGTTAAGTGCCACTGAACCAACCCCAACTCACAGCAACCTCATGTGACAGAGTAAAACTGTCCCATAGGGTTTTCTAGGCTGCAATCTTTACGGAAGCAGGTTGCCTGTGGAACAGCTGGGTGGATTCGAATTGCCAACATTCTGATAGCACCTGAGAGCTTAATCATTGTGCTTCCAGGGCTCCCTTTCACACACAGAGGTGTTCAATAAATGCCAGATGAGGGCCACTGGTACAGGAATACGCTTCCTAAGGAGGTCAGTGTCCCCTAATTTGAGAGGAGAGAAGGCTCAAGTAGATATAGGGCAGGGGGATCTTGCTGCTTCAGCCAAGGTGACCAGGGGGTCTATTTCTGGTAAAAAAAAAAAAAAAAAAATTCTGGTACTCATATCAAAATGGAGGTGGGCGGACAGGTCATCATTAGATCAACTATGCTGGCATGCATCATTCTCGGGTCACCTCTGAGCCTAGCTGGGCCCTGATCCTTGTCTAGACGCTTCCTCTCCAGCCAAGGCTGGGAGGCTAGTATAGACACTCACAACCTCACTTTTCACAGTGATGCCATTAAGGAGCCTGATTAGCAGGGCCCCATGCCGGGCTGCTAATGGGTTGGGGACATTAAGCATAAATGGTTTCCCAGACATAGGCCTGAGTAGAGCACAGGAAGGAACAAATATTTTAATCTCAAAGAAACAGAAGCGTAGGAGGGGATGGGGTTCCCTCTGCTTATTCTGCATTTACTGTTCTCCCATCCTCCACCTCCAACAGTTTCTGTAATTCTCAGGTCCAGGGATTCCCTGCTCAGGGGTGGGGGGAGCATAATGGGGGAGAACAGATCTTCACTCATCCAGACGTACAGGAGTGGAGGAGACATGCAAAGATTTATAGGAAGGGAAATTTCTGGGCTTGCCTTGGCCATTTGAACAACACTGACAGTCAAGAAGTCCTTGATATCTAATTTAAAATAATCTTGCTGTAACTCAAGTCCACTTCTCCTTGACTGGGGAGTGGGAAAAAAGGATTGAAGATCAGATATGGGACACCTTTAGATTCAAATTGGTTGCTCTAAACCAGTGGCTCTCAAAGAGTGGTTGGGATTAGCATCAGCCTATCAGCTGGGAACCTGTTAAAAACAAAAATTCTCAGGCCCCACCCCAGACCTAATGAATCAGAAATTCTGGAGGTGGGACAGCCAATCTTGTTTTAGCAAGCCCTCCAGGTAGTTCTGACACTTGCTGAAGTTTGAGAATCACAACTCTTGGCCCTATCCCTCCAGTGGAACAGGAAGGCAGGGAGAGGAACTAGGAGGGGATGCAACAAGCCTCCTCATCCAGAGGAAAAAGAAACTGGAACCTTCTCAACAGGGAAATCCAGAGCCAGGCCTCAGAGGGGGCTTCTGATCTTCTTCAGCGGTAAATGTCAAAGCAGTGTCTAAGTGGCCCAGCAAAGAGGAGTCTGGGGAAAATAACTGTGACCTTTTGCATTTTGCCCAGAGCAAGAAAGGATAATAGAACAATCCTTTCAGATAATTTATCTCCTGCTCCGTCCAAGCTTTTCAAAGCTAACTTCTCCCCAGCTGGAGGCCCCTGACACTCTCCCCTCCATGTCTCCAGCCCTCTGCCCACCCCAACCCTCTTTTGCTTTTTCTCCTCATCCACTGAATGAAAACTGGTTTTAACTGCTTCTTAAGCACAGGATCTGTGATTGAGGCCCTACTGCATATGGATAAGAAGAACAAGCCCACCATAACCTAGAACTATAACCTATCATGGGACAGCCTCTCTTCATAGCTTCCTCTTCTCCCCCTTTACCCCCCTTTTTTTTAATTCTACCTCCTCCCCCAGGGCCACCCCAGTTCATGGTGCTGTCATAAAGAAGGAGAAAACCAGTTGCCACCCAGGAGATCCCAACTCATGGCGACCCCATGTGTGTCAAAGTAGAATGTGCTCTGGACACAGATCACCAGGCTTTTCTTCCAATGTGCCTCTAGGTGAACTCAGACTGCCAACCTTGAGGTTAGCAGCTAAGCACATTAACTGTTTGCATTACCCAGGGGCTCCTAAAGAAAGAAGGAAGCTACCCTTTTCCTGATAACCACATGTGAATGATCACACCCGGAGAAAAAAAAAGATGAAATCTAGGCTCCTAACCAACCCATGTTTCCTGAGGGCCAGGGCTGGTCTACAGCTTATGCTCCTTTTTTATCTTCCATACAGATACACTGAATGTTTAACAAGTATTTGATAAGCTCCCAGAAGCCAGAAACAAAGGAGTCTCTGCTTTCAAACTAGAACCACAACAGAGATCAAGAAGGGGGTCCTACCTGAAATGACTAGGGAAGAAGCCCCATCCAGTCACCTTTGTGTCCATGTACTGCCACCTTCCTGTGCTCATTCATTCAACAAGCATATATAGTGCACCTCCTATATGTGGAGCCCTGGTGGCGCAGCGGTTAAGAGGTTAGCTGCTAACCAACAGGTCGGCAGCTCAAATCCACCAGCCACTCCTTGGAAACCCTATGGGGCAGTTCTACTCTGTCCTTATAGGGTCGCTATAAGTTGGAATCAACTCAACAGCAGTAGGTTTGGGTTTTTTGTGTGTGTGCGTGTCCTATATATGGAGCCTAGATCTTAACTTCTTATGATATGCCTTGGAGTAAAACAAAGTAGGAGCTAGAAATGGTGGGAACGGAAGTCAAGAAAAGCCTCTCTGAATATTTTTGGAAGTGAACCCTGGTCTAGAGTTCCTAGTCTACTGTCACTAGCTACTATTGGGGGGTGGGGGATGGAAGGATACTTTTTCAAAGATGAATGAACATCACTCGGTGGAAGAATGAGTTGAAGCCTGGAGCGGGCTGCGAAAGAGGGAGCAGAGTAGGAGATGAGGTCAGAGAGAAATCAGTGCTCAAATTATACAGGGCCTTGAGGACCACAGTAAGGATTTTAGATTTCATTCAGAGTGAAACAAGAAGCCAATGGGAGGTTCTGCACAGAGGAGTGACACGTTCCGATTTAACAGAAACCCTGGTGGCATAATGGTTAAGTGATACAGCTGCTGACCAAAAGGTCAGCAGTTCGAATCCACCAGGTGCTCCCTGGAAACTCTATGGGGCAGTTCTACTCTGTCCTATAGGGTCTCTATGAGTTGAAATCTAGTCAACGACAATGACAACAGGTTTTTTCACTCTGAATGCCATGTTGAGAACCGCCTGGAGGGGGCAGAGCAGAATCAGGGTAACCACTTAGGAGGCTGTGACAGAGATTAACTGTTCCCTCAAATTTATTCTTTCCTCTCATGTTTTAGCTGGGTACATGCTACATTTCCCAACCTTCCTTTCATCTAAGTATGGTATATGACAAAATGTTGGCCAACAGAATTTGAGCAGAAGCCATATATGCAATTTTTAGGTCAGTTTCTTAGAGCAATGGGCCTGCCCTCCACTTCTTCCTTCTCCCCTTTCCACTGGCTAGAATCTCATGTGCACGATGTGCCAGCTGGAGCAACCATATTAGTCTACAAGATGGAAGTTAGATGTTGAAAAAGACAAAGTGGCAAACCAGCATGACTGGATCAACCCTGGAAGACTTAAGCACAATCTCACACTTCAGAAAAAAGCAATCTTCTATCTTGTTTAAAGTACAGCACTGTATTTTAGGGACTCTGATAATCTGTACTGTAACTAACCCAGAGGCTATTGCAACTGCCCACACAAGATCTGATGGTGGCTCTGACAAGGGTAGTCACAGTGTAACTGGAAATAAGTGGTCAGATTCTGGTGATAACTTGAAGGGTAGAGCTGAGAACGTTTTCTGAGGGATTGGATAAGGGGATGTGGAAGAAGGAGAAGAGCTAGGAATGACTCCAAGGCTTAGGGCCTGGTAGAACGGAGTTGCATTTATTGCAGTGGGAAAGACCGGGGGACCACTGAGTTTAAGAGGACTCTGAGAGACAGTCATATGGAAATGTCAAGTGGGCAGCTGCATATGAGTCTAGAGCAGACTGGAGATGTAGGGGCTAAAGATATCCATTTGTGGATGAGATTACTTAGGGAGTGAGAGTGGGCAGAGAAGAAAGGTGTGACAACAGTCTTGGGGCATTCCAACAGGTAGAGACGGGGAAGATGAGAAGCAACCAGCAAAGGAGACTATGGGGGCAGGTGGAGAATTGAGAGAGGAGTGTGCAGGAGGCCAAATGAAAACAGTGTTTTAAGAAGCAGTGAGTGACCATCTGTATTAGATGTTGCTGCTAGGTTGAGTAAGATAATGACTAAAAAATTACTCCACTGAAATTGGCAACATGGAAGCCATCAGTGACCTCGATAAGAAAATTTTCAGTGGAGCAATACAGACAAGAGAGAATGAGAAGACAGGAAGTGAAGACAGAGTACAGACAACTCTGAATTCCTGGCAGGTAGAAATCATTCCTGCAGTTTAACTCCCATCCTTCCTAGTACTGGTCCAAGCATTCTGAAGGAGATAAGGGCACCCCACAACAAAACCTTACCCAGTTCCCTGCACCCATAGGTCTGAATGACTCTGTGATGTGGTCTCTCCTTTCTCGGTGTCTCCTGCCTCTGGAGCCCAGGCCTCTCTGCAGCTCTCCCTCTGCCCTGCTGGCTCCCAAGGCCACTCTCAAGGACTGCCTTGGCAGGCTACGCAGCCAGGCCTGACTCTCCTGGTTCATAATTAGTGCTGCTGCTAACGATGTTTGGCCCCTGTGGAATAGCAACCTGGGAAGTTCTAATACTTCCAATTTTCCCCCTCAGTGCTTTTCCAGATGCAATATCCCAGCCAGCACCTTGTGCTCCAGCCTTGGGTGCTGGCTGCCTCTTCACTAGGGAGAATTAAGCCCATGCCTCGGATGCCACTCCAGAGGGCCTAATCAGTTAGCTGAAGTCATCTCCTGGCCATTATCACGGCATTATCACATTAACACAGGCACCAGCTTCAGGTTACTGCAGGGGAGGGGGTAGGGGCACCAGGCCAGCTCTACACCACACACAATTGAGCAAGCGTGATCGGAAAACTGATGGCTGGAGAAAGGGCCCCTCCCAGACAAGGCTCTCTGAAATTTCCCAGAGATACAGCACAACCGTGGAAACCCTGGTGGCGTAGGTGTTAAGTGCTATGGTTGCTAACCAAAGGGTCAGCAGTTCAAATCCACCAGACGCTCCTTGGAAACTCTCTATGGGGCAGTTCTACTCTATCCTATAGGGTCGCTATGAGTCAGAATCGGCTCGACAGCACTGGGTTTTATAGCTCAACCATCTACTCAGTTGTGGAGCCTGGTGCTCCTCTCTCCAGGGGACAGAGCTTCAACAGCGAGAGCCCTGGACATTGCCCGGTGGCCTGGCATCCTGGGGCTGGGCCTGGGTCTGGTCAAGTCTTAGGCCCGGCTCAACTCTGTCTTAGTGGCCCCCAGTCCTGCCCTCTTGCTCTGAAAATTGCTCAGCTTACAGGAGCGTACTGATCTCCCAGGTCTGGGGACTTGACTTTACTGCCCCAGTGGGCCTCCAGCTCTCTGGGGCAGTGGACTGTGGTGGACTCTATGCCTCAGGGTCTTGGAGGAGCGGTTAGAGGAGTGCTTGGGTTAAGGGCAGCACTAGGACTGATTGGACCATGGATTCTGTTACAGAAAATGAACAACGAAGCCAGCATTTATAAAGTGCTCACTACATGGGAGGCCCAATGTAGGATTTTGCAGAATTATCACAAGTAATCCTTATTTTTAGTTGAAGTGATCAGTTCAATCAATACAACCTATTACACTTCTGTTCAAATCTAACACTAACTACATAATCCAGTACTTCTTCCTCTGACCCTAGCCACCCAGAGCTAGGTCAGATCTCACAAATTAAAAGTGCAGAGCCCTCCACACTGCCAAGTCTGTTCAAGATCTGAGATGCCAATCATAAGCTTGGGGGTACCCAACACATCCTCACTCCTGATCTGTGGGAGACAAATGTGGAGGTTTCCCACTACCCCCTCAGTATGCCAACCCTAAGTGTGGGGGTTCCCAGGCCCCCCTCATTTCTGACCTGCTGACTCCCACTATGACCTTGGGTTCAATGATTAGTTAGAATGACTTACAGAACTCAGGAAAGCATTATGCTTAGGATTATAGTTTTATTATAGTAAAATGAACACAAATGAAGAGACACATAGGGTAAGGTCCCCAACATGGAGCTTCTATGTTCCAAAATGGGACTTGCTACCTTCCCATGTGTACTGATGTCTTCCACCAACCAGGAAGCCCATGGAACTCCTGTCTCCAGAGCCTTTATTGGGGCCTCATTATGTAACTCAATGTAGAGCCCTCATCCCCTGAGGTCAACTGATATTACATAGTGGGTCCTTCTGGCCTGGTCAGCCCCCTCCAAGAGATAATCTATTATAGCATAGCCTTTTAGGTAGGTGTGGTCTGGAAGCCTCATCAAAGACACTTCAATCACTGGGAAAATTCCAAGGATTTAGAGGTTATCTCTCAAGAACCAAGGACAAAAAGCAAATTCTTTTGGTAAAGTTAAATTCTTTAGCCCTACAGTGAAGTAGAAATTATCCCCCCCCCCTTTTTTTTTTTTTTTTTACTGATGAGGACACTGAGGAACACACAGGGAAAGCAGTCTTGTGTTTCCCAAAGACAGGCAGGCAGGAAGAGGATTTGAAACTCACTGCCATCCAGTCGATTCCAACTCATAGTAACCCTACAGGACAGAGAAGAACTGCCCCCACAGGGTTTCCAAGGCTGTAATCTTTACAGACTTCAATTGTTACCATCTTTCTCCTGCGCAGTAGCTGGTAGATTCAAAACACTGACCTTTAAGTTAGCAGCCAAGTGCTTAACCACTGTAGTACTAGGGCTCCACTAGAGGATTTGAAGTTGACCCCATTCCAAAGCCTGGGCTCTTTGTAGTTCCCCACGCCAAGGTGCCCAGGGTCTAGAACCATGTGGGACTGTACCCATGATGTCATACACAGTGGACCGTGGCCAGCAGTTTCTACCCAGCATGGTTTGTACTTCTCAGGAAGTTTCCCAAAGCAAGGCCAGGCACTATTAGTCAAAGTCTTTTGTCCATCTCACATTACCCAGCAGGACAGGGTTCCTATCACATCCTTCTTTAAACTGGTACCTCTCTCCAGATCTTATTGCATTCATTCCCAGGGTGCTGGGCCCTCAACACTACTCAGGGCTTACCCTCCACAGCATGGAATAATGAGAAGAGGAGGGCTATGCATACAGATGGGCTTGGGTTTGAAATCTGTCTCTGTCACTCTGTAACCATTTGGGGCTGGCACTCATGAAAAAAGAGACCCCCTCAACTTAGCTCAAGCATAGAAGGTTAGTGGTCAAAATGCATGAAAAGCAACATGGGGCCTCTCAGGAAACTCCAGAAGTAAGCAATGAAGCTGGGGAGGAGTCTAGAGTCAATACTCCTCAGTGGCTGGAGGTCATGGCTCTTCCTTCTCATGATCTTCCCACCCTTCATTGATTCACTCACACTGGGCATGGCTGCTTTTCTTTCAGGCTCTGGTTCCTCCTGGGGAACACTTTGCCTGAGGTTTCTAAGACAGAGAATCTCCTTGACCCAGTTCCTCTTTTTGTACCAGGCCATCAGTCAGAGGTAACTAACCAGCCTACAGATTAAACGTCCTTGGGTAAGAACCTCCCCTGGTCCAATCACCTAGGTGAGAGGAAGATGGAGTGGGTAAATGGTAGTTCAAGAAATTGGGAGGATCCATGCTTCACACCATACACAAAAACAAATCTAAAGTGGATTAAAGACCTAAATGTGCAAATTAAAACCATAAAAGTCTTAGAAGAAAAAGCAGGGCAACATTGTCAGGCCTAGCTTTCAACAATGGATTATCTAATGGCAAAAGCACAAATAGCAAAACACAAAATGAATAAATTGGACCTCATAAAAATTAAAAACTTTTGTTCATCAAAAGACTTTACCAAAAAAGTAAAAAGACAAGCTATTGACTACAATATCTTTAAAATCCATAATCCAACAACAGTCTAATAACCAAAAAGTATATAAAACTTTGACAACTTAACAACAAAAAGACAACCCAATCATAAAACGGGCAAAGGACTTGAATAGACATTTCACCAAAGACGACATTCAAACAGCCACCAAACACATGAAAAGATGCTAAGCATCATTAGTCATCAGAGAGATACAAATCAAAACCACAAGGAGATATCATTTTATTCCCACTAGGATGGCTAAGATAAAATAAGCAGAAAATAACAAATGTTGGTGAGGATGTAGGGAAATTGGAACCCTACTCATTGCTGGTAGGAATGAAAAATGGTACAACTGTTATGGAAAACAATGTGGTGGTTCCTCAAAAAACTAAAAATAGAACTACCATATGACCCAGCAATTCCACTCCTAGGTATATACCCAAAAGACTTGAAAGCAGACTCAATCAGAGACTTGTGCACCAATGTTCACTGAAGCACTATTCACAATAGCCAAAAGGTGGAAATAACCTAAATGCCCATCAACAGATGAATGGATAATGTGGTACATACATACAATGGAATATTACTCAACCAGTAGGAGACATGAAGTCTTGATACATGCTACAATATGGATGGATCTTGAAAAAACACTGAGTGAAATAAGTCAATCACGGAAGGACAAATATTGTATGACCTCACTTATGTTTAATAGCTCAGGCTGCTAACCGAAAGGTCAGCAGTTTGAGTCCATCAGCCGCTCCTTGGAAACCCTATAGGACAGTTCTACTCTATCCTATAGGATCACTATGAGTTGGAATCGACTTGATGGCAATGGGCTAACTTATATAAAAAGACATGAAAAGGTAAACGTATAGAGAAAAAAGTTTATTAGTGGTTACCAGAGGCAGCAGGGAAGGACAAGGGTGGGTGATGGAAATACCGCATTGATTAAGGGTAGGGTTGCACAGCTGATTATTTTAACTGCTGTCAGTAAGTTGTACACCTGTAAAAAGTTGAACTGACAAAAGCTGTATGATAGATGTAGAGTAGCTGAGGCTGTCTATGTGTAACCAAAAACTTTATGGGATTTGGTTTCTTGGTTTGGAGGTTTAGGGTCTTGGATGGTTTCACGGGACATCCCTGTTAAGTGGCCTAATAAGATGTTTAGTGCCTCTGTTCTACCTCCTAGTTCAATGAATAGTGCCTGGTGTCTTAAAAGCTTGCAAACGGCCATCTAAGGCACAACTGGTCTCTGTTCACCTAAAACAGAGGAAGAAGGAGAGTCATGAACATGAGGAAAATATGGAATGTGTGAACAATTGCCTCCTATGTCATGAGACCAGAAGAACTGGATGCTGCCTGGTTACCATTACTGAACAATTTGATCAAAGATTCCATAAAAGAATGCTGATCAAAAGGGGGAAAATACAGAACAGAATTTCAGACTCTCATGGACTCCAGACTTCCTGCAGCCATGAAGGATGGATGAACCCCTGAAGCTACTGTCCTGAGATGTAATCTTTAAAACTTAAACCAAAATATCCCCTGAAGTCTTCTTAAAATCAAATAATCTAGCTTAACCAGTAAAAAAACTTCTACCTTGAATATTATGCTTTTAAGAACTGTCTATATGGAATTACACTGACAACAGCAACTTGAAATATTAGACAGGAACCTTGGGGGCAGTGAATTTATGTCAATAGGGATGAACAACTCAGAAAAAGAAGGTGAGAATGGTTACACAATTCGAAGAATACAATCAATGTTACTAAATGGTACATGTAGAAACTGTTGAATTGGTGTTTTGCCGTGTATATTCTCAACAACTACAAAAAAACAAAGTTTTATATACATATAAAAAAAGAAATTGGGAGGATATATGATGGAATATGTAATATAGACTGCAGCAAAATTTTGGCCAGTACAGAGTCCCTTAGAGGGGGATGTGGCGTGGGCAGGAAGAATAAACAGGTCTAATATACTGCGTTACTTTAGTTATGTAGCCTCTTTAAGCCTCAGTTGTTTTTTTGCCTATACAAATGGATAATAATTCCTACCTCATAGGGTTGCTGTAAAGGCTAAATGATTTAGAACAAAAACAAAAACTAAATGGTAGAACAAAAGTCAAAATGTCTGCCACACAGTAGGTGCTTAATAAATGTTGGTTTCTCTTCCATTCTATCCTCTAAGAAAGGCTATTTCCAGTGTTATATTGACCTCAGCTGAAAAACCCTTGAGAAGGCACTCTGCCTTCTCCAGCAGGCTAAGGGTTCCCTGAGGACAATATCACGATTCTCTTTTTATTTCCCTCTTGGCACTTCCACCTGATCTATTTTATTCTCTCTTGCTGAAACAGGCCTCCTAACCAAGCACCTCATAGGCAAGAAAGATTGTGTATCTTCCCTTATAATCCTTAACGACTAGTACTGCTAGCTAACCCTGTCCAAGAGCTGCTGGCAGCAAGAGAGATGGGGAGCAAAGAGGGCTCCTATGTCAAATAGAAGATAAATTTGCTCTCATGCTTAGGAGGACACTTTGATGGAACACCTAACAAAAGGCAGCATTTTTCTTTGAAAAGCTGTGAGACAAAAGGAAAAAAAAGGTCTTCCCCCAACTGGAGAGCCCAGGAGCAGAAGACTTATTTTTCAGTGGTTAATCCATGCTTGGAGTCCTTGGATGGTATAAATGGTTAACGTGCTCAGCTGTGCCTTGAAAGGTTGGAGGTTCAAGTCTACCCAGAGGCACCTTAAAAGAAAGGACTGACAATCTACTTATGAAAAATCAGCCACCGAAAAACCTATGGAGCACAGTTCTACTCTGATACACATGGGGTTACCATGAGTTAGAATCAATTCAGCAGCTGGTTTGGTTTTTTTTAATCCCTGCTTAGAGGGATTGTCCTAGGTCTCATTCAATCATTGACTCAGCAAATATTTATAAAACGTCTACTATGTGGCTGTCTCTGCTCTCATGAAATTTATAATCTTGTCAGGGAAAGATATTAATCAAACAATCCCACTAATAAATATGTAAGTACAAACCATGATAAGTGTTTATGAAGGAAGGGAACATGATTCTATGAGAACCTATGACAAAGAAACTGACTCAGATTGGGGCGTCAGACCATGCTGAAGATTCTGGTCTTCATCCTGACAGCAACAGGAGGTCATTGAAAGGTTTTAAGCAGGGTTTTGGTGTGATTAGACTTGTGTTTTGAAAAGATCACTCTGGCTACAGTGAGAATGGATTAAAGGGGGACTGTGAAGCAGGGGCACAACTAAGGTATGACAGGTAGGGTGCACCCCCTGGGCACCACACGTGAATGAGCAGTTTCTATTGGCCATCACAGTTTCTACTGCCAGCTGTGAGAGATCATTCAGCAATTTAACACTAATTGCCCTAGGTGCCATTTTGTGGTAATTTCAGCAAGAGGTAACAGTAACTTTGACTTCAGTGGTGGTGGTGATGGAGATGAAAAGTAATGGCTTAAAGAGATAATTTACGAGGCAAAATTAATAGAATTTGGTGACTGAATAAGTGGGTGGGGGGACATGGTGATGACAAGGATTCTGGCTTGTGTAACTGGATGGAAGGCAACAAGGGAGGAGATCACAAGTGAAGTCTTAGACATGTTGATCTTAAGTGCCTCTGAGGTATATCCAAGTGGCAGTGTTGAGTTGTTACTGGATACATGGGTCTAGAGCTCCAGGAGAAGCCAGGACTAGAGATAAAAAAATGTGTGGGTCATTTTGCTCAGGGGGAAACTAAGGTATGAAAGCAGTAGACAAGTTCACCCAAGGAGACAGTAGAGAGTAAGAAGAAAAAAGGGCCTACAGCCAAGCCCTGAGGGACTCATACGTCACTTAGGGCAGCAGTTCTCAAAGTGTGGTCCCTGGGCTTCTGGAGGTCCCCAAAACTCTCCCTAAGGTCTGTAAGTTCAAAACTGTTTTCATGATACTACTAACATTATTTGCTTTTTTCATTGTGTTGAAGTTTGCGTTGATGGTGCAGAAGCAATAGTGGGTAAAACAGCTAGCAACTTGGCACAAATCAAGGCAGTGGCACTACACTGGACTAGTCATTGTGTCTTCACTGCCATGTACTCACAGTAAAAAAAAATTCACTTTCACTTAGGAATGTCCTTGATAAAAGTACAAACTATTAATTTTTATTATTTCTCAACCCTTGAGTATGTCTTTTAATATTCTGTCTGACAAAATAGGAAGTACACATAAAGCGTTTCTGTTGTATCCCAAAATACAACTGTCCCCAGGAAAAGCACTTGTGTAACTGTTTGAGTTTCAAGCTGAACTAGCCTCTTTTTTCATGGAACACCATTTTTACTTGAAAGAACGACTAAGACACAAACTAAGATTTATTCAGACGTGGGTATTTGGCAGACAGTTTCCCAAAAATGAACAAAGCAAGCCTGTCACTTCAAAGAAAGCAACTGACAGTATTTACTGCCAATGATAAAATTCAAGCTTTCAAAAGAAAATCACAATTCTGGAATACTTGTATCTGCCACCATGAACTTGACAGCTTCCCAATACTTAAAGACTTCCCTGATGAGACTGATGGTGACCCATAATGAACGTGATTTTTCAATACTGTATAATGAAATCTATCAACATTTGGAAGATCTATATAACTCACCAAAAACCCCAAACAACCAAACCCACTACCATGGAGTCGATTTCAACTCATAGTGACCCTACAGACAGAGCAGAACTGCCCCATACGGTTTCCAAGGCTGCCACATCTTTCACCCTTGAACCAACGATCTTTAGCTTAGTAGCCGAATGCTTTAACCACTGCTCCACAAGGGCTCCTTCTGTATAACTCAGTGGACCAATATTTTCCAAATGACAGAGGCATGATGTTACAAAATCCATTCAAAGTGTAAGATAAACCAACGGATTTTAATGTAATAGAGTAGAATTTGATTGCTATGGCTTCAGATTCCACACTGCAACTACCTTTTTTTTTTTTTTTTTTTTTGCAACTTTTAAGAAAATGCCGCCATGTTGAGTTTTGGTGAAGTATCAAAGAAAAGTATCCACAACTATCTGAAAACTAAATTACTCTTCCCTTTTCAAACTGTGTGAGGCCATATTTTCTTCATGTACTTCAACCAAAACAATGTACTGAGACTTATTGAAGGCAGAAGCAGATATGAGAATCCAGGTGTCTTCTTTTAAGCCAGATACTAACAAGATTTGTTAAAAAAAAAAAAAAAAAAGCAAAACATGCCATTCCTCTCCCTAATCTTTTTTGTTTTGGAAAATAGTTATTTTTCACCGTAATAAGTTATTTATGCTAACATATAATAAACACGAGTCGGAATCGACTCAACGGCAACAGGTTTTTTTAAATAATGTTTATTATTTCTATTTTAAAATGGACTAATATTCTTCTAATGTATCGGTTTTAATTGAGATGAAATTCACATAATATAAAATTATTCATTTTAAAGTGAAACAATTCAGTGGCCTTTAGTTCATTCACAATTTTGTGAAACCACCACTTCTGTCTAGTTCCAAAATATTCTCATCACCCCAAAAGGAAACCCCATACTCATTAAGCAGTTGCTCACTATTCTACCCCTTCCCCATGAGCCCCTGACAACCTCAATCTGCATTCTGTCTCTATGGATTTACCTATTCTGGATATTTCAAATGGCAACCATCCAATATGTGATCTTTTGTATCTGCTTCTTTCACTTAGCATAACACTTTCATGGTTCATGTAAGTTGTAACATGTATCAGTACTTCATTATTCTTTATGACTGAATAATATTTATGTATCTATATATCACAATATTTTTATCCATGTATCCACCGATGAACATTGGGCTGTTTCTACCTTTTGGCTATTGTGAATAGTGCTGCTATGAACATGCATGTACATGTATTTGTAATTCTTTGACGTGTATACCTAGGAATGGAATGAATCATTGGGTGTATGGTGATTTTATGTTTAATTTTTGAAGATGTGCCAAACTTTTCCACAGCAGCTGAACCATTTTACATTCACAGCAACAATGTACAAGCGTTCCAATTTCTCCATATCCTCACTATTATTTTCCATTTTTTTATTCAGTTTTAATTTTTAACACAGTAAATATCAACAAAACCAAAAGCTTTTAGAGGTGTTTAATAATTTTTAAAGAGTTTAAGGGAATCCAGAGACCAAAAAAATTGACAACTGCTGATTTACAAACTGCAATCCCCTCTCCATGAACAAACAGTTTGGAATATGATAATTCTTCTAATTGGTAAGTATCTCTAGGGAAGAGGAAATATTATTACGACTCACATATGCTCACGACATTTTAGAGCTACAGAGGTGAACTACACCAGTTCCAGAGAGGGCTCCAAAAAACTCCCCATCAGAAAGTTCCCCCCACCATCCCTTTTACTTCCCCTCCAAATAAGTAATGGTTTTAATGACTCAATCAAACCCAACGTCTTACACCATCAACACCACCACCTATCCCATAGCACATTCTACCATCAATTCTTCCATCTGAGCCTGGTCAGAGGCAGTGCTAGAGGAAGGGAGGATGAAAGGGGCAGACAGGGTCAGACCTGCTTCTAAAATGCCAGCACATTCAATTTGTCAAGTATTTGCATGAATTTCCTCTTGAGTTCACAGGCTCCTAACTCAGCAGAATTAAAATGGAGTGAAGTAATTAGAGCAGCAGGCTTGGGAGGATGTTCTGGGCCTAACTTGCACAGGAAATGTGGGGCAGGGAAGGAGAAAGAGCCTTAAAGCAGAGGGGTTAGGCAAGAGACCCATCTCAAGTGTCAGCAACAGGGGAAAGCCTTCATTCCCTAGTCCCTCTGTCAGCAGCACTCCTCTCAGCTCTGCTTCCTGAGAACCTTCTCCTGGGCTGGCACTTCACAAACAGGCTGCAATCCCCCTTTCTGGTCCTCTTTTCACACACTGGCACCAGATGCACTTTCTCTCTCCCCACTCATACTAAACTCACCCCTCTCCCATACACCACGGCTCTTTGTGCCTTTTCACATGCTCTTACTACACTGAACTAACTGCGTGCACGTCTGACTCTCCCAGGAGACCAGTGGTTCCCCAACCTCTGGATCTATTTCATACATACCTTGCATCCCACCCTCTAAGCAAATTGCCCCCTCATAATAAGACTTCCTTGGTTTGGTCCCCAGATTGACTCCTACAGTAGTTTAAACACTTAGGGCCTAAGTTATAAGTACGATGATGCAGTGCAGTTATAGCGTGGTAGTTTGAGTTAAAGTGCTAATACTATATTTGATAGTGGGAGTGTGACTGGCTAAGCAATGCAATTTGAAGAAATTGGTGGGTGGGTTATTTGTGCCTGGGCCATGAAAACCCTGAATGCCTGGCTAATTTTAATAAAAGTTGATGATCACATTCCATTATCCCATAGAAGACAGGGCAAGAAGCCTCTGTATGGGCATCCTGTTCCTGTTTCACCAGCTTTTCTTGTTATACCCTGCTGGACCCTCTGACAGAATTGCTGTCCTTCCCTCAATCAGATGAGTTGAACCTAGACCTCCTGGGGCCTGTGGGCTCCTGGAGTATCAGCCATCCCCTCTTGCTGTCAGGAGGAGCAGCCCCTGTCTGGAGAAGAGATTGCTGAATCCTGGCTCTCTTGAGGCACAGAGACCCTCTATTCCCCCTCTAATCCCACTGAGTCTATGGAGGGTAAGAAGTGGCATGAGAGCTTGTTTTGTCTGTCATGTCGAAAAATCCATGTCCCCTGAATAGGTCCACTCTGTTAGATAAGAAAGGTCTGCTCTTAGACCCACCTTTGGAATGAGGAAATAAATCTTTAGCTAGGCTAAAACAATCAACTGTAAATTTCCCCTCAACACATACAATTTTTGGGATATGACAAAGGACTGCTGACTTTTCATTTTGCCAAGTAAGGAAATTTAAAATACAAACAAGCAAACAAACAAAACTACTAACATCTCTTCAGCAAAGAATGGACATATTTAACAATCAAAGAAGGAAGAATAAAACCTCTAACTAAAGAGGACAGTTTTTATACTGAATATATTTAGCTTTATTAAAGTCTCACTATATTATCCTTGCCTTTCATTTCACCATGGCAGCAAAACAGACCAGTGAATACTCTAGTGTGGAGTTTGGAAAGAAATTAACTTGAGAATTCCTTTAGGCCACAGAAAACATTTGGTGTCAAGTTGATTCTGACTCACCGCGACCCCACATGTGTCAGAGTACAACTGCATGCCAGAGGCTTTTCAGTGACTGATCTTTCAGAAGTCGATCTCCAGGCCTTAACTCCAAGGCACCTCTGGATGGACTCAAACCTCCAACCTTTTTGTTAGCAACTAAGCACTTTAACAGTGTGCACCACCCAGGGACTCCCCTTTAGGCAGGGAGTAGATTTTTATTCATTTGTATATTCCCAAGACCTACCTCAGAACAAAAAGATTAAAGACCACACAGTCTTCAGTATGGATTACACCTCAACATAAAAGAAAAATCCTCACAACTGGACCAATAAGCAACATCATGATGAACGGAGAAAAGACTGAAGTTGTCAAGGATTTCATTTTACTTGGATCCACAATCAACACCCATGGAACCAGCAGTCAAGAAATCAAAAGACACATTGCACTGGGCAAATCTGCTCCAAAAGACCTCTTTAAAGTGTTGAAAAGCAAAGATGTTACCTTGAAGACTAAGGTGCACCTGACTCAAGCCATGGTACCTTCAACAGCATCATACACATGCGAAAGCTGGACAATGAACAAGGAAGACCAAAGAAGAATTGAGGCCTTTGAAATGTGGTGTTGGAGGAGAATATCGAATATTCCATGGACTGCCGAAAGAATGAACAAATCTGTCTTGGATGAAGTACAACCAGAATGCTCCTTAGAAGCAAGAATAGTGAGACTGTATCTTACATATTTTGGACCTGTTGTCAGGAGGGATCAGTCTCTGGAGAAGGATATCATGCTTGGTCAAGCACAGTGTCAACCGAAAAGAGGAAGACCCTCAACAAGATGGACTGACACAGTGGCTGCAACAATGGGCTCAAGCATAACAAGGATTGTGAGCATGGTACAGGACTGGGCAGTGTTTCGTTCTGTGGTATAGAGTTAGAACCGACTCAACAGCACCTAACAACACCAACAGCCTCAGAACCCAGCTTATGATAAGTGCATCCTACATTTTTGCAAAAAGAGAGAGAGTGAGGAAGGACTGATCAGGATAGGAGATATATGTCAAGTCTTGTTTTACTTGGGACCCTGTGATGTCTTTTTAGAGCAAAGATCCGATGACTCTACTCCCTTGTTTAACAACCGTCAGTAGTTCCCCACTGCCTATTCAACAAAGTCCAAACTTCTTAGTAGAGTACACTGCCTATGCAACAAAGTCCAAACTTCTTAGTAGAGTATACCAGTCCCCTCACAACTATCTCCAGCCTTCCTTTCTAGTCTGCTTTTCAAACACTGTGCAGGATACCCTTGCCTCTACTCATACTAAACTCTCCATTCCCCCCATTCACCATGGTCTTTGTGCCTTTGCACATCCTGTTTCCTATGCCTGGAATCTGCTTTGTCCCTCTTTTTGGACTGGCCAACTCTCAACTCATAATTTAAGAAGATCTAACTTAAGTGGCTCTTTCCCTCCCTTTTTCATGTTAGTTGTTTCTTCCTCTAAGATCACACAATACCAACAGCAATTACCAACCTGTCTCTCCCACAAGACTGTGGCTCTTAGAGGGCAAGGACAATCACTTTTCCATTCTCACATCTCTAGTGTGTAACGCTGTTTATGAATAAATGAATGGATGGAAAAACTCGATGAGCTAACCAACTAACCTCTCTATCTTGCTGCGCAGTCCAGAGTAAGAGGCAACTGTGGATTAGTGGAGTAAATTCAGGTTCCTTTTCTTGTAGGAGCCCTGGTAGCACAGTGGTTAAGAACTCGGCTGCTAACCAAAAGGTCAGTATTTCGAATCCACCAGCTGCTCCTTGGAAACCCCACGGGGCAGTTCTACTCTGTCCCACAGGGTCCCTATCAGTCCAAATCAACTCGATGGGAACAGGTTTTGTTTTAGTTTTTCCTGCAGGTTATGAAAAGCAATCTGAGACAACCCTACTCCCTGACCAAAACCCCAATGCATTCTTCATTACCTTTAATGGCTGAGAGGGAGAATAAGGAAAATTCAAGTTTCATGTCCCCACAAAGTCACTCATACCAACACATTCCCCTCCGCCAATGCCAAGAACACTAACAGGGGTCTTAGTGCTCGGTAAAGGGAAAGAGCCATCTGGGTTGAGGGCCTAAATTTAGGTTTTTTTTGAAACTGAGGCTGTAGCTGAAGAGTAGAATCTGAGAGTATTGATCACTCCTACACAATCCCCAAATATAAAATGTGGGAAAATATAAGATCTCACCCATGAAGCCATCTTTCCTATGGTCCTTCTCTGCTTGTTCCTAATTATGAACATAATTAATTTTAATGAGTCATCCTCCATCAATTCCACATTAACTTGTTTCATGTCTTTCAGCCATAATACTAAAATAGTGGGAGGATATCTTTAACATAACTGGATGTTATGGATTGAATAGTGTCCCCAAAAAATATGTATCAGATTGGCTTGGCCATGATTCCCAGTATTGTGTGGTTGTCCACCATTTTATGACCTGATGTGATTATTCTCTGTGCTGTAAATCCTAACCTCTGTGATGTCAATGAGGCAGAATTAGAGGCAGTTATATTAACGAGGCAGGACTCAATCTACAGGATTAGGTTGTATCTTGAGTCAATCCCCTTTTAAGTGTAAAAGAGAGAGGTCAGCAGTGAAGAGAGGGACCTCCTACTACCAAGAAAGAAGTGACGTGAGTGGAGCGCATCCCTTGACCCAGGGTCCCTGTGCTGAGAAGCTCCTAGACCAGGGAAAGACTAATGTCAAGGACCTTCCCCCAGAACCAACAGAGAGAGAGAATCTTACCCTAGAGCTGGTGGTCTGAAATTGGACTTCTAGCCTAAACTGTGAGAGAATAAATTTCTATTTGTTAAAGCCATCCACTTGTGGCATTTCTGTTATAGCAGCACTAGGTAACTAAGATATTGGGGCTTAGCTAAAACTCCTCTCACCCAGGCTCCACCTGCCTTCTGACAGATTAGCTCATTCAAGGCATTATTAAGTGCCGGGAAATCAGAGATACACGTTGCGGTGCAATGGGTTTCTCTTTTAGATGGTCTTTCTGGCCTTGGGTTTATAATTCTGCCAAAAAATGATTTTTGGGCTACAGTCTAACCTGTGATTGGTCTATTTTACACACTTTGCCAGGATTGGTCAATTTGATATTCAAATAGTGATTTGAAAATCCACCCGATCAGACTGACTGACTTGTGGTTCACTGAGGGGATTGGTCCGCTTGTGGTTCTGCTGCAACGGCCATGCTTTGAAATCGGCAAGTTGTTTGCTTATATAAGCAGCCAACTGCCACAGAGGATTTTTGAGAGAAGCAGAGAGAGAAGAGAGGCAAGAAGAGAGAAGAGGAATCTCCTAAAAGAGCTGTAACACTGAAAACTGAGAGAAGCGGCAGAGAAACGGTGACGGCAGTACAAGTGGTAGGAATCACGAGACAGGCAGATGGCAGTGGTAGACAAGTCAGCCTGCAGAGTGGAGCTGGGCACCTCTGGACAGGTGGTTGTCAATGGAGCTGGATACTCTATAAGGGCAAAGCAGCTGCAGACTGGGCCCTTGTGTACAAACGCCTGAACAGAACAGATGGCAGCGTGGGGACCAAGCTGGCCTGCCTTTGGCAGCAGCAGATGCCCCAGCTGTGCTAAGAGCTTAACCCTAAGGCTGAGTGGGGTCCGGTCCTGAGGGTCAGGCTTGAGGGCCAAGAGGAGGCCAAGAGCATCCCTGTCCAGAAGGGGCGTGCACTGTTGAGAAGGGCGGGCTGCTTGCGTACACAGCTGAGAGCAGTCGAGAGAGCTACTCTGGTTGAAAGCTGTCCTGATTGAAAACTGCATCCTATCTCCTGAGTTGTATTCTGTTACTTCCAAGTTGATCCTGATCCTGAGTTGTAGCCTGTTACTTCTCTCTCTAATAAACCACCTACCTATGAGTATGGTCTAGGAATTCTGTGTAGCCACTGCAATGAATTATCAAACCCAGCAGAAAAGGAGTGGGGAACAGCTAGTATCAGAAATGGTGAACAAGTTGGAGAGTGGAGGTGTGTCTACCTCCACTGCATAGGAACCAATTTTGTGCTAATCTTGATTCTTATCCCTCTGGAATCTGGATGAATTCTGATGCAAGATTACACCTGTCCAAGTCCAAGTCCAAGCACATTTACAGAATCATAGAATTTTAACCCTCCTTCCTTGGGGACCTGCCACAACCTGGAGTCAATGGTGCAGCCAGCTCATCACCCCAGGGCAGGGATAGGAGGAGGCAGAAAGACTAAGGGTCAATGAACACAGAGGTTTGGGAAGACCAAGAGGGAGAGGGAGAACAAAGACATTCAAAGATAAAAATGACCAAAGCGAGCAGGGAAGGGCCAGAGAACAAAGATGACAAGAGGACGAAGAACATACAAGTAAATGTTCACAAAGGTGAAAACAAAGAAGTGGGAAAAGGGAGTAAACAAGAGGCCAATCCTATTGGAAGATATGGTAATTCCTCAAGAGTAGGTGCAGCCTTATACTTTTTATGGCATCCCTCATATAGCTCCCAAAAGTACTCAATAAGAACTACACTGATATTCCAGTACTACTTACGGATCAGGCCTTCTACAGGAGAATCCAAGGCTATGGTCCTTCATGACCCCAGAATTGGGATTCTGGCATTCAGGGCACCCCTAAATTCTCTTCCCATCGCAGGTGCTCAATCTTGCCTGTTAGAGGCAGGATTTCAGGTTGTATAGACTTGATGTCAGCAGGGTCTACCCCAGGGGAAAATCTGCTCCCTGTGCTGGGCCTGCACACCCAGAAGGTGATGGTTAACCCAACAAGTTGTGATATTTGCACACTTTCCCAACCGTTAGTAAATAACTCCCTATGCCTGGATGCACAGGAGCCCCAAACAATGAAGTACTGATGAGGATGCCTGTCTCCAGTGTACACTCTGCCTGTCTCCCCTTACAGAACTCCTCATTTAATTTGAGCACAAGGGCTGCTTTCCCAGGCTAGTTCCCTGAGCCAGCCTCTCTTTCTACCCCCTTCAGCTATCTGTTCACTGAACTGCCATTGCCTGTGGGTCTGGGTCTCTTCTACCATTTTTTCCTTTAATTTACATTCTTTTGGTTGCTTTTTTTCCTGTGTTCTAACTTCCTACTTGGTCCCTCTTGTTCCAAGCATTCTCTGCTCTGCTGTACTTCTCAATGGCTTGATGAAGGTGTTTCCAATTCTTTCCCTTTTAGATCCCCCAACAAATCTATTCCTGGAATTATCCTCGTAAGGATGCCTGCATCTTATAACCTCTTCTCTCTCTCTCTTCTTTTTTAGGGAAAAATTTGTATCTTTATTTTCACTAAACTTTAACTGAAATTTAAAATTTCTTTCAATAATGAATGCAGGCCATATACCACAGTAGTATTAGTGGTATCTACGGCTTTGTCACCAATAGAAATCACAGGTATTTTCATATGCATCACTATAACCTCCTCTCTTATGAGTTCTTACCTAATCTGACTCCCTTTAGCTTTGCAGTTAAATCCAGTGGTAATAGTGAAATAGATCATAAAAAAAAAAAAAAAAAAAAATCCCTCGTTAGACTAGAAACCTAGTCTCCAAATTCTACTCTTCTTTTCTCATGTCCAAAATATCCTGGAGCCTTTGAGTTTTTAGTACAGGCCCTGCTGGAACCTCCTTGAGCTCTAGTGTTTACCTCTAGAAAGCAATGAAAAAATACAGCAAGAGGCTAGGGGCATGCCGGCAACTGCTCATTAGCAGGCCAGAAATGATGGCTTCAATGTCATTCCTTGTTTCATTTATTCTCAGGCTGCTCCCTCCCCTCCTTCATAAGCTAGTTCTTATTTCAAAAAGTCAAAAGTAATAACATTGCTCTCCACAGTTCAACAGGTTCCATGGTTCCTCTCAGTCACACACACCCCCCAGGCCCTCTGCTCAATCTCTTCCCATCATTTTCCTTTAATCCCTCTGCCTCCTCTCCCACACTCCTTGCAGAGGGAGTTCAGGTTACTGTTCTTCCTCAAAGTCCTACGCTCTTCCTAGAACCTTCTGAGCTCATTCTCAGCTAGCTTGGTGATCACAATGCTAAATACACACTTTATGATCTGCTTTGCATTCACTGATTTCCTCATGCCATAGTCCCAGGCTACACTTCTATCAGAGATGACCCTACAGAAACTTGCCGTCCCACAGAGAATTGAAAAATTCCAAGAGTACCATAACACAGCTAGATTTATCTTCTCCATTCCAACAAAAGGAATTATAATCTCAGAGCTGGTTGTTATTGTTAGGTGCCATCAAGTCGGCTCTGACTTACAGTGACCCTGGGCATAACAGAATGGACTGACTCATAATGCCAAGGCACTGGCCATACAAGCCTGGGTCTGGACCATGAGCCAAGATTTCTGTGGCGGCAGCCCTTCTGCAGGCACCTGCATAGTGCTTTGATATGTCTCTTGCTGACATGCTTTAACATCCTTGGTCAGTAAAATACGTTGTTGTTAGTTGCCATCAAATTGGCTTCTATTCATGGTGACCTTATGTATAACAGAATGAAACGTTGCCCAGTTCTGCACCATCTTCATGATTGTTGGTATGTTTGAGTAGTACCTTCCAACCTAGGGGGTTCATTTTCCACTACCATATTGGGCAATATTTTGTTGTGATCCATAGTTTTTCACTGGCTAATTTTCAGAAGTAGACTGACAGGCCTTTCTCCCTAGTCTGTCTTAATCTGGAAGTTCTGCTGAAACCTGTCTACCATGGGTGACCCTGGTGGTATTTAAAATACCAGCGGCATAGCTTCCAACATCACAGCAACACGAACCACCAAGGTATGGGACAAACTGACAACTAGTGACAGTAAAATATAAAGAGACACAATACAGCATGTGGGGTAAGGCATGGAGCTTTGGGGTCAAAACTTGAATTTAAGTTTTGCTCTGATACTTAATACCTACATGACCTTGGTTAAGCTACTTAACTTCTCTGAGCCTTCGTTCTAAAATAACAGTACCTCCCTGGTTGGAAGGACTAGCTGAGAACATGTATATAAGGCATTTAATACAATGCAGAGTACATAATGAGCACTCAATAAACGATGGAAGTAATTATGATCATATATGATAAACATCAATAAATCAGATAAACTATTAAAATTCATTATAGGCTTTTTAAATAAATACAGCTTTACTATTTCTTTAAAATATTGCTTCTAGGAGTTGCTTTAATGAATTGCTAGAAAAGAGTGATTTATAAGTACCATATTGTTAGAATGCAAATAAAAACTTCAAAGAAGTGAAAAGAAACTTGTTTTCTTGAGTGAGACAAACATTTCCCTTGGGATCTTGTTTACAAATTCAAATATTTTGTAAGCAAATAGTACTAAGATAAACTCCAGCCCTATTTAGGTGAAATGATCACAAAACTGTATTCCCGAGCTTTGCGTAAAATGAGGTTTTTACCTGATAGAAAAGGAGCTGTTCCCCAAACAAAATGCTCTTCTTTCAAAAACACAAGGAAAAGTATCTGCCCTGTTTTTTCCTTTTAAAGAGCTTTATTCTAATGCCACGAAATGTTGGGTAATGGCCAACCTATTGTATAAATACAATCAGTGTTCAATTATTCATGTGTGGATTATCCAAGGCAGATGTTTAACGAACCCTGTGCTGGCTTCTTTCTATCTGCCTTTATCTTTCCTGCTCCCCCAACACACTCACAAGTACACACATACACAGACACTTACACTCATGCATAGTCACACTCGTAACCAATTCACTCCCTCACATACACATTCACACAGACACACACACATTCACATGCACTAACATATACTAACCTCATGGATTGAATTATGTCCCCTCCTAAAATGTGTGTATCAACTTGGTTAGACCATGATTCCCAGTAGTCTATGGTTGTCCTCCATTTCGTGATTGTAATTTTATGTTAAAGAAGATTAGGGTGGGATTGTAACACCCTTACCAAGTCACATCCCTGATCCAATGTAAAGGGGGTTTCGCTGGGGTGTGGCCTGCGCCACTTTTTCTCTCTCAAGAGATAAAAGAAAAGGGAAGCTAGCAGAGAGTTGGGGACCTCATACCACCAAGAAAGCAGCACCAGGGGCAGAACGCGCCTTTGGACCTGGGGTCCCTGCGCCTGAGAAGCTCTTCGACCAGGGGAAGATTGAGGACAAGGACCTTCCTCCAGAGCCAACAGAGAGAGAAAGCTTTCTCCTGGAGCCGATGCCCTGAATTTGGACTTGTAACCTACTGCCATCTAGACTGTGAGAAAATATATTTCTCTTTGTTAAAGCCATCCACTTGTGGTACTTCTGTTATAGCAGCATTGGATGACTAAGACAACAAACAACATACAGAAACATTCTCACACTCATACTTGCACACTTGTTAGCTGTTGTTGTTAGGTACCTTCCAGTCAGTCCCAAAAAGCCATCATCACAACCGTTGCTATGCTTGAGTCCACTGCTGAAGCCACTGTGTCAATCCATTTCGTTGAGGGTCTTCCCCTCTTCTGTTGACCCTCTACCTTACCAAGTATGACATTCTTCTCCAAAGAATGGTCCTTCCTGATAACATGTCCAAAGTTTGTAAGATGAAGTCTTCTAAGAAGCATTCTGGGTATACTTCTTTCAAGACAGATTTGTTAGTTCTTCTGGCAAACCCACTGCTGTCAAGTCCATTCCGACTCATAGAGACCCTGTAGGACAGAGTAGAACTGCCCCATAGGGTTTCAAAGGAGCACCTGCGGGATTCAAACTGCTGACCTTTTGGTTAGCAGCCGTAGCTCTTAACCACTACACCGCCAGGGTTTCTGGCAGTCCATGGTATATTCAATATTATTCCCCAACACCAAAATTCAAAGGTATCAATTCTTCTTTGGTCTTACTTATTCATTGTCCAGCTTTCACGTGTTTTTTAAGGCAACTGAAAATACCACGGCTTGGGTCAGGTGCACCTTAGTCCTCTAAGTGACATCTTTACTTTTGAACACTTTAAAGAGGTCTTTTGCAGCAGATTTGCCCAATGCAATACATCGTTTCATTTTCTGACTGCTGATTCCACGGACATTGATTGTGGATCCAAGTAAAATTAAATCCTTACAACTTCAATATTTTCTCTACCATGATATTGTTTATTGGTCCAGTTGTGAGGATTTCTATTTTATGTTGAGGTGTAATACATACCGAAGGGATGTGATAGTCACACATAATCATATACACTAACACACACATACTCCACTCTACCCAAAGCAAGCAGAGCCCAGAACTGCCTATTCTGGTGGTAACAAAAGAAAAAATAGTTGGTCCCTCAGAAACGCACCTTCATTCCCTTTCTACCTCACTGTCGGTCTCCCTTTTTAGAACCTCACAGGGAGGGAAGGGGGAAAGCGGAAGGAAGGGAGGAAAAGAAATCATGGTGTATGTCCTCACCCAGCAGTATACAGGCTATGAGAAACAGAAAGCTCCTGCTCCCTGTGGACTGGCATCTCTCTTGCCATTTTACTGATACTTTAGGGTGTTTTTCTCTCTACAGCACCCACGCTCCCTCCCCTTCTGCCAAAGCTTCCAGTTGTAAAGAGAGGCTGGTGGGGTTGGGGCAAGGGAATGCAGCTAGGTAGCCTCAGGGCTGAGTTACAGCTCCCCCTCCAGGAGCAGGGAGGAGGCAGATTAAGCTACAGACAACTCCTAGTAGCCACCCCTAGAACTGACCTCAGACATATCCAGAGCATCTGTGTATACACACACGGCTTGTACACCACACCCCACCCCCCCAAAAAACAAAAGCACACAGAGCCATACATTCAGTAACACTCAGGCAGGAAATCCTATGTCACAGTGGCACAGACCTGACCGAAGCAATGCATACCCAAGGCTCTCCTCCTTTGATCCCTTCTTCCCTCTGCTGGGCCAGAGGCTGCTGCTGGGTGCTGGGCATATTTGGGTGTAAGAGAATGGCGAGTCCTTAGTACGTTGACTCTCTTATCACCTGGCACTTCAAGCAGAGGAACCACCTTGCAAGGGTCAGCAGACTACTCAACTCCCTCCTCACCGCTCCCTCACAGAGAACCTATGGGCTCCCTCCCAGGACTCCAGCAGCATACAAGTTCTGGCCAGGAGGGGCTATAGCCCACAGGCTGTAACACCCAGGACTTGAGGCAGCAGAGAAGCTGGAGTTGGCAGGAGGCCTCCTGGCTCCCTTCGCGTTATGATGGAGAGGTCCTGGACTGATCTGATTGAAGAGACCCCCTCTACACGAAGGAAGGAGAACGGATTTGACAACCTCTCTGAGCTCTCTCGAAGCTCCAGCAGAACAACCCAGTGAAAGACAGCTGACAAGTCTAAATACCAGGCTTAAATATGGAGTACCTAACATTGCCAGGAGGAGCCCTGGTGGCGCAGTGGTTAAGCGTTTGGCTGCTAATCAAAAGGTCAGCAGTTTGAACCCACCAGCTGCTCTGCATGAGAAAGATGTGGCAGTCTACTTTCGTGAGGATTTACAGCCTTGGAAACCCTATGGGGCAGTTCTACTCTGTCCTACAGGGTCCTATGAGTCAGAATCAACTTGATGGCAAAGGGTTTGGTTTTGGATTGGAATATCACCAGGCTAGGCCTTATCAGCAAAGTCCAAAGAAGGACATTTCTCTACTGTATCAGGATAAAAGGTGAGACTTTTTGGGCTCAGTTTCAAGTAGCCATCTAAGATGAACTCAGTCCTTTTCCTTTCAAACCACTGGTGAGCAAGAACACTGCCTTCTTTCCTCCCTAAATCCCTCTCTTTATTGAGCATCTATGCTATTCTTTGTACCTTATACACATTATTTTATTTTAATTTAAATAACTTCACAAGGTATTGTGGAGAAAGCTTTTAAATGACTTGATCGAGACTACACAGCAAGCAAATGAAGAGCCAGGATTTTCCCCCATGCCTGGGTAACTGCAAAACCTTTGCCCTTTCCACTGCTTCTCAAGGAGTGTAGGAGTGTGTCTGGAGGGGGACATAGTATGACCCCAATACCCCGCAGCATGTTTTCTCCCCTTTCAAAATGGGCAACTGAGAGCTTAACATAACTACGGCCATGATAAACCCATAAATTGTTCTTCCTCTGCCTGCCTCCTTCACATACCTGTGTTATTGACTTTGTTTTGACCAAATGTTAATGACTTTGTTCTTTGTTTTAAACTGATGTAAATAACCTTTTGTTCTGTCCGGACTACCTGTAGTAGCATACAACCCCCACAGGTAAGTTGGAGCCCAGGTATCAGATATGTGTATCTTTAGCCTAATAAAGAAATATCTGGCAGGGGACTACAAAGACACTTGTAACCCTTGTAAGATTCTGTATAAGCTCTAATGTAAAACTGGTCTTTGGGGCTCCATGGAGACAGCCTGTGTTGCTGCTGTGTCCCCCGTGATATATGTATCTCCTTAATAAACTTCCTCACTCTTTCTGACTTGGAATATGTTTTAGTGGCTTGACTACTCCAGGGCATGGACCCTCATCGGGTAACAATAATGATGGAGGAAAAAGAGAAGGAACCAGCCAGTTGAACCTCTTCCCAGGGAGAAAGAGTAGCACACCCTCTGCTCTAGCTCCAAGCATTGTCAATCAGATGGTCCCAGCCCCCTCAGACATGGCCCTGCCCTGAGTAGACAATGCCAGAGCCATGGTGATTTGTTTAGAGCTGCTTCTCCTTCAGGACCTCAGACTTTTTGGCCAGTGTGCTGCGTGGCTGCAGGAAGCCCAGCCTCAGACATACAGAGAATGTGTTAAATCAGAAATATTTTTTATATTAATAAGCACATGGTGATGCAGGCTGTTTGTTCAGGCCAATGTGCCACCTAAGTTAGAATGCGCCAAACTCCCTCCTCCTGCCTCCCCAAATTTCTCCCCCTCCTCAGGTCCTGGCTGTTACACACACAGACATCTGGCAGGGAAAGTCCATTGCCTCATTCCCTATTGCAGGCCTACCGTTACTTTGCAAAGCTGGACTTGCCAGTTTCCCCAGGCTCTGAGGTCTCTCCTAGACCTCCCATATCATTCATACGGGTTGGGCTTTCTTGAGATTATACCTCTTAAAGAGGATGCCACCAAAAGCTGATCTCATCTCATCCTGCTCCAAATAAAGCTGCTCTTCCCTTCAGCCCAAACATAATTCATTCAAATACTCATTCATTCAAAAAGTATTTATTGAGTGTGACCCCAATACCACCCAGCATGTTTTCTCCTTTTTCAAAATGGGCAACTGAGAGCTTATCATAACTAAGGCCATGATAAATCTATAAGCTGTTCTTCCTCTGCCTGCCTCCTTCACATACCTGTGTTAATGACTTTGTTTTAAACTGATGCAAATAACCTTTTGTTCTGTCCAGACTACCTGTGGCATACAACCCCCACAGGAAAGTTGTATATCTTTAGCCTAATAAAGAAATGTCTGGCAGGGGACTACAAAGACACCTGTAGCCCTTGTAAGATTCTATATAAGCTCTAATGTAAAACTGGTCTTTGGGACTCCACAGAGACAGCCTGTGTTGCTGCCGGTCCCCGGTGATGTATGCATCTCCTTAATAAACTTTCTCACTCTGACTTGGAGTATGTTTCACTGGCTCGACTGCTCCCGGGCACGGACCCTAATCCGGTAACACTGAGCATCTACTCTGAGCCACTGCCGTCAAGTCGATTCTGACTCATAGTGACCCTATAGGACAGAGTAGAACTACCCCACAGAGTTTCCAAGGAGCACCTGGTGGATTTGAACTGCCGACCTCTTGGTTAGCAGCTGTAGCATTTAACCACTAGGCAACCATGGTTTCGCCTCCTATGAGTCGGAATCAACTTGACGGCACTGGGTTTGGTTTTGTTTTACTCGGAGCCAGAAACTGTTCTAGGTGCAGGGATATGGTGGTAACAAGACAGAAAAGCATGCTGCTCTCAAGGAGGTTGAATTCTAGTGGGGGGAGGAGATGTAAGAAATGAGTAAACTAATAATCAGCACCAGGCTGAATATCAAATAAGATGATATGATAGAATAGGGATTAGATCAGCAAACTGTGGCCCACAGACCAAATCTGCCCACTGCCTGTTTTGTAAATAAAATAAAGAATGCTCAGCAGGGGACAACTTTTTCTCTTTTCATTCATACTTTTAAATTAATTTTTAAATATATAATACGTTCAATGATTCTAAATTAAAAAAAAAGAAAGAAAAGGCTATGCAGAGAAGTCTCTCTCCCACCTGTTTCCCAGCTAGTTAGTTCTCCCTGTAACAAATATTAACTTCTTATATATCCTTCGAGAGAAATTTATGCACATAAAAGAAAATTAACCCCAAAAACCAAACCTGTTGCCACCAAGTCAATTCTGACTCATAGCGACCCTATAGGACAGAGTAGAACTGCCCCACAGAGTTTCCAAGGAGCACCTGGCAGATTCAAACTGCTGACCCTTTGGTTAGCAGCTGTAGCACTTAAGCACTACGCCACCAGGGTTTCCAACAGCTCTATAAAAAAAAAAAAAGCTCTATAGTGTCCATATATTGCTGGTCCTGAGTATCCACACTGGACTGAGAGGAGAATCATTCCTGGCATCCTCTAGTCTTCCTTGCTATCAAGTCTTAAAAAGGGGCCACTCAATCTTTTAACGATAGCATTCATCTATATATGTTTACACTTATTTGTAGGAATGGGAAGAAAGGTATAGAGCAGACAATGGTGTATGGAAGGGTGGTGGTGATAACATGATTAGCATTTCTAGAGGCAAGTTCTGCACTAAGAAGTCTCAGTCCAGGAGCTTGGAGAAGGCTTTGTAAAGATGATCATCACCAACCTGAATGGAGTAGAAGGGATTTTTCCATGATGGCAAAGACAAAGAGCAATAACTAACTCTCCATCAGAGCTTTGCTTTGCATAATGTAGTGAATTCTCAATTCATGCAATAGCTGTGTGGTAGGAAATTTTCAATCTCAAGTTTTCTGTGAGCATCTACTGTATGTTCAGTGTCTTGGGGAAGGCAGGCAAAGTAAAGCACTTAGTCCCTACCCTGAAGGAGATTATAATTCAGCTAGGGAAGAAAAATTGAAAACGTGAAATAATGATGGGTTAACCTAGATGGTGTGAACTAAATCAGAGAAGCTAGGGGTTAACATATGCAAGAGCTATCAAAGACTCATAAGGAAGGAGAAATATGAGCTGAGTCTTAAAGGGTAGAGAGAATCATAATAATAGCGACACTTTGATCAAAAAGATAATGTGAATAAGAGGACAGCAATTGGCACAATGTCTTAGTTATCTAGTGCTGCTATAACAGAAATACCACACGTGAATGGCTTTAACAAACAAAAGTTTTCTCACAATTTAGGAAGCTAGAAGTTTGAATTCAGGGTGCTGGCTCTAGGGGAAGGCTTTCTCTGTCGGCTCTGGAGGAAGGTTCTTATCTCTTCTGACCTTCTGCTCCTGGACAGTCTGCATGTGGTTTGGCATCTCTCTTCCCTCATCTCTGTTTCTCTTGCTTGATTGTTTAATCTCTTTTATATCTCAAAAGAGACTGATTTAAGACACACCCTACACTAATCCTGTCTCATTAACATAACAAAGACAACCGTTTCCCAAATGGGATTATAACCATAGGCACAGAGGTTAGGATTTACAACACATATTTTGGGTGTACACAATTCAATCCATAACATTCCACCCTTAAACACAATTCAATCCATAACATTCCACCCTTTAAGAAAGTTTTTTCCACCCTTTAGCCCCACAAAATTTGCCACATGCAAAACACATTCACCCCATCACATCATCCCAAAAATCTTAAATCAACTCCAAGTCCAAAATCTCATCTTCTCAGTCATCTAAACCAAATATGGGTGAAACTTCGGTGTATTCTATCCTGGGGCAAAATTCCTCTTCATCTGCAAACTTGTGAAATTTAATTACACGTTATATCCTTCCAAAGTACAATGGTAGAACAGGCACAGGGTAGACATTTCTATTACAAATGGGAGAAACTGGGTGGATGGAAGGGAAAATGGGCACCAAGCAAGTCCAAAACCCAGCAGACAATTTACATAGCTCTCAAGGCTTAAAAATAATCTTCTATTCTCTGAGACTATCTGGGCAATGGCCCTGCCCTCCAGACTCTTGGTATATGCCATAACCTCTCAATTCTAGGTGGAGGCCCTTCAGCCCTGGCCTTCAGCTCTGCCTTCCAGGCCCACAAGGACAGCAACTCTGCTCCCTTGGCTTTGGGCAGCCCCATTCTCCTAGTCCATCTGAGTGGTGATCCACCTCAACAGTGGCAGGCCTGGTTCTTCTGCTCTTTGGGCATGGCGGCCCCACCCCCTCGAGTTTGGGTAGCAGTCCCACCCCCATGACACACCTTAATGGCAGTCCCACACTCCGGGACTGAGTTGGTGAAGATCCAAACATCTGACTCTTTGAAGCCTAGGAGGCTGTGGCCCTACCATTTGAGATTCAGGAGACTGTGGCCCCACCGTTTGAAACTGAGAAGGCCCTGCTTCCCATGCTCCTTCCAACAGTTCTGCTGAGCTCTAAATTTCTCCAAGAATGATCTTTTTCTTTTCTTGGAGCACAAAAGACATTAGCTCCTTTGGTCTGTTTCCTCCTTGTAGAATTTCAAGAGACAGTTTTCTTTCCTTTTGCCCTGTCTCTGACCCCTTCGGTCTAAGCTGATGGGTTTTCTCCTGTGGTAGTTGGTTAGATTCATCAGTCACAGGCTTAATCTCTTTAACAAAAGATTATGTAGCCAAGTCTTTGGTGAACATTCTAGGACATGTGTCCTTAGTTTGTATAACAGAATCTTCCAAATCTTTAAGTTCTGTTTTTATTTTGCACAGTTCTTTTTTTCTTCTTTGGAACCCTAATGAGGGGATTTGTCAGTTTTGTCATCCTGCTAGGCTTAAAATGAGCCACCTCAGAGATGGACAGGGAGGACCTCGCTATCACCAAGAAGAAGAGCCGGGAGTGAAGTTTATCTTTTGGACTCAGGATCCCTGTGCTGAGAAGCTCCTAGATCCAGGAGACAGAGGGAGAGAGAGAGCTGTAACCCTGAAGATGGTGTGAGGCAGTGAAAAATGGTGGCAGCAGAACCAGGAGACCAGTGCAAGATGACTTCCCAGTCTACAGAGCAAAGTGGTTACAGTAGGCTTGTGAATCCATGGAGCAAGACAGCTGAGTACCTTTGGCAAGAGACTTCCTGGCAGAGTAGGGTGCCTCTGGGCACTTATGGGGAAGGTAAACAGCTTTTTAACATTTGTAGTAATCTGGGATCTGGTTTGTGCATGCCTTGGTCACGATATATTTTTTTTTTTTTTATTGTGCTGAGTGGAAGTTTACAATTCAAGTCATTTTCTCATACAAACACTTATACACACATTGTTATGTGACCCTAGTTGCTCTCCCTACAATGTGACAGCACACTCCTTCTCTCCACACTGTATTTCTCATGTCCACTCAACCAGCTCCTGTCCCCTCTGCCTTCTCATCTCACCTCCAGACTGGAGCTATCCATGCAGTCTCATGTGCCTACTTCAGCTAAGAAGCACACTTCCCACCCCCCGGCGGTCCTTCTAGTCTCAGTCAGACCATTAAGTCTGGTCTTTTTACTAGAATTTGAGGTCGGCATCCTACTTTGCTCTTGCTCCATTAGGGATTCTCTGTTGTGATCCCTGTCAGGGCGGTAATCGGTGGTAGCCGAGCACCATCTATTAATTCCGGTCTCACGTTGACGAAGTCTCTGGTTTATGTGGGCCCTTTCTTTCTCTTGGGCTCATATTTTCCTTGTGTCTTTGGTGTTCTTCATTCTCCTTTGCTCCAGGTGCGTTGAGGCCAATTGATGCATCTTAGATAGCCACTTGCTAGTTTTTTAGACCCCAGAGGTCACTCACCAAAGTGGGATGCAGAATGTTTTCTTAACATACTTTGTTATGCCAATTGACCTAGATGTCCCCTGAAACCATGGTCCCCAGTTCCCTGCCCCTGCTACTCTGTCACTCGAAGTTTTTAATTGTATTCAGGAAAATTCTTAGTTTTCGGTTTAGTCCAGTTGTGCTGACTTCCCTTGTACTGCACAGTTCATTTTTAAGGCTGTCTCTTTCCTCTCACATTTTACTATAAGCAGCAAGGAGAAACCACTTGGCCCTTTAAGGTCTTGCTTAGAAATCTCATCAGCCAGATATTCAATACCTGAATTCATCACTTACAAGTTCTACCTCCTACCAAACATTTGAACATGACTCAGACAAGTTTTTTGCCACCACATAAAAAGTATCACCCTTCTTCCATTGTCCAATCATGTGTTCACCATTTTCTTTAAAAGCCTCACCAGGAGCACATTTAACATCCATATTTCTAGCAACATTCTGTTGTTGGTGCCATACGTATTCTCTGAGACGATAGAGACTTTATACCTCTCCTCACTTCCTTCTGAGCCCTCACCAGAATTGCCTTGAATGTCCATAATTCTACCAACAGTTTCTTTGAAGCAATCTAGGTTTTTACCACCAGGTACCTTATAACTTTTTCAGTTTCCATCCATTCCAAAACCACTTCCGCATTTTAGGTATCTGTTAGAGCAGCACCCCACTCTTCCAGTACCAAATTCAGTCTTAGTTATTTAGTGCTGCTATAACAGAAATACCACCAGTGGGTGGATTTAACAAACTGCAATTTATTTTCTCACACTTTAGGCGGCTAGAAGTCTGAATTCAGGGCGCCAGCTCTAGGGGAAGGTTTTCTGTTTCTGTTGGCTCTTCAGCTTGTTTCCTGGTTCCTTGGAGTTCTCCATGTGGCGTGGCGTCAATCATCCCCCCTCTCTACTTCTCTCATTTGTTTGTTTAATTCCTTTTATATCTCAAAAGAGATTGACTCAAGATACACTCTATACTGTCTGGGGTCTTAAAAGCTTGTGAGCAGCCATCTAATATACTCCACTGGTCTCAACCTGTCTGGAGCAAGGGAGAAAGAAGAAAATCAAAGACACAAGGGAAAGATTAGTCCAAAGGACTAATGGACCACAACTCCCATAGCCTCCACCAGACTGAGTCCAACACAACTAGATGGTGCCCCACTACCACCACCAACTGCTCTGACAGTGATCACGATAGAGGGTCCCAGACAGAGCTGAAGAAAAATGAAAAACAAAATCCTAACTCACACACATACACAAAAGGACCATACTTACTGGTCTGATGGAGACTGGAGAAACCCTGAGAGTATGGCCCCTGGACACCCTTATAGCTCAGTAATGAAGTTCATCCTTCAGCCAAAGATTAGACAGGTTCATAAAGCAAAACAGAACTAAATGGGCACACCAGCCCAGGGCCAAGGATGAGAAGGCAGGAGGAGACAGAAAAGCTGGTAATGGGGAATCCAAGGTGGAGAAGGGGACAGTATTGACAAGTTGTGGGGTTGGCAACCAATGCCACAAAACAATACCTGCAGTAATTGTTTAATGAGAAACGAGTTTGCTCTGTAAACCTTCACCTAAAATACAATTTTTAAAAAATTACAGTAAAAAAAAAGATACATCCTACACTAATCCTGTCTCATTCACATTACAAAGACAACCCATTCCCAAATGGGATTATAACCACAGGTATAGACCTCAGGATTTACAACACATATTTCTGGGGAACATTATTCAATCCATAACACACTATAACTTCTCCAAAACTGGTAGCTTCTTCTCCTTTTTCCTTTTTAATAATTTTTATTTTGCTTTAGATGAAAGTTTACAAATCAAGTCAGTCTCTCACATAAGAACTTATATACACCTTGCTACATACTCCCAATTACTCTCCCCCTAATGAGACAGCCCACTCTCTCCCTCCACTCTCTCTTTTCGTGTCCATTTCGCCAGCTTCTAACCCCCTCCCCATCCTCTCATCTCCCCTTCAGGCAGGAGATGCCAACATCGTCTCAAGTGTCCACCTGATCCTAGAAGCTCACTCCTCACCAGCATCCCTCTCCAGCCCATTATCCAGTCCAATCCATGTCTGAAGAGTTGGCCTCAGGAATGGTTCCTCTCCTGGGCCAACAGAAGGTCCAGGGGCCATGACCACCAAGGTCCTTCAAGTCTCAGTCAGACCATTAAGTCTGGTCTATTTATGAGAATTTGGGGTCTGCATCTCACTGCTCTCCTGCTCCCTCAGGGGTTCTCTGTTGTGTTCCCTGTCAGGGCAGCCATCGATTTTAATCAGGCACCATCTAGTTCTTCTGGTCTCGGGATGATGTAGTCTCTGATTCATGTGGCCCTTTCTGTCTCTTGGGCTCATTAATTACCTTGTGTCCTTGGTGTTCTTCATTCTTCTTTGATCCAGGTGGGTTGAGACCAATTGATGCATCTTAGATGGCTGCTTGTTAGCATTAAAGACCCAGACGCCACTGTTCAAAGTGTGATGCAAAATGTTTTCCTCATAGATTTTATTACACTAATTGACTCAGATGTCCCCTGAAATCATGGTCCCCAAACCCCTGCCCCTGCTACACTGGCATTCGAAGCATTCAGTATATTCAGGAAACTTCCTTGCTTTTGGTTTAGTCTAGTTGTGCTGACCTCCCCTGTATTGTGTGTTGTCTTTCCCTTCACCTAAAGTAGTTCTTATCTACCAACTAATTAGTGAATACCCCTCTCCCACCCTCCCTCCTCTCCTAACCATAAAAGAATGTTTTCTTCTCAGTTTAAACTATTTCTCAAGTTCTTATAATAGTGGTCTTATACAATATTTGTCCTTTGGCAACTGACTAATTTCACTAAGCATTATGCCTTCCAGGTTCCTCCATGTTATGAAATGTTTCACAGATTCCTCACTGTTCTTATCGATGAGTAGTAGTCTATTGCGTGAATATACCATAATTTATTTATCCATTCATCCATTGATGGGCACCTTGGTTGTTTCCATCTTTTTGCTATTGTAAACAGTGCTGCAATAAACATGGGTGTGCATGTATCTGTTCGTGTAAAGGCTCTTACTTCTCTAGGATATATTCCGAGGAGTGGGGTTGCTGGATCGTATGGTAGTTCTATTTCTAGCTTTTTAAGGAACTGCCAAATCGATTTCCAAAGTGGTTGTACCATTTGACATTCCCAGCAGCAGTGTAGAAGTGTTCCAATCTCTCCACAGCCTCTCCAACATTTATTCTTTTGTGTTTTTTGGACTAATGCCAGCCTTGCTGGAGTAAGATGAAATCTCCATTGTAGTTTTGATCTGCATTTCTCTAATGGCTAATGATCGTGAACATTTCCTCATATATCTGTTAGCTACCTGAATGTCTTCTTTAGTGAAGTGTCTATTCATATCTTTTGCCCATTTTTTAATTGGGCTATTTGTCTTTTTGTAGTTCAGTTTTTGCACTATCATGTAGATTTTAGAGACCTGACACTGATAAGAAACGTCATAGCTAAAAACTTTTTCCCAGTCTGTAGGTAGTCTTTTTACTCTTTTGGCGAAGCCTTTGGATGAGCATAGGTGTTTGATTTTTAGAACTCCCAGTTATCTAGTTTTTCTTCTGAATTGTTAATAACGTTTTGTATACTGTTTATGCCATGTATTAGGGTTCCTAACGTTGTCCCTATTTTTTCTTCTATGATCTTTATCGTTTTAGATATTATATTTAGGTCTTTGATCCATTCTGAGCTCGTTTTTGTGCATGGAGTGAGGTATGGGTCTTGTTTCATTTTTTTTGCAGATGGATATCCAGTTATGCCAGCACCATTTGTTAAAAACTGTCTTTTCCCCAGTTAACTGTTTTGGGGCCTTTGTCAAATATCAACTGCTCATATGTGGGTGGATTTATGTCTGGATTCTCAATTCTGTTCCATTGGTCCATGTTATCTGTTGTTGTACCAGTACCAGGCTGTTTTGACTACTGTGGCGGTATAATAGGTTCTAAAATCAGGTAAAGTAAGGACTCCCACTTCGTTCTTCTTTTTCAGTAATGCCTTATTTATCCGGGGCCTCTTTCCCTTCCATGTGAAGTTGGTGATTTGTTTCTCCATCTCATTAAAGAATGTCGCTAGGATTTGGATCGGAATTGTATTAAAAGTATAGATCGCTTTTGGTAGAATAGACATTTTTATAATGTTAAGTCTTCCTATCCATGCGTGAGGTACGTTTTCCACTTATGTAAGTCTCTTTTGGTTTCTTGCAAAAGTGTACTGTAGTTTTCTTTGTATAAGTCTTTTACATCTCTGGTAAGATTTATTCCTAAGTATTTTATCTTCTTGGGGGCTACTGTAAATGGCATTGATTTGGTGATTTCCTCTTCAGTGTTCTCTTTGTTGATGTACAGGAATCCAGCTGATTTTTGTATGTTTATCTTGTATCACGATACTCTGCTGAATTCTTCTATTAGTTTCAGTAGTTTTCTGGAGGGTTCCTTAAGGTTTTCTGTGTATAAAATCAAGTCATCTGCAAACAGAGATACTTTTACCTCTTCCTTGCCAATCTGGATGCCCTTTATTTCTTTATCTAGCCTAATTGCTCTGGCTAGGACTTCCAGCACAATGTTGAATAAGAGTGGTGATTAAGGGCATCCCTGTCTGGTTCCCGATCTCAATGGGACTGTTTTCAGGCGCTCTCTCCATTTACGGTGATGTTCACTGTTGGCTTTGTATAAATGCCCTTTATTATGTTGAGGAATTTTCCTTCTATTCCTATTTTGCGGAGAGGTTTTATCATGAATGGGTGTTGAACTTTGTCAAATGCCTTTTCTGCATCAATTGATAAAATCATGTGATTCTTGTCTTTTGTTTTTATTTATGTGGTGGATTACATTAATTGTTTTTCTAATGTTGAACTATCCCTGCATACCTGGTATGAATCCCACTTGGTCATGGTGAATTATTTTTTGATGTTGTTGAATTCTATTGGCTAGAATTTTGTTGAGGATTTTTGCATCTACATTCATGAGGGATATGTTCTATAATTTTCTTTTCCTGTGGTGTCTTTACCTGGTTTTGGTTATCAGGGATATGGTGGCTTCATAGAATAAGTTTGGTAGTATTCCCTCCCTTTCTATGCTCTGAAATACCTGTAGTAGTAGTGGCGTTAACTCTTCTCTGAAAGGTCGGTAGAATTCTGCAGTGAAGCCATCCGGACCAGGGCTTTTTTTGTTGGGAGTTTTTTGATTACCTTTTCAATCTCTTCTTTTGTTATGGGTCTATTTAGTTGTTCTACCTCTGTTTGTGTTAGTTCAGGTAGGTAGTGTGTTTCTAGGAATTCATCCATTTCTTCTGGGTTTCCAAATTTGTTAGAGTACAATTTTTCATAGTAATCTGATATGATTCTTTTAATTTCAGTTGGGTCTGTTGTAACATCACCCATCTCATTTCTTAGTCGGGTTATTTGCTTCCTCTCCTCTTTTTCTTTTGTCAGTTTGGCCAGTGGCTTATCAATTTTGTTGATTTTTTCAAAAAACCAGCTTTTGGTCTTGTCAACTCTTTCAATTGTTTTTCTGCTATTTCATTTAATTCTGCTCTAATTTTTATTATTTGTTTTCTTCTGGCGCCTGTGGGTTTCTTTTGTTCCCCTCTTTCTATTTGTTCAAGCTGTAGGGATAATTCTTTGATTTTGGCCCTTTCTTCTTTTTGGATGTGTGCATTTATTGATATAAATTGGCCTCTGAGCACCACTTTTGCTGTGTCCCAAAGGTTCTGGTAGGAAGTGTTTTCATTCTCATTGGATTCTATGAATTTCTTTATTCCATCCTTAATGTCTTCTATAATCCAGTCTTTTTGGAGCAAGGTATTGTTCAGTTTCCAAGTGTTTGATTTCTTTTCCCTGCTTTTCCTGTTACTAATTTCCACTTTTATGGCCTTTTGGTCAGAGAAGATGCTTTGTAATATATCAGTGTTTTGGATTCTGCTAAGGCTTGCTTTGTGACCTGATATGTGGTCTATTCTAGAGAATGTTACATGTGCACCAGAAAAGAAAGTATACTTGGTTGCTGTTGGGTGGAGTGTTCTGTATATGTCTGTGAGGTCAAGTTGGTTGATTGTGGCATTTAGATCTTCCATGTCTTTATTGAGCTTCTTTCTGGATGTCCTGTCCTTCACCGAAAGTGGTGTGTTTAAGTCTCCTACTATTATTGTGGAGCTGTCTATCTCACCTTTCAATGCTGATAGAGTTTGTTTTATGTATCTTGCAGCCCTGTCATTGGGTGCATAAATATTTAATATGGTTATATCTTCTCGGTGTATTGTCCCTTTAATCATTATACAGTGTCCTTCCTCATCCTTTCTGAGGGATTTAACTTTAAAGCCTATTTTGTGAGAAATTAATATTGCCACTCCTGCTCTTTTTTGATTGTTGTTCGCTTGATATATTTTTTTCCATCCTTTCAGTTTTAGTTTGTTTGTGTCTCTAAGTCTAAGGTGTGTCTCTTGTAGGCAGTATATAGACGAATCTTGTTTTTTAATCCATTCTGCCACTCTGTCTCTTTATTGGTGCATTTAGTCCATTTACTTTCAGGGTAATTATGGACAGGTATGAATTTTTTTTGTTTTTTATCATCTTGATGTCTTTTTTTGTGTGTTGTTGACAGTTTCTTTTTCCCACTTAATTTTATGTGCTGAGTAGGTTATCTTTATATATTGTCCTTTTCTCATATTTGTTGTTGTTGATTTTGTTTCTGCTGAGTCTCTATTTTTTTTTTTGTATTTTATTTTGATGAGTAAGATAGTTTGCTTTGTGGTTACCTCATTAGTTACACGTATTTTTCTAAATTTAAACCTAACTTTTATTTCTTTGTATCGCCATATCTTCCTCTCCATCTGGAAGGTGTTTGATTACATTTCTTAGTCCCTCTTTATTATTCTAATGTCTTCTTTTATATAATAACATCACTGTTAGCCTGTTTTGAGCTTTCTTTTATTTTTTTAAATAATCTTTGTTTTTTTGGATTTCCCTGTCTGGGTTGACTTCTGGTTGCTCTGCCCAGTGTTCTAGTCTTGGGTTGATACCTGATATTGATTTCCTAACCAAAGAACTCCCTTTAGTATTTCTTGTAGTTTTGGTTTGGTTTTTACAAATTCCCTAAACTTGTGTTTATCTGGAAATGTCTTAATTTCACCTTCACATTTAAGAGACAGTTTTGATTGATATATGATTCTTGGCAGGCAATTTTTTTCCTTCAATTTCTTAAATACGTCATCCCATCGCCTTCTTGTCTGCACGGTTTCTGCCGAATAGTCCAAGCTTATTCTTATTGGCTCTCCTTTGTAGGTGACTTTTTGTTTATCCCTCGTTGCTCTTATAATTCTCTCTTTATCTTTGGTTTTGGCAACTTTGATTGTAATACGTCTTTGTGACTTTCTTTTAACATCTACCTTATGTGGAGTTCAATGAGCATCTTGGGTAGATATCTTCTCATCTTTCGCGATATCTGGGAAGTTTCATGCCAACCAATCTTCAACAATTATCTCTGTATTTTCTGCTATCCCTCCCTGTTCTGGTACTCCAATCACTCGTAGGTTATTTCTCTTGATAGAGTCCCACATGATTCTTAAGGTTTCTTCATTTTTTTTAATTCTTTCACCTGATTTTTCTTCAAATATAGCAGTGCCATGTAATTTATCTTCGAGTTCTGAAATTCTAGCTTCTCCTTGCTCAATTCCACTCCTCTGACTTTCTATTGAGTTGTCTACTTCTCTAATTTTATTGTTAATCTTTTGGATTTCTGATTGCTGCCTGTCTATGGATTTTTCCAGCTTATTAAGCTTTTCATTACATTCCTGAATAATCTTTCTAATTTCTTCAATTGCTTTATCTGTGTGTTCCTTGGCTCATTCTGTGTATTGCCTCATTTCCTTCCTGATGTCTCGAAGAGTTCTGTATATTAAACTTTTGTACTCTGCATCCGCTAATTCCAGGTATGCACTTTCATCTAGATCCCTGGATTCTGTGTTTTGAGAGCCTGTTGAGGTGATCAAGGTCTGTTTCTTTATGTGACTTGATATTGACTGTTGTCTCTGAGCCATCTATAAGTTATTGTATTAGTTTATGCTTGCTCACTGTGTTGTAGCTTTTTTGCTTTGTTTTGTTTTGGTATACCCCTATGGGTTGTTTGAGTGAGCTAGCTTGATTATGTTCGCCTTTGGAGCTCTGAAGTCCTGCTCCCAGCTGGCTAGAGCTGTTATCAGGTATATCAGTCTAGGAGTCCACTCAGTTTTCTTGTATGAATTCAGCTCAGGTTTCCAGGTAGCTGATCACCAAGCGTGTGGTACTGGCTCTGTCCTACAGTCTTAGAGGGGCAGGGGTGATTGGCGTATATACCGGTATCCGATTGCAGCAGGGGGTCACACTCTGAACAAGGCAGGGGGCTGAGAACCGACCCCCGAGTGTCTCTGAGGAAAGTGCGTCCCTGTTCCCTACAGCATGCAGGTGGGTGGGTTCTGCAGATGGACCATGGGTACCCAAAGTTTTTGGTTGTAAGGACTGGGAGGTACCAGTTATCTTTGGACCCCTGTCACAGGTGGCTGGGTGACCTGAGTGGAGCTACCAGTCCTTAGGTCTCTGATGTGAGTAGGTGGGGACCTTGTTTAATAGGCAAAGCAATGTCAAACATCAAACACCCACCTCTCCACCTCACAGCTGAAATGGTTGGAGTCTGCCAACAAGCACCTATTCTCCTGAAATAGGCCCACACAGGTCCATGAAGAAGGGAAAGGTGCTCAAAGTCCACGGACGGTTTATGCCTGGACAGGAGCTGCTTCTGTCCTGAGTTCCCTCGGTTAGTGCAGCTAGCAAATTATCCTTTCCCCCAAATGCAAATTTATTCCTTCCCCAAGGCCAGGAGGATGGCTCCTAGTGCTCAACAGTGCCTATCTCAGGCGCAAGGAATTCAGCCGCTGAAGCTGATCTGCGGCGGGGGGGGGGGGGGGGGGGGGGAACACTTTAAAATACATGCAAGTACTTAGCTTTTGCCAAGAGTGCCGTTCTCCTTAGGTTCCGGAGGTGTGAGTGGGCTGTGCGGCTGGCTGCTTCTCCCTGAGGAAACTGTGGCCGAACGCTAGTACCAGCCCGCTGCCGCCGCCACAGCCACTCTGGGAATGGTGCCTGAGGGCTCCCCGTGATTCAGGTCCAGTAACTCCTCTCTGCTGCTGAACGGACTCTCCCCCCCCCACCCCTCAGTTCGTTTTCTAAGCTTGCCTTTGAAGCTCAGGGGTCCCAGCTTGTCACAAACACTCATTTCACTTGTTTTTTTGGGTCTTTGTTGTAAAGAGGGCTCGCAGAAAGCATCTGTCTATTCTGCCATCTGGGCTGTGCCTCCCGTCTTCTTCTTCTTATGGTTATTTACAGTGGTGGCACAGTGGTTAAGAGCTATGGCTGCTAACCAAAAGGTCGGCAGTTTGAATCTACCAGCCACTCCTTGGAAACCCTATGAGGCAGTTCTACTCTGTCCAGTGGAGTCCCCACTAGTCAGAATCGACATGGTATGGTACAGTTTACAAAACAGTTTCTCATAAGCTATCTAATTTGATATTTACAACAGCCTTGGGATTGGGTAGGGCAAATGTTACTGTTTCCATTTTATAGGTGAAGAAACAGAGGCTCAGGGTGATTAAATACATTACCCAAAGTCACAGAGCAAGATGGAAACTCAGGTGTTTTGACTCCATAGAGTGCAAGCCTCCCTCACTGTGAAGAAAACAGCAGGCAATTCAAGCAGGCAGAACAGCAGGAACAAGAGAAAGAAGCAGGGAGACTTGGTAAACCAAACGTCAGTTGTACCAAGAGTCTGCATACTATGCCTTCTCCCCTAAGTAGTCCTCATATTCCCTGACACATGTCCTGCCTGGCTCAGGAAGAGGAGACACTTGTGGGTGGACAACCTCAACAGAATAGGAAAACTGTGAGCAAGGGAAACTCATCACTTGTACAATCTCATTAGCACTGCAGACCTACCTACACACACACATCAGACCTGCAGGTTGTCAATGGCAAGTCACCAAGCCTGAGGCCTGAAGTAAATTGGGCTGCATCTCAGAAAAACAAGGTTATGTTACTCACATTAAGTATTCGTGTGGAATAAAATGCCAGGATTCTGCTGAATGCCCTGAAGGGCAATCCTCCATACCCTTCCCTCAGGTCCACCTAAAAGCATACTGGTGCTGCCCTGTCTCTTCCCTGGTGGGGCAGTGGTTAAGAGCTCGGCTGCTATCTAAAAGGTCAGCAGTTCGAATCCACCAGCCACTCCCTGGAAACCCTATGGGGCAGTTCCACTCTGCCCAATAAGGTCGCTATGAGTTGAAATTGACTCGATGCCAACAGGTTTGGTTTTTTGGTTTTGTCTCTTCCCAGAGGGGACTGGCTGAGATAAGCCACTGACCTAACCTGTTGCCTGTCAGGGCCAGGCTGTGAGGCCTACTGGGCTGGAGGCTTCAGAGACTACCTTTGGAACAAGACTGCCTTCTGGGGTTGCCCCTAGCAATTAAGCTGCCCATGCAGTGCTTCTCTTAGAGGAGACTTGGGCACTGAGGAAGGGTAGGGTCCCTGAAAAAGTGGCTGCAGGAAGCATGTCAGCCATTGTCCTCCTCCACTCCTCCCAGCCCCAAGCCTTCCTCTCCTGATGAGTACAAGTACCCTCCCCTCACCTGTCTTCCCCAGATCGGCAGGATGGCCTGAGATTTCTCCCAGAAGACTATGGAGTGTGCCCTGGTGGGGAGAAGCTGTTTGCCTTGCAGCAGAGATCTAGGCTTGGGGTCTCCAACACATCCTTGGACAGTTCCTGGCATACTATATGACCTCAAATAACTAATATTATTTCACCCTTTAAGGTTCGACATCCTCTTCTCCAAGAAGCCTACCCTGACTGGCCTCTTCTGCCTTAGGTAGGGATAGGTGCCCCAGCCCATGTTCCCATAAAACCCTGAACATCACTCTATCATAGATATACAACAGGATGATGTGTACTATCTGTTTTTATTAGTTCCTTGAGATTAAGTACTGTCTCTTATTGTAGCACAGGACCTGGGACATAAGAGCCACAAAATAAATGCTTGTTGACTGGATAAGTAGATGAGTGAGAACATAAGATTCTGATAGGAGGACACAGAGGGGCAGGATGAAGCATTTCAAGCACTGGCTGGAAGAAGCAGCCAGTGCAGAGCACAGACGGGCTCAGAATGACTCAACTGTCTAGGATATAGGGTGTGTAAAGAGAGCAGGGAAGGTAGGCTGGGCCCATCCAGGTCAGTATTAAAAGCTGAATGAATATATTTAGGACAGAAGAGCAGCAAGTTCCAAGCAGTGCTTCAGGAATCAGATCAGCCAGGTGTGCAGGATGGACTGGAGGGGAGAGCCAGCTGGCAGGGGAACTAGTCAGGAGATTGTTTTGACAGTCCAGATTTGATGTGTAGAGGGTCTAGACAAGAGCAGTGACAGGAGGAAATGAAAACAAGAAATAAATAAACCACCCAAACCCTGTTGGATGGCTTCTTCACGCAGCCTGGGAACATCAGCCGCTGCCTGACCTTGGCTAATTAGCATCCCGTGGTTGCCATCTGACTGACTGAGCCACTATTCTCTGCAGGAATCCTAGCTGCCACCCTGAGTGCTACCATACTTCAAGGGAGAAAAGTGGCTGTGGGTGAGCATAAGCCTGGGGGACATTTCCCAAACCAGTTGTTGGTTGCTGTCGAGTTGATTCTGACTCATAGTGGCCCAATGTATATTAGCATGCAGGTTGCAGAGAAAATGAGCTCTCTGCTCAGATAATTTTGAGGAACTTCAAATTTAACTAAGGAAAAAAACAGTTTCTTTAATATCTCAAAGGAGTTATATACTTCTCAGTGTTTACCAGCCTTAAATGACATTGGACCCTCTTTCTCGCCATACCCATTTACAGTTCTTAAAAGACCACTCACAAAACAGCTGGGAACCTCTGGAATCAAGGTTGTTTGCCTTGCCTCCTGTAGTATGCAGCATCTGGACTACATCTACTTCCAGCACACTGCCTGTTCACCTATCGCCTACTTGTTTAGAGGAGTAGCTTCACCCACAGCCCTACCTCAGAAATACAGAGGCTGGTTTACAAGCTCTGGCTCTGAAGCCAGTCAGTCTGCGTTCAAATCCTACCTCTACCACTTAACAGTTATTTAGCCTCTCTGTGCTTCAGTTTCCTTATCTATATAACGGGGAAAATCTGAGAACCTACTTCAGTAGGGCTGTTTGGATGGTTAGTGAGATTAGCCACGCAGAGCACGGCTCTATACTTGGTGCAGAGTAATCCCTCAATAAATGTGAGCCACTATTACTATCTTATACAATCATGTTTTCTACAATGAGAGCCCAAGCCCTCCAACCATACCTCTGAACAACAGTGAGCACTAACTCAAAGATGACCGGATGAGGCCTGGTATGAAAAAGTGAGGGGGATCAGATTCACTTTTTGGGGAATCAGGAATGGAACATGGGGCCACATAATTAGTGGTGGGAATGAAAGCTGGAAAGATGCATAAAGGAGCCAGGACATATGGTCGAGACACGAGAGTCATGGCAAGCAACTTTGTTCAGACTCTGCCCCTCGCTTTCCATGCCTGCACATCTGCATTCCCATTTTCTGACTGTCCTTGTTTTTATCCCTCTATCAGAGTGGCAACAAGCCCTCAAGTATTTCAAGCTAGGGGCTTCTTGGCTGGAGTACCAGATCAATAACCACTGCAATTGTGCAGTGGTTAAGAGCTCGGCTGTTAACCAAAAAACTCAGCAGCTGGAATCCACCAGCCACTCCCTGGAAATCCTATGGGGCAGTTCTACGCTGTCCTGTACAGTCACTGTGAGTCAGAACAGCAACGGGGTTTACTACTGTAGGAGTAAGAAGCTCAGGTCACATTCTCAGTAACTATAGGGGACACCACTTTACTATATCTCTTCCTCTCCCTTATCTCCTTGCCCTCATCCCCGACACACACACGCGCGCGCGTGCGCGCGCAAGCACTCACTTTTCCAGATGCTTACCTTGAACCCGGTAACTTTCACATATTCCAAAGAAAGGCCTTTGGATTTGCAAGACAGCATTTTACAAAGCACTTTCATAGTGTATATACAACTTATCTGATTTTGAAAATAGCCTTCTGAGGGTGGCATTATTATCCAATTTTAGAGATGAAAAACTAAAGCTTAGAGAAGTTAAATGAATGAGTCAAGGTCACACAGCTATATGTGTCAGGATCTGAACCTAGCACTTCTGACCTCTAAGCCAGGGGCCTGTCTATTTGTACTCTCTACCCCAGCCTTCCAACCAACCCAGGACTCTGGGTCAGGACAGTATCCTTGAGAACCACAGCCCTGATCTGACCTAGAACCTGTGCCTGGGTAGGTTAAGCTCAGTCCTGTAGATCTGTGGATATGCAGCACTCCAAAAACCTAGTTTTGCCTCTGGAAGTGACTTTTGAGGAGGTGAGCTGGCAAGGGCATTCCTGGCAGAGGGATGCCAGGAGCAAAGTCTTGGATCAGAGTTGTTCTGCCCACTCTTGTCAGACTCTCCTCTGGGGAAATCTCCAGTAGCTGTGATATGGTTGGGTTCAGTATTCTGCCCTGATGAGATTTGACAGCAACTAAAAGACTGGAGTGGGAAGATACTAAGGCTGAAAATCCCTTAGTAGAAACATGGATCCCTGTTACCACCTTTTGTATTCTCTGTGTACTGGGGACTCAGGAAGTCTCAGGCACCATGTTTACCTGATGGGTTGTAAATTTCCTTTATTAGCCAGGTCAAAAGACATCTCATCCTTCTCCTGCCTCCAGAGGGGGTATGCACCCAACTAAGCAATTCAAGGTGGGTCTGTCTGCTTCCTTTGTGTCACTCTTTAGACCTGTCCCTCCTTTTCCTCCTGCAACGAGCAACAGTTTCCTCTTGCTCATAACTCAGTTTCTAAATCCTGGGGCTTACTTCACCTCTCTTCTCTCTCCTCCCCTCTCCTTTCCCAGAGGGGCACCCCTAAGTTCCCTATGCTTTTATCCTCTGAATTGCAGGATCTACAATTTCTTCATTATAAGACCTGTTGCCATTGAGTCGATTTCGACTCACAGCGACCCCATAGGGCAGAGAACTGTCCCATAGGGTTTACAAAGAGCGGGTGGTGGACTCGAAATGCCAATCTTTTGGTTAGCAGCTGAGCTCTTAACCACTGTGTCACCAGAGCTCCTCATTACGAGGGGGAAAGGATTTACTCCTTACTTGGCCTGTTTCACCCAGCTGGCTCCTGAGCCTGTGGGAATGACAAGGCAGGTGGTCTGAGGACCCATTCTACCTTATTCAAATTGCTACCCTTCCAGCTCCAACTCAGCTGCCAAAGGCTGCCATGGCACACAGACTAAGGGAACCACAAAGCTCCCCCAGCAAACCACAAAGGTCAACACACCAGATTTATAACTGCAAATAGAAACTTCAAAGGGACATAGAGGAAAGCTCCAAGCTTTCTTTTTTAGTTTCTCTCTCTTACACACAATCTCTTTCTTTACAAGGGAATGTTAATGGAGTCGTCCATTAACTGTAGCAGCTGCCAGACCATTACGCTGACTGGGCAGAGGGCCTGAACCCATTTATTCCAAACTACAACCCCATCACATATCCCAGGTTTTTATCGTTTCATTTCCAAATTGTGCTTCAGCCAGGGCACTGAATGCCAACTCCCAGTTTGAGAGTCTACAGGCTTCCCTGGAGTACATACTGACCTACCAGTCACAGAGGCAGCGTGAGGAGAAATGGGAGAGAGGACAGCGGAAAGGGTAAATCAGCATTACTCTTCCTCCAAAGCCCACCCATGACAGGAGCTGGCTGAAAGGACATGGGAAATCCGGGGTAGAAAGGAGGAGTGTGCTGTCACATTATAGGAAGAGCAACTAGGGTCACATAACAATGTGTGTATAAATTTTTGTATGAGAAACTAACTTGAACTATAAACTTTTACTTACAGCACAATTTAAAAAAAAAAGATTACAGCCTGGGAAGCCCTATGGGGCAATTCTACTCTTTTACATAGGGTTTCTATGAGTCGGAATCAACTCAAGGACAGTCAACAATAAGACCTTGTCTCTAGCCTTCAGCACTGCCATTAAAATGTAAGCTTCCTGGTTCCCAAAATGGGCTCCGGTTTTGGTTTAAGGCTCCACCTGCAGTTCAATCTTTGTCTTAGTATCACCAAGCTTTCCCTACTTTCTTCTAAATTCAACCATGCATTTAAGAAAAACTTGCTGTACTGTATATTTCCAGGTTTTTTTTTTTTTTTTATCAGAGTATTTCAGTGGTTTTACAATTCCAGATTTCTGGAAAATGAAGTTGCCAAGATGAGCACTAAAATCCATCTGGTCAATCCTGTTGCACGTTGCAGCATCATCTGTCTGGAATTCTAAGTCTAATCCAGAATCTGAGGAAGACAGGCCTGGTGAAGACAGGGTTCCTCACGCCTTATCCTCCAGAAGTCTGGGGATGGAGGGAGTGTTCCCATCCTATACTCCCTATATTGTCAGGGTTTTTAAAGTAGCGATAGATAGCTTTTGTTCTTGAACTTTAGTTGTTTAAATTCACTGATCATAAGAAGCCCTAATCATGAAAAATCTTTTTGAAGAAAAAGGATCAACTAGTTCTTGGTTTTAGGTGTCTTAAGTGCTCCATGTGGTTTTGAAGTTCCAAATTAATGGTCTGTTGGGTAATGGAGATAAACTCCTGGGAATCCCTGGATCTAGGAAGCCATCTGTTCTTCTCTCCAGGGACACTGAAGATACTTGGAGCCCACAAGTCAATCTGCCTTCTTAGAATAAAAACCAGTCAGTCCTTAGAATAAAAGGAGTAGAAAATAAACATTTCCCACTCTTACCTGGATACATGAAAATGGAAACTTTGCCTTACTCTTTTTTCACTTGGATGCTTCTTTAACAAAGAAGCATGTCTTCTCTGAGAAAAAAATATTAAAGTGGAAATAAAAATCATTCATTCAGTAAACATTTATTGTGCACGTTTTATGTCTTTATTAGGCATGAAGAAGAAAGGCTACATACAACAGATGAGAAGATCAGGTTCCTGGTGTGGACCACTGTAACCTACAAATCTACCTCATTAGAGATCTGACAAAAGGGCATATTTATTAAAGGAGACTGGCAGATAATGGCCTGCTCTGGACGTATATTTGCTAACTGGAGTAGATGTGGCTCAAACAGCACTGGGCACACCCAGTGAACGCACCCTCACATATGTACAGCATCAGAGAGTTGAGACAAGTACGTGGGCTTGGGAGAGGGGGCATACATGTTCCCTAGTCTCCTCAAAAAGTGTCCTGTTGGAAACCTAATGTGACAGTCAAAAGTACATAAAATCCAATAATTTGTCCGATAAAAGTCACAATTCTGTCTTATCACAGTATAAAGGCATCAAGTTTTCATGAGAATAGAAAATAAATACAAAGATTATAAATGCTACCTTGTAATTTTAAGTTATAAGTGTAATTCTTTGCTATGGATTGAATTATGTCTTCCCAAAATATGTGTTGTAAATCCTAATCCCTACACCTGTGGTTAGAATCCTATTTGGGAATGGGTTTTGTTTGTTATGTTAATGAGAGTATTAGTATAGGATGTGTCTTATATCAATCTTTTTCAAGATACAAAAGAGATTAAACAAGCAAGTGAGCAAGCAGAGATGGGGGAAGAGAGATGCCAAGCCACATGAAGACTGCCCATGAGCAGAAGCTCAAAAGATACGAGGACCTTCCCCAAAAACCCACAAAGAGAGAAAGCTTTCCCTCAGAGCCAGCACCCAGAATTTGGACTTCTAGCCTCCAAACTGTGAAAAGACAAATTTGTTTGTTAAAGCCAAAAAAAAAAAAAAAGCACCGGTATATGGAATCACTCTCTATGGCAACTGTCTATAGTTGCGACAACTTATTACAATACTACAAAGTAAAAAAGCTTCTCTCAAACGGAAGACTCTCTCTCTAGACTATGGCCTTAATACAAGCATCTGCCTGTCTCTTCAGTCTGGTACCTGCCCTGCCCTCCATGGTGAGTTATTAGAAAGTCATACGCTTTACCAGCTGTTTCGAATGAAGACAATAAAACAATTTCAAGTACAGTGTGGGAAAATTCAGAGTATCGGCTATGTATAATCTGGCAAATTATGGGAACATAGCTTTGTCAAAGAGTAGAACTCTGGCTTAGCACAGAAGTGTGATTTCAGTGCTTAGTTCTTCCTGCTTCTCCCAACCTTCTCCCTTGATCCGTGATTCTTGGAGAAACCATTGTACAAATATTAACTGAGTCCACTACGTGTCAGGCTGCTCCTCCTGGCACAGCTCTCGGGTTCATGGCAACTGGCTGGCTTCTCCCTGTGGTTCCCTAATACCACAAACTGGTTTCCTGGATACTATGACCAGAAGGCTCCTCAAAACAGCTTTTACTGACTTTCTTTTTACTTGTGCTTTAAGTGAAACTTTACAGAGCAAATTAGTTTCTCATTCAAGAATTTATACACAAATTGTTTTATAACATTGGTTGCAATCCCTGCAATGTGTCAACACTCTCCCCTTCCACACCCCAATTCTCCCTTTCCATTCACCCATTATTCCTGTCTCTTCCTGCCTTCTCATCAATGCTTTTGGGCAGGTGTTGCCCTTTTGGTCTCATACACATGCTTGAACTAAGAAGCCTGTTCCTCATGTGTGCAGTTTGTTTCATAAGCCTGTCTAATCTTTGGCAGAAGGATAAAACTTCGGGAGTGGCTTAGTTCTGAGTTAAACGGGTGTCCAGGGACCATAGTCTCAGAGGTTCTTCCACTCTCTGTCAGACCAGTAAGTCTGGTCTTTTTTGTGTGTGTGAATTTGAATTTTGTTCTACATTCTTCTCCTGCTCTGTCCAGAGGCCCTCTATTGTGATACCTGTCAGAGCAGTTGGTGGTGGTAGCTGGGCACCATCTAGTTCTTCTGGGCTCAGGCTGTGGGACTTATGATTTGATAGTCCTTTGGACTAGTATTTCCCTTGCATCTTTGGTTTTCTTCATTATCCTTTGCTCCAGATGGGTGATTTCGTATTTTCTTGCACTGAGCTTGCCTTTTTTCATACCTGACTCTAGAAAGGGCCATTCACAACTAACTACTGAACCCATAATCTGTGTTTCTTAACAATTTCATTTAAATGAGCTAGATGTACTTTACAGTCAAGGAGGAGTAGACAGTTCATACCGTAATGGACATGTGTTCCTCTCAAGGATTGCTTTTTTAGGTTACCAGTCTCTCTCCCACTCCTTAGTTATTCCAAGTCCACAAACATGATTCTGGAGAGGCAACATCCTCCCCATAACTTCAAGAGTGGGGACATAACCCAAGGCTAACCAATTAGTTTACTCAAGACTTCTGGGCCCAGCAACAGGTTCAGAGAAGGACATATGGTGGAAAGGGCTTTTGCAGGAGCTATGTTTTTTTATGGAAATATATATATGCTCTCTCCATCTGGAATGATGAACTCTAAGGGTGGGACGGGTCTGAAGCTGCTAGTGGCCATCTTGCTGTCATGTGGGAAGCCTGTCTGAGAATGAAGCAAAGCAGCACAACCAAAACCAAGTGACGGAGATAGTCTATACCCTGACATATCATTTGAACTCCTGGATCTAATCATTCTGAAGCAAGTCTACTCTTTGCTGAAGATGTTAAAGAGGAAAGTAGACAGCTCCCTTTCAGTTATCTTTCTGGGAAAAGGTCCTTATATTGTTGTTCCACTGAGTCAGCTCTGACTCATGGTGACTCCACCTACAATAGAACAAACTGTTGCCTGATTCTGTGCCATCTTTACAATTATTGGTATACTGGTCCATTGTTGCTGCCGCTGTGTATTTTGAGTGCCTTCCAACCTAGGGGGCTCATCTTCTCGCACTATATTGAATAATATTTGGTTGTGACCCATAGGGTCTTCACTGGCTAATTTTTAGAAGTAGATCATCAGGCCTTTCTTCCATCTGTCTTAGTATGGAAGCTCCTGTGAAGCCTACGTACCATGGGTGGCCCTGTTGGTACTAAAAATATCAATGGCAAAGCTTCAACTATCACAGCAACACACAAGCCCCCACAGTACAAGAACTGACAGACGAGTGGTGCATCCTTATACTACCTCTACTTTTTTCCCTTGCACAAAATACGATGGGAGAAAAGTTATGAAAATGGATAAGAGTTGTCCAAAATTTCCCCTTTCACCTCTAGATCTAAACACAAGATCCCAGATCTCTTGAGAACAAGGATCATAAGCCATTCCCATTCTAAAAACAGTGAGTCAACTAAGTATTGTTGAAGAGGTTAGGGATATTTGAGGCATGTCCACAAAGCATTTACTGTGCTCTCTCACACATTTTGCCTGAGGGCCACTATCAAAATAGATGGACCAAGGTATGACCCAGTGGTATGGCAGGAGAGGGTTCTCTGCCCTTTTACCTACTCCATCCTTCCCCATTCTCACTGCTAACAGGAAAGGAGGTTTTTCGACATAACAGTGCACTGAAGTTAAGTTCTTAAAGGTGACCAGAAGCAGTAAGAGATTGTTTTGCAGAAGCTTTCTTGGAAGAATGTTTAAGAAGCCACCCTCATCCTCCCAAGATAGAGCCAGACCCTGATCTCACATCTCACAGGAGAAAGCAAAGGGCAAAAAAGGAAGAGGGAGAGAGACCAAAGAGGAAGGAGCTTCTATGTTCTCATTTCAGGTGATTATTCCCATTTTATAGATGAGGAGCCTGAAGAACAGAAATGTTAACTAATTTTCTCAAGATCAACCAGTTAAGAAGCAGAGGTTATATTCAAGCCCAACTAGTCTGGCTACAGAGTCATGGCTCTACTCACTACACTATAGTGCCTCTTTTCACACAGTAGTAAGAGATACGTTAACAGCTGTACGTTTTATCTGTTTACTCTCTATAAAAGGCTATCAGAAAAGTTCTGACAAACCCTACATTCTAAATCTGCAACTACACTGAGAGACCCATTAATTCCTCCACTACAAACAATGCTACTGTCCTTTCTAACGGATCACCTATTAATTCATTAACAGTATTTGCCAGGCACAAAGAGTAGAATTCTAGTTCATCCAGGGCTGGCCTGTGGCTCTCTTTGTGAGAAGTCAAGTGGGTGGGACCAAGCTCAGAGAGACAGAATTGAGGGACGCCCAAATGCCACCATTCCTGAAGCACAGAAGCAGTCAGATTCAGGATCAGTTATTTCTATATAAAGAAAAGCTCTAAACAAAGCTACTCTCAGATAGGTTTATAAATGGGTTCCCCCCCCAGGCACTTGCTAATTTTCTACCTTTTATCACACAATCCTAGGAAAAGGTAGGATGAGAATTAGTAGGACTAGTTACAGTTTATAGAGGAAGAACACATGATTCAGAGATGGCAAGTTAGGTTATTGAAAATGGAGTGTGACCCAAGTCTTTCATTTTTCTCAGATCTATTTTTCATCACCTCTGTAAGTTGGCAATGGGGGTGAAAGGGTTAGAAGTGGTGTAGGAGAACAATGCACATTTGTATAAAAGTCAATAGGACAGAGGGGTGGGAAAGGTTCTTTATAATTGAATTGAAGAGAAATGATCAAAAGCCACCACTGAAAGGCTTGGGAAACAAGATGCCAAAGTACAAAGGTCAATTTATATTATCAAAAGAGTGAAAAAAGTCCCCCCACGCCCGGTGTCTTAGTTTCCTAGGGCTTCCAGAACAAAATTCCATAAACTGGGTGGCTTTGAAGAACAGAAATTTATTGTCTCAGAGTTCTGGAGTTTGAATTCAAGGCTTCAGCAGGGCCATGCTCTGTGTCTGCTCTAGGGAAAAATCCTTCTTTGTCTTTTCCAGCTTCTCACTGTCCTGTTTCTTGGCATTCCTTGGCTTTCTGATGCATCTTCACATAGTGCCTCCTCCTGTGTCACCCTGTCTCCACTTCTATTCTCCCCTTTTATAAGACATTACTCAGAAGGGACTAGGACCTACCCTACTGCAATATGACCTCATTAACTGACCACATCTTCAAAGAAAGATCCTATATCCAAACAAGGGCGCATTCACCAGTACAGGCGTTAGAATGTCAACATATCGTTTTGGGAGATGCAATTCAATCCGTAACACCTGGTGACAAAAAAACTCAAAACAAAACAGCATCATTAAGTCAATAGGCTGAGCAAAACACAGCAGAGGAGTTACAGGACCTGAGTACATGAAGTTCCCCATCAGAGCGGGCAGTTTCTTAAGCAGGTTCTGGGCTTCTCCTCTCAGAGAACTGTGGACTCTACCCGGGAGAGTGTGGAGCCTAGGACACAGCTGGCACCCAATCAGAGAACCTAAACTAAACCAAACGCACTGCCATCAAGTCAGTTCTGATTCATAAAAAAAAAAACAGAGTAGAACTGCCCCATATAGTTTCCAAAGCTGTAAATCTTTATGGAAGCAGGCTGCCTCATCTTTCTCCTGCAGAGCAGCTGGTGGGTTCGAATCTCCAACCTTTCAGTTAGCAGCCAAGCACTTAACCACTGCGCCACCAGGGCTCCTTAATCAGAGCACAGATCCACTCAACCAACTCTGCTATCTAGTCATGGCTCAAGGGCTCTTACAGTGAAAGTGTTTCCTTTACTGGGTAATCCCTTGGAACCTCAGCCTGTGGCTCTTTGCTAACAAGGCTATTTACACCCTTGCTGGCAAAGAAAGCACAGCTGTCCACCAGATGCCTGTTGAAGGACCCATCTATTGATAGAAGAGCACACCAGCTTCTCATCTTTCTCAGCAGACCTTTATTTCTCTGTGCTTTTTGTACACAGGAATTAAAAAAAAAAAAAAAACCCATTGTCATCAAGTCTATTTGACTCATAATGACCTTACAGGACGGAGTAGAACTGCCTCATAGGGCTTCCAAGGCCGTAAATCTTTACAGAAGCAGACTGCCACATCTTTCTCCTAAAGAGCAGCTGGTGGGTTCAAATCGCTAGCCTTTCAGTTAGCAGCTACGTGCTTTAACCACTGTCCCACCAGGGCTCCCTGGCATAGGAATAGGGGTTGCTATTCCCAGTATTAATTATCATTGTGTATTAATCATCTTCCTTATATTCACGAAGAACTATACAGCCATTTGCTTTGTTCAATACTCTACCACTTGGGAGAGCTGCCATCTGAGGCTGAGTTCCATGGCAGCACAGCCTGAGACAGGATTCTGGTCACATAATTTATTGAGGAGTGGCCATCTGGTTGTGCCCTGTGCCCTCCCCAAAGTTCTCCAGGGGTAAGGGGATCCTACCATAGACCCCCACTGCCTAGGACTTGGTTCTATCGTCTCCACCTCATCTTATCTCTTATGCCTTACAGTTATTTCAGGCACTCAAGTACAATTGCTTCTGCAGTAATTCCAGAGAGGAACAAAGGGAATGAAGGAAGCAGGAAAGGATACAGTTGCAGCTTTGTTTCTGGCCTCAGCCTTACCAAGTGGTAGATCTCAGGAGTGTGAATGGCACCAAAACAATGATGTTTCCCTGAAGTAAAGGGGCTGGCCTTTGTACCTCCTTGACTGAGAGCTGCAGGGGGCATTGTGAGGAGCCTTTGATCCATCAAGAGCAATTTTCTGGAGAAGGGGCAACTGTGAGACATTGGAACCCAACACAGCAGCTGGGGGATGGGTACACTGACTTGGTAAAGGAGATCTGGGCAGTGGAACAAGAGCATTCACTACAGCTACCATTTTGTAAACAGGGAAAACAGACAACTGTTGGCTAGATTTATTCCATGGAGCCATCTCCCTCGCGCCTAAGTTCTTGTAGGAATCACATTAGTTGATGGATGCAGAAGAGACAAGTACAGCCCAACTATCTGAGCTAGCCTTAGGATCTCCCAACGGTTTTTCGCTCCTCTATCTCAGCAGATGCTGCTTTTTGCCCTAGGAAAATAGGCCTGTGATTGTCTGCAACCTCAGACCTTGGTAAGCTGTAGGTGACAGCAGGGCCATCTGTGTGCGCTCCTATCCAGCTCAGGCTTTGAAGCTCAGAAGCAGAGCCATTAACATTCTCTTCAGCCCTCAGACAGTTCTCTTTAGCCCTTGTTAGTCTCATCTTCTTCCCTCCTGACTTTTTCATCGAGTGGCAGCTTCCTTGTTCCTAGATCCTTTTCTTCTCTTCAAAGAGCTCTGGGCTTCAGGGAGGCCTGTGCCCAAGAGACTTGCCAGACACATCTAGATTCTAAATGAAGAGGAGACGGTGCAGCCTGCATTGCAGCTAAGATGCAAGGACCCCGCCCCCCCCCCCCAACTCCTCCAACAGACCATTTCAGGATTCAGCAAAGGAGCAACCAGGGGGCTGGCTTTTCCCCTGGCTTCTTGGGCAGTATGCAGTGGTTATGCTTTAGATTATGGAGGCTATCACTACTTCTAGATTTGGGCTACTTAGATAAAGTCAGGGAGGAGAGTGACAGGTCCTGCCCTCAGACAGTAGCAATCCATCCGCTGCTCCTCCTCCATCCTAAAGCTAAGAGAGGAGGTGAGGAGGACCCTCCATTTCACAGAAGAGGTCCTATAGGCCCAAGAGGGGCAGAGGGAAGTTCTCAGTGAGAACACATTCATGCCTTCATTATTTATTAAAAACAAAACAAAACCTGTCAAGTCAGTGACACCATGTGTTACAGAGTGAAACTGCTCCATAGGGCTTAGTTGGCTATAATCTTTATAGAAGCAGATCACTAGGCCTTTCTTTCATGGTGCCACCTCTGGGCAGGTTTGAACTGCTAGCCTTTAGTACAAGCTGTTTGTGCCACCCAGGCCCCTCCCATTTTTTATTAAGTGCTGCTATATTTTCCACTGTGTGGTGGGTTTTTAGAAAATGGAAGAAGCTAAGACAGACTAGGAAGAAAGGCCTGACAATCTATTTCCAAAAATCTGCCAACAAAAACTATGGATCACAATGGTCTGATCCACAACGGATCACAGGGACAGCACAGGACCAGGCACCGCTTAGTTCCATTATGCACGGGGTTGCCATGAGCCAGGGGATAACTCAATGGCAGCTAACAACAACAAGCAATTTCAAAAAACAAGGAACCTTAAATTCTACCAGCCCAAAAGTAAATTTTTTAAGCAGTTTGCAGATTTTAGTAAATAGCACTCCAGTACCTGCAATTCAGACAGAGAAGAGTGAAGTTCGGGAGATGGTCATTCAGCTTCATCGTCCAAACTTTCCTCTTAAGGTTGTCCTTTCCCATCAAGAGCCACTGGGTGCACCCTGTGTCCTCCCGAGGTTTTCCAGGGGTGAGGGAATCCTGCCTTAGTCCCCCACTGCCCAGGACTTGGTTCTGTCGTCTCCACTTCACTTCTCTTATGCCCTCTAGTTATCTCAGGCAAACAAGTACTTCTTACTACTGCTTCTGCAGTAATTCCAGAGAGGCACATGAAAACAGCTTCCCCAGGATCATATTTTACCAAACTCCTCTGCAGACAGGACAACAGTCACAGCAATGAGGTATGATCATTTGTATTCATTTCCCTGTCCCTTCTGGCCTCCAATCTGGGCCCAGCATCACCTAGCACAGCAGCCCAGGTGGGCCCAGAGGCACTCAGAGAAAGACTGCTACTCCATCTGCTGGCCTGACAGCAGCACCGGGCCAGGGCCTTTGAATTCCTAGCAAGGTAGGCTCTGGCTTTGAACTGGGAGACCAAGATGCCTTTTCATCAAGATAGAGAAAAGAAATTCAACCATGTTGTCAAAGGTAATGACACCTACCCCTCCCACATTAAACCACAGACAGATACAAATATAGCTGGAAACCACAGAGCCAAGGATTACCGACCTCTCTAAAAGGAGCTGAGGAGGAAACCCAGCAACCGGTGATTGCTATGGGCAAGCATTACTTTGGGGCTGTCATAGGGACCTGAATCGAAGAAAAAAAAAAGATACCACCAAATCCCAGGGACAGTGGGGATTTAGGAAAAACACTGATTAAATAAGGCATTTTCTTTTCTTCTTTTCATCGGATTCTTCATCTTTTTGCCTTCTTTATGAAAAATGCTTTGTTCTGCAGATTATTTAACTATTCCCCAGGGCCTGTGGTCCATCCAGGGTCATCTTTCTGCTCACAATTTCTTATTTATTTGTTCTTACTGGGGTGAAAGGATGGGGTCAATTTTACTAGAAAAAAAAATACAGATGAGGATAATTAAGTTTCCTCAATAGAAAAGAGAAGGGAAACAATGACATTGTCTACCCTTACTCAGAAATTAATTTCTTGGTTCCTGAAACCCCTTGTTTGACTACAGTAACTAGTCTGTGTTATTTGGAAGTTTCACCGAGGTTCCAATAGGTAGTATCCGTGTCATACCAAAGTGAGATGCCCGTAAAGATGCAAATTTTCACAGGAAACAGTTGGAGATCAGTTAAGGAACTCTAAAACCCCCAGTCATATCAAGAGTGAAAAAAAAAGTTGTTGGATGTCAAGAGTTTTTTTAAGACGAATGCATTTGTTGAGAAATGCTGGTATGCTGTGGGTATCCCCTCCAAAGAAAGAGGGGTGCCTATGTTTCACCATAATCCTGATGAAAAGAGCTTAAAGGGGACCCCTCATAGAGCTGATATGTGTCACCTGCAGTTATGGGAACAGAGTAGACTCATTTCTGACTCTAGCCCAAGAAATCTAAGGGCCACGAATATGAACTGGCAGCTACTTTGTGATACTGGGGTCTGCTCATCATCTCGGAGCTTGTGTAGGCAAAGAACCTGTTTCTCACAGACCTGAGGTGGGCCACATGCACGGGTGTGGAGATCATCTTAGAGCCTGTCCAAGAGGACTGTCAGAGGGCAAACAGTTCTCAGCAGAAGAGAAACTAGAAATGGACTTTCCTAGTTATCTAGTGCTGTTATAACAGAAATACCACAACTGGATGGCTTTGATAATCAGGAATTTATTCTCTCACAGTCTAGAAGGCTAGAAGTCCGAATTCAAAGTGCCACCTCCCAGGGAAGGCTTTCTGTCTCTGTCGGTTCTGGGGGAAGGTCCTTGTCATCAATCTTCCCCTGGTCTAGGAGCTTCTCAGTGTAGTGACCCCAGGTCCAAAGGACATGCACCACTCCTGGTGCTTCTTTCTTGGTGGCATGAGGTCCCTCTCCTCTCTGCTAGCTTCTCCCTTTTCTATCTCAAAAGAGATTGACTCAAAATACAACCTAATCCTGGAGACTGTGTCCTGCCTCATTAACATAACTGCCTGTAATCCTGCCTCATTAACATCATAAGAGGTTAGGATTTACAACACAGGATAAGGGCATCAGTTCACGAAATGTTAGACAACCACCACGTAATACTGGAAATCATAGTTTAGCCAAGTTGATCAACATTTTGGGGACACAATTTAATCCACAACACGGACTGTACAGGAAGACGGACCCTGGGTGGTACAAATGGTTAACGCACTCAGTTGCTAACTGAAAGGCTGGAGGTTCAAGTCCACCCAGAGGCAACTTGAAAGAAAGGCCTGGTGATCTACTTCCAAAAACTCGGCCATGGAAAACCCTATGGAGCACAGTTCTACTCTGTCACACATACAGGGTCACTATGAGTCAGAATCAACTCAATGGCAACCTTTTTTTTATTTTTTGTTAGAAGGAAAAAACCATCAACAGATGAGAGTGCCCTTGCCCAGGTCAAGGGAACTACAGCAGTATGTGGGCTGGGGGCTGGGGGGTGGGGTGTGTGTGAGGAGGTGAGTGCAGATCTCTGAAGAACCTACAAAAGTATCCCAGGAGAAAACTAGATTTAAACATAGGCCACGACTACCCAGAGAGTACAAAGCCAACTGAACAACACAAGACAAGTTCAATCTTCCCTGATGCCTCTTACCTCCCTAGGCTCTAATCCTGGAAAGGTCAGAAACCTCTGGGAAGAAAAAAGGACCTCACCCTCTTTTGCTTTTTTGCAGTAGGTCCCTGATGGGATAGGACAAATACTTTAATCTTGAAAAAAATACTGGAAACACTGATGATATCTCTGTGCTGAACATTTTAAGTACCTAATTGAGATCATGTTTTATTACATAAAGAATCTACAAAAAAAAAAAAAAAAACCTGCTGCCATCAAGTTGATTCTGACTCATAGTGACCCTATAGGACAGAGTGGAACTGCCCCATAAATCTTTACCTAGGCAGACTGCCACATCTTTCTCCCACGAAGCAGCTGGTAGGTTTGAACCCCCAATCTTTCAGTTAGCAGCCGAGCACTTAACCACTGCACCACCAGGGCTCCTTAAAAGTGACTATAACCCCTGTAACCCATTGCCGTTCGGTTGATTCTGGCTCCTAGCAACCCTACAGGACAGAATGGAACTGCCCCATAGGGTTTCCAAGGAGCCACTGGTGGGGTTAAACTGCCGAACTTTTGGTTAACAGCTGAGCTCTTAACCACTGAGCCACCAAGGTCCCATAAAAGTGATTATAGGGCCCCTTAATGGTTTTAATACCTATAAGGAGAAACCCTGGTGGCGTAGTGGTTAAGTGGTACCGCTGCTGACCAAAAGGTCGGCAGTTTGAATCCACCAGGCACTCCTTAGAAACTCTATGGGGCAGTTCCACGCTGTCCTGCAGGGTTGGTATGAGGCGGAATCGACTCAATGGCAATGGGTTTGGTTTTTTGGTTTGGAATATCTACAAGAGTTTCTGTTATGATTACCCCCATAAATCCTATTTGTCAGTGTTCCAGTTCAAATTATAAAAGCTGTCCCTCTACCTTTATGTAAAAAATAAAAACACAACCCAAGGAGTCATAACAGGAGGAGCTGTTGTCAGTGCTAATAGTTCCCCTTGGTGTAACAACACATTGATGTCCTTATTGGAAATTAGGACAATGGCTTCAAGCTCTGCCCAGTTCTCCCCTTCCTTCCTAATTTCCCAGAGGAGCCTCTACTCCCTCCTTCTGTTATGCCACATATGTACCACAGTTCTGAATGCAGATACTTTTAACAGCATCCTAAAGCTCCCGATGCTGTCACAGTCCTGCCCTACACCTTACCCCTTGCACCCTGCCTACTTCAGAGACAACACAGGGAGTTGGAAAGCATCTCAGCAGTTTCAGGGTCTCCTCTGTGACAGCACTTATAGCCATCTACCCATTTTTACCTCCTCATTCTTTCCCTTTAGCTGGAGGAACGAGATATATACACATACACCCACACATTGTTGTTGTCAGGTGCCATCAGGTTGGTTCCGACTTATAGCAACCCTGTGTACAACAGAACAAAACACTGCCTGGTCCCGTGCCATCCTTGCAGTTGTTGCTATGCTTGAGCCTATCGTTGCAGCCACTGTGTCAATCCACCTCATTGAGGTTCTTCCTCTTTTTCGCTAACTGTCTACTTTACCAAGTATGATGTCCTTCTCCAGAAACTAGTCCATCCTGGTAACATGTCAAAAATAAATGAGACAGGAGGGGGGGCCAAGATGGCTGACTACGTAGACGCTACCTCGGATCCCTCTTGCAACAAAGACTCGGAAAAACAAGTGAATCGATCACATACACGACAATCTACGAACCCTGAACAACAAACACAGATTTAAAGAGTTGACCTGAGTGACAGAGACGGAGAACAAACAACTATGGGGAGGTAGCGACTGTTTTCAGAGCCTGGAGCCAGCGTCCCAGTCAGGTAACCTTGGCGCCGGGCTTAGGTCTGGGCGCAGAGGTGCTGAACACAACATCTTGTGACGGCGCAAACACAGGGCGCAGCCCTACCCCCCTGAACTGACCCCGGGAGGGGGCCCAGCCGGTCCGCGCGGGCAGCGTGGTGACCCGGCTGGTGGGAGGAGAAGTCCCCAGGAGGCAGTGACTGGGTTTGGACCCAGGAGTGCAGCGTCCCAGCCGGGGAACCTTGGCGCCGGGCTTTGGACTGGGCACAGGGGAGCTGAACACGGCATCCTGTCATGGTGCAAACACGGGGCGCAGCCCTACCGCCTTGAACAAACCACGGGAGGGGGCCCAGCTGGTCCGCACAGGCCGCTCGGCAACGAGGCTGGCCGGAGAAGTCCCTGGGAGGCAGCGACTGATTTTGGAGCCGGGAGTGCAGCGTCCCAGCAGGGGAACCTTGACGCTGGACTTTGGACTGGCAGCAGAGGATCTGACTGCGGCTTCAGCGGGCCAGAACCTCGGGGGCAATCTCTACACAGCCAGCAAACATAGGCAAGACGCCCCTCGGGAATCTTACATAAAATAGTCATCCCGAGCAAGATAAGCAACTTTGGCTATATTCCGGGGTGCTACTCTCTCCTGTTTATCTGAATCCTCCCCTCCCCTTCCCAGGCGGCTTCATTAACATTGGAATTTCCTGAGCCAGAGGGAGAGCGGCTCCGGCTCCACAGCTTTGCTTTTCCCTTTTTTTTTTTTTGGTCTTTTCCTAACCCATTCTTCCGGCCTGAGGGAAGCAACCACAAAAAACCCAGGGACCAAAAATCCTTCCCTAATTGGACTAAAAACACAGAATGAGCTCCAGCCAAGCATATATGATCCATATCTCGGGCTTTCATCCCTGCAGGGAACAAGGTGCCTGTTATAAAGCAAAGGCATTTCTGATAGGGATCTGACTGCATTTTTTTTAGCAGATTTACCGGAAAAACAAGTTTCCCAGGTCTGATATCTCTGCTTATTCAACAGAGCCCTCACTGACCCACAACAGGGAACTGAGGGCTGAAGCTCCCCCCAGACCACCTAGCCTCTTGCCTTAGGGGTCTAAGGAGGGTGACACCTACCAATCTGTAGAGATACTTGCACTGGGGGCCTAAGGTACAGCTGCAGAGCCCTCCCACCAAGGTGCTTTAGGAATAGAGACACACCTACCTCACTGACACTTGGGGGAAGCCTGTTAGCATCCTGCGCCCCTGGAGTGTGAACCCCAGCTGCTAATAGAATCTGGTGCACACAGCTATCACCACTACTTCTCGAGGTGGATAGGTGTTAGGGTGCAGCACACACTTGATGACCCAAAATCAGATTCTACTCAAGAAAAGTGAATAGACTCAGGCATATGTATCTGGCAACAGCCCAAACCATCTGGTAACAGGTCATAAGTAAGTCAAGGGCTACAACAAACAAGACAGCACAATCTAGTAGCCCATCTACGTATACTGAAAGAAAACAAAACAAGATAAGACTCAGTGAGCAAATATAGAATAAATCTCTACAATATCTTAGTGATGGCTTGGAGACAGCAGTCGATATCAAACGACATAAAGAAGCAGACCATTACAGATTCTATAACCCCCCAAACAAAAGAATCAAAATCTTTCCCAAATGAAGATACAATCCTGGAATTATCAGGTACAGAATATAAAAAACTAATTTACAGAATGCTTCAAGACATCAGGGATGACCTCAGAAATGAAATAAGGCAAACTACAGAAAAAGCCAAGGAGCACACTGATAAAACAGTTGAAGAACTCAAAAAGATTATTCAAGAACATAGTGGAAAAATTAATAAGTTGCAAGAATCCATAAAGAGACAGCATGCAGAAATCCAAAAGATTAACAATAAAATTACAGAATTAGACAACGCAATAGGAAGTCAGAGGAGCTGACTCGAGCAATTAGAATGCAGACTGGGAAATCTGGAGGACCAGGGAATCAACACCAACATAGCTGAAAAAAAATCAGATAAAAGAATTAAAAAAAATGAAGAAACCCTAAGAATCATGTGGGAGTCTATCAAGAAGGATAACTTGCGTGTGATTGGAGTCCCAGAACAGGGAGGGAGGACAGAAAACACAGAGAAAATAGTTGAAGATCTGCTGACAGAAAACTTCCCTGACATCATGAAAGACGAAAGGATATCTATCCAAGATGCTCATCGAACCCCATTTAAGATTGATCCAAAAAGAAAATCACCAAGACATATTATCATCAAACTTGCCAAAACCAAAGATAAAGAGAAAATTTTAAAAGCAGCCAGGGAGAAAAGAAAGGTCTCCTACAATGGAGAATCAATAAGAATAAGTTCAGACTCCTTAGCAGAAACCATGCAGGCAAGAAGGCAATGGGATGACATATATAAAGCACTGAAGGAGAAAAACTGCCAGCCAAGGATCATATATCCAGCAAAACTCTCTCTGAAATATGAAGGAGAAATTCAGATATTTACAGATAAACACAAGCTTAGAGAATTTGCAAAAACCAAACCAAAGCTACAACAAATACTAAAGGAAATTGTTTGGTCAGAAAACCAATAATATCAGATACCAGCACAACACAAGGTCACAGAACAGAACATCCTGATATCAACTCAAATAGGGAAATCACAAAAACAAATTAAGATTAATTAAAAAAAAATGCTCAAAACAGGAAATCATTGAAGTCAATATGTAAAAGATCACAATAATCAAAAAGAGGGACTAAATACAGGTGGCATAGAACTGCCATATGCAGAGGGATACAAGGCAATATAGGACAATACAAGTTAAGTTAGGTTTTTACTTAGAAAAATAGGGGTAAATATTAAGGTAACCACAGAGAGGTATAACAACTCCATAACTCAAAATAAAAACCAAGAAAAACGTAATGACTCAACAAACATAAAGTCAAATACTATGAAAATGAGGATCTCACAATTTACAAAGAAAAACGTCTCAGCACAAAAAAGTGGAAAAATGAAATTGTCAACAACACACATAAAAAAGCATCAAAATGACAATACTAAACACTTACTTATCTATAATTATGCTGAATGTAAATGGACTAAATGCACCAATAAAGAGACAGAGAGTCTCGGACTGGATAAAGAAACACGATCCGTCTATATGCTGCCTACAAGAGACACACCTTAGACTTAGAGACACAAACAAACTAAAACTCAAAGGATGGAAAAAATATATCAAGCAAACAATAAGCAAAAAAGAAGAGGAGTAGCAATATTAATTCTGACAGAATAGACTTTAAACTTAAATCCACCGCAAAGGATAAAGAAGGACACTATATAATGATAAAAGGGACAATTGATCAGGAAGATATAACCATATTAAATATTGATGCACCCAATGACAGGGCTGCAAGATACATAAAGCAAATTTTAACAGAACTGAAAAGTGAGACAGACACCTCCACAATTATAGTAGGAGACTTCAACACATCACTTTCGGAGAAGGACAGGACATCCAGTAAGAAGCTCAATAGAGACACAGAAGACCTAATTACAACAATCAACCAACTTGACCTCATTGACTTATACAGAACTCTCCACCCAACTGCTGCAAAGTATACTTTTTTTTCTAGCGCACATGGAACATTCTCTAGAATAGACCACATACTAGGGCATAAAACAAACCTTTCCAGAATCCAAAACATCGAAATATTACAAAGCATCTTCTCAGACCACAAGGCCATAAAAGTGGAAATCAATAACAGAAAAATTAGGGAAAAGAAATCAAATACTTGGAAAATGAACAATACCCTCCTGAAAAAAGACTGGGTTATAGAAGACATTAAGAAGGAATACGGAAGTTCATAGAATGCAACGAGAATGAAAACACTTCCTATCAAAACCTCTGGGACACAGCAAAAGCAGTGCTCAGAGGTCAATTTATATCGATAAATGCAGACATACAAAAAGAAGAAAGAGCCAAAATCAGAGAACTGTCCCTACAACTTGAACAAATAGAAAGTGAGCAACAAAAGAATCCATCAGGCACCAGAAGAAAACAAATAATAAAAATTAGAGCTGAACTAAATGAATTAGAGAACAGAAAAACAATTGAAAGAATTAACAAAGCCAAAAGCTGGTTCTTTGAGAAAATTAACAAAATTAATAAACCATTGGCTAGACTTGACTAAAGAAATACAGGAAAGGAAACAAATAACCTGAGTAAGAAACGAGAAGGGCCACATCACAACAGACCCAACTGAAATTAAAAGAATCATATCAGATTATTACGAAATATTGTACTCTAACAAATTTGCAAACCTAGAAGAAATGGATGAATTCCTGGAAAAACACTACCTACCTAAACTAACACATGCAAAAGTAGAACAACTAAATAGACCCATAACAAAAAAAGAGATTGCAATGGTAATAAACTCCCAACAAAAAAAAGCCCTGGCCCGGATGGCTTTACTGCAGAGTTCTACCGAACTTTCAGAGAAGAGTTAACACCACTACTACTAAAGGTATTTCAAAGCACAGAAAATGACAGAATACTACCTAACTCATTCTATGAAGCCACCATCTCCCTGATACCAAAACCAGGTAAAGACATCACAAAAAAAGAAAATTACAGACCTATATCCCTCATGAACATACATGCAAAAATCCTCAACAAAATTCTAGCCAACAGAATTCAACAACATATCAAAAAAATAATCCACCACGACCAAGTGGGATTTATACCAGGTATGCAAGGCTGGTTTAATATTAGAAAAACCATTAATGTAATCCACCATATAAATAAAACAAAAGACAAAAACCACATGATCTTATCAATTGATGCAGAAACGGCATTTGACAAAGTCCGACACCCATTTATGATAAAAACTCTCACCAAAATAGGAATTGAAGGAAAATTCCTCAACATAATAAAGGGCATCTATGCAAAGCCAACAGCCAACATCACTCTAAATGGAGAGAGCCTGAAAGCATTTCCCTTGAGAACAGGAACCAGACAAGGATGCCCTTTATCACCGCTCTTATTCAACATCGTGCTACAGGTCCTAGCCAGAGCAATTAGGCTAGACAAAGAAATAAAGGGCATCCGGATTGGCAAAGAGGAAGTAAAATTATCTCTATTTGCAGATGACATGATCTTATACACAGAAAACCCTAAGGAATCCTCCAGAAAACTACTGAAACTAATAGAAGAGTTTGGCAGAGTCTCAGGTTATAAGATAAACATACAAAAATCATTTGGATTCCTCTACATCAACAAAAAGAACATCGAAGAGGAAATAACCAAATCAATACCATTCACAGTAGCCTCCAAGAACATAAAAGACTTAGGAATAAATCTTACCAAGAATGTAAAAGACCTATACAAAGAAAACTACAAAGCTCTACTACAAGAAATTAAAAAGGACATACTTAAGTGGAAAAACATACCTTGCTCGTGGATAGGAAAACTTAACATAGTAAAAATGTCTATTCTACCAAAAGCCATCTATACATACAATGCACTTCCGATCCAAATTCCAATGTCATTTTTTAATGTGATAGAGAATCAAATCACCAACTTCATATGGAAGGGAAAGAAGCCTCGGATAAGCAAAGCATTACTGAAAAAGAAGAAGAAAGTGGGAGGCCTCACTTTACCTGATTTCAGAACCTATTATACATCCACCGTAGTCAAAACAGTCTGGTACTGGTACAACAACAGATACATAGACCAGCGGAACAGAATTGAGAACCCAGATATAAATCCATCCACATATGAGCAGCTGGTATTTGACAAAGGCCCAGTGTCAGTTAATTGGGGAGAAGATAGTCTTTTTAACAAATGGTGCTGGCATAACTGGATATCCATTTGCAAAAAAATAAAACAGGACCCATACCTCACGCCATGCACAAAAACTAACTCCAAGTGGATCAAAGACCTAAACATAAACACTAAAACGATAAAGATCATGGAAGAAAAAATAGGGACAACCTTAGGAGCCCTAATACAAGGCATAAACAGAATACAAAACATTACCAAAAATGACGAAGAGAAACCAGATAACTGGGAGCTCCTAAAGATCAAACACCTATGCTCATCTAAAGACTTCACCAAAACAGTAAAAAGACCACCTACAGATTGGGAAAGAATTTTCAGCTATGACATCTCCAACCAGCGCCTGATCTCTAAAATCTATATGATTCTGTCAAAACTCAACCACAAAAAGACAAACAACCCAATCAAGAAGTGGGCAAAGGATATGAACACACACTTCACTAAAGAAGATATTCAGGCAGCTAACAGATACATGAGAAAATGCTCTCGATCATTAGCCATTAGAGAAATGCAAATTAAAACTACGATGAGATTCCATGTCACTCCAACAAGGCTGGCATTAATCCAAAAAACACAAAATAATAAATGTTGGAAAGGCTGCAGAGAGATTGGAACTCTTATACACTGCTGGTGGGAATGTAAAATGGTACAACCACTTTGGAAATCTATCTGGCATTATCTTAAACAGTTAGAAATAGAACTACCATACAACCCAGAAATTCCAGTCCTCGGAATATACCCTAGAGAAATAAGAGCCTTCACACAAACAGATATATGCACACCCATATTTATTGCAGCTCAGTTTACAATAGCAAAAAGCTGGAAGCAACCAAGGTGTCCATCAACGGATGAATGGTTAAATAAATTGTGGTATATTCACACAATGGAATACTATGCATCGATAAAGAACAGTGACAAATCTGTGAAACATTTCATAACATGGAGGAACCTGGAAGGCATTATGCTGAGTGAAATTAGTCAGAGGTAAAAGGACAAATATTGTATAAGACCACTATTATAAGATCTTGAGAAATAGTATAAACTGAGAAGAACACATACTTTTGTGGTTACGGGGGGGGGAAGGAGGGAGGGTGGGAGAGGGTTTTTTACTGATTAATTAGTAGATAAGAACCACTTTAGGTGAAGGGAAGGACAATACTCAATACATGGAAGGTCAGCTCAACTGGACTGGACCAAAAGCAAAGAAGTTTCCGGGACAAATTGAATGCTTCAAAGGTCAGCGGAGCAAGGGCGGGGGTTTGGGGACCATGGTTTAAGGGGACTTCTAAGTCAATTGGCAAAATAATTCTATTATGAAAACATTCTGCATCCCACTTTGAAGTGTGGTGTCTGGGGTCTTAAATGCTAACAAGCGGCCATCTAAGATGCATCAATTGGTCTCAACCCACCTGGATCAAAGGAGAATGAAGAACTCCAAGGTCACACGATAACTAAGAGCCCAAGAGACAGAAAGGGCCACATGAACCAGAGACCTACATCATTCTGAGACCAGAAGAACTAGTTGGTGCCCGGCCACAATCGATGACTGCCCTGACAGGGAGCACAACAGAGAACCCCTGAGGGAGCAGGAGATCAGTGGGATGCAGACCCCAAATTCTCACAAAAAGACCATACTTAATGGTCTGACTGAGACTAGAGGAATCCCGGCGGTCATGGTCCCCAAACCTTCTGTTGGCACAGGACAGGAATCATTCCCGAAGACAACTCATCAGACATGAAAGGGACTGGACAGTGGGTAGGAGAGAGATGCTGATGAAGAGTGAGCTATTTATATCAGGCGGACACTTGAGACTGTGTTGGCATCTCCTGTCTGGAGGGGGGATGGGAGGATAGAGAGAGTTGGAAGCTGGCAAAATGGTCACGAAAGGAGAGACTGGAAGGGCTGACTCATTAGGGGGAGAGCAAATGGGAGTACGGAGTAAGGTGTATATAAACTTATATGTGACAGTCTGACTTGATTTGTAAACGTTCACTTGAAGCTCAATAAAAGTTAATAAATAAATAAATAAATGAGACAAAGTCTCTCCATCCTCACTTCTAAGGAGCATCCTGGTTGTACTTCTACCAAGACAGATTTGTTCATTCTTTTGGCAGTCCATGGTACATTCAATATTCTTCTCCAAAACCACAATTCAAAGGTGTCAGTTCTTCTTCGGTCTTCCTTATTCATCGTCCAGCTTTCCCATGCATAGGAGGCGATTGAAAACACCATGGCTTGGGTCAGGTGCACCTTAGTCTTCAAGGTGACATCTTTGCTTTTCAACACTTTAAAGAGGCTTTTGCAGTAGATTTGTCCAATGCAATGCGTCTTTTAATTTCTTGACGGCTGCTTCCATGGGTGTTGACTGTGGATCCAAGTAAAATGAAATCCTTGACAACTTTAATCTTTTCTCCATTTATCATGATGTTGCTTATTGGTCCAGTTGTGAGGATTTTTGTTTTATGTTGAGGTGTAATCCATACTGAAGGCTCTGGTCTTTGATCTTCATCAGCAAGTGCTTCAGGTCCTCTTCACTTTCAATAAGCAAGGTTGTGTCATCTATATAACACAGGTTGTTAATGAGTCTTTCTCCATCTTTATGCCCTGTTCTTCTTCATATAGTCCAGCTTCTTGAATTATTTGTACACCCACACACAAAACTCTATATAAGGAAAATTACATACATGTACATGGATTCTATGCCCTCTGTGAATGTACAACTTAAAACAAGTAACATTAAACAAACAATCCTAAATATATAAACAGCAGAAAAGCAGTATTAAACCAATATATAAATAAACAGCTGGGTAAGTGCTTGACTGAGATGCAAGCACAGTCGGTCAATTAATAAATGTTTACTGAGCATCTACTAGGTGCCAGGCCAGGTTCTGGGCTAGGTTCTGGCAATAAAATGGTGACCAAAACAGACACAGTGCCTGCACACATGGAGCTTTCAAAATAACAAGATAAATACTTAAGTATTTACTAAAAGGTAGTTTGATGAATATAAGTGTACAAAGTGCTGTGAAAGATAATATGCAGAACTGGTGTGGGCATTAGGAATCTAATCTACAATCTGGTCTGGGGTTAGAGAAGCTTTCCTATACAAGTGACATTTAAACTGAGACCTGAAGGATAAGTAAAAATCAAAACCAAACCAGTCGCCATCAAGTTGACTCCAACTCAAGGCAATTCCATTTGTGTTAAAGTGCAACTGTGCTCCATAGAGTTTTCACAATGGCTGATTTTTTGGAAGTAGATTGCCAGCCTTTTCTTTGGAGGTGTCTCTGGTTGGACTCTAACTGCCAACTGTTTGGTTAGCAGCTGAGTGTATTAACTGTTTCACCACCCAGGGATCCCCGAAAAAATAAGCAGGGTTAGACAAATGGCTAGTGAGAAGAGTGCTCTAGGGAGAGGGAACGGTGTATGAGAAGACAGAAGCAACACATTCAAGGAATGCAAGAAGGCCTGTGTGGCTAGAGTGAATCTATGAAAGGGGAAAGGAACTAAGGTGAGGGGTTTGAAGCAATCAGGAAGCAAGGTGATTTTAAATGCTGATTAAGAACAAAGCAAGTAAAAATTATAGGCTCAAAGATTCACAGGGTTGCACTTTGGTGAGAGGCATCTGGGGTCTTAAACTAGCAAGTGGCCATCTAAGATGCATCAACTGGTCTCAACCCACCTGGAGCAAAGAAGAAGGAAGAAGACACGTGGTAAAGATGAGCCCAAGGGATAGGGCCACATAAATCAGAGATTCCACCGGGCTGAGGCCAGAAAAACTAGATGGTGCCTGGCTACCATGGATCACTGCTCTGACAGGGAACACAACAGGGAATCCCTGACGGAGCAGGAGAACAGTGGGATGCAGATCTCAAATTCTGGTAAAAAGACCAGACTTAATGGTCTGAGACTAGAGGGACCCTGGAGATCATGGTACCTGGACCCTTTGTTAGCCCAAGACTGGAACCATTCCCAAAGCCAACTCTTCAGACAGGGATTGGCCTGGACTAGAAGACAGAAAATGATACTGGTTAGGAGTGAGCTTCTTGGCTCAAGGAGACACATGAGACTGTGGGCAACTCCTGTCTGGAGGCGAGATGAGAAGGAAGAGGGAGACAGGAGTTAGTTGAATGGACATGGGGAATACAGGGAGAAGAGGAAGAATGTGCTCTCTCAGGGGGAGGCAGAGTAGCTAGGAATACATAGCAAGGTGTATATAACTTTTTGTATGAGAGACTGACTTGATTTGTAAACTTTCGCTTAAAGCACAATAAATAAACATTAAAAAAAAGATTCATAGGGTTGTAAGGAACTTTAAAGGTCATCTAGTTCAGCCACTGGAACCCTGGTGGCACAGTAGTTAAGAGCTCAGCTGCTAACCAAGAGATTGCCATTTTGAATCCACCAGCCGCTCCTTGGAAACACCATGGGGCAGTTCTACCCTGTCCTATAGGGTCGCTACAAGTTGGAATCGACTCGACAGCAATGGGTTTGGGTTTTTAGTTCAACCACTCAGATGATGCTGGAATCCTCTCTGCTCATTCCCTACCACTGGATCATGACAGATGAAAGGCTAGAAACGGTCACAGGGGTCTGGTGTAAGGGAGCAAGTGAAGTGCCCAAGGGGCAAGGCAAGAGAATTCTTGGTTCCATTTCTCTAAGATCAGAGTATGAGTTGGAGCTCTCCCTCTGGTCATCCGGCCTATTGATGTGACGACAACCCCACAGGATCAGTCAAGGAGTGCATAACAACCATTCATGTTTATTAACCATAGGCTGGTGGGAAGATAATTACTTTGAGCAGGTGTCAGGGAGGTTGGTTTGTTCAAGAGGGTCTGGCTAGTTTGCAGTCATGACAGAGAAACCTACTGTGAAGAGCTGAGCAAGGCAGCATGTGTGCCAGCCAAAGGACAGTAAAGCCACAGCGAGAACCACCCAGAGGAGCTCTGGTCCATTTACTGCATAGGTGGAATTTGTTCATCATTATTGGAGCAGCTGCCTCTTTCTGTGCTACAGGCAGAACAAGGAGGCTACTCCTTGGTGATATAAGCCAATGAAACATTTATGTTTTTATGGCACTGACGAAACCTGGCCCCTTCTTCACTTTATTTTCTTGCTTCACACTGCATGGCAGTGTGCTCAGGAAAACTCCCATCTTCACGTCATTATGATCATTAATCAGCATTTAGTAAGCACCCCACATTATGAAGCACCCTGTTGTGGCTCAGGATACAAGGAAGTGGATGTCTCTGCCCTTAAGGGGCTCACACAGAGAGAACATGCACCAGAAGATGAACCATAACCTCAGGTACCAAATGGACATACAGGAAAGAGCTAGGCTTTTGTGGCGGGCTGGACCACTGTGGAGTAGGCTAACTTCCAAAGCGTTCTGAGGAGCTGACACTTGATCTGGGTGTCACATAGGAATCAGGTGTGATGAGGAGGTGGGAAAGCACAGAGATATCAGAGGAACAGTGTTAGATCAAGGGCTTCTAACAAAGGAGTAATGGGAAATCAGGTTTGAAAGGTAAAGGAAATCATTAAAGTCCCTGATGGTAGGCTGAGGAGCTTTAAGTTTATCCTGGAGACTGTGAGAAGTCACTGAGGGTTTGTGAGCAAGAGTATCAGGATGATTATCCTGGTTGGAAAGTACAGAATAATTTGAATGGGGAAAAGAAAAAAAGCAAGGTAGCCAGGAGATGAGCATAACTTTTACATTTTTCTTCTCTTTTTGTGCTGCACTGGAAAGCTGGACTGCAGATTTTTTTTTTAACCTACCATGAAAGTTCAAAGAAAAGAGAACAAAAATTTTGTTTGTAGTGATAGGGGTTTGGGATTTAAAAGGCCAAAAAAAGACTACTATAAAAGAACAATAGAGAATCTAGAGTTTGAGGAAATTGACCTCAGAGTGCATGATACAGGGTGGGGTTTCATGCAGACTAGAAAGAAATTCCTCTGGGCGGTGGATGTGCAAGAGAAACAGTTTGCATGGCCTGGAACAGGGGAAACCAAGCCTTAATCCCTGGCAGCACCTGAGGAGGGAGTATCACCCTAGAGAACACTGGCCACGTGATGCATCTAGAAGACAGGACCCCAGTCAGCAGAATCATAGCCTCACAAAAGATTCCTGTGAGGCAAAGATGAAGAGCAGTTAGTCAGTCCTTGGACTGAGGGATGGTACAAATAATCGGGAGAGCAGGTATCTCAGGGATAACCAAGAATTCAAAGCCCTCTCCAATGTCATGGCAAAGTATAAGATCCTGAAATCACAACTCAAACCTGAAGATGAGGAAAAAATGATGTTAAATTTCCTACCAGTCAGATGGGATAGGAGTAGATAATTGGAGTTCCTACACACGAGTTTATATATTGAGTCATATATGCTATAAGGCTACAGTTTAAGTGTGAAAGGATGAAACCCTAGACTAGAATGATAGCAATGAGACGACAAAGACATGAAAGCCCTAGAGATGTTAAGAAGGATTAAAAGAACTTGATCTACTACCCACAGTCTACAAAAAATCCAGGACACACTGAGAATGCAGAAAGTTTCTCCTTGCCTCTGTCATTCTCTACCCATAGGCATACCTACAGGAAACACCAAGTAAATGCTTTGTAAGTTATTCTCAGCATCCATAAGTTATGATGAAATGCAAACTTAAAAAGATATATTCTCTCCCCAAGGCTGTATGTTAGTATTCAAGTGGACAGGGTAATAAAAAATAATTTTTTGAAGATGAAATTTAGTCACTGAGTTTTCACTTCATGCCAGGTATGGTGGGTACTGACAATAACAAGGCTAGTAAATTTTGGTTCCTTCCTTGAGGCATTCAGTCTAGTGAGAGGAATGGATATGCCAACAAATAATTACACTCCCCTGTGCCGTGCTATAGGTCCCTGGGTGACTCAAGCGGTTTGCAATTGGCTGCTAACCTAAAGGTTGGCTGTCCAAACCCATCCAGCAGCACCATGGAAGAAAGGTCTGGCAATCTGCTTCCACAGAAGATTGCAGCCAAGAAAGTCCTATGGAACAGTTCTACTCTGCAACACACAGGGTGGCGACGAGTTGGAAACAACTAGACGGCAATGGGTTTGGTTTTTTGTGATGTGTCATAACAGAGCTGTAAATAAATGCTCTAGAAGTACAGGGGATCAAGTAACAATCTCTGCCTCAGGAAACTGGAGAAGGCTTTACAAAGAAGTGACATTTAAGTGGGTTTTACAGGATGAGTAGGAGCTCAACATTTGGATAAGAAGAAGAGCATTCCAGATAGTAGGAACAGAATGCACAAGGCATGGAGGCATAAAAGAACCAATGAGTCTGGGATAGGAGGAAGGGTGGCGCAAAAGGAGGTGACAGGAAATGAGCCTCCCAGTATTTTCACTAGATTAATTAAATTACAAGGATCACGTAAGTGATTTTGCAAATTCACAAATAGTTAAGGAGTTATCGCCAAGCCTCTGAATTTAGATTCACAGGGTTAAGATGAAACAACAAAGATGGAAACACAATTACACTTAGTCAAAAAGATGTTCTACCTGGAATTGGCCCCTACGATCTTCAGCCAAGGGTAGGCCACCCACATGATGAACACTGGAAGGGTAGCCATTCATATACTGACCCCAAAGGACTTCTGATGTACACCAAAGGGAAGAAGTCGCATGTCACATGTCACCTGGTGTATGGTCCTGTGCTGCAGACTCCTGAAGAATTACAGGAACACTTATCAACCGTCAGAAAACCTAACAGCCTCAGGCAAAACTTCATCTTTGTCTCTGGTTTTCTCTTTGAGAGTCTGTCACTAAAAGCACTAGCACCTTTCCCTTCCTTAATAATGTGCTATCTCGTAGCTTTCTTCACCTATCAAGTGAGCAACTTTCAGGAAAAACACTTCAGTTTAACACCATATTCCAGGAGTAGGGATAAAGCCTGAGAACTCAGGGGTGCATATCTGCACAGCGCTTCATGCATTCCTGTGCCAGGGATAACTTGTCTTTAGGCCCTACTCCTTCCCTGTCTTTGACCCCGAAGAGACAGGCAGTGTGGACGAGGGTAAAACTAGCCTACTGTGACGGTTACTGTTATGTGTCAACTTGGCTAGGCTATGATTCTCAGTGGTTTGGCAGAAACTATGTAATCACCTTCCATTTTGTGATGTGAGCAGTCAATCAGCTGAACAGGGAGTTTTCTTGGGAGTATGGCCTGCTTTCAGTATATAAATCGGTATTCTGGCAAAGCTCCCTCTCCTTTCCTGATCTTGTACTCTTCTCATCGCCTGACCTCTGGTTCTTGGGATGTAGCCTTCAGAAGTCTCTGGCTTGTTATCTGACCTGCAAATTTTGGATTTGCCAACCCCTACAGCCCCATGAGTCAGCTGAAGCCTTCAGCCTGCCACCTGACCTGCAGGTTTTGGGTTCATCAGCCCCTACAATCAAGTGACCCAACAGAGGTCTTCAGATAGCCACCACAACTGAGTAAATCATTTCCTTGAAGTAAATTTCTCTAGATATATGTTTACATATGCTTCACTGGTTTCGCTCCTCTAGAGAACCCAGACTAAGACACCTGCTAAGATTAGTATATCTTTAATCCATGGCAACTTTATGTAAAATATGCTATAAGAAGAAAACACCCCCAAAACTCCAGAGGGTTTTTTCCTAATAATGTACCTCAAGATTTATTGAAATGTCTGAATCCCATTTTCAGCACACTGTTTTAGATTGCAAATCTACAGGTTATATATTTTGTGATGTATTTCTGATAGAATTCATAGATCAGGGAAGAAAAACCATTATTGATACATTCTTTGAAGGTGAAGGGAGGATCTTTGAAAACTGACTTCAACCAAAAAAAAAAAGTAATTTGGTTTTAATCTTCAAATAAAAAGTGTATTCGATTTTGAAAAACAATCATTGAGACTCACATTTTTATGTTTAATAATAACCACCTTGAAATTGGTCTGCCTCAGAGGACAGCACGATTCTGAGCTATCTTAGCATGAATGATTTACGACATTCACAAACTTGGCAACTACATCAGTTTTCCTAAACCTGGCACCCAACACCACCTGCATGTTGAGTGAAGATTTATGATTTATAAAACTCACCTCATTATGCAGAAGTACATGAATTCTCTTCTTTGTGCAGTCTATAACTCCCAAGACAGATGAGAAGGCAGGTATGTCTAAGAATTTATGGTTCTCTCCTGCTAAAGCTGAAGTTTTAGAGAAAAACTTAAAAAATAACTGGCCCTTTGGAGAAAAATAGCTTTAGCTAACCATTACACCCGCAAATGATGAAACAACTACAGCCCACCATTATATTTTACACGAACAAAGAAGCTAACTATGAAAGTCACTTTAATCACAGCACTGAACTATGTCTACATTTTGAATGCTGCAGTAATAGAACTGAAGTGACTCTATGGAAATATCAAGCACTCTGTCAGTTTAATTTTTCCCTCACTTTGGTGTGTGTCTGAGTCTGCCTGCTGAGATTTCCCATCAAGTAGCCCAGCCAGATCTGCAGGCATAGACTTCAGCAAAGACAACTGAATACCTTGTTGGGACCAATGGCTTCCAGGGTATACCCACCGAGTGAAGAAACGCAAGTGCTGAGTAGGATTCAGAAATGAAGCTTTTTTTCAAAGATGTTTTAGAAATGCAGCAAGTCTCTCCACACACGCTGCAAAAAATCGAGAGCACAGAAGGTTCAATCGAACAAATTTATGTATCTCAAGAAAGAATAAGATATATAAACAGTTGTTTAAAATGACAAGCATGGGACCAGGCTGACATGCAGAAATCTTTAAACAAGATAATCCTAAGTGAAAAAAGCAGAACACAAAAATGGTAAGCACCCATGTGGACTGGAAAAAGGTAAGGTTGGTGTTTCAGGTTAGAGATTCTCAATAATATAAAAACCAAAAAACCTATTGCCATCAAGTCAATTCTGACTCAGAACAACCTATAGGACAAAGGAGAGCTGCCCCATAGGATTTCCAAGGAGTGGCTGACAGATTCAAACTGCTGACTTTTTGGTTAGCAGCCATAGCACTTAACCCTGGGCCATCAGGACTCCCAACGACATAAAGTTGAGTGAGAAACAGTAAAACTCTAAATAATTCATTTTCAAATTTCCCTATCAGGAAATGCTCTTTAATCTAAGAAGTACCCTGTCCTTCCCTGGTCTGAAGTATTCCACCCTCTTTGGCCTTTGAAAGTGTAGAACACCAGTACTTGAATACCTAAATTCACAGGGGAAAAAAAAAAATGTTGCCATCGAATCAACTCCAATTCATGGTGACCCCACATATCACAGAGTAGAACTGCTCCATAGGGTTTTCTTGGCTGTAATCTTTTAATCTTTACAGAACCAGATTATCAGGCCTTTTTTCCAAGGTGTTGCTAGGGTGGTTCAAACTGCCAACCTTTAGCTTAGTCACCACATGCAACATCTGTGCCACCCAGGGACTACAAATCCACAGAAGTAGGCTGAAAATGTAAACTACTTTAAGTCTTCAATTAGGAGTTGGAAAATTACTTGAAGAAATGTGGGAAAACCCCTTCCAGCTTATTAGTATCTAAATATAGATTTAGGAAGATTATTCTTATACTGTTAGTCCCTTGATTTCTCAAATATATTTAGGATTTGCCCAGTTCTGACTTCGTGCTTTAATAATGCCTTATGTCTGCCTGTGCCAGGGTGGTTGCTCTAACTTACAGAAATGATGCCATACTCACAAAATGGTGTTCTAGGGCAAGAGAGCAATATCAAAGAACCACAAGATATGCGCTAGGAGAAGTGAAGTCTCTTTGGCAATTGGGAATATATTGGAAAGCAGAGCAGATGCACAGATAGACCCCAGAGAAGAATTACATTTGGGTTCGGGGACGTGGTTACCACTTCTAACTAAGCTACCTGTTGAAACTTCGCCACTGAAACACAGATGCTGTTCTCCTGCATCTCCAGAAACTCTGGGAGCTGGTGTTCTGTTGGCTGCGTTTAATCCTGAGAGTGATCTCCCTATCTCAGGTCAGGCAATCATGCTATAAGAGAATGAGAGAAAAGTGGGCCAGCACGCCTCACACACACACATCCCACATAACAACCAAGGCCACAGGAGACTTCCTTCCGCAAAGCTACTTGGAGGCACAGAGCCCAGTCAAGGTGGCCTCATCCACTGCCTCTGTGGAGTTGCCTCTGTATTTTGCCAGTATTAGTGACAGTTCATTAATCTACAGTGGAAGAAAGGCATCATGAGACCCTCAGCAGCTATAATGTCCACAGTTCCCCTTCTTCCCTGAAGAAGTGGTCACAGCACTCCTTCCAGGTAAACTAGCTTGCTTTGGGTCATGTCACACACAGCACTCCCCAACCACAAGAATTTGGCACCCAAACCAAAGGCTGGGCCTATGATCTGAACCAGTGACCCTAGAGAGAGCTTGGTACAAGAACTCTGTTCAGTAAATGCACTTCATAGGGGATGGAGCCAAGCCAAATAGAGAAAGGATTCAAGGGTGGTGCAAGCAGCCCAGAGTAGACTTGCAGGACAGGAGGAAAATATTCAAATGTCCGATTTATATTTATCTTTTTATTTTTATATATGTTTAATAACATTTATCGTATCTCAATACTATATACAGTCTACAGATACATAAATACATAATATAAAGTATGTTCTCAAATATTTTTCTAACAGGGATGCATACTGAAAAAGTTTGGAGATAAGAAGACACCAGTTGTGTGGATTGTTTCTAAATAAAGTGTGGCCTTTAATGCCTATCCTCCATCTGAATCCCCTGTGGAACTTGTTAAACACACAGATTCCTTGGCCCCACCTCATACCTACAGGGCCTAAATCTCTGGGTATGAGGCAGTGGGGATCTCTACGTTTAAAGAGCTTAATTCTGATGCTTCCTCAAGTTTGGAAACCACTGCGGTAGAATTACAGAAGTAGACACGATGAAGCTAAGCTATGAAAGAGGCAGTCAGTACAGATGGAATACCAGCAACCTGTTTCTGAAGAAGGCAGATAACTGGCCATTATAGCTCCTGTTGGGGCCTGACCAAGGAGAAGGAGCCACTCTCACTGTTCTTCCAGAACTCTGGCTCTGTGGACATTAAGACAATGCCTGTATTTCTCCAACTAGCCTTCATTACCCTTGGAAACTCTATGGGGCAGTTCTACTCTGTCCTATAGGGTTACTATCAGTCAGAATTGACTTGATGGCAATGGGTTTCTTTTTTTTCTTTTAATGCTAGTCAAGAATAAATTAAAATTCTGGCCCTTTAAACTAAGAAATTCAGAAATGACTCCTGTATCCTTCCAAATTAAATATTAAATGGATCTTCATGAAGAACAAAGCTCTGGTTTTGCCAGCCCCACCCCCTCCTCAGATGAGGGTTTCCTACACAGGGTCACTGACCTACCCGAGTCAACTGTTTTTCAAAGCTGGATGAAATTTCATGGCAAGGTTAACTGACTGCTTTCTACCCTGTGCAATGAGACTACATTATCCCTGATGTAAACGCCCTATCTAATCAAAGTGACATCTTATCTTGTTTTATTGCTGCCTTTTCTTTCAAAGCCATCCTCTATTTCTCTTTTCAGAAGGAGTGCAGGTCGGTGGGCTACCAGGCATTCAGTGTAAAGTGAAATCTGCTAATTGTTGCCACCCCTTGGAACAGAGACCCATGAACACTTTGCTGCCCAGTTGATTTTGACTTGTAGCTACCCTATAGGACAGAGTAGGGCTGTCCATAGGGTTTCCAAGGAGCACTGGGTCGATTCAAAATGCCAACCTTTTGGTTAGGAGCCAAATTCTTAACTATTACTGCCACCAGCGTTTCGTGGGGACCGAGACATCACCTGACATAATACTTCCTAGGTTTCACTGGGGCAAGCTCTGTTGAATCAGGCTAGAACCTACAGCAGTGTAGGTTCTGGGGTCAGACAGCCTAGCTTCAAATTCTGGCTTTGACATTCAATTGCTACGTGACTCATACAACATACTTAACCACACCAAGCCTCGCTTTCCATATCTGCAAAATGGGAGTACCAATCATATTTACTTGAGACCATTACTGTGATCATTCTATTACATAACACATATAAAGCATTTAGGACAGTGTGTGGCACCCAAGTAAACACTCCAAACCTATCCAATTACTATCCTAATGACAATTCCCATTAATGGCTGGGAGTTAAATTCTTAAAAGTTGAAATTAGTTACTTGTCTTCAAATACACAAAAATAACAATCATGCTAGCTAAAATATTATTAAAAACATAGTGTATGCAGGTATTGACAGCCACCTGTTGTTTGGTACCCATATGGAAATTACGTGCCAACTCCTTCCACTTCCCAGTGTGACACTGAGATGACAAAAGAGAACTGAGACATATAGTACTGTGCAGTATGATAAAGAATTATACCGCCTGGTTCTGGATTTGTCCATTCTTATTCATTTGCACCCTCATTTCCCTTATTTTTTAGACTCAGGCTCATTCCTTCAAGCCATGAGGCTACAGGTTATATTAATTTGAAAGGCAGTCCAGAAGCCTGTCCTTCACACTGGCAAATATAATTAAGTCCCCATGCTCTGGCTCCTGCTCTGAAATGAGTATCTAAAGCTACCACATCCCCCTTGTGGTCATGAAGAGTATTTTCAAGGTCCCTGGCTGGAAACCACCAGGAATATCAATTTTACATGTACCCACAGAAGCATAGCCTCAGACACTCTTTACCTAATACCATCTGATTCCAGGATTAACACTTTGTGGCTTTTTAAGAGGAAGCAAAACAAACTCTTAAGAGAACCAGGTGAGAGAAGAGGAAAGTAAGGAGGAAGCGGTTACGCCAGCTACTTCAACCTGCCCTCCTTCCTGTCATACATAACTTAAGGATGTAAAGTTTTCCATTTGTATCTTACTTCAATGCTTAGTACTACCTGTCATTCCTATGTTGTCAGGGTTGTATCCTTTCACCATATTTATTCACTCTGTATATGCTGAACAAATAATCCAAGAAGATGGACTATATGAAGAATGGGCATCAGGACTGGAGGAAGACTCATCAACAACCTGCGATATGCAGATGGCACAACCTTGCTTGCTGAACATGAAGAGGACTTAAAGCACTTACTGATGAAGATCAAAGACTACAGCCTTCGGTATGGTTTATACCTCAACATAAAGAAAACAAAAATCCTCACAACTGGACCAATAAGCAACATCAGGATAAATGGAGAAAACACTGAAGTTGTCAAGGATTTCATTTTACTTGGATTCACAATCAACATCCATGGAAGCAGCAGTCAAGAAATCAAACGACATACATATTTGTCCAATCTGCTGCAAAAGGCCTGTTTAAAGTGTTCAAAAGCAAAGATGTCACTGTGAGGACTAAGGTGTGCTTGACCCAAGCCATGGTATTTTCAATTGCCTCATAACATGCAAAAGGTGGGTAATGAATAAGACCGAAGAATTGATGTCTTTGAGTTACGGTACTGGCGAAGACTATTGAATATATACCATGGACTGCCAGAAGAACTAACAAATCTCTTGGAAGAAGTACAGCCAGAATGCCCCTTAGAAGAGAGAATGGCATGACTTTGTCTCAGATACTTTGGGCATGTTACCAGGAGGAATCAGTACCTGGAGAAGGACATCATGCTTGGTAAAGTAGAGGGTAAGCAGAAAAGAGGAAGACCCTCAAAGAGATGGACTGACGCAATGACTGCAACACTGGGCTCACATAGCAATGACTGTAAGGATGGCGCAGGACAGGGCAGTGTTTAGTGCTGTTGTATATACAGTGACTATGAATTAGAACTCACTGTACAGCACCAAACAGCAACACTGTCTTAGAATATAAATATCCACAAACGGGAGTCGTTAGCCTGTAACTCTGACCTAGGGCAAGCCTACCTCTGAGCAACTGGTTGTAGTTGTTAGGTACCATCCAGTCGGTTCCAACTGAAAGCAACTCTACATACACAGAACAGAACGAAACACTGCCCAGTCCTGCACCATCCTCCTGACTGTTGCCATGCTTAAGCCCACCGTTGCAGCCACTGTGTCAATCCCTCTCTTTGAGGGTCTTTCTCTTTTTTTCTGACCCTCTACTTTACCAAGCATGATATTCTTCTCCAGGGACTGATCCTTCCTGGTAACATGTCCAAAGTACGTGAGTTGAGGTCTCGACAACCTTTCTTCTAAGGGGCATTCTGGTTGCACTTCTTTGAAACATATTTATTAGTTCTTCTGGCAGTCCATGGTATATGCAATATTCTCCCCCAAAACCATAATTCAAATACCCTGTATTACTGTAAACAGACTACTAAGAATAATATAATAAAACAAAGCAGTTAGCATTTAAAAAAGTTTGCATAGGCTTTTTATTTCTTTTAGAATCTGCGTAATTTATAACCGCTGTTACGTTTTACTTTTGTTTCTTACTCGCACTTTCATTCTCCTCAGAATGTAAACTCTGTCGTCTTTCTCTCCCAACCTTCCCCGCCCCCCGAATTCCTTCACAATTCCTCACACAGTGGCGATCATTCAATAAGACAGATTTTTCTGAAGGAACAGGTAGGGGACTAGAGCATTTTTCTCTTTTGAAAGAGAACTTTAAGGACAAATTGCTTCATCTCCAAAATCAAGCTCAATCTCATCTGCCATCTCATCAGTTTAGTTCATGTATTCCTTTCATTGTATTCCCACAACCTACCTAGAACACATGGCAGGCACTCCAGCGCATATTTGTTGAATTCTATCCTTTTCTTAAACGTCTGAAACTGGTCACAGCGCGCAGAGTGGCCACTGACAACTCCTTGTTAGAGAACCCACAACCTCTGTTGCTAGCAACCAACCCAAGGTTTGAGAAGGGCGAGAAGAACCTCAGATAGATGCGGCACACCCAGCTGGGAAGAGCCCGAGCTCTGATATTTTTTTTCATGATGGTTTGCACGATGATTAGCTTAACGCGACCCAGTGGTCTGTGCGAACAAAAAGCTGCTTTAGTAGTTCGCAACTCGAGATCTTTGTGGTAGAACACAGCACGAATTTGTCTAAGGACAAAACATTCAGGTGTACTCAAGTTACTGCAATAGCACCCGGCAGCCAAAAAACCGACAAAGGGTGGGGGAAAGCAACAAACGTTCTACGCCTGAAATTTATACTGAACAAAGCCCTGGGACAAAATGGCGTCCTCCGGAAGGAGCTGAAACGGGGGTAAAAGATGCACGCGCTCTGGGTGTGCACGCGCCCAGGCTCGCCCCGGGCTACGCTCAGGCCAAACCGGCGTACGCAGGAGCATCCAACGAGCTCTGCAGTTAGTCTCCACCCCCGTTTTCCGACACTCTCTGTGCACATGCGCTCCAGGCCATACTCCGGAAGCCAGATGCGCAGGCGCAACAGGCTCCGCCTCCCACGTACCTGACGCAAGACAACTGTAATCGTTTCGCAATTTATCCCGTGTGACCTTGAGTCTTTCCTGCCACGAAGGACCGGGGCTGTCCGAGGTGCTGCCTTTATACGCCTTCTAGTCCCGTCGTCTCTCAATGAGCCTAGACCCACCGCGAACGGAACGAGCGGTCACACTTTTTGCAGGCATCATGTTGCGGAGAACATTGTTAGTACTCCGTAAATCCGGGAGTGGCGGTTACATAGTCTCTGGACAGGCGGCGCAGGCGGCGCTTCAGCGGAAGAGCGGACCTGCGGGTCGCAGTGACCAACCCCCGCCCCCTACCCCACGTGGTTGGAGGATTCCAGAAGGGTTGCTACCGCCGCGCAGCGCAGCTCCCGGCCGTCCGAGCGACTGTTTGCTGTTCTGTACTCCCTCGTCTAGCCGCCATGCTAAGCGCCAGCCGAGCCGCGGCCGCCCGTCTGGTCGGCGCCGCAGCCTCCCGAGGCTCCACGGTCGCCCGCCACCAGGTGAGGAACTGCTGGGCCTTCCCCGAGGGGCTCATGTCCTCGGGCCTCAGTTCGGTAGGCCGCGGCCTTCGCGGTCACAATACTCGTGCAGAGAGGAGGAGAAAAGGAAGATAATGGGCCGTTTGTAATTAGCGTTGCCGGTTCAATGCCTCATTTGAGGCTTTGACTCCGTGCCTCGCGCCCTGCTGAGTCACACTCCTCGCGTTCAAGTCTCATCCCACGAGATAGCGGGTAGTGGTCCTTAGAGTCCGTTCTGTGGCTGTTGGACACGTTTGTCCATGGGAGCGAGGGCTGCAGTCTTTTGGAAGGGAGCCGCTACTCTGTTTTCACCCAAGGATCTGAGGTTAGCTGTCCTTTCCCGCAAATGCTGTCCTTAACGTAAAGTACAGGGTGTTCAGGGACACTGGCTGTGATGAAACGAATATACAAAGGCATTTAAACAATGAGTGGAAAATCAAGCCCTTGTTTCTTCCGTAGGAGGGTTATAGCTAGTTTAAGAAAGCAAATAAAAATGTTGTTGTTGAGTCGATTCGGAGTCATAGTGACCCTACAGGACAGGGTAGAACTGCCCCATAGAGCTTCCAAGGAGCACCTGGTGGATTTGAACTGCTCACCCTTTGATTAGGAGCCTTAGCCCTGAACCACTATGCCACCAGGGTTTCCTCTGCCTAGTCAGTTGTCCCAAAATCGTTGGTGTAAAATTGTGCTCCTTATTTCAGATGAAAAAAAAAAAACGTGGAATGGTTGCTGGTTATCATCTAATACCAAAAACGTGTCTTGGGAGAACAGGAGTTGTATTTCTCTCTTGCATTCACGTGGGGTTTAAGGAGGGCTGTGAGTAGCCTGAGGTTAGGTTGTAACTAGTGTTTTCTGTCCTGTTTAGAAGCCATTTCTGAAAAATTTTTTTAAGTTGACTCCACAAAACTAATAACCTTAGTCTTTTTAAAGCAGTTGGATGGCAGAGTTACAGGAAGTGTACTGGATAAATCTTAAATCCATGCCTGTAATATGTGCTTATTTAGGGCTTAGATGTTGGTTGTTCGTGACGGTGAAATTGAGAAGCTCCTCAATAGTATTTTACATTACAGTGGTTCTTGACCAACGGCAATTTTGTCCCTCAAGGAACCATTTGGCAATGTCCAGAGACATTTTTTGTTGTCACAAGTTGGGGAGTAGAGGCCAGATACGCTGCTAAACATAAACAGCCCCTCATAAGGAAGATTTGTGTCAAAATATCAGTATTGAGGTTGTGAAGCCCTGTTGTAATGCAATTCAAGACAGCTTTATATCAACTTACTTGGAAAATTTTGTACCGCATTGAAATTTCTTTGTTATTTAGTACCCTAATCCCTTTTGTAGGTGAAACATAGATTTCATTCCACTGTATACATGGTAGTCACACAGCACAAAGAAAGCCTCACAGTTACAAGTGTTCTCTGGAAGAATAATTGGAATAAGCCCAGTTTTCTTAAGTAGTTGATGGCTTATTTTTTTTTTCCTTTTTAGGATAGTTGGAACGGCCTTAGTCATGAGGCTTTTAGAATTGTTTCAAGGCGGGACTATGCGTAAGTGTAACTTCATTTTCTTTGAAAGATAGTTATGTTGAACACCAAACTAGTGGCCATAAATTTGATAAATGTTTTTCAGGAAAGTATACCATCCATGTATGTTTATTTATAGGATATAAAATGTGCTATTATTTTCCATGTCAAGATTTTTTTTACGTATTTCTGCGGCAGTTTTGGAGAGCACTATTATAACGGTAAGCATAACATTGTCTTAAATGCCTTACAGGTCAGAAGCAATCAAGGGAGCAGTTGTTGGTATTGATTTGGGTACTACCAACTCCTGTGTAGCAGTTATGGAAGGGAAACAAGCAAAGGTGAGCATGAATGATACCTGATGACTCTCCAGTTTGTACCTTAAAAGCTGCCTTTAGTTTATTAAAGACTCATCATGGTGAACGTTTTGTGCTTAATTACATGATGCTGACTACTGAATGGATTTGATTTCCAGGGTAGCATTTGTATCTCCTGGTATGGAGGTGGGACTGTAAGTTGACTGTTGGGTCTTGTTAGGATGACTTGCACTGTTGATTACTCCTGTAATCAGAATCTTGAATTCTTGTAAGTTAGTCAAGCTGGCTGCAGAAATAGGCTAGAAGCACGTGGAGCTCCAGGGATACCATGAGCTACATCCTAAACTAAAGCATGTTCTTAGGTGCTGTCTATTGTCTACAATAAAAAACCAAAACCTGTTGCCGTTGAGTCAATTCCAACTGATAGTGACCTTATAGGCCAGAGTAGAACTGCCCTATACGGTTTCCAAGGAGTGCCTGGTAGATTCAAACTGCTGACCTTTCGGTTAGCAGCCGTAGCTCTTAACCACTATGCCACTAGGATTTCCTTTGCCTACAATAGTAGGTATTTATTGTGTTAGCACTCGTAGAGAAGTAAAGCATGCCCGTTAGTACTTTTCTTGAGCGTTTGTTTTGCTATTTGGGGTCTATTTTATGTCTTAAACTTTCGATGCAAAGACACGAGCGATAACTGGAACTTCATTTCCTGTCTCACCTTGGATGTTTTAGGTGCTGGAGAATGCCGAAGGTGCCAGAACAACCCCTTCAGTTGTGGCCTTTACAGCAGATGGTGAACGACTTGTCGGCATGCCGGCCAAGCGGCAGGCTGTCACCAACCCAAACAACACCTTCTATGCCACCAAGCGTCTCATTGGCCGCCGATACGATGACCCTGAAGTACAGAAAGACATGTGAGTGATAGCAAAAACGTAGTTTGTAAGGGCCACACAGAACAATCATTGAGCACTTTGATCAGGATCCCTGGGTATAAACCTTGCCCCTGCTAAAAGGGTGTTTCATTTGAAAAATAATTCAGTTCTGCATTCACAAATTAGTCTTTGCTATATTAACATGACTATTTGAAGATTTGACTAAGTGTTTCTGGGCTGTGTAATTTGGTGTTGAACGCATAAGTAAGGCAGGTAGCAGCATAGGTGCTATCAGGTGTTGATATCTATGTAGAAAAACAAACTTGGGGAGGTGGTCTGCCTTCCCAATTAAATATATTGCAAGTGTAGGTAGAGACCCCTGTTGTGTAAATCCTGTTTTGCGGGAAGTAAAGATGGAAGCTTGCATGTTGCTATGATGCTGAACAGGTTTCAGTAGAGGTTGCAGACTAAGATGGACTAGGAAGAGAGACCTGGCAATCTACTTCCAAAAATCAGCCAATGAAAACCCAATAATGGATCACAACAGCCGTATCCCCCCAGCTGATCGTAGGGGTGGTGCAGGACTGGGCAGCATTTTCTTCCGTTGTGCATGAGAGCCCCATGGGTTAGGGGCTGACTCAGTGTCGGCTAACAATGACAATTTTCAGGTTTTATCAGAATGTTTTCACATGTTAGTGATTACATTCTAAGAGTTTTCATTAAATGAATTTCTAAAGTTCTCGTTTGTTGGCCAGGGTCTCTTGAGTGGAGGATGGACATTCATGACTTAATGGTAACCTTGGTGTGATTGGTTGCACTGGCAAGCTTTTTCAAATGCAGTGTTTATGTTTTTTCAGTAAAAATGTTCCGTTTAAAATTGTCCGTTCCTCCAATGGTGATGCCTGGGTTGAAGCACACGGAAAACTCTATTCTCCAAGTCAGATCGGAGCATTTGTGTTGATGAAGATGAAGGAGACTGCAGGTGAGTAGAGTTGAGTTTACATTTGGGGGAGTTCAAAGAATTCAGTGATTCTTCTGATCACTAGCTTGCATACCCTAATGTCCCTTAGATGAGCCTGTGGTGTCTTTTGTACAGAACACTTAGGAATGGCAAAACTCTTCATACTTTTCCTCCAGATTGAATTTATCTTTAAGTTTTCCTGTAGTTGCTCCCACTCCCCCCGCCTGTGGGGGAGGTAGTGTTCTTTATTGAAAGCCAGAACCACTACACAGAGCTCTTGTTTCTGTTGGGTAAAATTTAGATCTTCCCATTTGAAGAAACTAGTGACCATTTAAAGTCTGACCGTAGGTCATCTATGATGAAAGGCATTTCTGAGCTTGTGCTCATGTTTGCTAGTTTGATCAGTCTTTATTAAAATGTTAAAGATGAGATCTAGGGTTTTCAACCAGCTTTATAGTGTTTTCTCAAAAGATCTCTATGTGTTAGGTCACATGCTGAAGAACCAAAGAGTGTTTGTTGTCTGTGGCTCCAAAAAAGAGTGATACAGTTGTTAGGCTTTATTAATAATTCTTTTGTCTACTTTATCTAACAAAATACCATGGTTTAATTTTATTTTTTTGTTTTCCAGAAAATTATTTGGGGCATGCAGCAAAAAATGCTGTTATCACAGTCCCAGCTTATTTCAATGACTCTCAGAGACAGGTGAGGTCAATTAGTATTCTTACTCATGAAAATTAATAGTACTTGGGAAACAAGGCTGGGAAAATGCTATTTTTTTTCTTTGTTTTCTATAGGCCACTAAGGATGCTGGCCAGATATCTGGACTAAATGTGCTTCGAGTGATTAATGAACCCACAGCTGCTGCTCTGGCCTATGGTCTAGACAAGTCTGAAGATAAAATGTAAGTTTGTACAGTAAATTCAACCTGAATGTGTGAAAGCAAGTTTGTGGAGTCATGAAACTTAGCCTCAATTTTTGTTTTGATTTATTTGTTGTTGAGCTTTGTACTAAAGTGAAAATGTACTGCTTTGATTTTTGAGGTCATTTTTCATTCATTTGAAGATGATTTATTTTAAATAGTTGTTCTTGGCTGCTTTGGTATGGATGTTAGCAAGTGTTCATCTAAAAATGTTGAGTGTAGTCCATTTTATTGCTTTAAAAAAATGAATGTCAATGAGATCCCATGTTTAACAAGGCTGGCATTAATCCAAAAAATACAAAATAATAAATGTTGGAGAGTTGTGGAGAGACTGGAACACGGGTACACTGCTGGTGGGAATGTAAAATGGTACAACCACTTTGGAAATCAATTTGGCGCTTCCTTAAAAAACTAGAAGTAAAATTACCATACAATCCAGCCATCCCACTCCTTGGAATATATCCTAGAGAAAAGAGCCTTTACACGAACAGATAGATGCACACCCACGTTCATTGCAGCACTGTTTACAATAGCAAAAAGATGGAAGCAACCAAGGTGCCCATCAACGGATGAGTGGATAAATAAATTATGATGTATTCACACAATGGAATACTATGTATTGATAAAGAACAACGGTGAATCCGTGAAACATTTCATAACATGGAGGAATCTGGAAGGCATTATGCTGAGTGAAATTAGTTGCAAAAGGACAAATATTCTATGAGACCATTATTATAAAAACTTAAGGGATACTTTAAATGCAGACGAAAATATACTTTGATGGTTACAAGAGTGGGGAGGAAGGAAGGGAGGAGGGTATTCACTAGATAGTAGAGAACTGTTTTAGATGAGAGAAAGACAACACACAGGAGAGGTCAGCACAACTGGACTAAACCAAAAGCAGTTTCCTGAATAAACGGAACACTTTGAAGGGCCGGGGGTTTGGGGACCATGGTTTCAGGGGCCATCTAGGTCAATTGGCATAATAAAATCTATTAAGAAACAGTCTGCATCCCACTTTGGAGAGTGGCATCTGGGGTCTTAACGCTAGCAAGAGGCCATCTAAGATGCATCAATGGGTCTCAACCCACCTGTAGCGAAGGAGAATGAAGGACACCAAAGACAAAGTGATTGTGAGCCCAAGACAGAAAAACCAAAACCAAACCCACTGCGGTCGAGTCAATTCCAACTCATGGCGACCCTATAGAACAGAGTAGAACTGCCCTGTAGAGTTTCCAAGGAGCGCCTAGTGGATTCGAACTGCCTGCCTTTCGATTAACAGCCGTAGTGCTTAACACTATGCGACCAGGGTTTCCCCGAGACAGAAAGGGCCACATAAATCAGAGACTACAGCTTTAGACCAGAAGAACTAGACAGTGCGCAGCTGCAATCTGACTGCCCTGACAAGGAACACAACAGAGAACCCCTGAGGGAGCAGGAGAACAGTGGGATGCAGACCTCAAATTCTTGTAAAAAGACCAGACTTAATGGTCTGACTGAGACTAGAATGACTCCAGAGGTCATGGTCCCCAGATCTTCTGTTAGCCCAAGACAGGAACCATTCCCAAAACCAGTTCTTCAGACGGACTGGATTGGGCTGTGGGATAGAAAATGATACTGGCGAGGAGTGAGCTTCTTGGCCCACGTAGCGAAATGAGACTATGTGGGCAGCTCCTGTCTGGATGGGAGATGAGAAGGCAGAGGCGGGGACAGAAGCTGAATGGCCATGGGAATACAGGATGGAGAAAAGGAGTGTGCTATCTAGTTAGGGGAAGAGCAACTAGGAATGTACAGCAAGGTGTATATAAATTTTTGTATGAGAGACTGACTTGATTTGTAAACTTTTGCTTAAAGCACAATAAAAATAAATTTTTTTTAAACGAATGTGTTTTGTTCTAGCTGCGTGTGTGTGATTTACATGTTAGCAATTAGGGCCGTGCATTAACGGACATGTCAATTGGGCAGTTGTAAAATTTTGTTACTGCTTATACCTACCTCAGGAAAATAAGTTTATATTCATTTGGTTATTGAAATTTATACTCGTCGTAAGTTTTGTTCCTTAATTCCTCCTTTTTATTTTTAGCATTGCCGTGTATGATTTAGGTGGTGGAACTTTTGATATTTCTATCCTGGAAATTCAGAAAGGAGTATTTGAGGTGAAATCCACCAATGGAGACACTTTCTTAGGTGGAGAAGACTTTGACCAGGCCTTGCTACGACACATTGTAAAGGAATTCAAGAGAGAGGTTAGTTACCAGTGTAGCTAGTGTGTAGATGTTGAGATATTTAGAATTTCTTTGTTCTGATTGCTGTTAGCTTTGTTCACAATTTTTTGCCCTTCCTAGAGAGTTCAGTGGCTTGATTGAACTTTCTGGTTATTGTTCAGATTTGGAACAAATGACAACATTGAAAGGTTATAACAACCATTATACCATAGTGGAAAAGGAATTATCAGAACTCCTTTTTTGAGTTAGAATTCTAGGGCTAAAAAGAACCAAGCATCAGCTCAGCTTCCTTACTCCAGGCACAGATACCTTTCTTAGAATAGGTTATTTTTCCCTATCGATTTTTAAGAGAGAAAAAAAAAACACACACAGTAATTCTCTTACGCTTGTTTATAGAAGTGTGGCTCCACTTTGTGTTGTTGCAGCTTTTTGCTGCAGTTTGACATCTCCCTAATACTTGTGTTACCTTCTCCCTGTAGTCGGGTGTTGATCTGACCAAAGACAACATGGCGCTTCAGAGGGTGCGAGAAGCTGCCGAGAAGGCCAAGTGTGAACTCTCCTCATCTGTGCAGGTGAGATATGGAAAAGTCTTGAAGGATATTTTCATTCCGAGTCTTTTGAATAGCATATCCTAATTGGCCTGGTGTCGGTCTGGTCTTTTTATAGTTTTCTGGCTGGCGGAAGAGCTGTTAGGAGTAAAAGAGCAATGTGGTCTTTAGTTTTTATGGATGAGCTGAAATTTTTTAACCACCCAAATCAGAAGTTGTGTATTGTAGTCAAATAATTAAGCTGACATATAAATAACACTCTATTCATTTGTTTGCTGTAAGTTTAAAGGCATTGATATTACTGCTTTTTATTGATATATAGGCTAGGGATGTGTAAAATTAAAATTAGTAGTCTGGAAATACTGAGGCTCTCAGAACTGCTACTGTCTTCACTGTAAAACACTTCACCTTGTGAATTGTGTGAGCCTCTAATTGGCCGTTTTTTATTTGAGTCATCAATCGAGAAAATGAGTTTTGAAACCAGCCATGTGTGAAGGCTCAGGTATATGTGAAGCTCTGTGAGCATCAGATTTGTTGAGCTTCTGTTTAAGGTCAGTATGATTTGCTGTTTTGAGAGGTGGAGCTTCACTTTTCCCGCGATGACTAAGAACACTTGTACAAAGCATGCTAGGTTGGGGTCAGAGATCTGCCAAAACGGAAGGCAGGAGAACCGTCTCCAGGTCTCGGCTGACAGCGGGAGAGCGGAGCTGGTGACTTTAGTTATCAGCTTCACCTTCCACACTGGAAGCGAAGAGGTATTTATGGAAGCTGCTGTTGTGTCCATAAAGTGGTTGCTGCTAATTAACCATCAGTCAAACCTGTTTTGATTTTTTTTTTTTTTTAAGCATCTGTGAGGAGTGTCAAATTTGTGTAAACTCATCCCTGGAGGTGATTTGTCCCTGCTATTATATGCGACGGCAAACCTTTGCAATATAGTGGTTGGGGTTAAAATAATGCGACACTGACAGAGGATGGCTTGTAATTCTTCCCGAGGACATGGCAGTTTTTGGGCGGGAATGTTGGAGGAACTTTTAGGTGGTGTGATTGTATTCTATTGATAGGTATTTGGATTGCCTTCCAGCATTTTACTATTCTAGCAAAATATACTGAGTATTGAGTATTCTGTACGTTCACACTTGTGCACATAAATTTATCCTATAGGTACGCCTGTAAGATAAATTACTGCAAGCAGAGCAATTATTACTCTAATAGTTTACAATGTAGTGTAAGGAGATGGATGTTAATTATAAAATTATGTAAGTAAATGTCAAAACCAGAAGCACTATAATATCAAGAGAGTGCAGACAGTGCAACTCAGATACTTACACACCGGTGTTCATTGTAGCATTATTCATAGTAGTGAAAAAGTGGGAAAACTCAAGTGTCTGTCAGACAGTGAATGGGGTAAACAAAACGTTTGTCCACAAAATATTATACAGAATGGAAGATTGCTCAGCCATAAAGAGAAGTGAAGTTCTGATACATGCTGTAACATGGATGAACCTAGAAAATGTGCTGAGTTAAGTAAGTCAGACAGTAGTAGAAATGTTGTATGATCTCATTTATATGAACTACCTAGACAGGGCAGATGCATTAGAGGTGGAAGTTTATAAGTGGTTACCAAGGGTTGGGGGAGGGAAAAATGCAGCTTCTGCAGTCAGAGTGCTGGGGTTCAAATCCCTATTTTATCACTTGTTGTGTGACCTTGGGTGAATTACCCAACATTTGTTTGCTTTCTTATCTACAAAATGAGGGTAATAGTGGTTCCTTCTCTCCTTCGAGTTGTGAAGATCAGTAAATTATTGATGTATAACATGCTTACAACAACATGTAAGTAAGTACACTAAATGTAAGCTATTACTAATTTTAACAAATGGTACAAAGGAAAGGTTTGTACTAGAGAAACCTGACCTAGGTGTTTGGCATATCAGACTAGCTTCTGAAAGATGAGATAACCGAGAAAAGATAAAAGGGATAGCATGTGTAAGGCTCTAGAGTGAGAAGAAGACCTGAAAAGAGGGCCAGTGTGGCTGAAGTGCATTGAGGGTGGGAGTGCATGGAAAGCGAGGCTAGAGCCTTTTTAGATTGGGAATTTGGTGTCTCCTGAGGTGAAACGAGTATAAACCACTGAGGAGTTTTAATTTGGGAAGGTAACATGGAAGTTTTTTTTTTTATTATTTCTTGTGTTTTAGATGAACGTTTACAGAGGAAATTAGTTTTTCATTAAACAGTGCACATATTTTTTGACACTGGGTGCTAACCCTACAACGTGTCAACACTCTCCCCTTCTCAGCTATTATCAGCTTTCCTCTCCCCTCCTGCATTTTCATCCTTGCCCCTGGGTTGATGTGCCCAGTTAGTCTCATTTTGTTTTATGGCCCTGTACTTACTTACTAGCTGAGCTGTAAGGGTGTCAGACCAGTAGGTCTGGTCTTTTTTATGAGTTAGGATTTTGTTCTATATTTATCCCCAGCACTGTCCAGGACTCTCTATTGTGATCCATGCCAGAGCAGTTGGTGGTGGTAGCTGGGCACCATCTAGTTGTGCTGGACTCAGTCTGGTGGAAGCTGTTGTGTTGTGGTCCATTAGTCATTAGGGCTAATCTTTCCCTTATGTCTTTCGTGTTTTTCATTCTTCCTTGCTCCAGATGGGGTAGAACCAGTGGAGTATCTTAGATGGCAGCTCACAAGCTTTTAAAACCCCAGACGCTACTCACTGAAGGAGAACGTAGAACATTTTCTTTATAAACTGTTATGCCATTTGAGCTAAGTGTCCCCTTAGACCGTGGTCCCCAGCCCTAAGCCCAGGAATTTGGTCCCTCAGGGAGCTAGGATGTGTCTATGGAGCTTCCATGACCTTGTCTTGGTCAAGTTGTGCTGACTTTCCCAGAATTGTGTATTGTCTTACTCTTCGTGAAAGTTACCGCTTATCTATTGTCTATTTAGTGTTTTTCCCTCTGCACCCTTTCCCTCCCCTCATAACCATCAAAGATTTTTTCTTTTTGTGTGTAAATCTTTTCATGAGTTTTTATGATAGTGGTCTCATACAATATTTGTCCTTTTCTGATTGATTTATGTCAGTCAGCATAATGTGTGGAAGTAATATTTTGATCTGTGGAAAGCACTCTGCTTAAGGTGGAGAGGAAAGTTGTTCGATCAATGGTCCTGTGGCAGAGGGTAGCCTGAATGGATATAGGTAGACTGGGAGGTTATTGTACCACACCAGGTGATGAGAGGAACAGAGTGTACTAATGAAAGGAAAGTGATTGGATTTGAGAGAGGAGGAGGAGGTGGTAAGCAGGTTATAACTTTGGAATGGTTGAGAGTTGATATTCCTGGAATTTTTCAGGTTGTCATTAACTTTTAAGAGTTTAGGTTCGTGCTAATATGGTAGCCACTTGTGGGTATTTAAATTAATTGAAATTAGATTTAAAAAATTTTGTTTCTCATTTGCCCTGGTCTCAATTCAAGAGTTCAGTGGCCATATGTGGCTAAGGGCTCCTGAATTGGACGGCACAGATAATGAGTAGAATTAATTTAAATAGTTAACATTTTGTAAAGAAAGAAGGAAATTACCTACAATGTTTTTTAAAGCAGTACCTAGTATCACTATTTTTACAGAGATGTGTTAACTATTTATTAAGCATTTAAATGTCCAGGGCTTTTCTCCCAAAGAAAGGTGGTTAAAGGCCTGCTCCCCTCAGTCTTTACTCCCTGCTGGCCTTGCTTTGATGTGAAGTTGGAGGGGAGTCAAAAGGTAATTCTGGTACTGAGGGTTCACCTCTGGGACAGCTGTTTAATTACACGTTATAAGATCCCATACCTTATTGGAATTTGGGATTTATTAAATACTGGATGCTACATGGTGTGATTGTAGCAGTGTCCGCTGCTCTCCACAAATGTGATGACAGTACAAAAGTCAGTCCTTGAGCTTTTTTTAATAAGAGCATTTCAGTAGCTTTCTTGCCATCTTCCTGAAACTTAAAAAGTCAGGGTTGGCGGCAAGTTATTTCTTTCAGAACATACCTTTTGGCATTTTTTTCATGTACGTGAGGTACTTTTAAAACTTGATGAAAGGGAAAAACGTTGATAGTATGATTCTAAGTGTATGTTTAGTGGCAGGACAGTTCTTTATCTCCTGAACTGGGATATTTCTGGCTTGTCTATTCTATTGTCTTTTGTTAATAACTATAAAACCTATTGGCTGTGGTGTCAGTTCAGACTCAGAGCGACCTTGTAGGACAGAGTAGAACTGTCCCATAGGGTTTTGAAGGCTGTAAATCTTTATGGAAGCAGACTGCCACATCTTTCTCCTGCAGGGCAGCTGGTGGGTTCGAACCACTGACCTTTCAGCCAGCAGCTGAGTGCTTAACTGCTGCACCACCAGGGCTCTTTTTAATAATTGTGAATGTCACTAAAACAGATTGTGTGGTGCTTGTCTCTGGGGGAGGTAAGAGGTTGCATCTTAGAGTCACTGTTTGGTGGCTGTTCGTTTAAAGTAGGCCTGACCTTCCCTATGGCTTTTCAAGTCTTCCTGTTCTGTGGTATGATGTTAAATTTAATTGAAAGAGTAAAGAAACTTAACAACCTCTGGTGTTGCCACTAACATGCAATTAAACACTTCTCTTTGCAGACTGACATCAACTTGCCATATCTTACAATGGATGCTTCTGGACCCAAGCATTTGAACATGAAGCTGACTCGGGCTCAATTTGAGGGTATTGTCACTGACCTAATCAGGAGGACTATCGCCCCGTGCCAGAAAGCCATGCAAGATGCAGAAGTCAGCAAGAGTGACATAGGAGAAGTGATTCTTGTTGGTGGCATGACTAGGATGCCCAAGGTATAGACCCATGAAATTCTTGGCATAGAGAGAAAATAGAACCAGCATATGATGTTTTCTTGGAATAGGTGGCTTAGGTTGTATGTCTGCTGCTGTTGAATTGATTGCAACTCAGCAGTCTTGTGTTGTATAGGTTATACAGGATGACCTGAGAGGGGGATGAGTTTGTGCCTTTACTAAAGAGTTCTTCTCAGTCTTTCCTTTTTTTAATTCAAGGGTTTAAGAAAGGGCATTAGAAGGACAGAATGTCTTTGGGATGATAATGGGAGGATCCTAAACTTAAGTCTTATAAAATGTTTAAGAATGAAACGATGTTTGCAATCAGAGATCGCTTAAAACTTTGGTGCTAACTAGTCCGGAGGATCTTTCGGACATGTGTCTATGAAGTATAGTGTCTGGGGTTTCTAATTGCATCTCTTCAAAGATCTGTGCAATGATGCATTTTATTCATCAACACATCATTCTGAAAAGAGAGGTGTGTAGAAAACTAATGACTGAGCACAGAATCTGTTGACGGTGTAATTCTTGCATTGCATCCTACACAGAATTGTCTTGGTACTGAGTTGGGGACTTGAATATTTTCTTAATGTTTCCTTTGGAATACAGGAGCTTAAGAAAATACGAACAGAGTAAGCCTGCTGGGGGTCTTGAGCCAGGAAGATACCTTAGTACTAGTAAATTATCCCAGATAATATTCAGGTAGAAATAGTTTGAGTAAGCATTTTTAGATCTGAAACAACCTGTCCTGAGATTTGCTGGGGGCTTGGAACAGAAACGCTCTCTCTCCTTCCCAGGCAGTAGACCTGAGTGATGGGTGACAGATTCTTTCTCCTTTATGCTCAGGTTCAACAGACCGTGCAGGATCTTTTTGGCCGAGCCCCAAGTAAAGCTGTTAATCCTGATGAGGCTGTGGCCATTGGAGCTGCCATTCAGGGAGGTGTGTTGGCTGGTGATGTCACAGATGTGCTACTCCTGGATGTCACTCCCCTGTCTCTGGGTATTGAGACTCTGGGTGGCGTCTTTACCAAACTTATTAACAGGAACACCACTATTCCAACCAAGAAAAGCCAGGTAAGAATCACCCCTCCCTACCTTGTCACAAAGACATTAGGTTCTGTGATGGATGTGATGACAACCATTTTAGTGAACTTTTCCGGAAAACTTCCTTTTTTGTTAACAGTCCAGACTAGTTGATTGTGGGTATTGAGAATCTTTTTTGTTCCTGAAAAAGTTCTAACCTGTTAGGCAGCAATAATGATTATAGGTAGGGCATCAGTAGTGTCTCCTTCACAGGATTAACATAACTTGCCCAAAGGAGCCCTAGCGTTTGGGACTGATGCTTTGTATTCTTATGTTTTCAAAGGCAGTAAAAAAAAAAAAAAAAAGTGGCCTGACCAAGACTAAGGGAGTGTGTGCTTATGGGTGAATGATAGGGTACAATGGGGCCCCAAGATACAAAGCAGGGAAATTTGAAGATGGCTTTGTCTTGTATTAAGAGTTATTTTCTTTTTTTTCCACCTCCCCTGAAAAACTGTGGCTTTTGCTGTATTTGTGCAATGATGTATTTGCCAACACATCATTCTGAAGAAAAGTATGTGTGGTGACTTTTTATCACTGAGCACAAGATATACCTGGTGTCTCTGTTCGTTTCCCCAGATGAGCATGTTTCAGCATCTTGTTTTTTAGCTTCTTTTCTTGAGCCCTCTGTGTTAATGCTGCATCTTTGTAAAATGCATTTGCTTGACTGAGAAAATAGTTATTGTATGCCCTTTTGCTGTCCTAATCCTCCTGTTCCCTGCAAGGACTTAAGCCTTTGCTTTTGAACATCCAGTATATTTAGGACTCTTCCAGTGTTGGGATGTGAATTTTTATTTCTGGTTTGCTTTTTGTCTGCCTAGGGGGAGTAGTTTAATCATACTGCCAACCCAGGAAGTTTCCTTCCTCTCTAGGTATTTTCTACAGCTGCTGATGGGCAGACTCAAGTGGAGATTAAAGTGTGCCAGGGTGAGAGAGAGATGGCTGGAGATAACAAACTTCTTGGACAGTTTACTTTGGTAGGTATTGTGAATTCTGAATATTGTGCTTCTTAATGTTGTAACTATAGAGTTAGACTATATTCTGTCCTTTAAAAATAATACAGTAAACTGTTGACATTCAGAGACACATGCCATGGTCTTGAGAAAGTATGTAGAGGAGTTCACTGATGGCTTCACTTTTATCTAAAAACTTTGCTTGTTCTTGTTGCTTAGGAACTTCATCAAGTAGTTGATAAATACCCCCAAAACTTTTGCCCTAAATTAATCTTTAAACACTAAACCAAATATATTCCCTGATGTCTTTTTAAAGCTGTAGTTTAGCTTAACTAGTAAAGAATTTCTGTCTTGAGCATTGTGCTCTTTTAAGATCTATCTGTATGGGATCAAAGTGACAACAGTAACTCGAAAGATTAGAGAGAAACCTTAGGAGGCAGTGAGTTTATGTTAATGCGGTAGAAACAACTCATACAAGGGGAATGAGAATGGTTGTACAACTCAAAAGACATAATCAACATCACTGAATTGTACATGTAGAAAATGTTGAATTGGTGCATGTTTTTGCTGTGTATATTTTCAACAATAAAAAAATAAGTTATTAAACCTCCCTCCCCTCCAAAAAAAGTTGGTAAATATAAGAGCCAGGGAAATAATGTAGAAACATTGCTGGCTGAAAGGAATTTCTGATTACTAGCTTAAAAGGCACTTGATCTCTTTCCTGGTTTCTAATCAGCATTGCTTACTGGTTCTTAGTGAGATGAACAGTACTAGGGAGATTTGCTCATTTACTGTGCCCCCAGTATATCCAGCCAGTAGGGTGGTTACTTGCTATAGCCAATCTTCACTGTTATGAGCCCCTTTTATTTTAGGCAGCAATGAAACTACTGCCCTCACTTATAAGCTTGGGGTTTCGTGTGTTTAATTAAATGATGATCTCACATGTTACTCCCGGGAATCAAGTGAATTATTCCCGCAGAAGACCATATAGATTTGGAAATGTAGCACTGGACCCCTCTGAGTGGAGCTTATTCTGAATGTTTTTGGATTTTAGATTGGAATTCCCCCAGCCCCTCGTGGAGTCCCTCAAATTGAAGTTACATTTGACATTGATGCCAATGGGATCGTACATGTTTCTGCCAAAGATAAGGGCACAGGACGTGAGCAACAGAGTAAGTAGTCTTAGTTATCAGATTGTAAGAGTGCGGTGAGGGACCTTAGAGTTCCTTGTTAGGAACTAAAGCCTCTAGGTCGTACCCAGTCTCAGGGTAAAATGCCCCATTTCTACTCTAAGATTCACGTTAACAGGTGTGTTTATTCTTCAGAACAGGCAAGCACTGAGCCTCTGGATTGCCAGAATTCCAGTAGGCAGACCAATTGGTCTTTGTATATTTCAGACCCTTAATTTCTTTGTTGCTTATTGTAGGACAACAAGGTATTCCCCTTCTTCATAATTTGCATCAAGATTGGCTACTCGGAGCAGGAATACTATTTTTCTTAATGTGGTAGAGGAATAAGAGGCATATAATTTACCTGGGAACTAATAAATACCTTTTTTTTTTTTTTTTTAATTACAGTCGTGATCCAGTCTTCTGGTGGGTTAAGCAAAGACGATATTGAAAATATGGTTAAAAATGCAGAGAAGTATGCTGAGGAAGACCGGCGAAAGAAGGTGATTACTTTCAGCCTTTTTTTTTTTTTTTTTCCTAAGTTCCTATCGTGCTTTAAGTGAAAGTTTATAAATCAAGTTAGTCTCTCATACAAAAATCTATATATACCTTGCTGTATACTCCTAATTGCTCTTCCCCTAGTAAGACAGCACACTCCTTTCCTCCATTCTAATTTGTTTCCATTCAGCCAGCTTCTGATCCCCTCTGCTGTATCATCTCCCCTTCAGACAGGAGATGCCGACATAGTCTCATGTGTGTACTTGATCCAAGAAGCTCATTCTTCCCCAGTATCATTTTCTGTCCCATTGTCCAATCCAATCCCTGTCTATACAGCTGGCTTTGGGACTGGCTCTTGTCTTGGGATAACAAGGTCTGGGGACCATGACCTCTGAGGTCCTTCTAGTCTCAGTCAGACCATTAAGTCTGGTCTCTCTATGAGAATTTGGGGTCTGCATCCCACTGCTCTCCTGCTCCCTCGGGCTGTCTGTTGCGCACCCTGTCAGGGCAGTCATCAGTTGTAGCCGGGCACCATCTGGCTCTTCTGGTCTCAGGCTGATGCAGTTTCTGGTTTATGTGATCCTTTCTGTCTCTTGGGCTCATAATTACCTGGTGTCTTTGGTGTTCTTCATTCTCCTGTGCTCCAGGTGGGTTGAGACCCATTGATGCATCTTAAATGGCCGCTTGCTAGCATTAAGACCCCAGAAGCCACTCTCCAAAGTGGGATGCAGAATGTTTTCTTAATAGATTTTATCATGCCAGTTGACGTAGCTGTCACTTGAAACCATGGTCCCCCAACCCCCGCACCTGCATTTAGTTTATTCAGGAAACTGCTTTTAGTTTAGTCCAGTTGTGCGGACCTCGCCTGTACTGTGTGTTGTCTTTCCCTTCGCCTGAAGTAATTCTTATCTACTATCTAACTAGTGAAAAACCTCTTTCCCTCCCTCCCTCCCTCCCTCCCTCCCTCGTAACCATCAAAGAATATTTTTTCTGTCTTTGAACTATTTCTCGAGTTCTTACAATAGTGGTCTTATACAGTATTTGTCCTTTTGCAACTAATTTCACTCAGCATAATGCCTTCCAGATTCCTCCATGTTATGAAACGTTTCATGGATTCATCTTTGTTCTTTATCAGTGTGTAGCATTCCGTTGTCTGAATATACCATAATTTATTTATCTATTCATCCGTTGATGGGCACCTTGGTTGCTTCCATCTTTTTGCTATTATAGACAGTGCTGCGATGAACATGGGTGTGCATATATGTTTGTGTAAAACCTGTTATTTCTCTAGGGTATATTCCAAGGAGTGGGATTGCTGGATCGTACAGTAATTCTATTTCTAGTTTTTTAAGGAAGCGCCAAATCAATTTCCAAAGTGGTTGTACCATTTGACATTCCCACCAGCAGTGTATAAATGTTCCAGTCTCTCCACAACATCTCCAACATTTATTGTTTTGTGTTTTTTGGATTAATGCCAGCCTTGTTGGAGTGAGACGGAATCTTATTGTAGTTTCGATTTGCATTTCTCTAATGGCTAATGATAGTGAGCATTTTCTCATGTATTTGTTAGCTGCGTGAATGTTGTCTTTAGTGAAGTGCCTGTCCATATCCTTTGCCCATTTTTTAATTGGGTTATTTGCCTTTTTGTAGTTGAGTTTTTGCAGTATCGTGTAGATTTTAGAGATCAGGTGCTGATCAGAAATGTCACAGGTAAAAACTTTTTCCCAGTCTGTAGGTAGTCTATTTACTCTTTTGGTGAAGTCTTTGGGTGAGCATAGGTGTTTGATTTTTCAGAGCTCCCAATCATCTAGTTACTTTTCTGCATTGTTAGTAATGTTTCGTGTACTGTTTATACCATGTATCAGGGCTCCTAAAGTTGTCCCTATATTTTCTTCCATGATCTTAATCATTTTAGGTTTTATATTTAGGTCTTTGATCCATTTTGAGTTAGTTTTTATGCATGGTGTGAGGTATGGTTTTGTTTCATTTTTTTGCAGATGGATATCCAGTTATGCCAACACCGTTGTTAAAGAGACTGTGTTTTCTCCATGTAACTGACTTTGGGCCTTCGTCAAATATCAGCTGCTCATATATGGATGGATTTGTGTCTGGATTCTCAGTTCTGTTCTATTGGTCTATATATCTTTTGTTGTACCAGTACCAGGTTGTTTTGACTACTGTGGCGGTATACTAGGTTCTAAAATCAGGTAGTGTGAGGCCTCCCACTTTGTTGTTGTTCTTCAGTAATGCTTTACTTATCCGGGGCCTCTTTTCCTTCCATATGAAGTTGGTGGTTTGTTTCTCCATCTCATTGAAAAATGTCGTCAGAATTGGAATTGGAATATATATCGCTTTTGGTAGAATAGATATTTTTACAATGTTACGGTTTCCTATCCATAAGCAAGGTGTGTTTTTCCACTTACTTAGGTCTCTTTTGGTTTATTGCAGTGTAGTGTCTTGTAGTTTTCTTCCTAAGTATTTTATCTTCTTGGGGGCTACTGGAAATGCTGTTGATTTGGTCATTTCCTCTTTGATGTTCTTCTTGTTGGTGTAGAGGAATCCAACTAATTTTTGTATGTTTATCTTGTATTCTGATACTCTGTTGAACTCTTAGTTTCAGTAGCTTTCTTGAGGATTCTTTAGGGTTTTCTGTGTATAAGATCATGTCATATGCAAATAGAGATACTTCTTCCTTATTCAATCTGGATGCCCTTTATTTCTTTATCTAGCCTAATTGCTCTGGCTAGGACCTCCAGCACAATGTTGAATTAGAGTGGTGATAAAGGGCATCCTTGTCTGGTTCTTGATCTCAAGGGGAATGCTTTCAGACTCATTTATTAGCTGCTTAATCTTTGTAAAGCTGGGAGGTAAAAGTAGGAGTTTGGACAGATGTCATTGAATTTAACCTTCTCCTTTGATCATAACTTTTGCTGGAATCCCTTTCTTATTTCTTCTTCCATCAAAATTCTCATGTTACAGAATCCAGCTCAAATCCTTGAAGCTGTCCCAGACTACCCCAAACCACAGCAGTTTCTGCTTTTTACTCTGTAACTGTAAGCACTTTGTGTGTAGCAGTCAGCATATTGCCTTGCCCAGTGTGGACATTCTGCACACTTTGTTGATTAGGAAATCTTCCTTCATACCAAAGTTCTCATGTCCTTCAGGAACGAGTTGAAGCAGTTAACATGGCTGAAGGAATCATTCATGACACAGAAACCAAGATGGAAGAATTCAAGGACCAATTGCCTGCTGATGAGGTGAGTTCTATTTTTAAACGGCTCAGAAAGTTGGGAGGCATCATCACTAATGTCAGTAAAGTTCATCTCTCTTTGTAGTCTTAGTAGAGGTTTAGTTTTTATAAATGTTTCTGAATACGAGTGCTCCATGGAATGGAACAGTAGACCTTGAAAAAGAGGGTTTTTTGTTTTGTTTTCTAAGTGCAACAAACTAAAAGAAGAGATTTCCAAAATGAGGGAGCTTCTGGCTCGAAAAGACAGTGAAACAGGAGAAAACATAAGGCAGGCCGCATCCTCCCTTCAGCAGGCATCTTTGAAGCTCTTCGAAATGGCATACAAAAAGGTACAAGGGCTGAAGAGTTCTTCTTAATGTAGATTTTGCTTCTAACTTGATTTAACTCCTCTTGATTACTGGCTCTTACTGGTGGCTCCCTGTATAGCCATTTGTGAAATTGGGAGTGAGTATTTATTAGAGTTGGAAACATCTTTATTGCTTTTTTGACTGTTGGGTCAGAGGCTGGGGTCAAAGGGAAAGAATCACGGAAACGACCAATAGTGTACAAGTGGGGAAGGAGGATGGGATAGATGAAGAATATGTGCTTCCTTTATTTTAGAGTTCAATGGAAAGTAAACAAAGTCTGAGTTTCTTTCATATGTTTTCTTAACAGATGGCATCTGAGCGAGAAGGCTCTGGAAGTTCTGGCACTGGGGAACAAAAAGAAGATCAAAAGGAGGAGAAACAGTAACAGTCAATTTTGGAGCAGAAAGGAAAACATGACGCTTGGGAGTGAAGGGATTTCCTGAGCAGAAAGGGCAAACTTCAGTCTTACTGTGTTTTTGCAGTATTCTATATGTAATTTCCTTAATATGTAAATTTAGTGACCATTAGCTGATGATCATTTAATGAGTGATAAATTCCAACAGTACAGAGTTCACAATGTTCTGTCCCTAGCCTGCCATTTTTCAGCTGCATGTAAAAGGGGGGAGAGGAAAGGGGATGTATTGATCATTATAAAGACTTAACATTGTTTTGTGTTGAAGTGGCTGTATTTTCGGGGGTGGGGTGAAACCATCTCACATACAATGAAAGTAGTCGGCCATAGTCATGGAGCTGGACCATATAGGAAGAGATCCTTCTAGTTAGTTGAGTACTACTGTACTGGCCCCGTGTGTATGTGGAGTCCTTCAACTCAGGCTTTGCAAGGTGAGCCAGCCATATCTGTTGGTAAGTGGGTGGAGAAGCTTCGTTAATGGAAAACTATAAGCTAGTTATTTATGTTAGGCACAGCTTTTAAAGCAAGGTAATAACGAGCTCCCTAACTTTCCTAAAGTGTATTTTTCTAGCTACTTTCTGGTCTGTGTGGCTGGCACCTGCATCACCTACATCTTTGATTGTTCTTTTTGATCCATTCTGGATTTAAAAAAAATAATAAATATGAAAAGCATTTTGATCTTATTTGTGAGGGGTGAGGCTCTGAGATTTAGCTTCAAGAATGATGTGATTCATGCTTCTTGATTTCCCTAACCTAGAGTCATTTGGGAAACACAGGATTATGCTAACACTGGCTAAGATTTGAAAGGGCTGGTGTAATGAAATAATAAGCAGTGTCACCAAGGGCAAGTCTAGTTCGGGGCAGGGGGGTGTGTTTCTCCTTCTTGAGCACCCCCCCCCCATTAAAAGTTTGGGACCTTGAAACAATCTGCAGATATTTACCTGTTGTAAAAACCAGGGCTGCTATTTCAAGCTGCCTTCAGCTCCAAGAGCAAAAAACCCAACCAGAGTTAACACACATAACAGAAACTGATAACTAGTAATAAGTCCTAAGGTATGATTTTGGTGGCTCAGGAATCCAGGTTCTTTTCATACTTCTGCTCTTCTATTCTCAATATGTTGGTTTGTCCAAGATTCTCTGCTGTAGTTAGTTGTCACATGCAGACAACTACAGAAGCAGAAAGGTGACATCTTTTGTATCTCATTGTTGGAACTTAGCTCCCAGGTCTCCCAGCAGACTTCCCTTCGTGTTTCTTGAGTTACTGTCATGTGCATATGCCTACAGGAGTTTGCCATCAAGAACATGGCAAGACCCCCATCAGATATAATGCCTCCATTTACAGTGTTTGGTGTAATGATACCTATAAATTAAGTTCATAGATATTAAACTATATGGAATTCAGATACTATACTTTCTAAAAAACTCAATACAAGAAATCAATATAGTGCTCTAACAAAGGAAATTATTTACAAAATAATTAACCTTCCTGGGAAGTTCAGTGTTCAAACGCTCATGTAAAAGCTTCTTGGGATTCATGTGAAAAATAAGTTTAAGGCTCAAGTTTTCACCCACATGATTTTATAGGATATGCAGTAATCCTTCATTGTGAAAGGACTTCTGTGGTGTCTCGGAAGACAGTAGTTGGCCCTTGCGTACTAAATGCCTCTAGTGTCTTCCATTCAGTGTGACAACTAAAAAGCCCCTGATGGATTTCCAAGCACCCCAATTAAAACCTGGCTTATATTAACCAAGATTGATTCTTGGCAATCAGGAATAGGAGCCCAGCACTCCTCAAACAAAATTTGAGTTGTTAGGAAGAACTATTTGGTAGGTCACAGCTACTTAAATCGCCCGTGAGTAGAGGTGAACATATAATAGCATTTCAGTCACTTACCAGTGAAGCTGCCATTACAGCGAACAGTCTTGAAAGGCAAAAACATTGTTTTTATTCTAAAGGTACACTCTCCCTTGTGTGGTAATAAGTGCTTAAAAGATTCCAAAAGGAACTTCAATTTCCGTCTTATTCCAGCCCCCTTAAGTCATCTAATGTCAGTGAACTGCTTATAGTTTTGCTCCTAGAGTCAACAAATCATATCAGCCTTCAGGGTACACCTAGAATCAACATCTCCACTGCTTCCACTTCAGTATAAATCACCACTTAGTTACTGAAGGTTTTAACTGGTCTCCCCTCACTGACACTCTTGTACCTTGGTCTTTTCCCACAGCAGTCAGATTGCTCCTTTTAAAAGGTAAGTCAGATCACTTCACTCCCCTGCCAGAGCTTTTCCTAAAACCTACATGATCTGCCCCTCCCTCACTACTTTTCTTTTCCAACTGCAATTTGATCTCATGGTCCTTGCCCTTGCTGGAAATAGTCTTCTCTTAGAGATCTACTTGGCGCACTCCCTCATTTTTTTCCATAAGGTTATGAAATACATGTAAGATAGCAGCCCCTCCCTGAGTTCTGTCATTTCCTATCCTTTTTTTTGTTCTTCCCATGAGGCCAGAGAGTTGTTTACTGCGATTACCTAGAACAGTGCTTGACATAAGCAATAAATGAGTTTACCCACTGTTTAAAAACCTGAGTGGTTTACTTTTTCCATCTTACAGATTAAAGTCCCTTTAAAAAAAAAAAAATTATAAATTGTCATCATCTGGGGAACAACTAGTTTCTACCAAATTCAGAAACTAGTTAAGTGGTAAAAGATAAAAGTTCTAAATTGGAAAAATCAGAGAAATTGGAAGTGGTATTAAAAAGAAAAATAATGTAGCCTGAAATTTTCCTGGGCTAGTCAAGGATGGGAGTGACCAGAAAAATTAATTTGCAACCCTATGATTTATACTTCCTAGATACAGAGTCCAATTCTATTGCTGACTAATTCTGTATAACCTTAAGAAAATTATGCTATCTACCTATATTAATATTTTCAACCTTTTTTGAAATTTTCAAACCAATTCTTAGGATTAAGAAAATAAAATTGATGAAAAATTTTAAGAATCATCTGAGTGGAAACATAACTTTCAGCTAGATTCACCAATTAACATTTGGCCACATATGCTTCTCTGTATGTACACACCAAAAGAAAAACAGCTGATGTCTTTCCAACTTATGTAATCCCTAGTGTTACAGACTGCCAGGCCTTCCACCTTACCACCTTGGTAGGTTCAAACTGTCAACATTTAGGTTAGTAGTTGAGCACAGACTGTACCACAAGTGCACAAATTTTGTTTCCCCCTGAATATCATGTCACTTGCACTCCTAAATAGTTAAATTTTGTAAGTACGGAACTTTCTCCCCAAAACTATCAAAATCAGGAAAGTTAACTGATGTAATGCTAGTATTTAATACACTGTCCATATTCAAATTTTCCTAATTGACTTCAGAATCAAATCAAGGATCACACATGGCATTTGTGTTTTCTTTAAGAAGAGTTTCTTTTGTCTTTTTTTTTTAAATAATTTTTATTGTGCTTTAAGTGAAAGTTTACAAATCAAGTCTGTCACACACAAGCCTATAAAACACTTTACTACATACTCCCATTTACTCTCCCCCTAATGAGCCAGCCTGCTCCCTCCTTCCAGTCTCTCCTTTCGTGACAATTTTGCCAGTTTCTAACCCTTTCTACCCTCCCATCTCCCCTCCAGACAGGAGATGCCAACACAGTCTCAAGTGTCCACCTGATACACATAGCTCACTCTTGATCAGCATCTCCAACCCATTGTCCAGTCCCTTCCATGTCTGATGAGTTGTCTTCGGGAATGGTTCCTGTCCTGGGCCAACAGAAGGTTTGGGGACCATGACCGCTAGGATTCTTCTGGTCTCAGTCAGACCATTAAGTCTGGTCTTTTTGTGAGAATTTGGGGTCTGCATCCCACTGTTCTCCTGCTCCCTCAGGGGTTCTTTGTTGTGTTCCCTGTCAGGGCAGTCATCGGTTGTGGCCAGGCACCATCTAGTTCTTCTGGTCTCAGGATGATTTAAGTCTCAAGTTCATGTGGCCCTTTGTGTCTCGGGCTCATAGTTATCGCATGACCTTGGTGTTCATTCTCCTTTGATCCAGGTGGGTTGAGACCAATTGATGCATCTTAGATGGCTGCTTGGTAGCATTTAAGACCCCAGATGCCACACTTCAAAGTGGGATGCAGAATGTTTTCATAATAGAATTTATTTTGCCAATTGACTTAGAAGTCCCCTTAAGCCATAGTCTCCAAACCCCCGCCCTTGCTCCGCTGACCTTCCAAGCATTCAGTTTATCCCGGAAACTGCTTTTGGTCCAGTCCAGTTGAGCTGACCTTCCCTGTATTGAGTATTGTCCTTCCATTCACCTGTAGTTCTTATCTACTAACTAATCAGTAAATAACCCTCTCCCACCCTCCCTCCCCCCCCCCTTGTAACCACAAAAGAATGTATTCTTCTCAGTTTATACTATTTCTCAAGGTCTTATAATAGTGGTCTTAATACAATATTTGTCCTTTTGCATGTGACTAATTTCACTCAGCATAATGCCTTCCAGGTTCCTCCATGTTATGAAATGTTTCACAGATTCATCACTGTTCTTTATCGATGCGTAGTATTCCATTGTGTGAATATACCATAATTTATTTTGCCTTTTTTGTTAATGGCATTTTTGAAGGGTACTGGCCATTTGTTCTTCAAAATAGCCCTCGTTTGAATTTGCCTAATTATTCTTTGTTCTCAGTCAGGTACACACATTATTGGTAGGAATACTACACAGGTGGTGTGTCCTTATCAGTGCATCAGTTACTATGGAGAATAAGATGTTAATTTGTTTCAATATTGCTTTGATCTATATTTAATTATAAAGGTACCCTTAATAAGTAATCACAGTGGTTAAGAGCACAGCTGCTGACCAAAATGTTGGCACTTCGAATCCAGCAGCCGCTCTTTGGAAGCCCTTTAGAACAGTTCTCTGTCCTGTAGAGTTGCCATGAGTCGGAATCACGTGATGGCAACAGGATTTTAATAAGTAATCTGTGAGGGTGGCTTAATTTTTAAGTATAGTGTTTATACTAGAGATTCTGTAGGAAGTAGGGGCAGTAATATAGATGGTGGATCAGAAAATGGGGAGTGAAGACACCCAAATTTTGGAATAAATTTTAAGACCACTTTCAGATACCACTGCAACTCTGCTCTTCAATTCTAAAACCACTTTTTTTGTGTGCTTAGATGAAGGTTTACGGAACTGGCTTCTCCTTAAACAATTAGTACACGTAGTTTTTTGATGTTGGTTACCAACCCCAACAACATGTCAACACCCTCACTTCTCAACCTTGGGTTTCCTATTACTAGTTTTCCTGTCCCCTCCTGCCTTCTAGTCCTTGTCCCTGGGCTGGTGTGCCCTTCCTTTAGTCTGTTTTATGGGCCTGTCTAATCTTTGGCTGAAGGATGAGCCTCGGGATTGACTTCATTACTGAGCTACAAGGGTGTCTGGGGGCCGGCCACACTCTTAGGGTTTCTCCAGCCTGTATCAGGCCAGCAAGTCCAATCTTTTTTTTTTTTTTTGAGTTAGAATTTTGTTGTACATTTTTCGCCAACTGTCTGGGACCTTCTACTGTGATCGCTGTCACAGAAGTCAGTGGTGGTAGCCAGGCACCATCTAGTTGTGCTGGACTCAGTCTGGCGGAGGCTGTGGTAGTTGTGGTCCATTAGTCCTTTGGACTAATCTTTCCCTTGTGTCTTTGGTTTTCTTCATTGTCCCTTGCCCCTAGCAGGGTGAGACCAGTGGAGTATTTTAGATGGCCACTCACAAGCTTTCAAGACCCCAGATGCTACTCAACAAAGCAGAATGCAGACCATTTTCTTTAAAAACTATATTATGCCAGTTGAGCTAGATATCCCCCAAGACCATGGTCCCCACAGTCCTCAGCCTAGTAATTTGGTCCCTCAGGGAGTTTCAGTGTGTCTGTGGAGCTTCCATGGCCTTCCCTTGGACAAGTTGTGCTGGATTCCCTAAGATTGTGTAGTCTTACTCTTCACCAAAGTTACCACTTGTCTACTCTCTATTTAGTGGTTTTCCCTCCTCACCCCTCCCCTCCCTCGTAACCATCAAAGATTGTTTCTTTTTGTGTGTAAACCTTTTCATGAGTTTTTATAGTAGTGATCTCATACAATATTTGTCCTTTTCTGATTGACTTATTTCACCCAGCATAATACTTTCCAGACTCATCCATGTTGTGAGATGCTTCACAGATTCATCATTGTTCCTTTATGGTTGCATAGTACTCCACTGTGTGTGTAACATAGGTTAAGGCTGCCTTTTTTAAAGGGCTTTTTCTCTCACTCCAGGCCATTAGTATCAGGATGCAGAACTCAGTGAAAACAAGCCCTAGGACAGATAGAAGAGCTGTAGGGTGACCTACATCACTGAATTACATAAAAGCAGTATGATTTTAGCAATTACAGAAAGTAGAACCATATGAAACTGTTCATTGTTGGCAATTTCATATGGTTAAACCTAATACAATGAGCCATCAAATCCACTTTCACTACAGCGGGTCAGGAAACTATTCAAAGAGGCAGCATCTGAACACTGAATTAGCCTTTAATAATTACAGGTGACAACTGTGAATGAGATCTGGAAACAGGAAAATAAGATATTTCGCCTAAATCACAGGCTCTTAAACTGAGATTCTTGGTCCCCCTGACCCAGAGGGTGGGGGTTGGGAGAGATGGCGACGGGACATGAGTGTGGGGAATCCCCACAGGTGGACTTCTACCTACTACTACCTGTTGCCGTCAAGTCGATTCCAACTCATAGCGATGCTATAGACTAAGAGTAGAACTGTCCCATAGTTTCCACAGAGCACCTGGTGGAGTATAGATCTGGGGGTCTATAATCACTGATACAAAATGTAAGATTGTGAGTATTACTTTTTCTGGGGAAAATGGTCCATTTTTTTCACTGGTTGTTGAAGGAGTCCATTACCTAAAAAGGGTTAAGAACCACAGATTTCCTAAGTGGAAAATCAATAATTTGACTTGAGATCTAATTGGATTAAGTCATACCCTCCCTCTCAGCTCCACCCTTCGTGCCATATTGCCCTTACCTCAATCCTGCCCCTGCATTTCCTCAGCATCCTTGGGATCCTCTGTGATCCCATCCCCACCCAGCCCACACTGGCTTTTTCACTCGAACTCTCATACTCTATTTCCCAGCTTTTTATATGTTCACAGCAACTTACTACCTTTTTTATTATGCATTCCCCCACCTTCCTTTGGATTGTTCTAAAGCAAATTCCAGAAACCATATTTTACTCAGCACTTTAGTATATACTTCTAAAAGGAGTATTCTATAAAATATAACAATGTCGTCATCCCACCTAAGAAAATAACTCCTTAATAGTGAACACCATGAGTTTGAATTTTCTCAGTAGTTGCATAATTTTTCAAATAATTGGTTTGTTTGAAACAGGAACCAAATTAGGGCCACACCATTTATTAGTTGATGTGTCTCTTGAGTCTCTCAATCTGTAGGTTTCACTGCCTCTTTTTCACCCCCTTTGCAATTTATTTGTTGAAGAAACTGGATCATGGGTCCTGTAGAGTCTCTTACATTCCCAGTTTGCTGATTACATCCCTGGTGTCATTTAACATGTTCCTCTGTAACCACTAGATCTAATTGTCTTTTAGCAAGAATATTTAATAGGCAGTGTGCACTTCCATCAGAAGGTACATAATTCTGGCTGGCTCTTTCGTGATATTCGCAGCCACTGATGACCTTTACCTAGATCTCTAATTTCATTAAGAGTATATAGTATTGTACTTTCTTCTGCATTTTTAGCTGGAATACTTCTATATTGAGAAACTTTCCCTCATAAACAGTATTGGGTTACCCTGAGGTACAGTTTATATGGAAAGGTGGGTTAATGTTTACTTATTTACTAATTTTTAGAGTGAATTGGTATAGTTATTAATCATAAGTGAAGCCAATGAGGTTTCTTGGGTGTCATTATGAACTTACGGATTTTAACTTAGAAGTATTTCAATGTTACAATTATTGATGCTCAAAGTATTCTGACTTTGTGGTGTGGGAGTTTCTTCCCATTTGCTCTTGATAGGACTCCAGTGGTCTGTTTCCTTGCTTCCTGATATGACAGATGTTCCAGGCTCATCTTGTTTATTTCTGCCTCAGTCCCAGAAACAGCTACTTCTTTTATATTGGTTAGCATGCCTGCATCTCCCTCCACCCCGCCCCCCACAAAAAAAACCCTAAGTTCAACGAGTGGGCTAAATCAAACTTCTCAGCACTCATCCCAGTGCTGGACAAAGACTGGTACTCAAAAAATACTTATGGAATTGAACTAAAAGATTAGCATCTGTCTTAGTTACCTAGTGCTGCCGTAACAGAAATACTGCAAGCCGGTGGTTTTATTGTTAGGTGGTGTTAGGTGCCGTGGAGTCAATTCCGACTCATAGCGACCTTATGTACAACAGAACAAAACACTGCCTGGTCCTGCACCATCCTCACATTCGTTATGCTTGAGCCCGTTGTTGCAGCTACTGTGTCAGTCCATCTCATTGAGGGTCTTCCTCTTTTTCACTGACCCTCTACTTTACCGAGCACGATATCCTTCTCCAGGGATTGACCCCTCCTGATAACATGTCCGAAGTATATGAGGCAAAGTCTCACCATCCTTGCTTCTAATGAGCGTTCTGGCTGTACTTCTTCCAAGACAGACATGTTTTGGGGCAGTGCACGGTATATTCAGTATTCTTCGCCACCACCATAATTCAAAGGCTTTAACGAATTTATTTTCTCACAGTTTAGGAGGCTGTAAGTCCAAATTCAGGGTGCTTCCTCTAAAGAAAGGATTTCTCTTTCGGCTCTGGGGGAAGGTCCTCCTTCCTTGGTGATCTTCAAGTGGCTTGGCATCTCCCCCCATCTTTGCTTGCTTAATCTATTTTATATCTCAAAAGAGACTGACTTAAGACACACCCTATACTAATACTGTATCATTAACATAACAAAAAAACCCATTCCCAAATGGAATTGTAACCACTACAAGGGTTAGGATTTACAACATTATTTGGGGGATACAATTCAATCCATAATAGCATCTCACTAATTCTTCTTGTTGAGCCAAACAAGGGATAAGCACTTGCCTCCCTAGGTGGTCCAAGGGTATGGCTAGCCACTTTGTCTCCTCCTGCTAATTATGCTTACATGCTGTGTGCAGATCTTCTCTGGCTAGTGCACTCTCCCTAGAATTCTTTAATAAAAAAAAAAAATTAGGATAACTGGAGAACAAAAGGAAAAGAATTATAGTTCTCTATGGGCTTTGTTCTTAAAGGAGGAAATCATTATAGGGTAAAGCATTTAAAGGCCAACATCTGCCTAATTTAACAAGACAAATTCACTGAAGATGTTTGGTCACCTAAAGAGGAAACTGCTACCATTTCTTAGTCGAAGCCCCCACTCCCACTAAAAGGCTACAATTTACCACTAGATGTTCACAGGGAGTAAATGATACCTTCCAAAACCAACCCAGTGCCTTCGAGTCGATTCCGACCAATAGTGACCCTATAGGACAGAGTAGAACTGTCTTAAGAGTTTCCAAGGAGCGCCTGGCAGATTCGAACTGCCGACCCTTTGGTTTGCAGCCGTAGCACTTAACCACTGCACCCCCAGGGTTTCCAAATGATACCTTATGCTAGCCTATTTCAAGTCACTTTTGCAAAGATTACATCTATAGGTAACTGTCTTAAGTCAGTTTACGCAAATCCTAAATCCCATGTATTACGTTGTTCCCACTACAGCTTAGGTCCTCTTCCCTTGGCTTTTAGTTACTGTAAGATTTCTTTATTTAAGGATGGAGTCTACAGAACTGCATTCCTCAAATTCGTTATGCTTAAGGGCAGATTAGACACTCCTTTATTGACTTCACTACTTCGTGAAGTACTTTTGAGATAGTCTAAACATAGAGATTTTTCTATTATTTCTCAAGGTACAAAAACAACTTTTTTCTTTAAACAAAATCTTATATGGAACTCTTTGAAGGATCAGGGCCATGGAATATAATAAGCACATAACTATTCAGATACTTAGGACCAGAGGAAAAAATTTACTGAAGTAGTTTAAGCAGCCCTGGTGGCGCAGTAAAATGCTCGGCTGCTAACAGAAATGTCGGCAGTTGGAACCCACCAGCCTCTCTCCCAGAGAAAGATGTAGCAGCCTGCTTCCGTAAAGATTACAGCCTCGGAAACCCTATGGGGCACTTGTACCCTGTCCTATAGGGTCACTATGAGTCGAAATAGACTTGATGGCAATGGGTTTGGTTTGGGGTTTAATGTAGTTTCATTTTCAACTCGAAAAGCCACGGATTCTAACAATTACTAACACATCGGCCACTGAAGCTGGAGAAAGATCCCACAGACCTATTTTACTGGCTCTTCTTTCCACTAGGAAAACAAATCCCAAGAATTATACTTTGGATCTGCTCTACCTTCAGTCTCTCATCTTTATTTTCTGCTGGAGAATGAAGTGAATAGTCTCCCAATCCTCAACAGATGAGTACAGAAAATAGTGGAAGAGGAAAAAACCAATTAAGGGAAACTAAAAAATTAAAGGAATTAACATTCATGGATGACTTCTTATATGCTTGCTAGGCAGCTAACAACAGAAATGGTACTCGGCACTTTTTGTAAGTTTTTTAATCCAACAGTGGTCCCACAAATACCTGTAAAAATGGCATGATGGCATCAGACATCCTTGTCTAACTTCACAAGGGGAAGCAGAATCAAGATCCACATCAGCTCAAAGCTGATTCCTATGAGGTAAAAGTGAGACATACCTCCTCTCTCCAAACTTTTACCAGTTCTGAAACCAGCCATCCCTCTCACAGCACTCTGCTTCTCTGCTGGGTTTGATAATTCATTGCAATGACCACACAGAACTTACAGACCTGCTCAAAGTTATGGGGTTTATTAGGGAAGTAACAGGTTACAATTCAGGATCAGGAATGACTCAATACAGTTCTTCGATCAGGACAGTTTCCTCTCAACCCATGCCCACAGGCAGGCCTCTCTCTGGCCCTGGCCTCTCCATCCCTCAGCCAAGTGTTACAAAGCTCTTTTAGTTCTGCCAGTAAAGTCCCAAGAGGCACCCCACTCCCACAGTAAACCTTGGCACAAAGGCACTCAGCTCTCTGGATCCGTGGGTTGGAAAGCCTTGTTTGGCCAAGTGCCTGGAGGCATCCCACTCCGTCAGCAAGTCTCCTGCCCAAAGGTACTCTGCTCTCCTGCTCCATGGATCATGAAGCCCACTACACTGTCTCAAACCGGTCTCCTGTACTACTGCCACCACTTCTCCCCATCTCACACCGTCTCTGGTGTTACAGTTCCCTCTGTCTCGTGGGTCTAGGAGGCTCTCAGTGCAGGGACCCTGGGTCCAAAGGATGCACTCTACTCCTAGCTCTTCTTTCTTGAGAGTAGTGAGGACCCCTCTCTACACCTCTGAAATGGCTCATCTTAAGCCTAGTAGGATGGCAAAACGGACCAATCCCCTTGTTATTTGCATGGTCCCGCCCCCACAAAGGAAACCCCGGTGGCATAGTGGTTAAGAGCTACAGCTGCTAACCAAAAGGTCAGCAATTAGAATCCACCAGCCACTCCTTGGAAACTCTATGGGCCAGTTCTATTCTGTCCTACAGGGTCGCTATGAGTTGGAATCAACGGCAATGGGTTTGGGTTTTTTCTGGTACCCCCACAAAGGTTCCATGAACCTTATTTGCATTGTTAGCAAGCTGTCTAATACCCTTGGTGGGTAACAAGCACCTTATTTGCATAGTCTCACCCAATCACTTTGTGGGAGTCACAAGACCATGAATGGCTAGAAGGGCCATATTAAGTAATTCAACGCACCCAGTACCCTTAGGTGGTGCAAACAGTTAAACTTTCGGACTACTAGCCAAAAGGTTGGCAGTTCAAACTCACCCAGATATGCCTTGGTAGACAGGCCTGGTAATCTGCTTCTGAAAGGTCATAGCCTTGAAAATCTGATGGCACAGTTTTACTCTGACACATGGGGAGGTCACCATGAGTCAGAATCAACTCAACTGCAACAACTTTCCCATTTACAGATTAAAAAAACAGATTCTAAGAGACTTAAGAAATCAATTGCCCAGTGTAAAAACAGCTTAGGGGCAGTATTTGACCTCTTTAGCTTCACCTGGGGAAGGAGAATCAAGATCAATAGCACATGACTGATTCCTATGAAACAGAGGTCAGACATGCCTCCTCTCTCCACCATCTTTACCCATTCTGAAACCAACTGTCCCTCCCATGACACTCTCTACTTCTGTACTGGGTTCCATAATTCACTGCCACACAGAACTCACAGACAATACAATTATGTGGTTTATCAGAGAAGTAGAAGGTTACAATTTAGGCTTAGGAACATTCAGGATACAGTTCTTCTATCAGGACAGCCTCTTTTCAGCTGTGCTTGCAATCACACACCTCTCTGGTCCTACGCCTCTGTCCTGCTCAGGGAAATGTTAAAAAGCTCTTTTAACCCCCCTGCCAATAAGTGCCCAGAGGCACCACTCAGCCAGTAACCCTTGGTCCAAAGACACTCAGCTTTCTAGATCCATGGGCCAGGAAGTCCACTGCACGGTCTCCCGCCAGTCTCTCCTACCATGATTTATCTGCCACTGCTTCTCAGTGAAGGGATCCTGGGTCCAAAGAATACACTCTCCGCTCCTGGTTGTTCTTCCTTGGTGGTTGTGGGGTCCTGTCTTTCCTGCCTCTGGGGTGGCTCCTTTCAAGCCTAGCAGAATAGCAAAACTGACCAATCCCCTTGGTGGGCCACAATTACCCTATTTGCACAGTCTCACCCTATCACTTGGGAGTTATCACAGCAAGAAAGGCCACAAAAAAAGTAATCCATCACACCACACCCAGGTTAAGGAGCAGAGTCAGGCTAAAACCTTAGGCTGCCTAGCTCCAGGTCTTTCCTCTAACAACCCTGACTTCCCAAAGAGTGAACTGCATAGCCCTTAACAAAGCTCTCCACAACCACCCCTTCCCACCCTCCTTCCTCACCCTGGCTACTCTTGAACTCACCTTCACATTAGTAACCATTATCTCATTCTGTAACTAACAGCACTGTGTTCTCAAGCTGTCATTATTTTCTACATCAAAACTTTTAACAATCCATTCCTTTCCTTTCTCTCCTACTCCACCCATTTGCTGGGAATGTCTCATGTACCCCAACATATAACTTTATTACCTAATGTTAGAGCTGGAGAGGAAGTTCTGATATCATCAACCACCATTCCTTCATTTTTTAAAGAAATGAAGTTACATATTCTAGTCTCATTATATAGAATTTGAAAAATCTGTATCATCCTCCCAGACACTGAGTGGTCATGGTCCCATTTTGAAGCCTCCTCCTTGCTGAAGGGAATCGTATTCCTGCTCCATTCCTCTCAAATCACTTCTGTTGGAAATCCATCCCAGCCTTTACCTCTAACACACTGATCTCCAATTCTGAATGCAGAGATGGTGAATCTGCAGCAACTAAGCAGATGAATGTTGGGGGCTACAGTTAAACTGCCTTGGTCTGGAATATTCTAAAAACACATTGCATATCTTGGTAATCACCAACTTTCAAAGGATTCAAATGTTGACAAACAACAATCCTAACTGGGATGTCACCATGCTTATTTCGGCATGAATCACAGAAGAGCAAGCCTGTGAGCTGGTTTAGAAAGCCTGTAAACTGATTAAGCGCAGACCTGAAGTAATGCAATAAACACAAACATATAAACAAGCAGGAAAGGTAGATCAAGGCAACCCAGTGTAGAAAATAGGAAATGGGGCAAGAGGAATGAATTAGGGAAAAGATTGGGACACAGTAAACTCCCAGTCAATTAAAAAAAAAAACAAAACACTGCCATTGAGTCGATTCCGATTCATAGCGACCGTACAAAACAGAGTAGAACTGCCCCATAGGGTTTCCAAGGCTGTAAATTTTTATGGATGCAGACAGCCACATCTTTCTCCCACAAAGCAGCTGGTGCTGCAGCTGGTGGGGTCGAACCATTGACCATACAGATAGCGGCTGAGCACTTTAACCACTGTGCCGCCAGGGATATAGTCAGCCAATAAGCAGTGTTTATGACTATTCACTTCAAAAAGTTTCATTATTAAGTACCATGAATGGCACGTAGCAGAAATACAATATTATATACTGAGTGAACATATGATGAAAAATTACAAAATGAAACCTAAAGAAGAGATTCCATGTTGGGAAAATTCACTTCCTGAGGGAGAGAGAAGACTTGCCCTACAGGAGATCTTGGTTCCCACCCTATGGAAACATAATTAATGGGAGGGCTGCATGACATAATGCACAAGACACTGAACATGGAATCTGGAAGCCATGAACTAGCCGCGTGACTCTAAGCAAATCTCTTTCACCTTCCTTTGACTCAATTTCCTCATCTATGATATGAGGTTGATACCCTCCCTCCATCTCCAAGATGCAGACAAAGTCGAGATCACATGCAAAAAGGATTCAAAGTCCACGCAAATCCATTTACCTGAATGACATCACCATTTGCAGGTCTCATAAACAATCTCAAACTTAATACACTCAAGATGATATTTTTAATCAATCCCCAACACCTGCTCCTCATCTTTGCCATCTCAGTAAATGTCACCATTTCAATACACTGGGAGTCATTCTTTCTCATCCTGCACATCCAATCCATCATCCAATCCTAGCCATTCTTGCTCCTATAGATATCAATATCCACTCACTTCTACTTTAGACTACAATCATCTCTCACCTGAATTACTGCAGCACTCTAAATGATCACTAGGCTTCCACTCTTTCTCCAATCCAAGCAGAAACATCTCCTTAAAAACACAGCCATAAATCTTCACCTCACCTCCTTAGCTCTTGACTCTTTAATCTGCCTATTGTTCTTAAAGAAAGAGGGGGAACTCCTAAACCTGCCTTACAACCTGACCCTACAAGATATGTCCCCTGGCTCCTTCTCGCGCCACTCTTCCCATTCAACTCTACTCCAGCACAGTTTTTTTTTGTTGTTGTTGTTGCTGTTGTTGTTCCTCACACGTGTTCGCATAAAGTGTTTGCAGATTGCCATATTCTTCATCTGACAAAGTCCTACTTAGTCCTTAGGTCTCATTCCAGTGTTGGGCCCGTCACACACATACAGAACACCCTGCAGTACTTACCACATTTATGTATTTGAGCAATTATTTTACTATACAAAAGTATAAAATCATAGTTAACCCAGGTACAGGTAGACTGTGAACTCCATGAGGGTAGGCACTGTTACTAGTTTGGTTCTGTCCTGTATCCCCAGGAAAACAGGATCTAGCACACCGTTTGCGCTCAAATATTTGAAAGAATCCAACTGAAGTAGGTGAGGGGAGCCATAAAGTAGCCAACTAAAAAACCTAACTCAAAAAGATAAAGTTCTCATTTATACAGCTGCCCATCTTCAGCATTCTCCTCTGTCTGCACTCTCAACAGCCGAGACCATTCATAGGGCCAGATACTTCAGGTCTCCAACCTCAGGCAGCCCTTGCCTTCTTCCACCCCACAAAATCCTAGCAGTGAGGCGATTACTTCTTTAGCCCAGGGTGGGGAAGGTCCCAACAGAGCCCACTGATCCAGAGTCGGAATACTGGTCCGCGCAGCCGTGACGTAAGCAGGCCCGAGCAATTCGTCACCGATGAAGCCGCTCAACGCCAGATGCTTCTTTGAGGCTTCTCAGACGCCATTCAAATAGCCTGTCAGAATCAGACCGCCCAGCCGCACGTCGCAGAGCCTCAAACATCCACTTCATCACCTAGGAAGGATGGATCAGAAGAAGACCTTTGCGCCTCGCCCTTTAAGAACCACCCCCTCATCGAGCCTGGCGGAGGGCTGACTATATCATCGCGAGAGCACCGGTTTCCGCCCGCTTCCTTCTCCCGGCTTGCCGGGCCGGAAGGGAAAGCGGTATCTCCCACCCCCTGCCCTACCTCACAAGGCAGCGCGGCTTCAGCTGTGGCCAATGGACGGGCCCATTGCAGGCCGCTGCGCAGAGAGCCAATGGAGAGTCGCGGCGCGCGCAGAGCTTTCCCCTTGGCACCCGCCGAACCCCTCCCTTCCGCCCGCCGCCTTCCACTCCGCCCCTGGCGGAGGAAGTGATGTCACAGGCCCCATGTGAGCGGATTGCAACACATGCAGCTGCCTGGAGAGAGGGAGCCGGTGTCCTACGTCAGAGCCGCCGCCGCCGCGGAGCCGCCGCCGGGGAGGAGCAGCCGCTGCCGCCCAGGACTGGGCCCTTAGGTGAGCCACGGGGAGGGAAAAGCCGGCGACCAACGCGCCGGACCGCGCGGACTGGAGAGAGGAGGGCAGCTTAGGGTAGCGAGGAAGGGGGCCGCTCTGCCCCAGCGGCGGCGCTAACTCTGTGGTCTTGGTGTCTCCGGGCCCCGCCGGGCCGCTCTAGGGAGGAGGAGGCGAGAAGATGGCGGACGACCCCAGTGCTGCCGACAGGAACGTGGAGATCTGGAAGATCAAGAAGCTTATCAAGAGCTTGGAGGCGGCCCGCGGGTGAGCGCCGCGTCCGGCCCCCCCGTGCCCTCCTGGTTCCTGGACCCCTCAGGATGGCCCCCGCGCCGCATGGCCGGATGAGGAGAACCAGGCACTAGCCAACTCCCGCCTTCTGGACCTGTGGGTAGTAGCCCCGGACTCAGGGGCGAGGGTCTGCGCGGTTGTCCCTGGAAGGGGTCCTTCCCCGTTTGGGGGTAAAGGGCCGCGCTCCCGGGGCTCACACTACTCGACCCCGTCGTGGTAGTGCAACGATACTTTTTTATCTTTCGAAGCCTCTGAATCCATCACCTCACTCTTCGAGCCCCAGGTGCTGCCACTCGACTCTGGCGCTGTTGGGAAGGGCCCGGCCTTCCTTTCCACATGCCCTTCCCTTATTTCCTCTCTTCCTTTCGCTTCACGTTCTTTAGCCAGACTTCATTAAAATGGCCTCTGCCTCCCGGTCCTCTGAGGCCCGAGTGGATGAAGTTTGGATGGAGTGGGAAGGCGAGGTGGCAGGGACAACCTCTCTCCGACTCCCCTGATTTTTCTGGGTCTTCTATCTCCTCGAGATGACTTCCCCAAGTCCTGTAATTATACCGGAGCTTCCTGGTGTTAGCTGTTCCAGGACTCACTTATAAACTGGAAATGCCAACGCGGGAGTGATGGAGGAGGGGAAGTTTTGTTTGACATGTCTAGATCTATATATTCAGAAGTCTGGGTTATGGGGCCTTGTGATATGAACCCTAACAACAGGGTCCCTGTTGGCCTTTCTCTGGAATTTCTGAGAATACCAGTATAGAGGTGCCTGGTGTACTAATACTTGTTGAAATTCAGAACTGAATTAAGTGGGTTTGGAGTCTCTTGTAAATTTTTATAAGAAACTGTAGGTGTGTCTATTATGGGAATAATAGACTAAATTAAAACTGGCCACAATTTTTTTTTTCCCACTAGTGTTCATTTGAGAAAGATGTGCCAGAAGTGTTCCTGTTTTGTCACTTTATTTTATTTTTTTTCCCAGTCACAGGAACCTTTTACTTACAGGAAGTCACCCCCCCAAAAAAAAAATCTTGGAACATGACATATTCCAAGCATTCTTAGAATAGCAGAGTGGCTTGCCCCAGACCATGTGAAAAGTTGATTTCAGCACAAGAATTAGAGATTCTAGTTTCTAACCCAGGTTTGTCATTGACCACTAGATTTGCAGTGATAGGATGGCCACCCTTCAAGCTCTTCATAGTTACTGCCATATGAATTGAGGTGTGCTTGAGTCCACTGAAGGCCCAGGGTTAGCAGACTGGTTTTGCTGTGGTGTTTTGTTCTTAATAAATTAGTGACAGATTTGGGATGAGTCTTCTGAAAGTTGGCCATATTTGGTGACTCGGGCTTTGGCTTACTCTTTCACTAGTGCCCTGTGGGAACTAGTGATTATAATGTGAATTGAAGATAACAACTTTTTTTTTTATTATTCCTTAGTTTTGTTTTTCTTTTAGTTTAATAGAATAATCAGGTCTAGTTAATAATCTTACAGAAACCTGAATACAGATGATTCTGTACCACATGGTAAAGTGACTGACTATCCCCCAACTGTACAGGAGGGCTAATATAGGTCATGACCCATTATGTTGCATTTCCAGGAATTAGCCAGACTCTGTAGTTTCACTAGACTTTTCTGTTGTGTTACTTGAAGCCTTCAACTGAGCATTGGTTTTATAGATTTTTGTTGTTGTAGTGTTGTTTAAAGTTGGTGTATGTGACCTGTAGATTTGTTCTCTTACTATTTTCATTTGGAGGCAGTTTAGATGACAGTTTGTATTCTCAGATTCTTACATCAGAATTTGCATATGTTATGGTCTCTGAGGAAACCCTGGTGGTGTAGTGGTTAAGTTTGAATCCGCCAGGTGCTCCTTGGAAAGTCTATGGCGCAGTTCTACACTGTCCTATAGGGTCGCTATGAGTTGGAATCGACTCGACGGCACTGAGTTAGGGTATGGTCTCTGAAGCAGTCTTAAAGTATGAATTCCTGACTAATTTGTCTATTATCTGAGTGAAGTAACACTGAAAATTTAAAATCTCGGCCTTCTCAGTAAGAAAGACTGAAGTTTATTCTTTTTGGCTCAGAAATTTTTCAGTACATACTAATTTATTTTGGGGAATAACAAGATTGTATTTTCATGCCTGAGTTATGTTAAAGTCAGACACTTTAGATTTTCTTAGAATTGTTTTGGAGATGAGGTGTTTCCCCCAGGAATGTAGAATTCTGGGTGTGAGAATCAGGGATCGGTTTGTTGTTTAGCTATCAAGATGTTCTGGGATAAAAAGTGATTTTGAAATTGAGATACTAGTCAGTATGTGTTTGCCTCTTGATGTATGACCTAAATGTAATATAGCTTAAAAGGGAACTACCTGCAAAAACAGACTCTCTTAATAATACCCGTGAACTAAGTAAAGTAAGCACGATAATTATTGAACACTTACTATGTTATAGACACTGGCTAAATGATAACATTATTTCATTTAATCTTTATAGTAAGTATTGCTACGATTTGATACACAAGGGATCCTGGTTGCTGAGAGGTTAAGTAACTTGTCCAAAATGTCACAGAGCTATAATGTAGCAAAGCCCAGGACTCCTATTGCACAATGGATATATTTTGTGTTCAAAAAAATACAAGACTAGATTTACTCAGAATGTAATCTGAGATGTAACAGACTGTTTTTCATGTTATCCTGTCTGTGGAAGAGCATTTATAAGAGCCAGAATTGCTAAAATGGGGAACTTGGTAGGATTTTGTTTGGTAGCCAGCATCAGTTGAAAGAAGTGACACATATTAATTTGAATTCAAGTTGGGTGGAACATGCTTATTTGGTTTCCTATAAGCCTGGTTGAATATTAGGTTCTGTGTGTCGTAGTGGAAATAACCAGCTAATTCTTTTTCTGTACATAAGTCCCACTTAAAGTTGGTGATACTTCCCTGTTTATGAGTACTCCTGGTATATTCTCCACAGTTGGCTTAATGAGGACAAGCGTGTACATAAGCCAAAACTGGAACTAGGGCCATGTCAGTGGAACCGTAGTTGCGGGTATCCTGAATAAGGAACTAAAGCAGGTGAACTTTTGTTACAAGAAAGGTAGGTGGGAAATTTGGGAGGGTGGGCGGTGTATGGCTTTTGCCTAGATTCTTTTTAGGTATGGTGTGGTGTTTTTTGTCTTGTTTTTTTCCTGTCTTGTGTGTGGTCAAGAGGTAACCCCAGAAACAGTGTTGGAAGCTTTATAGTTTTCAGGTAGTAAAATCGTAACCAGAGCCGTTTCTAGCCAAGGACAGTGGTGAATGTGACAAAGGAACAGGCAGGGTTAATTGGTTAAGTTGTGTCTGTGGGTGTTAGTTTTGTTTTTTTTTTATCTTTAGCCAGGAACCTTGTATATTTTAGATATAGTGAGGGCTTAGTCAGATAATCCTCATGGCCTTCCACCCATGCTTGAAGATCATTGCGGCTTGTAAACTTCATTTGGGTCTTTTACTCTAGTCTGTGGGTATTTTTAAAGCTTACTGTTTAGTTAAGAATAACTTGTGGATATCTTGATTTTGAAGGAAATTAAAATTTCCAGGCCACACATAGCCTTTTTTTTTTTTTGCCAAAAAATAGAATCATATTTGTAAGAAATCTCTGCAAAATTCCTCACATTCTGTTCGTTTAAAAGTTAAAAAATTTTGAGATTGTTGAATGTCTTATGGATTAATAATATGAATTATTTAATCTATATGGTTTGAATAAATTCAAGTGTGTTACATATGTTTAAGTAACTTTCCCAAGGGGAATTTGTTGATTATAGAACGTTTAACTAAATGTTGATAAAAGGAATATTCCAGCACTGAATTTCAGTTATTTTTATGTTTACTTTAGTTCTCAATATTCTTGAAGTGCTTATTATAACTTAAGTGATACTTTTTAGCCTTTTATACCATACCTGAGCCACTCAGGATCGAGGCTCTTAGAGGGCTTTTATCATCCTCACTTCTGGTATTTTTCTTTTTCTGTTTCCAGTGGTTAGACAGATAAAAGACCTCAAGAGAGGAAAGTCAAGAATTAAAAATGTTTTAAATTATTCAAGAAGAGATGAGTATAGAACAAACAACTGCAGAGGTCCTGGTGGCCCTCAACAAGTACCGAGGGCAAGTTATTCTTTCCAAGCTTTGGAGTTGTGTTCTGGCATGGTGTTCTGTGTACTGTGAACCTAATGAACAATCTCTCTGTCTTTGAATTTCAAGTCTTGACAGACTTCTCGTTGTAATAGCAGATAATACTTATCCTTCCAGGGAAGAAAGACATGCTCCTAGGTAAGCAAGAGCACCTAATTAGAATACCATTTAGGGCAGAGTGCAATGTAGGTTATAGGTTACTGCTCCTTCCACCCCCCCAACACACACACATAGATCCTTTGGACCTTTTTTGTAGAGGACGCTTTTTCTTTGAACTTGGGGGTTGAGGGTGTGCTCAGCGCAGCCTCCTATGCTGGGAAGACGTTTGGTTCTGAGAAAACTCTAAAAGTTGTGTCAGCTTTGTAGCAAGGCTAAATGGTTTCGATCCTTTTTAATGAGTAGGAAGGAGAAACTTCTTTCCCTGGATATGACCAATTGCATCCAGACTATTCTCCAGGAATCTCAGAATAGAACTTCGTCCTAGGATACATTCTGTAGGAGTCTCTTAATTCTTCAGCAGCCTGCTTTCTTAGTGATGGGGAGAGGGGATTAGGGAGGAGGTTCAAAGCTCTTTTCTCCAGCAGGTTGGAAAGATGATGAGAGTATTAAGTTTCTTGTTGGAGCACTGTCCTTGGAGAACATGGTGAAGTTCCCTCTAATAACAACTTTGGCTTATGCCACTTCACATACTTTGAACCCTTGCCTACTGTCTGTTTCGGAATGAAAAATTGCCCTTTCCTATTTTTGTCACTTTCTGAAGAGATACTTTTTTCTTTCTTTGAATCTAAGTGAATGAACATTAAGAAAAAAAATGGTCTTGGCCTTTTTCTCACCTCTCCAGAAGCATAACTGAGTTTGATTAAAAGCCATGGTTTCCTTATTAGCCTCTTGTGGATACAAAGATGAAAACAGACTTGATTTCTTCTAAATTGACAGATGGATCAAGCTTTTTGTGCTTTAATCCAGCCCTTTCTTAAACCTGTGCTCTTCCATATACTTAATTTGTATATAATAGGTGCCTTATAAGTGTCTATTTTATATGTTTGCTTTCTCCCTTTTTTAACCATCTAAGTTGTTTTATCTTTTGACTTTGACAGTAGTTATTAGACGTGTAGCTTTCGTTCAGTGTGTATTTTTACTGCCTTTACGTCTTGTTGCAATCCTTCCTACCAGATCCAAAGGACTTGACATTTTCAGGTGCCTGACAACTGCTTCTTGTGCAGATAACTCAGGATTGCTGGGCTTGCACTCTTCTGTTTTTCCATTTTCATGTGATTGTCTAAAGTCTCCTTACTATTATCCAGTAATCTGACAAGCTTCATCAAACATCTGCTGTAAGTTGGGCACTAGACATTTTGGAAGAAATGTGTGATGAGAACGTGGTCTGAAACAACTCTGGAGTTGTGAACCATTTCTAGCCCCGTATTAATAAGTATAGAATAATACATACAGTACATGTTGAGGAGATGTAGCGTAAGGCTATGACTATGGTTAAGACTAAAGGGAGATGAGTTTTGAACAGGTTCTTGAATGAGGTGTTGGACATTGTCAAATGTAATCTTTACAGAAGCAGGTGATGATGGCCAGGACTTTCTTCCATGAAGCTGCTGAGTGGGTTCGAACCACCTACCTTTAGGTTAGCAGCCAGTCACAAACCACTTGGTGCCCATGTCGTTAGGTGCCGTTGAGTCATTTCCAACTGAAAGCAACCCAGTGTGACAGTAGAACTATCCCATAGGGTTTTCTAAGCTATACTCTTTACAGAAGCAGGTTGCCAGCTCTTTTTTCCTGTGGAGCTGCTGGGTGGGTTTGGTTGGCAGCCTAGGGCCACCAGGGCTCCTTTATGTTGATGTATATGTAATGTCCTAGTCAAGAGAGAAAATGTTACTTTGAGTGTTAGTATTACTTGGCTGATACTGTATCTTTGCTGCAATGATGGAGTGAAGCTATAGCTGCTTTGCAACTTTGAAATTGTAATTGAAATTCATTCTTGGTAAAAGCCAGCTAGCCTAAAATTAGATTCAAAAGCTTTGTGTTGGTTGATGGTTGGTAAGCTGTCAGTATCGAAATAGTGCAGGGTTTTTGTACATGTGTGCCCTGTTGGTAAAGTTGGCATGACTGAATTTAGGACAATCCCATTACAAGTTTGCCCTTCAGCCTAAATAAACTTTAGTTTGCAAGTAATGAAAATATGCTTGTGTTGATCCTGAAATGTTAATTCCTTAATGTCTGTGATATTTTTAACTTTTTACTGAAAGAAGTTCTTACTTTCATGGTTCTCCCATTTTCTAGCATCTTCTGGCCCTTATGACTCTACTTGAGCAAGGTGGATCCTCAGGAAAGATTCAGAATTAGCAGTTCATGGCTAAGATGTGTTTTAACCAAGTGATGAAACGAATTTTCTGAAGATGAATAGCATACTTTTTTGTACTCACAATAGCTCTTATTACTGTCATTTCGTGTATGAAGAAGTTGAAGTACAGACAGATTAAGTAGCTTGCCTAATATCACAGCCTAGTAAAGGGTAGTGCCAGATTCTGTTCTGATTTTTCTGATTTCAAAGCCTGTCATCTTAACTATTATACCATACTGCCTGGCTCTTTGATTAGCTTTTCTTTTGCTAAATAGAAACATCTCCCATTCCATTCTGAAAGGAGGACTCTTGTTCAAGGAGATTTGCAGTTTACCAGAGGGAGCAGGTGTGCTGAGACCCAGGAGCAAAGGTAAAAGGAAAACAGGCGTGTTATTTGCAAATCTACCCAAGGAAGAACTTGGGTACTAAACATGTTTATCCTTAATGACCATCTGGTGGTGAGGGAAATAAGTTGCTGCTAAATCACTCCCTAGAAGCTCATTTGTGTATTAGAAAGATTAACTTGAAGCGTATGATTTTGTTTTATTTGAAAAATGTTTCCATAGTAGTCAAGAAAGATATGAGGTGGACATCCAGGTGCTATGACTCTTTTGGCCAGCAACAGCCTTGATCATTTTTAGGGTCCCTTTTTTTTATAGTCAGTGGCAGTCAGTTCCTAACACGGTTGATTTTTTTTTTTTAAGACAAAGCAAATGCCTAGAATTATAGAGGAAGTGATGCTGTACCTGGCATGTAAATTTTTGTTTTGGATGACTGAATAATCCTAACACTTTTGAGGATAAAACACTAAAAACCTTTGCAAACTCTCTCCTGAAAAGTATTGGGACATATGAGTTCTGTTCCCTGGGGTAGAGCCTGTTCAATCATCTCCGTATGTTCAGATCTTGGTCTTTTCTCACGTCTGGTAATGATGTCTAACCATAAGGTCACTTGCACAAACCCAATTTTGGGTAACTTTGTGTCATCCCTTTGGGCAGGAACAGAATCCTCTCTCCTGGTTTGGTATTCTAACCAAGCTCTTCACAAAAGGCAGCTCCATCCACCGTGGGCTGCATCATAGGTCGTAAGCAGGGGGAGACATCAAGGTGAGGATGAACCTGGCATATAAAAATTAAGGGTGACAAAAGCAGATACTCTAGAAGTGTTAGTTTCGTTATGGTAAAAGACTAACCAGTAGGGCACTTTGCGTGTTTTAGTGGAGTAAAAGCAGGGGGCAGATAGGCATTTTTAGCCGCATATTAGTCCCTATCCAAGGATTGGCGAGTTTTTATTTGGTGTTCTCTTTGGCAGTTTAGAATAAATTTCTAGTGTCTGAGGAGAATGTATAAGGAAGACCCTATTTTTGATGTTAGGAATTAACCATTTATTCATTCATCAAATGTTTGAGCCCCCAGCAGGTGCTAAATTGATCTCAGCCATCACGATGCTTAAGGGCCTAGTGTAAACAGTCTGTTAGAGGTTGCTTGATACTTGGAGGAAGAGAAAGCTGAGGTCAGATCTCAGACCCATTTGAAGTTGCCGATATCCAGATAGAAGTGACTGAACCTGGCTTATATCAGAATACTTAGAATACTAAACCCACATGTTGGAGAAAGTCATTGTAAGATTTTATGTAATACACATATTTAAAGTTTTAGAAGGGACTGAATCTCTACAGTTCTGCCTTATGATAAATCACGAAAAACTGTTTCCAGTGTTCTGGCCGTATTGTTTTGGGCTGTGGTGTTTTTGTTTTTGTTGGGGTCGGGGGGGTCCTTTTGTTCTGTTGGAACATTTTGCTAGTCCTGTAATCCAGTAATGGTGAAACTGAGGCCCAAAAGGAATTATGTAACTTGCCGTAGGTCACACAGCCATTAAAATGATGGAATAGGGGCATGAACTCAAATCAGCCTTGTTCTAAAACTTGTGTTCCTAATCACCCTTTTATTCTGTTCCCATATTAAACCCATTTCAAAAAGATCCCCTTAGTTTCAAAGTTTAAACTCAGCTTTGTGTACTTGGTGGAAGAAGGCAAATAGAAAACCCACTGTCAATAAAAGAGTTTTGGAAATGAGTAAAAATTGGGGAGGAACTGATTGATTTTAAGCTGGTATTCTGTATCATGCTGCTAGGTTATACTTTCCAGAAATGATCTGCTGAGACTTGAGGCTGAGCTTTGTGGGTAATGGATATGAGCCTGAAAGGGGACTTATGGTGGAAACTTTGACTTTCCATATCGTAGGCACCACCCAGTCTTCAAACACTATGAAAGCTTCTTTGGGGCATACACTCTAAATCCCAACCAGAGAGATAGATAGTGGTCAGTCTCTAAAATGTTCCTGGTCCTGACTTGAAAGTTGTTCTATTACTTAGGGGTGGGTGAGAGGTGAATGGCAGGGCATTTGATGGGGAGTGGGTGTTCTGCCTGGTAAAAGTTGGAAATCTATGAGCTGTCACAGTTCAGTACTGTTGTGTTATTGCTAGGGTAAATGGCGGCAGCTTGCCTGCAGCAAGTGGGTTCTGTGGGTTTCTCTTCTTTGGGTGGGGGTGAGGTCATGGAGACCGTTTTCCTTTAGCTGGCCCAAGGTATCCTCCTTTCAGGCACAGAAAACAAACCAGGCATCGTGATTCCTAACCCTAGCTATGCATTTAGAATCATTGATATTTGAATATTCAGACATCTCACCTCCGATCACCACCACCCTCTCTTCTGTTCAAGAGCTTGAATCAGAATGTAAGAACTGGGGATCTTTTGTTTGTTTTGTTTTGGTGTTTTAGAAACCTCACCAAGGGTTCTGGAGTTCTCATGCAAACTGATCAGTGGACAAGCTTGTGGGAACCACATTTTTTTCTTTTAAGCTTTTTAATCTCCCTTTCTAAAATGTTCTTGAGCATTGTCAATGATAAACACTGGTAAGATCTTTGTAGGCTTTTTCCTTGTCAAAGGGTACCTAGATTTTCTTGTTTCCTTGTCGTTCTTATGACTATCTGCATCATCCAGTGCTGCCCAGGGTTTACTTTGAGTATTTCTTATTCCTGAGTGACCTGTTCAGTCCTGACAATTCAGGTAACTGTATAAATGTTTCTCTGTCCAAGGAAGAGAAACTTTTTTTTTTTTTTTTTATCTATTGCCTGTTGTTGAGAGTGAGGGAAGGGGAAACTGTCAGCTTTCTTTTTAAATTCTCTTCCTTCCTAAGTTTTTTTTATCTAGTTTTATTTACTGTTCATATTTAGTCTGTTTACAACTATACTTCCTCCTGTCTCCCAGCTGTTTTATCTCTCAGAAGTTTGTCCTCTGGGTGGAAGCACTGAGAAATGCTTTTTTGTTAGGGAAAAGACCCCTAAAGCTGGTAAGAACAAGAAGGGATCTGAGAGCAGAGGCCCGCGGAGCTTCGCAGGGCACTTTGTTCCTTGTTATGTCTTATTCTGTCCAGTTTTTACCACCTGCATGTGAATCATAGCTGCACCTCATGATTCATTGGAGCTTCTTGAATGAGAGCCTTTTGATTCTGGAAAAGGAATATAGTGACAAAGCAGAAGAGTGTATAAAAACTATTAAAATTTTAAAAGTTTGTAGTTTGTGTAGCAAGCAGCTCCTTAGAGCTTTATTTCTTATTCTCCCCTGAGGGCTGTTCTTTCTACTTGAATGTGAAAATTTTTCAGCTTCCTTATTTTTATTTCAGTGTTTACACAAACTGGTCTAACAACTTTGATTGGATTGGGAGGCGGGCAGGCAAGTGTTTATCTTGTTTGGAAACTTTCCTGGAAAATCTTTAACCTGCTTGTATTAAACCTAACGTACAAAACATCAAGAGTTACAAAGTATCCTTTAAATTTCTAAAGAAGCAGCAATCTAATAATTCTGTTTTCTCTCCTCCCCATCAGGTGTCTTAAAATAAAGGGGAATTCAGAAACTTTAGTTTTCCCCCACAGAGAGTAAGGACAGGCAAACTAAGAAAGGTAATCTTTTGTACATAGTTCAGAATTCAAAAGGAGTGAGAAACCAAGACTTGACTTTGAAATAGTATTTCACACGTAGCAACTTGGTAAAAATCTACCAAACAAAAATAGGTTTTTTGTCAAGCTACACTTCTGAACCATTTTTAATGGGATCCTAGAACAAGATTTTACGTTCTCAAGTGTCTTTACCACTTTGTCCGCTCTGGAATGTTATATGGGTGTGAGTGTAAGGTTGCCCAGCTTGGCCCTATACAGTAGGGTTGCTTAATGAATGTTTGTCTTCTTAACCTATCTGCAGTGGAAAGTAAATGCCCTCCATATCATCATCTTACTTTAAGGATTTCCTTCAGGCATTTTGCGTTCACTCAGTTAATTTGTCCCAGCATCCTCTTAAGCCTCAAACTTTCCATAGTCTGGAGTTTGGTGCCTGTTCTTGTGTCAGCTCTGAGTTTTCACCCCTGCTATCCTGGGAGCCCCTTCTCATTCCTTTCCCTACTGATTGCCGCTTGCTAGTTCCATCTCCTAGGAGACTACTTGGTAAATCAGAGCATGTTGGCTTTTTAAAAACTGAGTCCTTTCGAGAAATAACTCCCTTGGTTTCTAGAGATTCTGAGAGTCTCTAGGGTGAGGAGATATTCCCCCATCAGAATTACCCATTTGAAAGTAAGCATAAGCTAGTAAAGTCAGTATTTCAGCTTATCTGTCCTTGGTTTTCTCCCACTTTGTATTTTTTCATATTCTGTACAGGCATGAGTTGACAATCCCTACATGGGGACAGCTAGGTGAGCATCAACAGTCTAGACCACTGGAAGCTGAAAATCACTTGTCTGATGCTTCCAGCCCCTCCCAGAGCAAACTCCTTTTCGCCTCCTTGGTCTGTAGTTTGACATAACTCAAGACAGAATCATCAAAAAGGCTTTTCAGAAATTCCACTTTAAAAGACTAACAAGATAAATTATTAGAGAAAGAGCAGTTTGTTGCATTTGATTACTTAAAAATAGACTTCAAAAAACACAAACTGTAAAGAGCATGTTTTGTTTTTGGTTTTTTGTTATTGTTTGCTTTTTCCCGTAATAGAAGACATCAGTTTGTTTCATTTGGGAATTCTTTCTCCATCCAGTTCAGAAAATGGAACCTGGCCACAGGCAGGATTATACATATGTCTAATCTTTTGATTTCTAGGCACTTTGTCCTGGTTGAGAAAAGTTCCTTTTGTGTAGTTAGGCTATGAAAATGAAAACTAAAAACCTGAAAGTGATACATCTGACTGAGAGTATATGTGTGTAAGCAAGTATTCTTACAGAACCATTTTAGTTTGTCAGTACTGTATTTGAAATTTTAGCTGATTTAAAGAATGGTAATAGATAACATTTACATAGATGAAGAAATAACTGGGTCAGATGTTTTATAATGAAGTGTATCTTGGAAGCAGCTTTGTTTTATGATCATTGTGCTTGTTTGTGATGACAGCTAAAGCTGCATATGATAAATTTCCTTGATTCTTTAGTTTGGTAAGATTACTTGCTTCCCTATCCAAGGGGTGGCAGCAAAGCACACATCATACTCTCCATTGTACTTTTGATCAACTTGTAGTTTACTGGGGAAAGTATCACAAAGGTTATGAACCAGCCTTCTAGGTTTTGAGTAGACACCCCAACAGAAACAGTACTGGTTTTAGAGATGTCAATCAGCTGACAGTTTTAAGTATGCCTATTTCTGGTGGTAGAAGGACTGGATAGCCAACTTGTCTGCTTGTAAAGAAAACTCTAAACTATGCCTGTGAAGAAAACAGGTCTGGAGGACCTGTGAAATTTACCACTAGGAGGAATTTCTAGAAGGCAAGGTCTCATGGAGATATGGTTTCTTTGCAGTGCTAATAACGGAGGAGAAAACAAACATAATGGTGCACATTTGTTAAATTAATTTTACCCTATGAAGAAATGTTTCCAAGTACCTCATTTCACATTTTCAGACTTCAGACACTTGTAGTTACAAAGGTAGCATAGGGGTTTTCTGTACTTTTGTTTGTTGTTCTCACTGTGTCTCTTTCTTACTAATCACTTGGCACATAAGCCCATTTGACTCGACATTGTACCCAGCTTTCCAGTCTCTTTTTCTTGCCAGCTTCCATTGGACTATGGATATGTGAAATTCTACTAAAGTTGGCGTATTAGACTACTGTGACATTATACAAGCTCTGTAATTAGGGAAAAGTTTAGAGTTTCTGGCAGTCTTCCCAATTGCTCTTTCTTTGCCCCCACTTGTTCTCCCATGACACTAATAATTATAGCTATTAAACTTGTAGCCCTCAAGGACATCATCTATAAAAACCTCAGGAAGTAACTTTCTTACAGATTGATTAAGTATCAGGTAGAAACAGTTCGTTAGGTGACATCACATTTCTTAAGGTGCTTTGGCTCATTCATACCTTATCCTTTTTCTGCAAGATACAAATTAACTTAATTTACACTGATAGCTGTTGTAATAAAGCCAGCCTTCAGATCTGGTCAGAGCAGATTTTGGGCTGTTAATTTTGTGTGTGTGTATGTGTGTGTATTTGATTCTACTTCCCATTGCCACTCGTTCACCTTATAAAATTGGTAATCTAGGTTGTTTTTTTTTTAACGTAGTAAATTGACATTCCTAACTTAGTAAACACATTTCTCAGGAAGACATGGTTTTTCTGTGTATTTTCTAGAGTAAGCTATTGGGTTGAGACCAAGAAATGTATATTAAAAGGAATATCATATTATGGATTGTCTAAGTCTTTCCCATAGGGTTTTTTTTTTAATAGCTTCATTGAGGTAAAATTAACATACTATGCTACCAAGGTTCATCCATGTTGTAGCACGTATACTACTCCATTCTTTTTACGGCCAAATAATATTCCATCGTGTGGATACATCACATTTTGTTTATCAGTTTGTTGGTTGACATCAGCTGTTACGAATAATCTGGTATTGGTATTTGTGTACACATTTTTGTGTGAGCATATTTTCATTCTCTTGGCTGTATAGCTAGAAGTGGAATTGCTGGGCCAGACTGTTTTCCAAAGTGGCTGTATCGTTTTACATACCTACCAGTGATGAATAAGATTGCAGTTTCTCCCTCCTCCTTGTCAGCACTTGTTATCTTTCTGATGATGATAGCCATCCTAGTGGGTGTGAAGTATTTCTCATTGTGGTCTGGTTTGTATTTTCCTGATGATCAGTGATGTTGAGTATCTTTTATTGATCATTTGTCTATCTTTGGAGAAAAGTCTATTCCGATACTTTGCCTATTATTAAATTATTGGTCTTTTATTACTGAGTTGTAGGAGTTGTTTACATATTCTAGTAATTCCTAACCAGATACATGATTTGCAAATATTTTCTCCTGTATGTTGTCTTTATGTTCTTAATGGTGTCCTTTGAAGCACAAAAGAAGAGTCGGGGGTAAATTCATTTAAAGAATATAACTTAATAGCCACCTTTTTTTGAAAAGGAATCACCTGGAGTGAACTTCCTGGGTGATTTTGACATCTTGTATTATCAGGAAAAATGAGTAAGTTTAAGATGGCTTATTTTTTTGTTTCTTAACATGTAAATGGACTAACTGGTATGTTTTGATAGGCCATTTTGTTTGCTTCAAGTAGAACTAGGAATATTGAAATGAAGTATTTCTTAACTGATGGTACTGATAAATATCTAGGGAATTTGCAGGTAAAAAGATATGTTGCTGGCATCTTTATTGAGGTTACAGAGAAAGATGCTAATGGCCGCTCAAAAGGGACCTTGGTTGTCGTGTCCCCTGTTTTGAGAATTTGGCCCTGTTTTTTTTTTAGTTCTAGAAACATGAATTGGTTTGGGCACCCAGAATTGATCAGACTCTCAGTGCCTTGTTCTTTTTAATCAAACCCAGAAGTGATTGATACGTAAAATGTTTTCTCCGTGTAGAAAGAGCGTGTGTCTGTGAGAGAGAGATTGTGTGACTGGGATATTTACGTGCATTCCAAGGCTTTCCTTTCCCATTCATTATCAAGGTACTTAGGAGGCTGAATCAGTGATTATAAAGTTTTCTTGGTGAGCCTGGAATTTAAAACAAAGGGGGGTGGGGAACAGGATGATGTTGATGATAGTGGTATTGCATCTAGGCTTTGGAAAGCTGAATTAGGGAGGGGGAGAATTCTGCCTAGCAGATTTAAGAATTCTTATGCTTTATTTGGAGCCCTGGTGGCACAGTGGTTAAAAGCTATGGCTGCTAACCAAAAGGTCGGCGGTTCAAATCCACTGACCGCTCCTTGGAAACCTTATGGGGGATCAGTTCTACTCTGTCATATAGGGTTGCTCTGAGTCGTAATCTACTCGACCACAACTTTTTTTTGGTTGTTGTTGTGTTTTTATGTGTTATTTAATTTATTCATTATCCTGCTATGATATCTCCCACTGAAGAGCACACAACTTAGATTCCAAACCTCTGCCATGGTCAGGACTCACTGTCAAATACCAGCCTTTCATCGATATCGATCGCTCCCTTGTCAAAGTGCCTTACTTCTTTACATAGCTAATCCCGCTCACTGTTCATTCAAATAATTGAGCAACTACCATATTTTGAACAAGGTACCTAGCTCTGGATATATGTTGAATGACACTAGTATAGTCCCTGCCTTCCTGATCATCTCACTCTTGCTTCCTTTCCTAATGACAAGCATGAAATTAAACTCTCTCCTTATGTGGTGTGTGACTCTCTAACGAGTTATTCTTTCTTCCACAGCAATGGCACAAGCATGATATCGTTGATCATTCCTCCCAAAGACCAGATATCACGAGTGGCAAAAATGTTAGCAGATGAGTTTGGAACTGCATCTAACATTAAGTCACGAGTAAACCGCCTTTCAGTCCTGGGAGCCATTACATCTGTACAACAAAGACTCAAACTTTATAACAAAGGTAATCTGGAGCTTGAACATATTCCTCCTCTGCCTTGTCCATCTTGGTATTTTCCACATTGATGCTGCTGTCGTGCTTTGGTCACTCACTGGTGCTTGCTTCAGCCAGCTGTCATCAGTACCTCTTTCACCTTGATGTTTACCTTTTTTTTTTTAAGTGTATTTGTTTAAAGTTAAGTCATATTTACTGTACTTAAAAGGGATAAATCCTACCAGAAACATCTCAGAGGAAGTTTCAAAATTAGGAAGAGAAATCTTCCTGAGAGATTTAAAAATTCTTATGCTTTAAATTATGATCTAGATGGGCAGGGGCCATAGGTTGTGGAAACATTTTCTATTAACTGAGAGAAATTGGCTGTGGGTTTAAGTAGAGATATTGTTTATGTTCTTTGCAGTACCTCCAAATGGTCTGGTTGTTTACTGTGGAACAATTGTAACAGAAGAAGGAAAGGAAAAGAAAGTCAACATTGACTTCGAGCCTTTCAAACCAATTAATACATCATTGTATTTGTGTGACAACAAATTCCATACAGAGGTAAGTAAGAAGTTCAAGCACAGGACAATTTCATCATGCCAACAAGAAATTCATTAGCAATCACTCTGAAGTCTCCCCAGCTACCCAAGAAATAGGCAACCACTAATCTGCTTTTTGTTTGGGCATTTCATATAATGGAATCATACAATGTGTGACCTTTTGTGACTGGCTTCATTCATTCATTCATGTTTTCGAGGTTCCTCCATGTTGTAGCGTGTATCAGTACTTTATTGAATGGAATTACTGGGTTATATGTAACCCTCTGTTTACCCTTTTGAGGAACTGCAAGTCAGTTCCCAAAAGTGGCTGCACCACTTTTTTTTTCCACCAATGATGAGAGTCCCATTTCTCCATATCCTCACCGATACTTGTTATTATCTGTCTTTGTTTATTATAGCCATTCTAAGTTGGTGTGTGGTGTATCTTCTTGTGGTTTTGATTTGTATCTTCCTAAAGACAAATGATGTCGAACATCTTCTTGTGTGCTTATTGGCCATTTGTCTGTTGTCTTTGGGAAAATATCTATTCCAATTCTTTGCTCATTATTAAGCTGGGTTATTTGTCTTTTATTATTCAGTTGTAGGAGTTATTTACATATTCTAGATACAACTCTATTAAAAGATACATGATTTGCAAATACTTTCTCCTATTCTGTGGGTTACCTTTGCACTTTCTTTATAGTGTCCTTTGAAGCATAAAAGTTTTAAATTTTGATGGAAGTCCAGTTTATTTTTTCATGTTGCCTATCTATGCTTTTGTTATCATATCTAAAAAGGTTTTGCCTAATGTGAAATGACAAAGATATGCTACTGTGTTCTATTCTAAGAGTTTTATAGTTTTAGGTCTTATATTCAGACATACAAGGAATTTTGAGTTAATTTTTTTGTATGGTGTGAGGAGTGGGTCCAGCATCATTTTTTTGAATGTGAATATCCAGTCTCATCCCCATTTGTTGAAAAGGCTATTCTTTCCCCCATTAAATTGTCTTGGCACTTTTGTTAAAAATCAATTGAAGATAAATGAGAGTGTTTATTTCTGGACTTCCTAATTAGTTTTTTACATAGTTTTAATCCCAGGTCACTAGTAGTTAAGTGCTTGAGAAAAGCATGTAAAAAATACTAGTTTTGCAAGGCATCTGTTTTAATGAAAGGGGGACACGTATATGAAACCTTGTGTTTCATATTTTGGGTATGTAGAACTTTATCAGAGCCTGGACTAGGGAGGCAACTCTCAGGGTCATGCAGGTGCAGTCTTGGCACTTGGACAACCCCAAGAGTAAGCACCTTCTTAAATTTTGCAGCATCAAGCATCTCCTGTGCCTTACCCTAGTCTTGGCTCTGTTGGCTAACAAACAAGGGGATTTCTTGAGTTTTTTAAGTCTACTCTCTCCTGATTTGTTCTTGCCAGTTTACTGAAGAATTAAAATGTTACCACTCCAGATATTCTGTGATTAAACTGGAAAAGGCCTCAGTGTTGTGTTAGGGTTCAGAGACAAACCCACTACTCTTAGCAAAAGTTGATTGATACCCTATCTGAATCCCTAAGTGAAATAGGAGAGGAGGCCTGTAAAAGTTCAGTCAAAGGATGTCATAAAAATGCCATTTGCTGGGACATTTGCTCCAACCAATCCTTTGGGAAAGCCAGGTTTCTAGTATCTTCTTCAGTCTTGAATTTATCATGACACCAGTCATTCAGCATGTTTGGGGAGAGTGCTAAATTGGTTTTGGAGAACTAATTACAGACAGAGAAATAATTGGTTACTTGATTTCCATCTCTCCCTGTGTACCAGTGATATTTGCCTTACATTTCCTTCGTTTTTGGCTCACACATAGTAAATCTTTAATAACAGGACTGTAAGAGTTTATTTATTTTTTTTAAGAGTTTATTTTAATTAAACTTTTGAGTGACAAAGCCAGCCATAAGATGAACTTTAATCGTGGAGAAGAAACCTCATTAGAGTGACCTAAATCAGTCAACAGTGGAACAATCAGGAATTCACAGCTGGCTCCTAGTTCAGCCTCTTGCCTTTCATCAACCTAGGGAAAAACTCTGCAGTGGAATTAGAACTGGCATTTGTCGACACAGTTTACAATGGATCGTTTTTGCTAAATTGACAGGAATTCCAATTCCAGCTGGACCTTGGTTGACTGCATAGAAAGTTAAGACTGTTTTTCTCTTAGTTACCTCAGCCTCCTTCTGTAGAGGCTTCATTGGGGAGGCTCTTTGTGCCCTGTCACACTTAGTTGTATCTGGTTTGATCAAAGTAGATCTTTTTGATTTGAATCTTGTTGATTTGAACAGTACCTGGCACTCACGTTGTCTGCCTTTAGCTCACTTATTAAGTTAGCTTTATTGGTTTTTCTGAACCTTAACTCCACTTCCAAAATACCGTATAATCTTGATAGCTTTGTTTACGTTGGCTTTAACAGATACACCAGTAACTAGAAATGAACGTAGCATACTGTACAACACAGTTTATGCCCTGCTTAATCTGGTTGATTGTATATTCTTAATGAGGGATAAATCTATTTCCTAATTAGTAAACTTTTCGAAAACCTCAATTAAGCAAGCTAAGAGATCATTATGATAAGGCTGTATTTTTCACATGTACAGTGTTCATGACTTAATGCTAATTATCAAGCATAGTTTGGGTAGGATAAAGATTGATGCTTAGTGATTAATCTGCTTGCTAGTCAATTCCTGAAGGAGCTATTTTCTTCCTTAGTTAAAATGGGATGGGTAATAATTTCTTAGCTCTAAAGGGGCTGCCACCTAGCAGTTAGTGATCTGCCAAGCCTACATATTCAGACTTCATGAAAACTTCTATGTGGGTCCCAGACTGTTTTAATATTTGCTCTTTTAGGAGGCAAAAACATGGGATATAATGCTATTTCAGAAGGAGCGTTTTCACCATGAAGACTCAATCATTAGCTGTAATGCCATTAAAATTGAGGTTGAATTTTTTATACAGGTATTAATGATGCTCAGTACACGAGTTAAATGGAACGTTTCAAAACTAGAAGGCCTCCCCCCAATCCCCGGTTCAGTACGCTTTATTATTCCATCAGCTATTAGGTCTGTAAAGATTTTTGAACAAATACCAAAATAATATGTTTAGCATTATCAGTTTCAAAAAAAGACAATACATTGTATGTGTGCATGTGTTTATATGTTTGTGTTTGCACATATTTATATACTTATATATGTTATATACATGACATACAGAATGAAATGCTTTGGAGGGTATGAGACTTTACCCAGTGGATATCTCAGAGCCCTGGGATTAGAGAATGGATTGATGTTATAGAATGTAAATTTTTCATTTTTCGCTTTTATACACTTACGTGTTCTTTGAATTTTTAAATAATGGTTATATATTACTTCTGTAACTGGAAAAAAAAAGACTACATCAGAATTGTCAAACCAATGAGCATCTCAACCCCAATGGTTTAGTTCAGGTCAAAGGCTGGCATTGCCTGGGACTTTTCTTCAGTGAGACAGTTTCCTGCCGGTGGGTGGAGCTGTGGGACAAGTTGAACTCTGCCTTGAGCCTACCTCTTGAGAGGCATGACTGATTGCAGCAGAGTGTCCCCATGGTTCGGGCCCCCACATTCATCACTGAGCTCTGGGGGTAGGTACTGATTTGTTTTACTATTTAGGACGTTGAAAAAGGCCCATGTGAATCCCCAGGCATAGGCCACCTCCTGGTCCAAGACCCCCACTAGGTGCAGCAGGTACTGCTTGTAGGGGGCACTGGCCACGGAGTGGAGCTCAGCCAGCCTGAAGGGGCACCATGCCCAGGCCTAAGGCCAGCACAAAGAGAGCAACACCCTTGCACTTGGCTTCCAGAGACAAAGTCCTTAGCTTTTCCCAGTCCCAACTGCTGACCACATTGGCGAAGAAGATGCATGCTGTCTGCGGTAGTGGGGCTGCCAGGAGCACCTTCTCCAGTGTCCATTCCAGAGCATGGCCCAGGGTAGGGGCTCCCTGCAGGGGACGGCCCGCAGCCTTGAGGACATGCTGCTGCATCTGAATCCGGTGGTCACAGGAGGTCAGATGGAAGCTCTCATTCACAGGAGGGCATCCGGTGGCGGGATGTGCCCAGCTGCGTGGTCACCTCCAGGTGAGGCTTAAGGCCACACAGTACATGTCAGCATCAGCGTCATTGGAGCCGTCCACCACAAATGCCACATCCACATCCACCACCAGGCACCCCTGCACGCCAAGGTCACAGTCTAGGTGGGGTCAGCACTTGTCATAGCAGAGAGTACAGTGGGCCATATACTCCACATCCTGTTGCCTTATCATCTCCCAGATGAACAGGTGAAATCTGCTGGTCGCATCCATCACCAGGGCATCTAGAAGGTTGTGCTCTCCCGTGAAGGTGATGACCACAGGAACGATGTCCAGTGCACTGGGTTCCAGCGTGGCTGTGCTGATAGAAGCCACATCATAGGCCCAGCCTGCTCAAAGAACACAGCCTCCTTCCTCATGAGAAGCCCCAAGCACACGTCAGAACTAGAAGACCTTTTTTATAGACTTTCTGGGTTTTGTACTCATGTACTCTAGAGTTGATTTACAAGATATTCTAATTTGTCATGGAAGATACTGCCTATTCATGCTGGGGTTACTAATGGTAACAGAAATTCAACTTTTGGAAGTTAGATCCTTAATTTGAATTTTATGCTCCACAGACTGTCATCAGTCTAAATCAAATCAAGGGCTAGGAAAAAGTTGAGCCTGCAACTCTCTACTGGTTTTGTATTTACTTGCCCTGATCAGGTATGTGAAGCCCTGGTGGTGCAATGGTTAAGCATTTGGCTGCTATCCAAAAGGGCGGCAGTTTAAATCCACCATCTGCTCCTTGGAAGCCCTGTGGGGCAGTTCTACTCTGTACTATAGGGCTGCCACCATGACTCAAAATTTACTCGACAGCAGTGGGATTCTTTTGGTCAGGTGTGTTGAAGGGCTTCATATATGTTCCATTGGTTATTTCTACAACAGGTTCTAGTTCGTAGGATTTACATATTTATAGTAGAAATCTATAAATTATTTCATAAGATGGTTTTGTCATAGTACTTATACCATGATGAGTGGGATGAAAAGGTTTGTATATATCCTTTGGGGTTTTGTCTTGATGTCAGCAAAAAGCTTTGGAGCTTATTGTATGGTACATATATTCGTTTTTCAGGCTCTTACAGCGCTACTTTCGGATGATAGCAAGTTTGGCTTCATTGTAATAGATGGTAGTGGTGCACTTTTTGGCACACTCCAAGGAAACACAAGAGAAGTCCTGCACAAATTCACTGTGGATCTTCCAAAGAAACACGGTAATATAGGAGAACATGAACCCACTTGCTCTGTGTTTAGCAGTAAGAAAGTAAATATATAGGGGATAAAGTAAACCCAGATGATGTGGAGAGACGCATCACAGGATGACTCATGATTCAGTGATGCTTGTGGCTTTTCACTTAACATCGGAATTAGTGATGGCTTTCTGAGAACGAGTAACAATTTATGCTAACCATTTACTTAAGGGAATAGTGATTTTTGTCTTTGTGCTTTTCTTGGGTAATAGCATGATTGATTAACTTATTTTTTAATTGGCAACATGTTTTGTACTTCTTAATAATTGCCTTTTTCTCACCACTTTTTTATGTCAAAGGTAGAGGAGGTCAGTCTGCCTTGCGTTTTGCCCGTTTAAGAATGGAAAAACGACATAATTATGTTCGGAAAGTAGCTGAGACTGCTGTGCAGCTGTTTATTTCTGGGGACAAAGTGAATGTGGCTGGTCTCGTTTTAGCTGGATCAGCTGACTTTAAAACTGAACTAAGTCAATCTGATATGTTTGATCAGGTAAGTGAGAAATAGGTGCCCCATTATTTGAGTCTACATGAGAGTGGGCAAGTCCTCCGTATGCGGACTGAGACCTGTCTTTGACTTTTATAGTGATATGCTCTCTGTATTAAAAACCTAGCTCTTAGTTAAATGATTGTGTACTTCCAGGCTTTTACTAGGAAACATTCCCTGTACTTTTCTGGATGTCTCTTTTTTGAAATCACCCATTTTTAGGTGGAATCATTCTGGGCCTTGTGGGAGTCCTCTGGTTCATTGGGTTGCTATAATTGACTTAAAAATGGTAGTTATTTCATGGAAACTAGAAGCTAGCATTCCTATTTTTTCCTCATTTATTTATTGAGGTAAGTGAAGCAGTGAGACTTTCAGCAATATGACAAAACTGATTAAGCCTAAAGCGTTTAATACCAGAAAGATCTTGTGGTTTATCACATAGGTTTACGTTTAGCCATAAAACATTCCCAGGGTGTTCATCTGGAAGAGGTAGCATTATGATAGGAGGCACACCAAAGAAACTGTTTTGGTGCTTTGTTATCTTGTAAGGCAGGAGCCTTTCCTTAACAAGAAACTTGTTTTTTTCTTGTGTTTCGTGCAGTATAGATCACTGAAAGAGCTACTCTTAAGTAAACTGGGCTTCTTCCTCATATTCTCCCTCTTCAGCTATTGTGGTACTGGGCCTTGCATGCCATTAAAAAGTAGTGGGTCTTGGCAAAAATGTTTTGAATGTACTGATGAGACTTTTTTTTTTAATTGTGTCAGAGGTTGCAATCAAAAGTTTTAAAATTAGTTGATATCTCCTATGGTGGTGAAAATGGATTCAACCAAGCTATTGAGTTATCTACTGAAGTCCTCTCCAACGTGAAGTTCATTCAAGAGAAGAAATTAATAGGTATCAGTGAAATGCAGCTAATTTATTTATCCTATGGATGTTTTTATATATATATGTACCTGATGGTATATGAAACAAGACACTGAATGGATAACAATAAAATTTAGCGTTTTAATTTAGTAGGGTGACGAATAGGCCTAAATTAAAAATTAATGTGGCTGTTGTTTATCCTTGTTTCTCATTTAACTAAACATATACACATTTCCAAGTGATTGCACGTTTGGGGCCAACTGTTAACTCTTGGAAGTCAGTTTGTGGAACTTCAGATAATGGCATGGTTTTCACTGATTTTTGGTATTTAATAAAGTTTTGGGTTTCTCACTCTCTCTCGGCAGCCCTGGTGGCACAGTGGTTAAGAGCTACAGCTGCTAACCAAAAGGTCAGCAGTTTGAATCCACCAGGTGCTCTTTGGAAACTGGGCAGTTCTACTCTGTCTTGTAGGGTTGCTGTGAGTCAAAATCAACTTGATGGCAACGGGTTTGGTTTTTCTTTTTTTTTGTCTCTCTCTGGTTTTGAGTAAGAGATTCTATATCTGTAAGAGAAACTTCAGTATATATGTTCTTATTGACCTGTTCTTAACCACAGGACGATACTTTGATGAAATCAGCCAGGACACGGGCAAGTACTGTTTTGGAGTTGAAGATACACTAAAGGCTTTGGAAATGGGAGCTGTAGAGATTCTAATAGTCTACGAAAATCTGGATATAATGAGATATGTTCTTCATTGCCAAGGCACAGAAGGTATGAGAATTAGAAAATAGGGTTGCTGTTTGTTACTGACCTGTGCATTCAGGAAGCCTACAGTGGAGAAATGAGATGGCCAATTTCACGACCCATGAGAAGGCAGCTCCTGCCCCTTGTCCCCCACCCTTTCAGTCTTTAGGAGCTTTTTCTGCTTGAACTGTTTGATACTTTTGTTAGTTGCCATCAAGTAGGCTGCAACTCATGGTAACATATATAATGGAATGAAACATTGTCCAGTCCTGTGCCGTCTCCATGGTCTTTGATATGTTTAGGCCCATTGTTACAGCTGTTAACATCAATTTATCTTATTGAGGGTTTTCCTCATTTTCACTGACTTCCTACTTGACCAAACATGATGTCATTTTCAAGCATTTGGTCTTTCCTGATGACCAGTTCACAGTGAGGAAGACAGTCTCGCCATCCTCTCTTTTAAGGAGGATGCTTAAGGTAGTTAAATTTCCTGAGGACCAGGACTGTATAATTGATGTCTTTGGTGTTTTCTTATGATAGCAGTGTACCTGGTAGGTGCTCAGTGCACGCTACTAGCATGCTTATGAAAGAGGGTTTATAGGATGAGTTCAGGAGCCCTCTCTCTAACCTTGTCTCATGGGGCTAACGCTTGTTAATATGTGAGAACCAAGTTAACATGTTTTTTCCCCCTAAAACTGCAGAGGAGAAAATTCTCTATCTAACTCCAGAACAAGAAAAGGATAAATCTCATTTCACAGACAAAGAGGTACGTGATTGTTTTCTTGGTTTGGTGATTCATGCAAGGAAGCATAAATCTATGCGTTAGATTTCTGGCAGCTTAGGGCATTTGCCTGAGGAATCCCAACCTCATACATATTGGGGCGGGGGGGGGATGTCAATGGGAGGTGGTCAACTCCTATTTTTAAAGTAGTTAAGCAATCAGGAAAACATTTCATCCTTTAAATAGTAGAGAAGGTTTAATTGGATAGTGCCTCTCCTGTGCTGCGAAATCTCTTCCACTAAAACAGTTTCCCCGGGTTTGGTCTAAATGCGTCACCGAAGCTTAAAGGGTCATTTTCCCAGTGGAGATCTCTTTTTTAAGTGATAGCTTCCTCGAATTCCGAGTTGGAGGGCTTTGCTCTTAACTAGGCTGCTCCAAAGAGCAGTTCTGGCACATCTCTCCGGGCTCTTGAATGAGTGCTGCCTAAAGACACTTTACAGCAGCCTGGCTTCGAGAGTCAACAGCAGAAATCTTAAGTTGAAAATCTGCTAAGTATGTGTCCACATTTTATAACTGAGGCTAGAGCTTGGAGACAAGTGTTGTTTGAAATAATCAGAATATCTGTGCTATTAGTTATGTCACCAGAAACTGGAATTTACTTGGAGAGTTTTATACACACATTGACACACAGTATGAGAAAGGGAGAATGAGAATAATGGCTGGGTTGGGGAGGTGGCACAGGAGGAACTAAGTTTTCATGTCTCTTAATCCCATTGTTTACATATCTCATGGTGGCCCCTGTAGACAGGACAGGAACATGAGCTGATTGAGAGCATGCCCCTACTGGAATGGTTTGCTAACAACTACAAAAAATTTGGAGCCACATTGGAAATTGTCACAGATAAGTCACAAGAAGGATCCCAGTTTGTGAAAGGATTTGGTGGAATTGGAGGTGAGTAGCAAACCAGAAGAAAACCAAAAACCAAACCCGTTGCCTTCAAGTTGATTCCCTACTCATAGTGACCCTATAGGACAGAGTTTCCAAGGAGCGCCGGGTGGATTTGATTTGCCGACCTTTTTAGTTAGCAGCCATACCATACTCTTAAACGCTGCGCCGCCAGGGTTTCAGCAAATCAGAAAGCTTAACTTAAAACCGGGGTCTTGAGCCAGAACCAGGGTCTCAGGCCAGGGTCTTTGCCTGGGCATCCTCAAATGAGATGTGCTCACCATCCTTTAGATAGGCAGCACGTGGCTTAGGTTTGAGCTCATTTTTACTGTCACCTCTTTGCCCTGTAATTCTGCCAGGGATTCGAGCTTTCCCTTATTAGCGTGAACCTTCTCCACACCATGACTTACCCTTTGGTTTGTTTCCCCAGGTATCTTGCGGTACCGAGTAGATTTCCAGGGAATGGAATACCAAGGAGGAGACGATGAATTTTTTGACCTTGATGACTACTAGGTAGTCGACATGGGTCCGGCAAAACGTGCCTCACCCTCCAGCATCCAACCCAAGGAGCATACCCATGGTGGAATCCAAACAGATCCCTGCCTTACAATTGGAACATTTCCAGAACTTAATCCGTGAGCATTGGATATTGAAAAGAAAACCGAAACAAAACCAGACCCGGCCCTACACTTTGGTTTGTCGTGGTGTCAGCGCAGCAGCCTACAACTAAGTTCTTAAATGCCACTATGGACTAATTTAAAAAAGAATCCCAGTTTTTACTTTTACTTGGTGGTGAAAATTGGTTGCTCTTGTATTTTATGGGGAAAAAAATGATTTTTTTAACCTTCATACATAGAAGCAAAAATACTTTAACTGCTGTAAACCTTCAAAAGTTAATAGAAGTGACATCATACTGGTTTGTTTCTTATTTTGATTGGAGAAAAATTAAATTGCTGCATTTCGCAGTGACCCATTTACATGGCATTCTCAGCTTAGACTGCATAAGAAGAAATATATGTGGTGAAATGTTGGAACCATTTCTCTCTTGGTCTCTGTTTAATGTTGAAAGGGTGAGCTAATACAAGGCATTTTCAACTTCACTCCCTCACACCCCTTCCCCCTCCAGACTGGCAGTTTCAAGGATGCAAATTGCATTGCAAAGTCAGACTGACTCATGAAGCATTTGGGCCGGTGCACTGTGTCCTTCCATCTGTTTTACAGAAGCATTTGTGCCCAGGGTTTGGGAACCCTCAAGCATCGATTGCTTTGACAAAGGTTCCCATAATCTTAGCCTACTAGAAACCAGTTTGGGATGGATATGATGGGGCTTCTGTGCTTTTGCTGGGATTGGGAGAAATAAAACATGCAATTTAAGTGGAAGCAAAGAAATTTTTAAAAAATCTTATTTTGCTTGGGTCTATCCTTGGTAAAAGGGAGGTGTTCGTGTTTTCCTTGTGTTGGATGGCATGAGATTATGTGAACATTTTGATTTTAATAAAATGATCTGCAAGGTTTTTCACAGGAACGACGGACAAGACACGTATGACTGTGCATGTAATTATAAACCCTTGACCTCCTGGTGGGGTTGAAGCATCTGTTTCACATATGGGACTTAGAAGCACCTCTCATGAGAAATTGTGGGAGGGGGGTGGGAAGGGCGGGAAGGGGTGGGACACAGCTTCTGGCACCAAGCATTAACCATGTTGGATCCAAAAGGGGGCCTGAAACCCTGGGCTTCACAGTTGGGCTATAAGTTGGACTTGAACCCAGCTGATGTGCAAGGTCATGGCGTGCCCGAGATGGTGACAGTGAACAAAGCGTGCAGAATGTGCCCAGTGGTAGCAATGAAAAAGCATACCAAATGGACTTTGAAGGACCAAAGGTTTAAAAAGTCAATTGGTATCACCCCCTACACTGACTAGGGTAGAGGGGTGCATTTGGTTTTCAAATTGGGTACTTTTAACACATAGTGCCTGACTGCTGTTCTTCACTGACTTTTGACTCAGTCACTTGTAGCTTTATTGGTCTGAACCAGCACCTTGTTCCCAGGTTACAGACCTACCTATCGTTCCATAATCCTGTTTCACTTGAATGAAGGGAGTATGTCTTAAAATGTAGTTTCTGGTTCTCACACTGTACCCTGAGGTCCAAATGACTGTCAAGTGTGTAACCTGATGTCTCAAACCCCAGTGAGAAGAGTCACTTCTTTGGTGTTCACCAGCGCGAGAAGCTTCACCGGAACAGGCTTTTGCTTTGGGCTCTGCTGTTTGTTTGCAGAAAACCCAAGAGCGAGCAAACATGCTCTCTTCACAGCAGTACCTTAGGGTTTTGCCATTGTAAATGGGTCTAATGTGATATGACAAGACCAGAGAAATTGGATGTAAATTTACATTTTTGGATATGCTTGTTGTTTCACATGATACATTTAGGGTATGCAGCTCCTTTTGTAGTTTTTATTTTTACTATTTAAGTTTGGAAATGATGCCAAATTTTTGTATTTCTTTAATCAATGTGTTCTCTTCGGTGATATATATTGCATTATATATTGATGTGTGTATCAATATATACTGATATGTATTACACATACAAACACATAAATAAGAGGGGGTGAAAACCGTAGCCTTTGCATTCTCTATAGCCTCTGCAGAGAGATCTTCAGCAGCGAAATCTTGGTGTTGTGATGTACAGAAATGGAGAAGAGTATTAAACCATATTTAAGAATATACTTTGTGTGTTTGAGATTCTTTAGGACTGTGCCTGGAAAGGTCTGTGCTGTGGAGGCAGTGTAAAGTGCTCTGGCTCTGAGACGTGTCAGTTTAGTCAAGGCAGATAACTTCAGCCTTAAATTTGAGCTCTTTTCATTACATTCGCTTGTGCAAGGGTATATGCAAAAGGGTGTCTGAGACCATGATCCCAAAATTATGCAAGGGGAAGGAGGTTCAAGCTGTTGGGGCACACCTAATTGGTATATTTCACATGCACTCAAAAGAGAAATGTGTGGATTTTTTTTTTTAAGGCATTTTAAATGTTATGCCAGGTAATTCTTAACATCCCTTGAAGGAAGATGGTGTACCCCAGCAACTGAGACCAAAGAGGTTAAGTTGCAGCTCTGTAATAGCAAAGCCAAAATTTTATCCCAGACCTAATTCCAAAATTTTCTTTCTGCAGCTGGCTGCCTTCAAGTCCTATAACAGAATAGCCGAGGTGAAAGAGCAGAAACTAAGCCTAGACCCTTTCCCTCCCACCCTCACTGGTCTTACATACCTGGTGCTGGATAAGAGTATTCACCCCTGTCCTTAAATCCATCCAAGAGCAAGTCAGGGCTGGCCCAGTGGTGCAGGGTTCCAAGAGCAGGAGAGAATTTGTTTCATTTGCTTTCCCCAAAGACTGAGGTGATTACAGCCCCCCTTCTATTTGGTAGTTTAGGAAGCCTTGTTGAACCAGCGTGGTGCATGGTTTGCTTCCCTCCAGAACTGAGAAGAAAAAACATGAAATTGGCCAATAACGGCAATCCCATCACTGCTTTTTCAGCATATTTTCGTACCTTTTCTCCTTTGCTCTAGATGATAGCCCTGATGAAACCCAATCACTCTCTGGGACGTGCCTGTGCGTGGCAGAGGTAGGGGTTTTTTTCCTTCTAATGCAATGCTAGGTGCTGTTCCTGAAGTCAAAAGTTGTTGGAAGGTAGAACAGTGGTGCCGGATGTGTGGGCTGTGGTGGTTGCCAGTCTGGGCCTGCAGCGCTTGCCATCTTTTGTTCTCTGGCTCTGGTTCCCATGCCATGATGCTCCCAGACAGGCACAGTGGATTCAGGGCTGAGCGCCAAGGTGAAATTTAAGACTCATGCCAGCTTCTCTCTTGTTGCCAGTTTGAGTGAGTGCCAGCTGGCACTCCCACCTGCCAAGTCCCCACCCTGATGGAGACTTCGCCTCCAGGGACATAGGAACTGGCCAGCAGAGGAGTGTCTAAGTGTCACATTAAACTCAGTGTGAAGCAGGACTCAGTTGCTTGTTGGTCTGACAGCACTGGGTGCAAAGTTGCTGAGGACATGGCTGAACAGCAGAGGAACTTAGAGGTACCTCGCCCAAGGTTTTCCTTTGAAAATCAACTCATGAACTCGGTTTCAGGTATAGTGATCTCCAGGAGTCCTTTCCTGAAACTGACTGGCACTGTCATCCTGGGGCTCAGTTAAGGGCCAGGACAAACAGTTTTAACAGCTCTGGTTCCAGCTCTGCCATTCATTACCTGGACTTGTAGCTTAAGCTAAGTCTCTTCCTATCCCTCAGTTTCCAGCTGAAAAGCTATCAGGGTAGTATAGTGGTGAGCCAAAAAAAAAAAAAGAAATATATTGTAGTCGAGTCGATTCCAAATCATGGTAACCCTATAGGACAGAGTAGAACCACCCCATAGGATTTCTAAGGAGCGGCTGGTGGGTTTGAACTGTGGCCTTTTGATTAGCAGTCAAGCTTTTAACCACTGCACCATCAGGGGTCCACAGTGGTGAGTGGGAGATTTGAAATCTAACTAGGTTATAAAATCTTTTGAGACCTTGGCAAATCAACCTATGAGTTGCAATTTCCTTACATGTAATACTGCCTACTAAGAACTGCAGTAAGGATTAAATGCAGTGATGCACGTGAAGTGCACAGTACAGAGCCTGGTATTTGGCAAGGACTCTGATGGGAGTTGGTCTGATCCCTCCACTATAACCTTGGTCCTTTGGAGGTGGCCAGGATGCATTTTTTCTGGTGACCATGAGGTGGTGCTAGAGTTAAGGACAGTGGCTGTGAAGGACCATTTGCTCCTGGTGGGATTTCTGACAAGTATGAGGTGCCTGGGACAGCTTGCTTTGCCTTTAAAATACAGAGAAGTGGAGAAGGCAAAACTACCAAAGGAAGCAGGGATGAGAGAAGAGAGGAGAGCACCAGCTCTGTCCAGTTTCCTCATCACTCAGTCTGGGCTTTGACCCATCAAGTCGATTCCAACTCTCGGTGACCTTATGTGTTGTAGAGTAGAACTCCATAGGGTCTTCTTGGCTGTAATCTTTCAAGAAGCAGATCGCCAGGCCTTTTCCTTGGTGCTGTTGGGTGGATTCGAACCACCAACCTTTAAGTTAGTAGTCAAGCACAAAATTGTCTGTACCACTCAAGGACCTAGGATGGTACAGTGGTTAAGTACTCAGCTGCCAACCAAAGGGTCAGCAGTTTGAACCCACCAGCCGCTTTGTGGCAGCCTGCTTCTGCAGATTGACAGCCGTTGAAAACCTATGGGGCACTTCTACTCTGTCCTATAGGGTCGCCAGGAGTCAGAATCAACTCACTGGCAGTGGGTTTGGGTAACATTGAACAGTTACTATGCACCAGGCACGTTGCTAAGTGTGTCACATGCATCATCTCATTTAAGCCTTAGAAAAACGTAATGAGATAGGCACTGTTAATAACCACTTGCCCAAGTTCACAGCGACTAATGGGAAAAGCCAAGGCTCAAAGTCAAGTCTGTTTGGTCCTGAAGCTAATGCAAAGGCAGATCATTCCTCACTCAAGCAAGGACAGAACAGTTGCTGGTACAACTGAGAAGATAACGACTCACTAACCCCTGTCGTGCTTTCAGAGACAACAAACGACTCAGACTGAATCTGCAAGGCACCGAGCATCCTGGCCTTCGCGTGCGCACGTGGCACCCGTAGGTGTTTTGACTGGTCAGCCCAGCTTAGTTAGCTACAGCCACAGCTGGGGATGGTCAAATGGAGCTCCTTTGGGCTCTCTGTAGAGGGGCTCTGAATTTATCCAGCATCATTACAGTAGAAAGTACACACATAAGGGAAATTCTCAGATACTAGGGTATCTTAAAAATATTTGTCACTAGGACAACTAACGCAATTGAAATTGAAATTGAAACATGGACTATAGATAAGTATTGTATCCATGCAGAATTTCCCATATTTGATAACTGCATGTTGTTATGTAAGAAAATACTCTTCTCCTTAGGAAATATACATTGAAGTATCAAAGGATTTAAAATAAGGAATTTTTATTAAGGAAATTTTTTGGAATTCCAGAAATGTAGACCAAAAAAAAAATCACACAGTCTGAAAAACAGTCTTTTAACTTTTGGGCTTTTTGCTTCCAGTCTTTTGTCTTTTATTAGGTATGCAGAATTTTTGTTTGGGAAGGTAGGGTTCTTCTAGGGGGGCTTTTTTTTTTTCCTCATTAAAAAAAATAGTTATGCTGTGTATACCACTTATAATCTTGTTTCTTTCTCTAAACTTATCATTTGCCGTGTTGTTACATAATTCTTAAACATAAATGATAAAAGATAGCATTTGGGTTCTAAATGGTTCACAAGGTATTTAAAACAAAACTGGTTTGATTCTTAATTCAGGTTTGTTTTTTAGTCAATTTGGATTTGAGTCAGAGGTCAGCATTTAACAGTTTGTTCTGCTGCAGGGTTTGAAGTTCAGGAAAAATCAAATCCCTACTGGGTCAACCAGTGGGACTGGGGGCTGGTGGGGCCCAGGCTAGAAGGAAGAGAGCAGACACTGGGCCAGGAGAGGAGCTGCTGTCACACGCCTCAGGTTTAAATCAGGGTTGGCCAGGTGTTGATGAGATGAGGCAGTAGTAAGAACAGGGCTTCTTGGAGGGCCCTTGACCCCAGCGAGGTGAGCAACCCTGGAGGCAAAGAAAGGTGGAGCTGTACCTGGGAATTTAGAGCCCATCCTAAGAAAGGACAAGACTCATTATACTCTAGCTCTTTATCTACAGCCATTCCCTTATTTAGCTCTTCTGTTGCCCCAGTATTTTAACTTCTTGTATCAGTTGCCATTGAGTCAATTCCGACTCATGGCAACCCCGTGAGTGTCAGAGTAGAACTGTGCTCCACAGGATTTCCAATGGCTATGACCTTTCAGAAGATCGCCAGTCCTTTCTTCCAGGATGCTTCTGAGTGGTTCAAATCATCAACCTTTCAGTTGGTAGCTGAGTACTTAACCATTTGCGCCACCCAGGGATTTTAACTTCTTCGGGAATCGTAATTTTATCACTTGAAGGGGCCTTTGACCTTACCTATTCCAGTCCCCTTGTTGATAAGGAAGGTGAAGCCCAGAGAGCACCATAATGACCTGTGGAATTGATGCAGCAAATCAGCAGAGCCAACATGAGCAGCTGATGTTACAACTCCAAACACAGTGCTCTTACATGTGGATGATCTTGTTATTCTTCATCTAAGCCCTATTCTCCCCAGTTGCTATGGATGAGAAAAGGGAGGATCAGAGACAGCAAGTAAGTGTGGCCTGAAACCAGAGAGAGCTGGGAGAGGAAAGGTGGCCAACATCCAGGTGGAGTTATGAAAGCTGTTTTGAAGTCATTTCCCTCTGAGTCAGGGTTGGCATGAGTGTGTAGATTAACTTGTTTCTCCAGCCCCAGGGGTTCCAAATTTGCCCCATCTAGGTTTCCCTGACTGCCACAGACTTCCAGCTCCCTCTCCCACTATGCTGAGATATCCTACCTCCCTCTGCCCCTTCTGCTTGGCACTCTATTCCCACCCAAGGTAAACCTAGAGGGCAAACCCATTTCCAGGGAAGCCAAGAGGCCAGGGAAGGAGGGTGGAAACTTCAGAGAAAGGCATCAAGCAGAAATGGCAAAGGGGCAAGGGTGGGAAGTCTGGGCTGGGGAATGAGGAGATATCAGGGCTGGATGTTGGGGTAGGGGGGCATTCCTGTGCTTAGAGCTCGAGGCCTTCCCTTATACCCCTGTCAAACTCTGATTCTGAAGAAAGGCAACATGGAAGCGGCTCAGCCCCTCCCTGGGGAACTACGCAAAGGCCCTTAGAAACCAGTCTGTTCCAGCCTTCTGTTTCAACAGACACATCTCACTGCCACCTCTGTTCTTCAGTTGGGCTCAGGTCAACCCCAGTGTCATCCTTTCATTCAGTAAGCATGTACTGATACTAAGTGGTTACCTCTCATTCCCTCTTCCCCCCCGCCAGCTCCAGGCAACCACGAATCTGTTTCCTGTCTCTATGAATTTATTCTAGATATTTCATACAAATGTAATCATACAATATGAGACCTTTTGTATCTTGCTCCTTTCACTTAGTATAAAATTGTTTTCGAGGTTCATTCAAATTGTAACATGTATTAGGACTTCATTCCTTTTTATGGCTGAATAATAATGTTCCGTGTGTGTGTGTGCGCGTGCGTATGTGCGTGCGTGTATGTGTGTGTGGAGAGAAAGGAAAAAGACCTTGGGTACTGCAAACAGCTAAACACTTGACTACTAACCAAAAGGTTGGCAGTTTGAACCCACCCAGAGGCACCTTAGAAGGAAGTGCTGACAATCTGCTTCTGAGAGGTCACAGCTATGAAAACCCTATGCAGCACTGTTCTCTGCAACACACGAGTCAAAATCCGCTCAGCAGCAACTGGAGTTTATTCATTCATCCATTGATGGACATCTGGGTTGCTTCCATCTTTTCAGTACTGTGTTCAGTGATGCTATGAACATACCTGTACATGTTTCAATTATTTTGGGTATATACCTAAGAGTGGAATTGCTGAGTCATATGGCAAATATGGTAATTCTATGTTTAACATTATGAAGAACTGCCAAACTGTTTTCCACAGTGGCTGAGCCATTTTACATTCCCACTAGCAATGTTCAAGGGTTCCAATTTCTCCATATAGTTGCCAACACTTGTAATTTTCTGAAGTTTTTTATTTTTATTCAATAGCCATCCTATTGTCTGTGAAGTGGTATTATGGTTTTGATTTGCGTTTCTCTAAAACATACCAACAATCCTGAAGATGGCACAGGACCTGGCAACATTTTGTTCTATTATACATAAGGTCGCCATGAGTCAGAGATGACTCGAGGGCAACTAAAAATGGCAACTAATGATTTTGAGCATCTTTTCATGTGCTTATTGACCATTTGTATGTCTTTGGAGAAATGCCTATTCAAGCCCTTTTACCCATTTTTTAATTGGGCTGTTTTCTCTTTTTGTTATTGAGTTGTATGCAAGTGTTCTTTATATATTCTGGATACTGGACTCTTATCAGATAGATGACTTGAAAAATTTTTCTCCCAGTCTGTGAGCTGAGGTTTTACTTTCTTGATTATGTCTTTTGATGCACAAAAGTTTTTAATTTTGATGAAGTCCAACTTATTTTTTCTTTGGTGCTTGTGGTGTTGGTGTTATATCTACAAATCCACTGCCAAATCCAAGGTCATGAAGACTTAATTACCGTACCTTTATAGCAAGTTTTGAAATAGGCAAGTGTGAGTGTTCCCACTTTGTTCTTTTTCCATATTGCTTTGGCTATTCTGGATCCCTTGCAATTCTATATGAATTGGACACTTGGCCTTTCCATTTTTACAAAGGTTGCTGGAATTTTGAGAGGGATTGCACTGAATCTGTAGGTTACTTTAGGTAGTACTGAACATCATAACAATTTTAATCTCCCGTTCCGTGAACACGGGATGTCTTTCCATTTATTTAGGTCTTCTTTGAATTCTTTCAAGAAGCCCTAGTGGCGCAGTGGTTAAAGCACTCAGCTGCAAACTGAAAGGTCATTGGCCAAACCTACCAGCCACTATAGGGAGAAAGATGTGGCAATCTGCTTCTATAAGATCGTAGCCTTAGAAACGCTATAAGGCAGTTCCTCTCTGTCCTATAGGGTCGCTATGAGTCCAAATCAACAACGGCAGTAGGTTTGGTTTGGTTTGTGGTTAATTTCTTTCAGTAATATTTTTAGTTTTCAGTGTACAAGTCTTTCACCCCTTTGGTTAAACTTATCCCTAGGTATTTTTGGATGCTATTATAAATGAAATTGTTTTCTTAATTTCCTTAGGAAATTAATTCATTGCTGGCGTCATTCTCATTTTGATTTGCATCTTGCTGATGACTAATGGTTTTGAGCATCTTTTCAGGTACTTATTAGCCATTCGTACATCTTTTTTGATGAAGTGTGGTCCTTTATTCTTAGTCTCCAACTTTGCACTTCTGTGGGTGGACAGAGGAGGGGCCCCTTTATCTCCCAGATACCTTTCTTCCTCCCTTCTTCCCTTTTTCTTTACTTTCAAAAAATACTTAACAGCTGGAGGGGCAGCACAGTGCAGGAGGCCATCTCCAACCCCCTCAGCCGCTGCCAGAGGACTTTCCCAAACCCTGGCAGATCAGAGTGGGTCCTCATTAAGCTTCCTGGGAGGATTCCCTGGCAGCTCTCCTGCCTGCCTGTAGTATCTGCATCATGGGACAAAGCAGGAAAGCACTAGCAGCAAGAGAGGTGCACATGGCAGCAAGAGGCTCAGGCCAGCTGGACCGTATCTGTCTGCCTCACCTCACTCACCTGGCTGCTCAGTAGCCAGAGGTACCTACTAGGTACCAGCATGAAGGCAGCCTCATGTCATGGCTAAAGTTCCTATCACAATTCTATCACTCAAGAACTTGGTGAAACGTACTTAACGGCTGAAGCTGTTTACCAATCTGTAAAACACTGTGATTAAATGTGACAATGAAGTGTGTATCGAACTCTCCATAAACAATATTAGCTTTTATAGATTCATATTCATTCACGCAACAATTGTTCTCATACCTGGCAATGGTGATATAGTAGTCAACAAGGCAGACACAGTGTCAACAAAGAGCATCCAATAAATACAGCATACTGGAGGTGGGGGCAAAAGTGGCCCCCAACCAGTCTTGGTAGGATGAGATTGCATTTCCTTTAGCAAGATCACTTGTTACAACCTGAAGACAGGATTGGTACTGGTGGTTAGAGGTTCTGTTGAGGAAATAAGTACAGGAAAATAATGAGAAGAAAAAAATGCATTGAAATACCAGAAGACGTCATACTGGGTGTAGACCCTTTTTGCAAAATGCCTCAGCTTCTCAATCCCCAGGTTCCAACATACCCACAGTGTCAAAAAAAAAAAAAAAAAACTCACTGCCGTCAAGTCAATTCCAACTCATAGCAACCCTATAGGACAGAGTAGAACTGCCCCATAGAGTTTCCAAGGAGCGCCCGGCGGATTCAAACTGCCAACCTTTTGGTTAGCAGCCATAGCACTTAACCACTATGCCACCAGGGTTTCCACCCACAGTGTAGGGTAAGGGTAAAAAAATCTGAGGCCCAGGGCCACTAGAGTATCAAGGCAGGAAGCAGCCCAGGACCCCTACCACTTCATAGGGCTCTCAGGGGTTCAAAGGCCACGCACCCAGAAAAGAAGACAGGGCCTGCCCAGCAGAGGCCTGGGGCTCCTGCAAATTCTGTAGCAGAAGAGGTTGCCAGGGCTCCCCAGCTCCTCTCAGGCCTTCCCCCTCTGCTCAGCTATAAATAGCTTTCCTGTTTCCAGCAGGGGATCTCCCAGCCCTGTGAGGAGCAGGCACCGCCTCCTCACCCAGAGCTGCCCTCAGCCTAGAGGAGGAGGGGTGGTGACTGGCAGGGTGGGAACCAGCACACTGAGAGCCCAGCCTCTGTAAACTACATTACCCACAACCCTAGCTCTGAAGAGGAGGCTGCGGAGGGCCTGCAGCCTTGGTTTTGAAAACAGGGCTGAGAGGTATCCTTGGGCCTGGGTGTGCAGCCCATAACCTGAGACCTTTTTTTTCCCCCTCAAAAAACACCTAAACCTTCAGTCCTGGACCTTAGAGATTATCTCCTCTGTGCACCCAATTTGCAGGCACCGGGAGACAACAAAGCATGTATCTGCATGCAGCCCACGTGCGCCACCCAAGACTGGAAGCCTGTGAATTATTTTATTCTAGATCAAGCCCAGAGGCTGACTGGTGCTAGAAAAGAACCCTTCCCTAGCATATTCCCCCACGCCAATCTCTGAACCTTTCTTCCCCTATCTCACCTGATGCAGAAGGACGCAGGGCTGGCTCACAGGTTGCTTCAGCAGGAAGCCTGGACTCTGATGACATGCTTGCTTCTGGGAGCGCAGTGGGTTAGGGAACTGCTGCTGCTTTCGTCTCTGCTGAGGTCTGGTGTCTCTCTCTGACCTTTGTTCATCTTGCGCAGATCAGGTCAGCGTGACATCAGGCTGGGCCAGGTTTAAGTCCCCAGAGGCTCTGGAGGGAGGGCCTTGTGGGGGCTTGCTGTTTCCTGCAGTGGATAAACCAGTGAAATTTTTTTTTTTTTTTTTTTTTTTGGTCAGGCTGAGGGGTAGGGGGGCAGCACTCCCAGATGAGGAAGGGCACACTGTAGACCCTCCACCAGACCCCAGTCCCACTTGAGGTGTACATCTACCCCAGCTGTGGCTCCTCCCCTCTCTCTCTAACCTTCCCCACAGAATCAAACTACCCATGCAACCTTCTGCAGCCTGGGAATCTCCAGACCTCGGAGCCACAGTACGTAGAGATGCCAGGATGGGACCTAAAGTCAGAGACTCGTCCAAGGTGAAAAGGGACTGTGGCAGGCCTGCCCACAAACGGGGTCGTTTCCCTCCGTCCCCTCAGACACAATAATAACCGTATTTTATTAAGTACTTACATTGCTAGACACCAGGAATGCAAAGATGAGTAAGATCAAATCGCAGTCGCAATAAATGAACAGATGTATATTGTGTTTAGTGTATAACAGACTGTGAGGTGGAGGTGGAGGCGGAGGGATGGAAAACTGCGGGAGGTAGGGATCCCCCCCCCCGCCCCGACAACCAGCAAGCCCTCACAAGGATAGGTACCAGTTAGTTCTACCAGAATGGGGTAGGAAGGGCATCCCAGGCAGAGGGGGCAGTTTGAGTAAAGGCAGGGAGGAACGGTAAACAGCAAAAAGGGAGAAATACAAGTAGTTAGATATTACCGTAGACTAACTTGCAAAATGCAAGGGGAGGAGGGGTAAGGCGAGGAGCCACAGGCTCCACGCCTAGGAGTTTGGGCTGTAGCTTCTGGGCTGGGAGCCCCTGAAGGGTTTCCAGCAAGGGTGTGCTGTGTTGTGGCATGAGGGAGAAAAGTGGGACAAAATATGAAACCGGTGGGGGACAGTGGGAACCTCAGACCTTTTGAGGTAAGAGGAAGACACGGCGCCTACATGGGGACTACCCAGCCCGCCTGCCCCGCGTTCACCTCCGCTGGGTCCGGGCCGCGATGGGGCCGGGCTGCGCGTTCCCAGCCTCGGGTGCCCGCCGGGTTCCTCCCGCCGTCCGCCCCCTCTTTGGCAGGGGTCCCCTGGCCGCTGGCCCCCGGGCGCGGGCGGACCCAGAAAGCTGGGCTCCCGGCCCGCAGCCACCCGCGGGCCGCCTGCCAGACGCGCCGGGAAGGAAACGCCTTGTATGGGCCTCGGGCAGGGAGGAAGCGCCTTGTAGGGCTCCCGGAGGAAGCGCCATACATGGCGATGGGCGGGCGGGGGCGGGCGGGGGCGGGCCGGAGGCGGGGAGCCCGCCCGGGATGGAGGCCGCTTCCGCCGCCGCTGGTCGCGGGGTCCTGGGCCGCACCGCCCCCGGCCGCGTCCCCGGCCCTCCTGGCACACACCCCCGGCCGCGGCCCCTCCTGTCCTCCCCCCCGCACGTTTCTCGTCTCCGCCTCCGTCTTTGCGGGGGGCACGGAGGATGGGAGCATCGGGAATAGGGGAGGGCGCGGGCCGCAAGGGCGGAGCGGGACCCTCGGGCTCAGCGCGGCGCTGGATCGTACCCGGCTCCGGCGCCGGACGAGCCGAGGTGGAACCCCAGCCCGGCCACGCACTCGCTGTGACCTTGGGTAAAACGCGCTTGTCTCTGAGCCGCGGTTTCCTCTTCCGAGGTTTGTGGGGACAAAATGAGCGGATGCTGGTTAAGCATCTCCTGGTGCGGGCAAGGACGGCGAATCACTGCCGGCGGGGCTGGCTTTCCCAGACACCAGCCATCTGTGTCCCTTTAGCCTCTTCTCAGCCGACATGGTTCCTGGGAAGTCTGGAGAGAAGACTAAATGGGGAGCTGACGGATTCTGTAGAGATCGTTCCAGAAGAACATAGGGTAACCTTGAGATCTGGGGTTTTCCCTTTCAGGCTGTGGGATTCGGACAGAGCGGCCTCGGATGCCACCGCTTACCAGCTAGTTGGTTAACCCTTTCTGAACCTCAATTTCCTGATTTCCTCCTAAAATGGAGATAATAATCCTGATTTGCAGGTTCGTTCTGATAATTAAATGGTGTGTGTGTGCCTGCTCGCGCAAGTAAAGTGCCTGGCATGTAGTAGGTTCTTAATAAGGGTCATTTCCTCTGCTCTCTGTGCACTTTCTGGATTGAATTGTGGGTGCCGGGGCAGGGAGAGATGAAGGCCTTGAGTGCTAGGCCATCATTCCTGGAAGCCCTGCCCCTAGGGGCAGACTGTCCCTCCTTTGGGAGCTGTGAGGCCTTACTGCCAAGAGTTGGTACCTTTATTAGAGGTGTGTCTGTGGCCCTCATGCTCTCCTGTCTCAGTTCAGCCATCTCTCTGATAATCTGCGGTCCCTGCTGGCTGCTCTGTAATGGCATATCGAGGTCAACAGGGATTTGATTTTCTCTACCTAGCTCAGAGCATAGGTGACCTCCTGGACTGTCTGGCAAGGGCAAAAAGAACCTGGAGAAAGTTCCCATCACAGCCAGAACCTGGTATCTAGGACACCATCCCCTCCCACGCCTGCTGTCAGTACCACACCCACACATTTCAACAAGAGATGGGTATCAATCTCACGAAAACATTTCCCAATCCTCACTGGTTGGCTTTGCCCTGCACTCCTTGGTCCCACCCATCCTGGAGTCTCACTTAAATCTAACCTGCATCTTCCTACCACCCAGTGGCAGCCCTATCCTGCTGCACTGCAGTTAGCAACCTCTAATGTGTTCCAGGCAAGTTTGTGGACACACAATAGATGTGTATCACCCATGGCCTTGGGCCTTATTTCCTTTCATCCCTGTTCGGCAAGGAGGCTGTGGTCGGCATGGTAACCTTCCCTATAAAAGTTGCAAAAGTTGCAGCCCTCAAGGATGTTTTTCAGTTCCAACAGAGATGCAGCTCCTTCCCTCCTCCTTCCACCTCTCCCTCCCCCGCAGATCACAGGGTGACACGTAGCTGTGTCATTCTGGCCTTCCCCAGCATGAGGACATGGAGCTGGTAGCACAAAAGAAGGACTGGTTCATGGAGGACAGCAGAGGGCTTAAGGGAGATGCTGATGGAATCTCTGAGGAACAGGTTCCTTCTGCCCTGCATGTCAATCCTTGGCCACCCATAGAAAGCAGCTCTGAGGCCCAGCATATTTAGGGAGTCTCTCAGGATCTCACAGTGAATGGTAATCACACATCTTCACTAAAACGAGGGGCCCAACAAATGTCATGACGCTGGTGCTTGATTTTGTAGAATAAGCTGACAAATCATAAAGCTAGCCTCCAGAATCCACTAGTTTCCTTTCTGCTCAATCCTGTGGAATAAATGAATTTATTAACCATCTCCTATGTTCCTCATTCATTATTTCAACTAACTTTCCCCCACAGTCCTAGATCACCTATTTTACAAATGAGGAAACTAGAATATCGGCAAAGATCTTAATGACTTGACCAAAAATCACATGGCCATGGAATGACAGCACCAGGACAGGAGCCCAGGCCTTCAGATTCTAAATCCTACACCCTTTCTACTATGTCCTGGGTTCATCTGTATTTGCTGCTGTGCTACCGATAAATCCTTCTCCCTAGGCCTTTCTAGGGGGACGTCAGGAAAAAAATGTGGCATTGGCATCCATCCCCCTGGCTTGCGTGGTACTGTGTGGCCCTGCATGGCCTGGCTGCAGCAGAGTCCTCAAACCTGAGGCTTCCCTCTGCCAGCTGCCCTGTCTCCGTCATGGAGTTTCCCCAGCAGAGGGCAATCCTAGGGAAAGTGGTTCCCAGCTGCCAGCTTCATCTAGGCAAAATCGCATTAGAGCCAGCCCTGGCTTCCCTCAGTCCCTCCAGAGTGAGCACATTCAGCTCCCCCGCAAAAGGGAGGGGGAGTGATGCATGGAGAAAAAAAGGAAACTTCCATTTCTTTCTCTCCCTGCCTAGGAACCACTTGGCCTTGAGCTGCCACTCATCTAGTAGGTGCAGAAGATTAATACTGATCCTCATGGGATTACAGACTTCTCTAAAATGAATCCTTGGGCAAATCTTTGCTAGGGAGACACTAAGAATAAAGCTGTGGGTTTGAATGTGGTGGAAGGGAAGTAGAGGCAGGTCTCAAGAGGAAGGGAGATTTCCTGGGCTGCTTCCTCCTCTCCCCATATCTCCTTTTCTGGTTGTGATTCTTCCTTTCCCCAGGTCTGCTGTCCAAAATGACCAGAACGATCATGTCCTAGCAGTTGGAACAGGGGTGAGGGAGAGAGCAGTAGGAGAAGGGAACTCCTGCATTGTGACTGCAAACTAAGCAGACTAGACCAGACCCGTAGCCGTTGAATTGATTCCAACTCATAGTGATCCTATCGGACAGAGTAGAACTGCCCCATAGGGTTTCCGAAGAGCAGCTGGTGGATCCGAACTCCCAACCTTTCGGTTAGCGGCCAAGCTCTTAACCACTGCGCCATCAGGGTTCCAACCTAAACAGGGAGAGGTGTTAATAGCATTAATAGCAAATATTTATTTACATTGTGTCAGCCACTCTTCATTTATTATTCATTTAATCCCCACCTTCAGGTGGGGCCTACTGTTATCCCTGTTTCAGAGTTGAGAAAAATGAGTCTTATCAGCTCTTCAATAACAATAGCTCCAAATTAATGGGAGTGGGCTAAGCACTCTATAGACATTGTCTCATTTAATTCCCAACAGAAACCAAAGAGATGGAACCATTATGCCCGTTTTCTATAGGTGATGGCTAAGTATTTAAGTGGCAGAGTGAGTGTCTTAGTTTCCTAGGGCTGCTGTAACAAAAGGCCACAAAAAAAAAAAAAAGTAGAAGGTGTTAAAGAACAGAACTTATGATCTTACAGCTGTGGAAGCTAGAAGGACAAATCAGGGTATGGACTCTCCTAGCTCCTAGTGGCTCCTGGCAATCTTTGGCGTCCTTTGGCTTGCATCTGCCTCCACAGTCACATGGCCGTTCTTCAGTCTAATTCTCCATATCTCTTCTCTTTTATAAGACACTCCGATGGGATTAGGACCGCCCCTCCTCCATTATGACCTCATGTTACTGATAATATCTTCAAAGACCCTGTTTCCAAAGAAGGTCAAGTTCATAGGTACCAAGGGCTAGGACTTCAACATATCTTTTGGAGGACACAATTCAGTCCATAACAGTGAGGTATTAGAGTGGGTCTGTGTGATTCCAGAGCGCATGTGCTTGACCACTTTGTCTTGCTGCTTCCTGACTCACATGGCTTTTCTCCTTCCGGGGCTCGTGCTCAATAGGCTGAGACCTCGAAAATCTCCCCACACCTACATTCCCCTAGCGCTCACCACACAGGTAAAAGACAGCCTGGCCCAGAGCATTCACTTTAATTCAGACTTACTACCAGAGTTTTTATAGGGCCTGGGCAGGTAGGCACGGGCCATGAGGGGCCCTGCTGCAATGTATCCTGGAACTCTGGCTGTCAGCTGTCAGGAGGAGACCTTAAGAGGCCTTTAGAACCCTCCCCAAGCCTTGAGATTTCCCTAAGAGAGGTGAAAATGTCTAAATTGAACAGACCTCAGGAGGTCTCCCGAAGACCCAGGGAGGTGCTTCTGGGAGAAGAGGATGGGGAGCCCAGCAGTTTCAATCAGGGAGACCCAAGAACTGCAGCCTTTTAGTGTACGCCCTAGAACTGAAGGCTGTCAGCCAGGCTGGCTCCCAGAGGCTTCTGCACTGTTACAGGAGCATGACTCCATTGTTCCCACCCCTGCTGCAGGGCTGTGGGTGGCAAACACTTCAACTCCTGAGTCAGAGGAAAGGTTCCACTTCACTTTCCCTGGAACGGAAAGTCAAGGATGCAACAATGGGTCTGGAGAGGAAGGAGAACTGGCAAGTGAGAATAATGCTCACTTCCTTCCCTACCATCTCTTTTATTTTTTAAACATTTTATTGATTGATTTTTTTCATTACAAGAGTGATGCATATTCATTGCAGAAAATACAGATGATGGAAATACGATGTATTAGCATATGAGTGTCCTACCTTCTTCCTCTCCTTTTACCCATCCACCAAAAGGTTTCTACCTCAAAATCCATGCCCACTCCCCAGCTAGGAAAGTTTGCTTTCGCCAGCCAAATGCCTGTATTTCTTGTGATGCAGAATCAAAATTGTAAGGGGATGCTGGTTACAGAGAAAGAATGTGACTTAGAGATCCAATGCAATCTGTCAAATCCCAAAAGTGACAAATTCTTCAGGACAAATAACCTGGTTTCTTCAATAAATAAATAGCAGAAGGTACTATTATGGATGAAAAGAAACTTAAAAGACCTAGCAACTAAATGTAAAGTGGGATTTTTTAGGGGTGTTAACTCAAAAAAGGAACTTAAAAAAATACTTATGAGTAAAGATATATATTGAAGTATTTACAGATGAAATTACATAATGTATGAGATTTGCTTCAAAATAACCCAGTATGTGTGCGGCAGCGGGCAAGGGGTGGTGTGATATAGATGAAACCAGACTGGCCGTGAATTGATAATCCTTGAACTGGTTGATAGGTACAGAGAGGTTCATGACACCGTTACCCTCTACTTTTTTGAATGTTGAAAATTTCCACAATAAAAAAGCATGAGACTTGATCTATTCATGAAAGTAGGGCATATTTAGAAGTTATACCTTATTGGAGAAAAATGGGTTAAAAATGAATAGTTGAGGTAACTCATACTTTATTGAAAGCTGAAATTAGAAGCATGTATAAAATCTGAAAGTGGCCAGTCTGAATTATTGTTATTATTACTGTTATCATTGCAATAACTAAATCAGAAGTGGACTGGGGGCATGAGGGCTGTCCTGAGGAGGTGGGAAGAAGTGCAACCTTTCAAACACACAGGAGCACAGCCTAACTAAGTTGCCTGCCTTCTCTCTAGTACCACATTGGTCCTTGTTGTCTATAGGAAAAATACAACTCCTTGAACTGGCACTGAGGTCCTTCCCAGTCTGGCCCCAACCTGCCTTTCCAGCTCCATTTCCTGCCTCTCCTCGCCTTATTTCCTGGACACACCACCATTCATTCGCTGGTTCCTGAACACATTGGCCTTTCACACCTTCTTGCTTTTGCACTTGCTATTTCCTCTGCCTACAAGTCCTTCTTCTGTGAACTCCCAATCTTCTTTCTACACCCTGCTACTGCATCTCCTCCTCCTTGTCGGAAGCAGTCATTCCCTGCTCTGTGCACACCTCTAATATATCACGTTATTACTGATTTCTAAATCTCCTCCCACCCAATTCTGTGCTGCCCCAGAGTGGGGACTCTATTTTGTTTACCTTTATGTGTTCAGGGTACGGTATAAAGTAGGTGTTTGAGCAGTGTTTTTTGGATAACAGACTGAGCAACTAAAGGAGCAATATAGTACTGACCATGGCCCCAGGAAAGTTACCAGACTTGGGCTTTTCCTTCCAAGAGGTACCCAACTAACTCAGGGCATTAAAGCAAACAGCCTGACCCAAGAATAACTAACAAGTGTTAACAACAACACAGTAATAAGCAGAAGAAAGAAAGTGAAGAGAAAGGCTTTGAGCCTTGTGGTATGTGTGAGTTATATGTTGGAAATGGGATGGAGAGATCTTGTCACAAGCAAGATGCCGAGAGTTCTCCAAGAAATAGTTGGGGGAGCTTGGTGAGCTAATAGAATAGCAACTGTTCCTGATTTTTAAAAACCTACAGCCTCAAAATTTAAAAGCCAGCAACAGCTGCCCAGTGGTTCTCTCCTGCCAGATGATCCACCTAGAGGGAGTATTAAACAAACAATTGTATCCACTCAGCAAAGGATCTAGAGCCCTGAGTCCCTAGGAAACATTCCCTTCTTTATATTTTAGCATTCTTTTTTTTTTTTTTTTTTAACACCTTGCTGTTGAAGGAGCAGATGCCTGTAGGGGCAGAAAATACTGCATCAGGGAACCTTCACAAAGACCCCCTACCTCACACTGGAAATTAGTCATTTGCTTAATGAGACTTTTTTTTTTCTTTTTCTTTCTTAAATAGAATGATTTTCTTCTGATGATGAAAATACCTGCTCATTTGGAAAACCCAGAAAAGTACAAAGAATAGGATAAAAAATCTCCATAATCTCACCACCTAAAAATAACAACCATTAACAGTTGATGTACATGCGTGTGTTTTATAAATTGGGAATCGCACCACATAAAGTTTTATATCTTACTTTTGTAGTAAGCATTGTGAGCATTTTTCCATGTCAATAATTATTTTAGAACATTATTTATAATGAATGGCTAATAGTCCATCAAATGCTGTATTTTAGCCACTACCCATCGGACATGTATGCTGTTGCCAGTTTCTCTCCATTACGAACAATACCGTGAATAACAGCAGTCCTGGCAGAATGGCTAGGTCAGAGGGCATGAATCTGGTAAGCCTCTTGGTATATGCTATTGAATTGGCCTCAGGAAAGCTTGTACCAGTTTATTCTCCTTCCAACAGCGTGGTGGAGTTTTGTGTATCAAGGTGTTTTCCCTCCTTTCAACATGTTTGAACAAGGTAAGGTGTTTCTATATTTTTCACAATGAACATATACCATACTTGATAATTAGGAAGAAATTCCTGTTGTCTCCTTAAAGGAAAAGAAAAAAGTAAGCATTATTTTCCCCGTTAAGCAGATGAGGAGCCTGGGGCCTATGGATGAATAACTTAAAGACTTGCTTTATGAGGTCTGACAGTTAGGGCTGAGGAGACTGAAAAAGTGTCTCTGGATAGAACAAAAGTACTTCTGAGAAGCTTTAAGGACCTTTCATTTTCTCACCAAAATAAAATCTGGTTCTGAAGAAAATAAAAGATGGCTCTAAGGAGACAATCTAGGGGCATCTTCACAAATCTGAGGGGACAAAATCAGTTCTGAGACCTCTGTGATGGGATCAGAGGCAGTCACTACTCCAGAGTTTCTGTTTTATAGGGTCTTGGGGACAATCAAAATTGTGTTTACATCATTAACAGAAGGTTGAGAATGCCCCAAGAGTACCACTTGGCCCTATCACTGATCTGAGAGTGCTTACAAGTGGATTGAGTCAGGTAAATCTGAGGAAATTAAATAGGTGGCTCTGAGAAGACAGTTTGAGGTGAACAATTGGTATTGAGGCAACTGAAAAGAAACTTCAGAATAGATTCATTTCCACCTATTTGCTTCCCCCAGATTTCTTAAATCCCCTCCCTCTAAATGAGCCTTGAATGATAGTTTGAAGAGGACTTCAATTCCCACTACCCCTAAACCTACAGGAAAGAGGACCCAAGAGGACACCACCAGGGATGGAGGAAAGGTCTGTAGGATGAAACAAACAAGGGAAGTCCACCAGGATAGTGAGCACTCAAAGACAGGGAAGGAAAGGATGATTCTTTAAAAATGACTTTATTAAGGTATAATTTATATATGATAAAATTAGCCCATTGTAAGTGTACAATTCAATGAATTTTAGTAAATTTATAGAATTGTGTCAACAACATAATATTTTTAGAATATTTCCATCATCCAAAAATAACATGCACATTTGCAGTCAATACCCATTCTCACCTCTAATCCTAGGCAGCTGCTAATCTGTTTTCTGTCTAAATTTCCCCTTTCTGGACATTTCAGATAAACAGAATCATACCACGTGTAGTCCTGGCATCTAGCTTCTTTTATTTAGCATAATGTTTTTGAGGTTTATCTGTGTTGTGACATGTATCAGTATTTCATTTATTTTCATTGCTAAAAAGTATTCCATTGTATAGATAAACATTTCATTTATCTATTCATCCACTGATGGACATTGGAATTATTTCCATCTTTTGGCTATTATGAATAATGTTGCTATGAATATTCATATACAAGTTCTTGTGTGAATATGTTTTCATTTCCTTTGGGTACATACTCAGGAGTGAAATTACTGGGTCAAGTCGTTAAAAGCTCTGCTATTACCCAAAAGGTCAGAAGTTTGAATCTACCAGCCACCCCTTGGGAACCCTATATAGGGCAGTTCTAATCTGTCCTATAGGGTCGTTATGAGTCGGAATTGACAGCAATGTGTTTGTTTTGTTTTGGTTTGGTTCTTATGGTAAATGTATGTTTAAATTTATAAGAAATGGCCAAAATATTTTTTAAAGTGGCTGCACATTTTTACATCCCAACCAGCAATGTAGGAGAGTTCTAGCTTCTCCATATCCTCACCAACACTTGTTATTGTCTATCTGGAAAAGATAATTTTCTAGGATAATTCTTAAAATGAGCAGAGCATGCAGTCAGCCCCCCCCCAGTTGCTGTCCAGTCAACTCCAACTCATGACTACTTCATGTATGTTAGAGCAGAACTGTGCCCCTTAGGGTTTTTGGTGGCTGGTTTTTCGGAAGTAAATCACCAGGCCATTCTCCCAAGGTGCCCACTAGGTGTGTTGGATACCTTTTCTCCTTGGAAACCTTAAGTCTTACCAAGGACTTGTATACATTTGTCGAGCTGAATAAATAATGATAATGTACCTTGCTCAGCCCCAATCATCTCATTACCAGGAAGATATAAACAAATGGGTGAGAGTTTGAAGTAGAGCAAGAAAAATGATGAAAGCGCTGGGTCTGTTTATTTGAAGAAAGATTAGAAGATGCAAATCTTTTAGGAAGCTGGGCCCTGACTCTGTGAGTGTGGGGGGACCTGGTACTTATCACCTTGAGTAAGAGGGAGGTGAGTAAATGGGGACATGGTGGGAAGAAACAGCCAGAGTAGAGGGATTTTGGAGGAAGAGATAGGAGAGAAAATCTACACAAAGACTTGTGCTGGAATGTTCACAGCAACTTCTTTTGCAAGAGCACCAAAGGGAGACAACCCAAATATCCACCCACAGGTGACAGGATAAATTATGGTATAGTTCTACAGTGGAATACTACTCAGCAGTAAGAAAGAATGAGCCATCTATACATGTAACATGGATGAATCTCAAAATAACAATGTTAGGGGAAAGAACCCAGGCCATACTGAATACATACTGAATGATTCTCTTTATATAAAACTCTAGAAAATGCAAACTCATTTATAGTGACAGAAATTAGATCAGTGATTGCCTGAGGGGTGGAAGGAGAGACAGATTACCAAGGGATACAAGGAAATTTTTTGAGGTGATGTATATATTCACTATCTTAATTGCAGTGATAGAGTCACTTGTGTACACATATGTCAAACTCATCAAATTGTACACTTTATATGTACAGTTTATTGTATATCAACTGTACCTCAATAGAGTTGTAATAAAAATTAAAAAAAAAAATCCCCTCAGTCCTGAGTATAACAGGCTTGGAGAAAGCTCCCTGAAAAGGGAGATGAGATAAATTTAGCTGAGGAGCTGAGGGCACCAGCTTGTCCTATGAGATCTTCTCAAGTAAGCTTACCAGCCACAAAAGGCTCTCCCAGGTCTGAGCAATAGGAAAAGAGAGACTCAGGAAGAAAAATGACTGAAACGAAGGGCTAGATTTGCTATTTGGATGCAAAAATATCACTAGGACCCAAAGGTTTATGGGTAAAATGTTGCAATCTTATTTGCTTGACACCTGATTCTTTTAGAATTGGCTTCATTTCCCTCAGGACCCTGGTATCTCACTCTGCCCAGCACCACACCCTTTCAAACTGCCCTAAGTATGGGATGAGCCAGCCCAAACAGCTGTGGGATGGGGGAAGGGGACATGGCAGGGGATAACTCCGACCCTATAGTGCCCATGTTGTTGTTTGTTAGGTGCTGTAAAGTAGATTTTGACTCACAGCAACCCCATATGACAGAGTAGAACTGCCCCATAGGGTTTCCTAGACTGTAATCTTTAGGGGAGCAAATCTCCAGGTCTTTTTCCTGAGGAGCAACTTGGTGGGTTTTGTCAACCTTTCAGTTTACAACCAAGCACTTAACCTTTGCGCCACCAGGGCTCCTATTCCACCCATAAAAAAAAAAAATACCTAACTCTATTTCTTCCTGGACAGGGAGGGACAGGGACGGGGGACTCCAAGTGGGAGGAAGTAGAAAAAAGCACACTGCAAACCCCATCGTGCCAACTAGACTAAACTCCACCTTCCTGAGTACCTTGAATCTTTCAAAACAGATACGGCTGAACATTCCTGACATTCAAGAGAAATCAATACCTCTCAGGTATGAAGAAAGGAGCCCTCATGGCAAAGTGGTTAAGTGCTCAGCTGCTACCCCAAAAGGTGGCTTTTTGAATCCACTAGCCACTCCATGGGAGAAAGATATGAGAGTCTGCTTCCATAAAGATTATAGCCTTGGAAATACTATGGGGCAATTCTACAGTGTCCTATATGGTAGGTGTGATTTAGAATCTACTGGATGGCAATGTAACTGGTCAGGTAGGAGGAGGAAGGGTCAAGGGTCCTTAGGACCTGGTTGTTTCTATTAGTTCAAAGCCTAAACCCGTCTTAAACTGGATGAGTTAGTTTTCCTGCCCCCTCTCCACCCTACTCCTCTCTGTCCTTCCCCACATCTCTGAAGCCAAAGACAATGTCCCCAGGTAGCAATCAATTGTTCAGCACTCTATGGGGCCTTTCCCAAACCTCAGCCTTTAGGATGATGACAGCTTTTATCAGCACTGCCCTGTGACCTTGCTTTCAGATTCCTCTCACAGGGGCAGGAGCTAAAATCAACACTTTTGTTTTTCTTTGTATCAGCCAACCCATTCAGTATACTATAAGACTGTAAAATGGGGCAATTTTTTGAGTCTTGTCCTATTTCAGCCATTCAAAGAAACTTGAGTTTGAACTGTCAGACCTGGTAACAGGACTAATGAAAAACAGCTAGCAGGCTTGGCAGAGTTTCTCAACAAGCCATCTACATCAGAATCGCCTGGGGTGCTTGTTATCAAGGCCAGTTCCAGGACCCCATACCAGACCTAAGGAATCAGGTGCTCTGGGAATGGCACATGGGAATATGAATTTTTAACAAGCTAACCCTAGTGATTCTGATGTGCTATGATATTTGGGATCCTCTGCTTTAAAGGAATAAAGTCTCTTTGCCCCTTCTTTCATTTTTTATTCTTGCCATGTTTCGTTTCCTGGGAGTCTGGGGTGAGATACTCTTAAGAATGTAGAACAGGCATAGACTTGTGTTCCTGGCCCTGGAGTGAGATGAGGAAGGGTAGGTGGGGCTGGAAAGAAGTTTGCCAGTAGAAATATTGTCGCATCAGGCATGGCAATTTTGCCAAGAGGCTCACAAGGACGTGCCATTTGCTAGAGAAGGTGGCCTGGTTTGCCCAACTCCAGGCTCAGGAGTCTGGTATCATGGGTAGAGATCCACAGTGTTGGTGGTAGGGGAATAGAATGGAAGAAAAAGAGGTGGACCCATGGTAGGGGGTGATTAGAATTCCCTTGGTCTCAGGAGAAGGTGTGAGCTGAGATCCTCAGGGGAGGAGAAGGAGGAGAGGCAGCTTAGCCCTTGACTTTACTCAGAGCCTGATAACCATACAGGATAGAGGGGATACTTCATTGCCCCTGATTTTGGGAGTCAGAAGTTGGGAGACGAAGCCAAGGCTCAAAAATTCCAGAACACTAAAGCTATTTTACTCATCTGCACAATGGATGGTGGTGTCTGACCAATTCATAAAAGACTCAGAAGTCAGGGTTGCCAGTAGTGCTTCCATTTGGTAATCTATCCCATCCACACTCCTGGGTAAAGGCTTAGCCGACATCTTCCTGCCTCACACATAAACCAAGTCAATCTCATTGATTCCTACTTACCCTTCCCAACTCCATTTTTCCACATTTCCTAAGCTCCCAGGTGGGCTGGGTGCCTTTCTCTATGTTCGCATAGGACCCCATGCTTGCCCACGTTATGTAATGCCAAACTGTAACTTTTGACTGACATCTCTATCTCCCCTACCAATGCTTCGCATTCCTTAAGAACAGGCACTGTTCCGTTGTGCCCAGCTTAAGGCCTCCCACAGAGCTGAGAGATGCTCACAAGCCTATAAGGATTACTCCAACAGTGAGTGGACTCTCAGAGAGCTGGTGCCAGAGGAACCAAGCACCTCACGCCTCATACACAATGTGGACAGACTTTGCCCAGATAGAGACCTTAGACACCAAGCCAGGCTCCTGCCCACTCTGCCCTGAGTCCCAGGAGGCTGCCAAGGATCACAGCTCCAGCTGGCAAGTGGTGAAATTTTCTTCCTGGAAGGATTCTTGGCTTAAGACCTGGCCCTTGCCTTTTCTATCCTTCTTCAACAACCTGATTGCTGAGGAAGGGTCGTGGGAGGGAGAGACAGACTGAGGCAGCCCCAGCATTGTTACTGTTTCCCAAAGCCCTTGTGACCTCCCTGTACTTATCTCCCTCAAGCGCTCATGGCAGGGATTCCCACGGATGGAGATGTTTCCTAATACTGGGTAGAGGTGGGGGGTGCCTCTGGCCACACATGTCCCACCTCTAACTCCAGGCTTCTTGAGCTTTAACTAACCAAGGTAGAGTACAGCCTGGTCCTCATAAATAATCCACTCCAGAAATGCACAGAGGGTACGACTCTGGTTGGAGCATCTTTAACTCTGTAAAGGCCCCAGAGTCTTTAGAAAACCTCAAATCCCACAATAGGGACAGTACTGTGCGGCCTCTCCCCTAGCCCAGGAAACACACACCAAATAACAGCTATTTTATTTTCTTTTAATTTTTCTGAAGGATATACACCACATATCCCATGGGCAATAAAGCGCATTCAATGTGTTTATAAGCCAAACAGTCACTTTGTTTAAGCAAACACATGTACAAAGTAAAAGAAAACCACAAAATAATGAACTGCATGTTCATAACATACAAAAATCGCTGCCTACTCAGTAGGTAACTACAACATTCCAACTCCTGAATATATTTATAAATTTACATTTTCAGTTAAAAAAATAGACTTTTGAGAGTTCAGATTTTTAGATTTTTTTTTCTTACATTCTGGAGAACCAAGGCTCAGCTCAGTCCTCTTCCTGGTTTTGCTCCCAAAGCCTCCCCCGAATCATCAATCCCTGCCCCCCTTAAGGCTAGAGGTGAGCACATCCCTCACAACCGCACATGTCAAGCCATCAGCAAGGCGCATCACACAAAAGGCACCAAGACGTGAAACTTTTTTAAAACCTAAAGGACGAAAAATAAAACCACTTTCAAAAAAAGAAAAACCAAACCACATTTTGCCACATGTGAGAGTACGGTCGAGCAATATTTACAAAAAGGTTAACGGAACATCACTCTGACACATGCGCTGATTAACACCTAGGACTGCTGTTTCAAAAAAAGCTTCAGACTCATCATCACAGCATCATCACAAAATAGAGGATCACCAATGGTTTGCTTGGCTTTTCTTTTTTTTTCCTCAAAGTGAGGACTTAATTCCAAATAATACAATAGAATATGCAAATTATCTTCACATCAAGACTACCCCAGGAAAAACGAAATCCATGGCACGGACACTGTACAAGGTGCAGGGGAGGGCTTTTAGGGCCCAAACCCCATTTTGCCAACTCAGTTTTCTAGCATTGAAGGGAGCAAGGGGTCAGGCATACGATGGAAATGATACTGAAATGATATATCCAAAATCCATGCAAATCTAGTTCTTTGGATAGAGGTGAAGAACTTAGACATGGCTGTTTCAGGCAGCTGAAGTCAAATGGAGTAGGAATTGGGGGAGGAAGGGGAAGTGGGCAGAAAGGATTATTTGCCAATAGACCTTCCATGATGACCTTTGGGTCAAGGAGAGGGAGGAGAGCACTCAGCTCTGAGAACCTCCCTCTGACCTTAGAGGACCCCCCTCCTATGGCCAGGTCCTCCTCCTGTCCTGTAAGTCTCTTGTGTTTCTTTTTCTCCCTTTTTTCTTTTCTTTTTCCCTTCAGCAAATTTCAATTGTCCTGGGAGAAAATGTGGCCGTCATGTCCGAAAGCCCTGTGGAGGCGCTGAAGGAGTTGGCAACTGCTGAGGAAGGGAAGCTGCTGACTTGGGCCGGGAAAGCAGGGGGAACCGAGGAGTATGTGGTGGCCACTGAAGGTGAGGAGAAGCCACTGTGGACAGGGGACGGGTAGGTCGAAGAGCCGGGAGAGGAGTAAGAGGTGGGCACCGGCGATGGGTATGAGGTGGTGGCTGGGGACGGGTAAGAGGTAGTGACTGGGGACGGGTAAGAGGTAGTGACTGGGGATGGGTAAGAGGTAGCAACTGGGGATGGGTAGGAAGAGAGGGAGGAGGTGGCCGAAGAGGCCACAACACTTTTATCTGCTTTCTTGTCCTTCTGCCGCAAGTGGATCTTGGTATGCCTTTTGCGTTCATCGCTTCTGGCAAACTTTCTCCCACAAATGTCGCAGGCAAAGGGCTTCTCGCCTGTGTGGGTGCGGATGTGGGTGGTAAGGTGGTCACTGCGGCTGAAGTTGCGCATGCAGATGCGACACTGGAAGGGCTTCTGGCCCGTGTGGATGCGGATGTGGCGAGTAAGCTCGTCAGAACGGGAGAAGCGGCGATCGCAGGACTCCACCGGGCAGGCGTAGGGACGTTCGTGGGGAGGAGTCTTGCTGGGCCGGTTGGGGTACTTGCGCATGCGGCTGGGTTTGATAAGCTGGGACTGATAAGTGTTATTGAGGGCCTTCAAGTCTTGGGAGCCCGACTGTGTGGCAAAGGCCTTGATGGTGGAGAGCGGAGTGAGCGAAGGCTGCTGAGTGCGGCTCTCCAGTCCCTGGAAGGGCTTCTGTTCTGGGGTGCCTAGGCCCAGGTCCCCCTGCTGCTGTGGAAACAGGTAGTCGGGGATCATTGGAACCTGGAAACCGCCCTTGGCAGCAGGGTAGGCAGGAGGCGGGTACTGAAGCGCAGTGCCAGCCGAACCAGAAAAGGACTGGCTTTGTGGCTCTGGGAAAATGTCAGTGTTGGGTGTGGGGAAGGTGGGCGCTGCAGAGTAAATGGGGCTGCTGTCGTTGGACTGTACTGCGCAGCTCAGGGGTGGGCTCTGGGAGGCAGAGGAAGAGGAGGAGGCCGCTGGAGAGGGCGCAGAGGTTGAGGTGGCTGGTGGGTTGCTCATGCTCACGAGGCCACTGACCAGGCTGAAGAGGGGCTCGGGCCACAGGGTGTTGCCACTGTTGGGCGCAGGCTCAAGAGAGAAGCGGCCAGTGTAGGTGATGGGGGGCAGCCGGGTGGTTTGGCTGGGGTAGCTCGTCTCCACCAGCACCTTCTCATTATTCAGAGAGATGTCAGGAAAAGGCTCTGGCAGGAGAGAGAGTGAAAGGGGAGGCCTGGTTACTGGAAAGCAATCACTGGAGAAGAAAGAGGGCCCGAACTGCCAGGCAAGAGGTCGGGCCGGCTACCATTGACTCCCGAGCTGGTTAATAATTGATAGAAGCAGATTGCAATGTTCCTGGATGCGCTCCAGCGGCAGAGCCCATTTCAACAACAGCTGACGCAAATACGGAGAATCCCCCTCCATTGCTGCTCCCAGCGCACCGCAGCGGCGGCTGCGCGAGCTAGGGATTCCCGCCAGCACCCCCAAAGCCTCGGCTAGTGCGCGCCCCCTACCCGGGGCTGCCTGGACATCTCTGATCACGGATCACTGCCCTTCCTTGGGGACAGACGACAAGCAAGGCAAGCCTTCCTGGAGAGGGGGGGCTCAGTCCTGCTCATCAAAACAAGTCCTCCCCCTCTGCACCCACCCACGCAGCCACTGAGATCTCCATCCAAAACAAAAGCTCGCTCCTCTGCGCACCGCTAGGGACCAGGGAGGGGGGTGTCCCTAGGCATCCCTCTAACACATGACCCTGGGGATAACAAGAATGGAAGGGAAACCCCATTAGCATCCCTAAGGACCAAGAAGGCTCCTACGGTGAGGGGGCGCTGCAGAGGCCTTGGGGAAGGACTGGATACCAGGATGGGGGCGAAGGGGCTAATCCACGGCGCAGGCCTCCGTTTACCTGCGGTGAGGTGCTCGTAGGGTTGCTCGCCTGCCTCCCCCTGAGGGTTGAAGGCGCTGCTGCTGCTGTTGCTGCCGCTCCCTCCACCTCCACCGCCCCCGCTGCTGCTGCTGTTACCGCCGCTGCCCTCAGGGGCTCCGGCGGCACCGAGGAACTGGGGCGCCCCGTTGCTCAGCAGCATCATCTCTTCCAGCTTGGGGTAGTTGTCCATGGTGGGCGAGTGAGGAAAGGAGCCGAACGGGTCGGAGATCTGCAGCGGGGACATCAGCTGCATCTCGGCTTTGGCCGCGGCCATCCCGGTCGGGCGGGCTGGGAGCTGGTGTTAGGGCAGGTGGGTGCAGCCCGGGGACAGAGCTGCGGGGGACACACTCGCGGGCGCCAGGCCGGGTCACATGCGGGGCGCGGGGCACACTGGGGAGAGCGCAGGCGGGGTCCCCAGGCTTGCCCTCGCCGCGGGCCGGTGTGGACGCCGCGCTGCAGCGGAAGCTGGGGTAGGGGCCGGTCCTGCGGCGGCGGCTGGCGGTGGCTGCTAGCGGCGGCGGCGGCGGCTCCCCAAGTTCTGCGCGCTGGGATCTCTCGCGACTCCCCGGATCCGCCTCTATTTGAAGGGTCTGGAACGGCACGGGCCCGCCTCCGTCGTGACGTACATGGCCATATATGGGAAGCAGGAAGCCCTAATATGGCAGGACGGGCCGGGAAGACCCGGAGTGACGCGAAGCCCCCTATTGGAAAGCGGTGGGCACCCCCATCCCGCACCCAGGGCCCCGAGCCGGCTCTCGCACCCTGGGAGCCCAGGCTTCGGGGAAGCCCTGTGCTCCAGCCACAGCTGGGGCCTCCCAGACCCAAGCTGCTTCAGAGTTCTCGGCGTTGCCCCCGCCTCTTCCCTCCGCCTTCTTCCCTCCTCCCGGGGCCGGAAGCGGCCGGGCCATATCGGGCCACTCCAAATCAGGCGCTGCCCAAATAAGGATTGTTCCGGCGGGGGATCCTTCCTGCTCCTTATATGGCGTTTCCGGGTCGCTGCTTGAAGCTGCCTCGCTCTCGCCCTCCCCCCAAGTTCCGAGCCGGGAGTCCAAGTGTGCTCAGGATAGGGGGCACCCGCGCGGGGAGGGCGCGGGGTGCAGAGCGCAGGGCGCACAGCCGCTCAGGCGGCTCCCCGGCAGGGACTGGCCTGGGGAAGCCTGCGCCCGGGGCGGGGGCGAGGGCAAGTCGGGCCGGGGCTCTGCCGCCGTCATCCAGGGTCCGCCCGCCCACCTCTGGGACCGTGGGAGAGAGCCCGGAGCGGAGGGGAGGAGCTAGGGCACAGGTTGCCCTAGGGAGGTGGAGCCTTGACCCCAGGCCTCGTCCAATGGCAGGGCGCCTTTCTAGGTGTCACCTGGGAAACTGAGGCTAGGAAATCCTGACCCCGTGCTTCCTGGGCCCCTGTGCGTAGCGGTGGGTCGCTTGCATCTCCGCTACCTGTAATAGTGGAATGGGTCTGCTGGGGCCTGGGAACCTCTCTGCGCCCCCAGAACCAAAAGGCTTGTTCCCTGGTCCCTTCCGGGGAAAACCCCACCGTTGGGGGACAGGATGAGGAAGCCTGCCCTAGAAGACACTTAAGTCCTATTCTGAGGGGCTGGTGGTACTTGTGGTGGTGGTGGTGAGGGATTTCTCCACCCTTCCCAGAGAATGGCACTGGGGATGGAGTCCAAGTGGAGGCAGGGCGGAAGCGGTGGGAGTCAAGAGAGGGCTTCCCTACGGACTGTCTGGGGACCCCAGGCTTGGCGCGAAGAAAGGAACCAACTTAGTGGCTCTGTGCTGCCCCCTGGAGGTCCCCTCTCCAGCTCCACTCGGGGGCCCCTGGCCGGGAGGGCTCTTCCGCCGCCTCCTCGCTGCTCCTCCTGGTTGCTGTGCTTGGCGCCCAGCCAGGCCGGGGGAGTCTTAGACGCAGTGAGACCGCACTGAGCAGGCGCCGCAGCCTGGGCTCTCCCTGCAGTCCCTGGGGAGCCGCCACCGCCGAGGCTGCCAGACTCCAGGATAGCACACCTCCCTCCCTGAGCCAGAGCAGGGGTGGGGGTGAGGATTCTCGCAGGTCTCCTGGGAGCGAAACGCGAACAGGAAAGCCCTTCCCGCAGTCAAATGCGCACCCCAAAGAGAACAGGGATTCCAGGAATGGAAAGCTCCGCTCTAGCTCTGTATCCAGGGGAGATGCTGTTTTTTTCTGAATTTAAAAAGAAAGCAGAAGGTGCGTGTATGGAAGAAGGGTGCTGACGATACCGGGGTCGGAGGGGGTGGGTCAGGCCAGAGTTCAAGGTCAGGGGGTTTGAATAGGGGAACTCTCTTGGGCTTCATCCCTCTGTATGCTCCCCCTTACCCCACACAAATTTTCTTATAAAAATCGGCTTAAGGAATCCAGCAATGAACCAGGATGGTCTCTGGGTCTTGCCTCTGGGCTCTAGGTTTGGGGTCCCCGTCCCAGGGACCATGGGGGAGGGGTGACACTTCCACTGTCCACCTATGTGCTAATTTATGGCAGGAGTGATGCCGCTCTCTGAGGCCTCCTGCTGCAGGGCAGGAAGGGCAGGCCAGGGAGGTTCGCACGGCCCTGTGTTAGAATGCTCATTTTGCCATAAGTGGGGTACCTTTTGGCCAAGCTTTTTGTATCTTCCTCTCCTCGACTGTGAAATTGGGTTAATATTAACGATATCCACATTGAAGGATTGTTGTGAATACAAACTTTCACAGGCTGCCATCTGTGAATTCCCAAAGCACAGTGCCTAACTTGCAGTTGGCATTTGATAAACAGTGGCTACTGTTATTTTCAGGGGGTTTGAACCGATCTGGTCACCCACAGGTCACCCACCCATCCTCAGCCTCCAAGCAAACCCCAGAGCTCCTATTCTGAAAAGTTGTCTAGAGAGGGAGAAACATTCCAGTTCTAACACAGGAAACATTGTCCCTAAAAGCTAAGCTGAATCCTTCTTGCTGTGGTAGAACATCATATCCTGGAGCAGTTTTTCAACCTTGACTGTGCGGCAGAATCACCCATGGAATTCTGAAAAAGAAAGGTTTTACTCTAGACCAACTGAATCACAATCTTCAGGAGTGGAATCCTGAGTGTGTGAGCTCAAGAAAATGAGCAGGGCCTCAGCCTGGGCTCCCTGAGGTATCCCTGGGGCTAGAGTAAGCCAGTTCCCTTGATTCTAATGTGCAAGCTGACCTAAGGTATCTTTAGGTCCTCATTGAAGCTGGGCACTGGAAATCCTTGTAGTCTGCAACTTTTGTTTTGCCTACCCAACATCAATTCCCCTTTCTTTTCATAACTACTTCTCAGCCAGTAATTTCCTTTGGGAAACCACCCCAATCAATGTGGTTGGGAGATGACTCCACCCTAGATCTAGGAATGGATATGTAACTCAGGCCTGGCTATTCATCTAGGATGCATTAATCTCCCCAGCCATAGTGATTGATACAAGGTGGGCACAGGACCCAAACCAGACCGATGAGAATCACTTCAGGGCCTTTTTCTGGAATTCTCCAGAAAGAGGAATTCTCTCCCCACCCCCCTCCGGCCCCATGGTACTAAGCCAATAGAATAAGCCTGGAGGCCATCTTGCCCCCAGGACTGGAGAACCTACCTCCAATGCAGAGGAAATCACAGAAGAGAGACACACACAAAGAGTAGGTCCCTGGACTCAGCCTGGTCTTTCTAGTTATTTAAGCCAATTAATTATTTTTTAATTTAATCCAGTTTGAGTTCAATTTCTGTTACTTGCAACAGGTTCTGATTAATACGCTCATTATCAACAATGACAAAAAAATTTTCTGTGGGTAAGGCCTGGGAGTAGGGACTAAAACATAGACTCCTGCCTCTAAAGAGCTTCTACAGTTCAGTAGAAGGGAGCCTGAATTCTCTGTTACAAGAGAACTAAGAATAGAAAGCTAGCCACCAAGAGCCAGTGACTATAAGGAACATAGGAGATAAGAGGAGGAGGGAGAGATTCCAGGGGGCCTTGAGGAAGGCAGAGAAGATGAAGAGGATTTGGAGGAGAAAGAACATGAGAAGGACCAAATTTTGAGGTGAGGAAGTGAGAGTCTATTTCAGGCAGGGGATGGGGGTGGGGGTGGGGTTGCCAGGAGGGCCCATGTGTGGTCTGTCTGGGGAAAATGGGGCAAAGGAGAGAGGGTTCTACTGGGGAGTTGTAGGAGGCAGGATTTAATAAAATAGTCATTCTTTTAAAAAAGGTTTATTGGTCTCATATAAATAATTATTTAAAAGAGCTCAATGCTCATGGCAAACATTCTTTACTAAGTTAGCTATACTGTTGTTTAAAGATTACTCTGAAGCATAGATGAGTTTAGGGGGTAGTGAGTCTAAGTCAACGGTGGTAAAACAATACAGGTAGAGGTAGAATGGTGACACAATGTGAAGAATGTAACCAATGATATTGAACTGTACACGTAGAAAGAAATGAATGGATGCATGTTTTGTTGCGTGTGTTTTCACCAAAATTTAAAGAAAGGTTTATTGTCCCCACTGCTTGTATCAGGCACTATGCTAAGTCCTGGGGATACCACAGTGAGGAAGGGCTTTTGCCCTCATGGGTTAGACAGAAATGAACAGTTCAGTAAATAAAAAGGATAATTTCAGATTATGGTAAGTGTAACACAGGAAACAAGAGAAGCGAGGGGTGAATTACAGGGGCAGGGCCCCTGGCAGGGAAAGGACAAAGGGGAGGTGAAAGAAGGCATTTACTCAAAGATACAGGATGACAAGGGAGTGTGGTGGGTGGAAGAGCTTTCCAGGCAGAGGGGGCAGCTGTGCAAAGGCCTTAGCAGGGAAAGAGCTTTGGCCATGATGAGTGTAGGACCTCAGGCTCAGGCGTGGGCAGCGAGAATGTTTAGGGCTCAAGCTGCCCCTCTCTACCCTCACTCTCCCTTGTTTGGCCCTCTACAGCTTGTACAGAAGGTGGCCTTCTGGGGTGTCCGCTCCTGGAAAGCAGCTTCTGCCTAGAAACAGTGGGAGGAGCTGACTCCAAGCTCCTACATGTTGCCCAGACTTTAGCCTCCCTGATATGGGACAACCGTGAGAAGGAAGGCTGGAAGGCCTCCTCCCTCGAGATCACGCTGCTGACCTGACTTCTCAGTTGCAGGGCTGAGGGCCTCTAAGTCATCCCCACTCTCCTCTGGTCTGTCTTTTGGCCAATGGCACACTTTTGTTCACTGTGATAGAGGACAAAAACCAAAAACCCATTGCTGTCAAGTCAATTCTGACTCATAGTGACCCTATAGGACAGAGTAGAACTGCCCTATAGAGTTCTCAAGGAGCACCTGGAGGATTTGAACTGCTGACCTCTCGGTTAGCAGCCGTAGCACTTAAGCACTATGCCACCAGAGTTTGGATTGGAGGACAGGGAAAGGAAGAGACATGGTGAAAAGAATTGGCCCCTCCCAAGGAGCTAAATCTCAGTTTGCCCTTGTGAGCACCAAAACTGTGACCGACAACCCAAATGGAACAACAGACCTGGAGCCTGAAGGAAACCAGGTTGAGAATAGGGAAGGCTCTTAGCACTTCTGCACTGTGGCCTGGGTGCCTGCTGGGCCTCAAGGGGTGCTTAGGGATGAGCCTGGAACTCTCAGACCTTGCTGGTCAGGTGACTGGTCTGCAGGCCTCAGCTGCTGTCTGCTCTCAGACTTTCCCTGCAGAAGGGAGAGTAGGAGGAAAAGGCAGAGGTGAGAGAAGAAATGACTTTGGCAATGGCAGCTGAGTCTCCAGGAGAAAACCAGTGGAAACCATCTATGCTTCGGACACCCAACCCGGGGCTGAGCAGGCTGCAGCTTTCAGAGAAAACAAGCCCCTTTTTCCACTGCCACTTCCTCCTCCCCAACCCTGGGCCACGTCAGCACCCACAAGTGCTGTGACTGGCCCAGGACTCAGGAAATGACTCTCTGGGAGTCTGTCTGGGGTGCTCGTCACACTTTCCGATGGCTGATGGCTCCACTGAAAACGTGGAGGGCCTGGCCTTGAGGGGTCTGGGGCAGCTCTTCTCCCACCCTGGGGGGGGGGGGTCTTTTTTTTTTTTTTTAATTGTGGTAAATATATATGTATCAAAACATTTGACATTTTGACAATCTTCACATGTACAGTTCAGTGACATTCATTGGTCTTGAGGGGTGAGAAGAAACATGAAGAGGTCAGGCATGGGGTGGGAACAGAAGGTAAACAGAGAGGGTAGGAGAAATAGCAGGTCATGAAGACAGGGGAGATGAGAGAGATTCCTCCCAGAGTGTCACCATGTGAAGCTAGCATGTCTAATCCAGTTACAGGTGGGGAGCAGAGTGCCAGGGAACTCTGAGCGCTAGGGTAGCTGGGGACAGACCAGATTCTGAGAGGGCACATGCCAAGCCATGCTGAGGTCTGGCCCAGAGGGTCCCCTGGGCTCTGAAGAGGGTACCTGGCCTGCTCTGGACAGTTAGTCTGGGGCTGCAGGTGGGGAGTTCTTCCTGAGAGGAGAAGGGTCTGGACTGCTGTCCTCAGAGTCTGCCTGAGGGGTAGGACGGAGTTAGGTTAGGCCTGAAGTGGCAAACACTGGGGCATAATCTCCTGAGGAGGGGGTGAACCTGTCCTCCATTGGGTCTGCTCAGGCAAGATGGAATGGGTAGAGGTAGGTGAGCACTTAGTTAGAGCTCTCTAGGTCCTCTCTGTCCCTAGAGTGCACCACAGGTGCAGAAAGAGACCACTGTCCTTGGGTGTCAGTCCCTCCGCCCTAGGCTGGGCAGCCCTGCTCCCAGGCCGGGGTCTAGTAGGACCCTGGGCTCAGAGAACAATCCAGACCAGCCTGAGGCTTCTTTGCTCCCCCACCTCCAGCTGAGTGTGGAGCAAAGCTGGCTGCAGAAATCTCTGGAAGCTTGTTGGGCAGGCAGAGGGAGAGGAGCATTACATAAGAGCCCACTGATGTTCAGGAAGTGGAGAGCAGCCTTTAGATTAGAAAGGCAACGTTGCCATCCAGCCCAGAAAGGCAGGAATAGCAACGGCTGTTATTTCTGGCCCCTCACCACCACCCAGTCCTGGGGCCGCTCTGCTCCTTGATGGGTGAACTTGGACTCTGCAGACCTGGTGGGGATGGTGGCAGGCGATGGAGGGGGTGGGCAGCACCTGGGGTTCCCTACTTTGACACTGCCCCCAGCCCACATGCCAGGATGCAGCAAAAACAGCAATAATACTGTCAGTGGTGCTTGTTTCCTGGAATTTTCCTTCATCTCTGGGTGCACTCTCCACCCTCACTCCCCGACACATTCACTACGTGACAGGCTCTGTGCTAAACAGCTGACAGGCATTTAGTCCTCACAGTGTCTTATGAGGTAGGTACCATTCTCACTCCCATTTCACTGATGAGGAAACAGGCTCAGAGAGGGCAGGCGACTTGTGCAAGGTCACAGAGCCAGGATCCCAACTCAGACAGTCTGATCTCAGAACCCTCTAGCTGAACCCCAGCTCACACCAAGAACTGTTCTCTGGGGTCCCAGGATGAATCAGACCCCTACAAGGGTTTCTGAGTCAAATAGGGAAGACAGACATATTTTAATTAATTCATTCAACAATTATTTACCAAAAACTGTGGGCATACTCTAGGCATTAAAGACACAAAGAGAGGTAAGGGAGGTATCCCTTTTTTGCAGCTCACAGCCTAGCAAATAAGCAATTACAACAGTGTGATGCATGTTATAATGGGGGGAGCGCAGAAACTGTGGGAACCCCTAATCCAGGTCCCAGACCACTGAAGTGATTCCCAGGCAGAGAATCAGGTTGGCTTTTTTAAATAATCAAGGAAGCCTGGGTCGGGGAGGGCAGGTGGTGAGACCAAGTAGTCATCCACGCAAGAGTCCAGGTGAGGGGGTGAGGCTGGCTGGATCAGCCCCAGCTATCACCGGGACTCCTCTCATGTGCCGCCAAGTCAGAGGCAGGAAGACAGCAAGGAAAACTGACATCCAAATCTACTGGCAGGTGGTTCAGCCCAAGGGGGCGTCCCATTTCCCTTGGTGCGGTGGCAATAGGGTGGTTAGGGAGGCTGGATGGGAGGGTTCTCTTTTTTTGTTTCTCCTCCAAGTACCCTTGTATCTACTACACTCACATGGGAGCCCTGTGTTAGGATAAAGTTACAATGAGTGACTGAAGAGGAAGCTGGCACCCAGAACCAGGAGGAAGAGCTTCCATCCAAAAGATCACATTGACAAGTGGTGATAAGAGGGAGGGAGTATCCCCTCCCATCCCTAGAACTCCCGCAGAAGGGTCTTTGCTTAACTCTGGGCAGAGGCAGCACTCTGTTCCTACCAGGAGGCAAATGGAGGGATCTTTGGAACTTCCAGGACCCAGCTCCCCTCAGGTCCAGCTGCAGAGAGGCCATCATGCAGATGATGGCATCTTGAAGCTGACATGGGACTCTGTTTTTATTCATCATCCAGAGGGAGTGACCTCGAGTCATCACAAGAGGGATTAAAGTGTGATTTAAGAAATTCATGGGTTCCTATATACCGGTAGCAGCATCTCTGTCTCTGGATATTTTTTAAGAACCAGAGAATCCTTTGTTACCCCCAAATCCCCACCCCCCAGACTGGGTAATGCCTGCAGTGGCTAAACTGGTCTAGGAAAGAGGCTTTAGGGGTCACCCTGGGTTGATAGGCAACCCTGGTTGCACAGTGGTTAAGGGCTACAGCTGCTAACCAAAAGGTCGGCAGTTTGAATCCACCAGGTACTACATGGAAACCCTATGGGGCAGTTCTACTCTGTCCTTTAGGGTCTCTATGAGTGAGAATCGACTCGAAGGCAATGGGTTTTGTTTTGTCTTCTGGTTTCTGGGGTGATAGTTCTGGGCTGGTTTATTTTTAGGAGCTGAGTAATGGGGTTCCACTGCCTTCTCTTGGGCTCTGGGTACCCCCCAGCCTGGACCCAACTTTCTCCTTTCTCTGACAACATTCAGGCTGTCTCACTTTTTTTCTCCCAGGCTAAATCGGGAGTGTGAAACTGCTCTTCCTCCCAATTTAGCTTTTGAATTAAAGTGAGAACTGAATGTGGCTGGAAAGCTGACTCCCATCTGTGTGAGGGTTAGAGAGAGAAAAGGAGAGAGCAAGCACGGCACATGCTGGGGGAGCCAGAGCAAGGGTAGCTGACCTGGGCAGCTCCTGTATAGATCAGACACCCCTCCTCAGGAGTGGGCAAACTGCTCAGCAGAGAGACACTGAGATATGAAGGGTGGTGTTTTTCCAGGAGGGGAAGAATGCTGCGGGAACTTCATTCAAACGTTCCACAAAGATGTGCTGAGTGCTTATCGTGTGCCAGGCCCTGTGCTAAATGCAGGGGAAACAGCGGTGAACCAGGCCGACCCATTGCCTAACCCCTCACCCACTCCTGGCTTTCAGTCTGGTGGGGAAACAGCCAGGAAATAGGCAATGGGCAAACAGGGTGATGTGTGGTGGGGGAGGGGAAGGGTGCAACAGGGCTTGGAGGGGCACCTGACAGTTTGGGAGTGTGGCAGGGGAGTCACATCTGAGCTGAGAGCTGAAGCACACACAGGAGCTGACTAAGTGAAGCTGAGAACAGGAGTGCTTCAGGTAGAAGGAACTGTGCATGCAAAGGTTTGAGTGGGCCTGGCTTTTGCAAAGGAGGGAGCTGATGCTCGGTGAGCTGGGCTCAAGAGGACTCAAGAGCTTCCACTGGTTCCTCCTACTCTCCACCTCCCCTTCCTTCTCTCTCCATCCCTTCTTCCAGGAGAACAAAACCAGATGAAAGTCATCTGGTCTTCAGAAGTCTAGGAGTCCCAGAAGCTCAGGCTCCAAATAGTTGAGGTGCAGGGGATGGGGGCTGAGGCCTTTGCCTCTTTCTGAGTCCGCCACTTAGAAAACTGGAACCGGCAGGTTCAAGATGCTGATGGAGGAGAGGAAACGATACCTCGACCACATTATGGGAAACAAAGGTAACAGGAAGGGTCTCTGCTTGGTTTAGCTTACCCCATCCTTCCCTGGGAAGCTGCCCCATCTGCTCACCTGGCTGAGACCATCACTGGTTCATTTATTCTCAGCTGATGGGGCTGAATCATGTTTCTAGATGAGGTTTTTGACAAAGAATGACCTGCTGTTAGGGGAGACAGGAAAGAGCTGTCTAGGGGCAAGGGACAGGGGCGTGCATTGCCCTGTCAGACTTCAAGCTCCCCATTGACAGGCACAGCTAAGCGATGCTGGTGTAAAACTCACCATCAATATTTCAGGCAGCATTATTTATTAATCATTCATCTGGCTGTGACAAAAGGAGAGGGTTATTCATAGGGGATGCAAGGCTGGTGGGGTCAATTTAGGAAGGAGGTCAGGGAAAGGTAGACCAGTGAGGAGCCCCACCCTTGGCCCCTGCAAAAATGCCCTGGGATGCTAGGGCTTGGGGACTAGGGTCTTTGTCTCCTCTTTCAACCCCACAGTACCCCAAATGGAAATAAGGGAAGGGGCAGAGAAACCTGGGCCAGGCCTGTGACTGCCACTGTGGCCCTTATGGAGGTCATATCCAGGGAAACTGCAGCTGCGTGAACTTCCCTCACCTCTGGTGTTCCCTACCCTCTCTGCCCTGCCCAGGTCTGTCCCTCTCCCCACCTGTCCCTGAAACCAGCTCCAGCCGCCTCTCTAGATGCCACTTTAGAATCCCAGGCTGGGTCCCTTAGGCTGCAAGGCCCTCTCAGATTAGCCTGGCAATGTCCCTGCTCCTGGTCCTCATCCCAAGGTAGTGTCTGCCTTCCTGATCTGACCATCTCCTGTGGGAAGTGAGCAGGTGTACGTACACACGCAGGATGGGTTTAGGAAGCTGGGAGCGATTACTCGAGAATCCACAGGCGTTCTGTCCTGTCCACCAACAGGGGTGTTTTTCTTCATGAGCCTCCAACTCCAGGGAGTAGAGTGTGAGGCCCTCTGCTTGCCTAAGGCCGTGCAGGAGGCTGGCTGCGGGAGAAGGATGTCTCCCCCAAGGAGGGGGGAATCTTGCACTGGGAGGGAGCTGCGCCATCTAGTGGGCTTTTTCCCTCCCTGCAGGTGTCTCTCCCACACATCGTTGCTTCTAGCTAACATCTGCGAGATGCGACCCGGGAGGACCAAAATGAAGATAGCTGTCTGGGTCTGAGGATTCAAGGTGCCCCTTTCCCCCAGGCAAACCAGACCCAGGTCAGAGAGGAAAGACTACGGCAACCGAGAAGATCAGGGAGTGATCTTGTGCTGGCTGAAATTTAAGGCAATGGGGACCAAACCAGAGGTTACAACAGAAGAGATTGAGGTTAGGGAGGGTGCTGGAGATATTTTGCTCTTTAGGGGTTTTTATCTGGCTCCTGGAAGCCAGCAGGGGCTTCTGGCCTGGAAACAGCCTCCTCTTATCATCACGGATGCACCAGACGTGGAGACGGGACCCACAGAGCCACCCCTCCTCCTCTGCCCGCCCCCCTCCCTCCAGGCCATGCAAGGCGGGGCTCAGCTCTGCTGATCAGAGCGAGAGCTGGCACAGGCTGGAGCTGCTGGCTTTCCTCTGACATCACAGCATGGAAATCCCATTTTGAGCAGGTTCTCTGGGTGTGGGCACCCACGAGGGAGGGAGGGGAAGCCAGCTGAAGCAGCTTGAGGCTTAAGGCTATCATAGACAGGGGCCTTATTCTTAGAGGGCTGTCCAATATCCCTAAGGAGGCCTGGGCATGGGACACAGGGTTAGACCTCAGTTCCAGCCTCTACTCCAAAGCCATTACCTCTCAACACTCCCCAGCGACCCAGCCAGTGATCAAGCCCACACTGACTGCACCCTCCACAGAGCTCTGACCTTACACTTCTGTCCTGACATCTCTTTCCCACTTCATTGGTCTGGAAAAATCTACTGAGGCAGAGGGCAGAGGACAGGTTGTCCCAGGGGATGAGGAGACAGCAAGACGTCGCCTAGACCCAGAGATGTCCCATCAGCCTCTTCCCAGGAGCCTTTCTACCCATTCTTTTTTGGTACCCTTTATCTCCCCTCTCCTCCTCTGTACCACAGGGGCTTAGGCTCTATGCCTAGAGCTCTAGAAGCCTGGATGTTTCCATGGCAACAAACCAATGAGCGTGGAAATCTAAGCATGTTCCTGTGGACATGGTGAAACCCAGATGTGCATGGAGAACTGTGGGATCTGGCAGTGACCTCCTTAGCCACCAGTCACTGTGGGTGCAAGCATATGTATCTGAGTGTGAGCCTTTGAGTATGTGCGCGAGGTATGCAGCAAATGGGATTTAGGTTACAGAGGTCCTAGCCTGGTTTCCTGGCCATGTGGTAGCTGCTAGCAGGGGACTGCAGCATCTTACTCTCTGGGGATTTTTCTAGAACAACAGAACCTCTCCCCTGAATTCTGTCCTGGCACCTTCCCCTCTTTTCTGATAGAGAAGTGGGTCACATTGCTCAGAGGCCAATGGTGAAAGGAATGACCTCTAGAGGATTCCAGGGAAGATGAGAGGGGTAGCTCACATCCTGCCCCCACCATGACCTCATTTCAAGAGGCTAGCTTAGCTCAAGTGTGGTGGGAGGACACGCCCCTCTGATGCCAAGACAGGGGCCAGCCTGGGTTCCAGAGCCTGGGTCCAAGTCCCCACTCACATCCCCTCATGTTCTGCTTCCTCCATTTTCCCTCCACAAGGCTGAGTTGATATTTCTCTGCTCAGCTCTCCCTCCCTCCCTCTCCATTCTTTTCCTTTGTCTTCCTCCAGTCCTTCCCCTTCTCCTGGGTTCTGGCCTCCCAGAATCTCATTCTCAGCCAATTTTGTTTCTTGCCCCCTGGTGACTATGGCTCTATCTCTGGAGGGAGGGCTCAGGCCCCATACCTGGCTGCCTCCCTCTTTCTTCTATCCTCCCTCTAGGCCAACAGTTCAGAGCTCACCCCCTCCCTGTCCTGGTACCACACCAAGGCTCGCCTCTTTGGACCCAGCCCTTGGTTTCCGGTCCTCCTTGCTGGCCCCCTTTTTTGATTCAGGAGCTAGTTCTTCCACAGCCCCTGTCTTAGTTTCTGATACCTGCCTCCTCCCTCTTCCCACCTGTTTCTTCCTCTCAGCTCTGGTTTACACACACATATACCCTCCCATCATTTCTTGGCCTTTCTAGGCACTGTGGCCACCCAACCCCCAGGCCCTGCCCAGAAGCCCTAAATCTCATTCTTTATTCCCTGGGGGCCTCCTCAGAGTTTTTGTCCCCAGAGCCTACACCTGGCACTTTTGGTGTGGTACCAGAAAGCCCATTGGGGGAGGGGGCCTCAGGGCTGGATTCCGAAGACTAAGACAACCCTTGGCCCTTTTTTTTTTTTTTTTCCCCTTGACCTTTCTTAAGTCCTCGGTCCCTCCTAGGCCCCTGGCTCTATAAAAAAGAAAAATACTGAACCCCAAATATGTTTTTCCAGATGGAACCAACTGAAAATCAGAGATCCTGGGGTTCACCAGTCTGACTTCTCTTCTCCCAACCCCCCTGCCCTGGCTGGGCCTTATCTCTCACCTGTGGACTGGACGGGGCAAGAACAAAGCACAGAGGCCCCAAAACATGAAGTGCCAGAGTTTGGTTTATTGGTTCATCCAGTGTCAAAGGTACAATGTTCACCCTCTTTCCACAGAATTGGGAGTACCTTGGCTCCTGAAGCTTTTCTTGTCCACATGTTACTCCTGACCCTGACTGAAACCAAGGCAGAAGCTGGGGCAGGATGTGAGGTGAAGCTGGGCTCTGGCAGGGTCTGCTCACAGAGGGCCCAGTCAGCTTGGCACAAGAAGAATGCCTGAGGGGAGGGAGGAGGATGGGCCTCCAGGTGAAGAGGCAAGTTGCCAGCTCAGCAGGGGCCCCTACAGTTGCCTGAGGGGTTGAGGAGCCCAGTCCAGGGGCAATGCAGGACAGAGGACGAGGTGTGAGGCCCCTTGGAGCCCATTTTCTCATGGGCTGGAGTTCACCAAGGCTCAGCCATTAGGCAGGAGGGATGGGAAGGGGAAAGGGCCAGCTGGTTGTGGGGCTGGGAAGGGAGAAGGGGGGAGGGGGAAGGTCCTTTACCCAAGCTTCTCCCAGCGCTAGATCCAGAAAGATGCACTCATGTGAGCATGCGTGCACACACACTCCCACACACACCCCTGGAAACCCCACTTCTTTTTCTTAGTGGGGACATGTGGTAGGTACATAGCCAGGAAAGAACCCCCCTGCTGCAGCTCCAGCTTGGCCATTCTGTCATTTATGCACACACCAATCTCCACCCCAGATGGCTGAAGCCTGGAGGCCCCTGCCCAGGTTGCCCAAGGCCTTCCCTACTCACTCCCTCTCTCTCAGATAGTTCATGTGGGCTGTGCCCCCTCCCTGGGGAGAATAGTGGGGACATGCTAGGATCTCAGAGAAGGGGATGGCCATGGTCTTCAGCAAGGCACTGGGTGGGCGGAAGAATAATGGTGCAGGCTCCCAGGAGCCCCCACCTCCTTGGGCGCTCGGTCCTCAGCCCCTGGTTCAGCCTCTACCCTCAACCCTCACAGCAGGGCCTCCCTCCTATTTCCCAAGCCCTTTCCAGAGAAGCAGCCACTGGGGCAGGCACCAGAAATAGCCATCTGAAGGTGCCCCTGGGCCTGAGACATCTGGGCCACTGGCACAGCTGTAGAGCAGGGGCTGGGGGTGGGGCTGAGGCTTTCTGCTTGCTCTGTAGCCTGCAGGGGGGTGGGGGACCTCAAGCTGAGTCGCCCCCACCAGAGGCCTTCTTCTTGGGCCGGGTCTTCAGCGTCTTGGAAGCCAGTGGCTGTGGGAAGGAGGGAGGAAAACAGAGGGAGAGAGCAAAACAGCTTGGAACCACCTTCTTCCATATTTCCCCAGGCTCTGGCCCATGCTCTCACCTCAGCTTTGGGCACTTTTTTGATGGATTTGACTCTCTTGGGGGCCTTGTCCCCTGTGTCATCCTCAGAGGTCTCTGTCCGGGGGTCAGCCTGGTTCATGCTAGACCTTAAACTCAGGGCAGGGTCATCTCCTGGTTGGGGGGAAAGGTGAACAGAGGTCTAGGTCTCTCTCCCACCTGGTCTCCCCTGGTCACAGCCACCCCCTCCCCCCCCCCCCCCCGCCCAGCCTAGGGCCCTGGCTGTACCTAAGTCCTCGATGGTGTCCAGGAGGCTGCCAGGGCCGGGTCGGAGGCGGCCATCAGGCCCCTGCAGGGGCAGTGCATCCTCATCCCGGATCAGGGTCAGGTCCTGCATGCTGAAGCTTCGGAGCTTCTCTGACAGCACCCCCTGGCCCTAGGGTCACCACCACGCACCGGGAGAGCCGAAGGAAAGGGGCGGGGTGGAGATAGAGGTCACCATGGTGCTGACAGCAGCCCCTGGGCTCAGCACTTCACCCACACTGTCCTCACCAAGTCCTACAAGAGTGCTGAGAGGATGGTGCCACATTTTCCTTTTTTACAGATAAGGAAACTGGCACAGAAGTAGAAGTGACTTGCCTGAGGTCACACAGCTGGAGAGTGGTAGAGCCAGGACTTGAACCCAGAGCTGTGCAAGCCCAAAGCTTCCACAGCCCTGAGGACAGGTAGACGCAAAGGGGGCCAGGGGAACAAGATCAACAAGCTGGGGGCCCTGGGAGTCCGGGTGTGCCCCCATCTCACCTTGGCAGCAGCTGTGACCGCAGCATTGGCGGCCAGGTTCAGGCCCCTTTTGCCCACCCTCATCATGGTCTCATAGCTTTTGTCTCGGGCCTGCGTGATGTACTCGTCAATCTCCTAAGGAGTCAATGGGAAGAAGGAAGAAGTGAGGGGTGGGCCCTTCTGGGGAGGACCTGCCCTGCCCTTGTTCACACCTGACAATGGCACCGAAAGGTTGCTTTAGGTTCCAGGCACCAAAGGGAAAGCCAGAAATGTATTTGGCTGCAGGCTGGGAGTGAGGGGCAAACCTTCTCCTTGTTGGACAGTGTTGGGTGCACGAACTTGCGGTAGAGCACGCTGGAGCCCTTGGTGTAAGGGGACAGCAGCCATATCACGAAGGCAATCTTGAGCTCAAAGTAGAAGGGGAACCTGTTGGGGGAGGTGGGACAGAGGCAAGTGGCAAAGCACAGGGCAAGGAGTCAGGAGGTATGCTGGCTCAGCAACACTATTCCCTGCCTGACCCTGGACAGCCTCCCCTGTATTAGCACACTGGGGTCACCATTGGCTCATGCAAATCATCATTATTAACTCCCAAGGCCACTGGGAGACTCAGCTGAGCCTCCAAATGGGAAGGTGAAAGGTGACCCAGAAGGAATTCCCCTTGGCAGCAGCTGTCCTTGTCCCTCCTCCCTCTAAGTCCCCACCCTCTCTTACAGATCATCCCATTCCCTCTGCCCTGGGATCAACACTATCCGAGGTGAGCTCCCTAAACCCTGCCAGGTCTACACCTGGGCCTTCGCCACCTTCCCTTCCTGCCCTCCCTCCCATGAAGCAGATGGGGGCTTCTCCAGCTGTGCACTGGATCCATCTCTTGCTGCCATGGCATGACCTTGCTTTTAAGGACTGGTCTCCATTCTCCACACTATAAACTCCTCCAGACCTTCCACACCCTCACAAGGCCGTCATGAAAGTCTCCTTCCCTTGTGTTAAGAGGTATCTATGATCACTACCCTGAGTTTCTAACCAGTTACTCTTCTAATCTAACCCTCTCCTTCCTCTGCCAGAACTGTTTTTTCTCAAAGGCCATAAGGCCTTCAGAAGCTACAAATGCAATAACCTTTTGTTCTCCACCCTTCTATAAAATTCTTCTGACTTCTAAGTACTGCACTTTACTAGTCCTCTCTTCCATGAGGCGTTTATTCATTCAATGAACATTTTTGAGCTCCTGCTGTACATATGTGGATGATTAAGACATATTCCCTGTCCTCAAAGTGCTCATGCACAGTCCAGTAAAAAAAAAAAACAAAACAAACCTGTTGCTGTTGAGTCGATTCCGACTCATAGCAACCCTATAGGACAGAGTAGAACTGCCCCATAGAGTTTCCAAGGAGCGCCTGGTGGATTTGAACTGCTGACCTTTTGGTTAGCAGCTGTAGCACTTAACCAGTATACCACCAGGGTTTCCCATAGTCCAGTAGTACCTGGAAAAAAGCCTTTGAAATACAAGCATCCAATGTTTATGGGATTGAATCACATCTCTATTTTACAAGTAGGAAAACTGAGGCACAGAGAGCTGTGATCTGCCCAAGGTTAGTGTGGCAGAAACAGGTCTCCTGAATTCCACTGTGGTGCTCTGGCTGCCAACAGAAAGAATGTGGGGGTTATGTCTCTGCTTATTCTGCTGACCAGGAATCCATGGGAACTTGGGGGAGCTCTACCCTGGGTCTCAATCTTCTGTCTGGCTGGCTGGGTGGAGCAAGTCAGAGGCCCTAGACCCCGAGCTGCTGGGTAGGAGGGATGCTGGACCTCACCAGGAGAGCACGATATCCGTGAGTGTCTCTGCTGTGGTGAAGAAGGCAAAGACGATCCAGTACATCATCCATTTCACCTGAGAGTGCAGAGGGCCGTGTTCACTGGGGCCTGGGGCTGAGGGGCCAGGGACACCCACGAACGTAGCTCTGCCTACCAATCACTCCACAGCTGGGGGGTCATCCAGGACCCCAACTCTGTCCTATTGATCATGCCAGGCAGGGGGAATACCCAGGACTCCCTCCACCTCTGCCTACCAGCTATGCTGGGGGTATGGTGGGGAAAGGACTCCCAGGACCTTAACTTTGCCTGAAGATCACATCAGGGCTGGGGGAATGAAGACCCAGGACCGTCCTTTGACCCAAGATCTCCTTAGTGGCTGGCATCATTGTGACAAAGTCACCCCCATTTGTAATCTGACCCACTGTCCTCCCCCTCTGCTGTGTGGGTTGGGTGGGAGATGAAGGGGTCATACACTCACATATTCCTTTACGTTTTTTGTCTTCACGGCCTTGTAGGAAGAATAGGCTGGGTACAGGGTGCCAAAGATGAGCCTAGGGAGGTAGGCATGGTTACTGGGCCCCTTGAACAGGGGCAGTGGCCTCTCCCTCCCAGCACTGCATCAGTTCCTGGGTAGGTAAGGGGAGAAGGGACAGAACTCCAGAGTACCAGCTTGGCTGGAGTGATGAATTCAGGTCAGGGGTTAACAAGCAGTCAAGACTCAGGTGATATACATGCATGGAGACCCCCAGTCAGCTGGGGTGATTCCCCTCTTCCATTGCTCAGTTTTTCTCCAGCCCCTGAGGCACAGATGAGGCCAGTGTGGTTCCCTTAGCCAAGCTCCTTGGTTATGTATAAACATATCATGGGGAGTGGAGGTCTGTCACTGCCACGGGGATTTCTTCCTTCTTCAGACACCATGCCCACTGGTGCACATCTGCCCTTACCCTCTGCCGCCCTGTCTCAGAGCCAGGCTGGGCAGGGCCAGCTCTGCAGCGGAACTGGACACCACCTAACAGGGCACTCTGCCTGGCAGTCAGAAGCACCACTGTGGCCCTGGGGAGGAGAGGACACAGGGGCAGGAAGCCCTGGAAGGGGCACGGAAGTTAAATCCCCCTTGTAAACTCCCTCGGGGCCAGGCTCAGGGGAGGGCCCTGGCTGGAGTGGGGCCTGCTGGTGATCCCATTACAAACCACAGGTAAGACACAGGGTGAGGACAGAGAAGACTGATGCTCCTCAGGGAACTCACTGGAGCAGAAGAGAAGCAGCCACCCCGAAGGCTGCATGGAGGAACGAGGGCCCTGGCTTCCCTCTAGGGAGGTTTGTGGGGAGAGGAAGGTAGGGACCCCAGGGTGTCCAGAGGAAGCCAGGACAGAGGCATGTGACAGCACCAAATGGAGGAAAACGCAGCGGGGAGGAGTTGCTGGGGAGTCATTTCCCCAAGCTGGGGGCTGAGGGGCAGGGTCCTGAGCTAGGGCAGGGGTTTGCTCTGAGGCTGTGGGGAGTCCTTGTCAGATCCACGCCTTGACAATGTGTGGGTGGCCTGTTCCCACACAGACCTGCCTGATCAAGGCAGGATACTTCCAAATGGGTTTGTGCAGATTGGGTAAGGGGGCAGAATCCGCCACTAAAAGTCTGGGGTCATGGGGAATGGTTTCTCCTGCAGCCGGGGGAGGTGACAGGGGCATAGTTCCACGCTCTGGCTGGCAGCCTAGAATGAAGGCCGCCTAATGTTCTTCCCCCAGTGGCTTTCACAGTCCCAGGCTGAGCACATACATCCTCTTCCAGTCACCTCCCACACTTTGTCCTCCAAGCATCTTTGCTTGGAGATGTCCTCCCTGGGGGGTCGTAGGCCTTCAGGGCATGTGCCCTCACCCCCAGTCCCTTGACAACACCAGGAGCAGGGTCTGGGCCCTTTGGGAAGGCCAAGGGAGCTGGCTACGGCTCTAAGCTGTGGAATGGGTCCATGGGAGTGATGAGGCTCTGCCCTGCTCCCCACTCTTTTCAATTGCTCCTCTTCCCTCAGGGAGAGGAGGGCCCAGGTCTGGGGAGCTCCTCGAGCCAGACCTGCTACGTGGGGGAGGGGGCTGCCCGGCACTCCTTATAAATCAAGCCTTGTGGCTCAACCCTGATAATGGGGGACGGTGCAGGGTGGTCAATGGGGAAATTAAAAATTCAAGGGGTGGGTGACGTCCCTGGGAAGTCAGGCCTGTCATCCTCCCCCATGTTCCCTCCTCCCGTCCTGGGTCCCACACCTCTATGACCCTGGGGAGCACTAATAGGGACAACGCGCCTTTAGGTGGCTCTGCTGTATGAAGCCGCGGGAGAGTTCCAGCCCAGGCTTTAATACCCTCCCCCCCATCCCTAACCCCCATCACCCGGAGCCCCCCACGCCTCCCCCTAACGGGCCGCGCCCCGCCGCCGCCGCCGCCGCACTCACACCACCAGGCGGGAGATGATCCAGGACACCATGGCAGGGCCGGGCGGGGCGCGGGGCGGGGACCCGGCCCGGCCGAGGATGCAGCTGCCCGAGGCCGGGCGGCGGCAGCAGGAGCCGCAGTAACAGCAGCAGTAGCAGCCGCCGCGGGGGCAGCGGAGCGCGGAGTCGCCGCCGTTAAAGGGGAGGTGCCTGCCGCAGCGGCGGGCCGTGGGCGGTGGCGGCTCTTAAAGGGGAGGCCGCGGCGGCGTAGGCGGCAGCGGTGCGCCCCCTGCACCTGCTGTCGCCGGGCATGCGCCTCTGACCCTCTGTGCCCTGCCTTCCTCCAATCGCCTGTTCTTTCTTGGGTTCCACGTCCTGGGCTGAGGTCCACGGACACCTTCACGGTTCCATCAGCCCCAGTCCATCCGCTGCCCTGCCCACACCAGGCAGAAAGGCTTAAACAGCCCAGGAGAAACAATAGCTGTAATTTATTGAGTGCTTACTGTGTGCCAGGCCCTGTGCTAGAGTGTCACATCCATCATCTCAGTGAGTCCTTATGACCACCCTATAAGGCAGAGGTTATAATTATCCTCATTTCTAACATAAGGAAATGGGAAGCCTAGGGAGGTTCAATAATTTGCCCAGGGTTACAAAACCACTAAGTCATGTTGTTAAGATATGAAGCCAGGAAATTAACTTTAAACAGGCTATTTCCCCCAACTGTTGACTAGCAAACCCCCCCTCCCCCTGTAGACACCTATCCCAAAGCTCCTGCAGTCAAGGGTACAGCTGCACTGTCCACTCCTCCCCTTCTGCTTCCTAACCTTTGCAGGGGAACAGACCCAGGGGCTCCCAAAGGGGCACAGGAGGAGGTGACCTCTTCAAACAAAGGGAATAAAAAAAACAAACCAACCAATCAACCCCTGGTAGGTTATGGACCCAGGGTCTCCAGTTTCACCCCCATCAGCAAGCACTGGCTGCAGTGGACGCCCTAATTCTAAAACATTTATATTGAGAATGTAGGCTAGCTCATCTCCTGATTTTCACCAAAGCAACCAAGCTCCACCCTCCCCCTCTTTTGTATGCCATTGCTCTCCTTTTCTGTTCCATTTCAAAGCTTCTGCATTCCTCTACCCTTTATGTTGAATTGTAATCCTTCTAGTGACCACATCATCAACCCGTGCCCATCCAGGCTGAAAGGACATGCTCACAGTGCTGTATTTCAAAGAGTTACTGTCCTATTCAAACCCAGTATCCTTGAACCACACAATGGTCTATTTCCACCCTGATAATTATATTTTCAGGCTCAAACGTTTGGAAGATGTTTTTCCAACAGGCTCCAGGGAGGCAGCCTCTAACAACTCTCACTATTCTGTACACCTTCCTTTCCAAAGGGCCCTCTCTATTTGGAATGTAGTCTGTCCTCACTCCTCAAGCCACTTTGCTGCTTGATAAATAAAATTAAATCCCATTTGGGTATTCTCCTGACACTAAGGCAGATCCAGGGCTACATGTTTCATATGTGGTCAGTCAGGCCTTCTGCTTTGAGGAATCCCACAACTGACTGCCCAAAACCCTGATCAGGCCACACACTATGGCCTTCCCCCTTTCTCCCAGACTCTGCCTCAGGAAGGTAGGACCCCACCTTTCCCATTCCATTCACAGAGCATAAACTATGGGTAAACTCTTTCGTCCTCCTACCTTCTAACTCTTGTGGCCCCTTCCTCTCACCCCAAAACCCACAACCGCACTCATCTCGCCCTAGCACGTCCCTTTCTCCCAATTGGTTCTAAGTTTAGGGAGCAAAGAGCAATAATTGGGTGCAGCAATGTAATGAGCCATCCCACCTCAACACTGTCCTCAACCTGGTCCTGATTTTGGAAGGGTTGGCACGGGAAGAATTTAGTCCACTCCAAAAAGATTTGTTAGATTTTTAATAAGAACATGGAAATCCCAATCAGCCCTTCAACAAAATTAAAATACAGAAAGTGAAATTAAAAGTATTCTACAGTAAATGACTTTTATTAAAAAAAAAAAAAAAGTAACTGTGAACATATAAACAAGCCTGCAGGACACTACAGTACAGCTGGAGAGAAGATAGATACATTTCCCAATGTACCTATGGGCCAATGAATTCCATCATTTTCAAATAATTCTTAATAAAACTCCACTGAGCTGGAAAGTTTTGTTAAAAAATATTTCTGGACAAAAAAAAAAAAACCCAAAACAAAAAACTCATGTTGAAAATCAAACTTTCCTTCCCATTTGGAAACTTACGATGAGTCCCAAGGGAACGCTGGTAATAGGTGAAAATGGTTCCTGGAGTCACCAGTGTGTGTACGCACGGAACACAACACACCTCAGACATGACAAAGTTCTTTCTCCGATGACTATTCCCTCAAGACAGAACTGAGATGGGAGGGGGAGAAACTAAAAGAATCCTAAAATGCCAATTCTTTTAAATTCTGCTTTGGCTGATTTTGTGCTATAATGGGCAGCTGATTTCTAAAAAATCATAGTTATAGTTCCTCAAAGAGTTTTATCGAAAGGAAGACTAAATGTAATGTGCCTTTCCTCAAGCCAGGAAAACAACTGTGGTTTTTCAAAAAGTCTAAAAATATCTACTTTCATGAAATAGTAACTATTTCACTACAAACCTATTTTTCACTAAATACACACGTTTCCTAATCCTGGAGCCTTCTGGGAAAAGCAGTGGGTTCTCCCTGGATCCTACAAGACTCCAGTGTTCACGGGAGAGTGTGGGGAATGGCTTCACCCCGTGTCCTGGAATGGGCCGCGTCAGAGGTCACGTGCAGAGACACTGTCAGGCTTCCACCAGGCATGTTTAAGCAATTACTCCATACTTGTACCAGTTATGTAAGCCCCCTACCTCCAAACACATTCCCACCTAACTAGGCACGAGAGAAAAAGAAAAGAAAGATGTGCCCACATTCCTGGTTTCCACAAATCTGAAATCACGAGAATGTGCAGGAAAGCCCAGCGGTATTTGGGCAATTCGGATTCCCAAAAGCCCATGAGATGGGGTTGTGGCACCCTAGGCTTGGAGTCTGAAAACTGCGTGTGTGAACAGTGCGACTTTCCTGTGTCAACCTTCAGTGTTGAGGCAGCGTAGAAAAGAGTGGCTGGAGAGTTTGTAATACTGACCACACTGGCTCCGAGTGAAAGGCCTCTGCTCCAGCAGAGAATCCTGCCGTTCCCTGTATGTGTTGTGAGTGAAAGACCTGCTTCACAGGAGAATTTGGAATTTTACCACGCCTAAGACCTTGCCAGTTTGGATTCATGAGCCTTGAGGGTGCCAACAGCATCTTTCACTGCATGGTAAATGATGTTCTTCACCTAGAGAGAGCAATCAGCAGAGTCAGTTCATGGCTGCCCCATGCTGTATTCTGTAAATGCAAATATATGTTCTACATTGGCTATAAACCCACTTGTTAATGAGGAAACTCTCCAACAAGAATGATTTATAAGTTACATAGGACACAAGGTCTATAATCAGAAGAGGTCTGTAATCAGGTGGAATCACTTGAAAGGCTATATACCTAATCACCATTATCTGTGTGCTTACTATGTGCTGGACCCTGTTGTTATGCTCTTCGCATGGGCTCTCATTTAATCCTCACCATAATCTTACAAGGCAAATTCTATTATTATTCCTATTTCACAGATGAGACACTGAGGCAACTAAGGTACCTTGGTCAAGAACCTTCCTTGAGGTTCTACAGTTAAAAAGAGTGCGCTGAAGTAATAGTGGCAGGTATGATTATGGAATTTTGTGTGTGTGTGTGCACATATATATATTCTAAATTTTCTAAAAGGAACATGTATTACTTGTGAAGTAGGAAGATATCATAAAAGTTACTCAAATAAAATGAACAGGCTAAAGCAGTTTTTAAAAAAGGCCAACATTAAGATAGTGGCTATTTTGGGGGAGGGAAAGTAGGGAAATGAAATGGGGAAAGGTGCACTGGGGCTTCAGCTGCATTTATTCTGTTTTATTTCTCAAACAGAGTGATGGGCACCCAAGTTTCCCTCATGCTATTCTCTATTAATTTTTTGGTATTAAGTCAACAAATATTTACTGAATACCTACTATGTGTCAGACATTATGCAAGGGAAAAGTAGTGAAGAAACAGTAAAATCCCTTACATAGCTTACATTTTAACAAGGGTAGAAACAAACAGGTAAATGTATATAGTATGTCAGATACTGAAAAATACTACAGAAAAAAATAAAGCAATGTAAGGGGATTATGTGTGCTGGAGCAGGAGTTGATGTTGTTATTCTAAATGAGGTGGGTGCTCAGGAAAGATCTTATGGGTAAAGTGACATGTTACAAGTACAGACCTGAAGTATTCTATCTATAATGTCAATGTTATGATGCTTTATATTATAACCTTATGGTCAAACTGTTCCATACTTTTGAAAAATGAATAGCAAAACAGATCAGACTCAGGGTTGAAGGTGACTGACTCTACCAGCAACCAAGAAAAACCTCCTCCGACCTGATCCATCGCTGACCAAAGAATATACGCTTGAGCCACCGGCATGAAGTAGGAAAGAAGGCCACAAGTGAAAGGCTGGGGGAGTGGTGATTCAGATTGCTGAATTTCTGCCTGGGGAATCTTGCTTCTTGATTCTTTGTTCTTTTTATGCCACTAAAGCACCCAACTGTATTAACAGTGAAATTCTGCCCTTGAAGTTCCAGTTCATTTCAGGAGCAGAGGAAAGAACCATAATCTGATTATCCAGCTTGGATCTACGAGGGGAAACCAGTCCTTGCCCCTATGAATTAAATCCCTAGGGAAGGGATTACAGTCCCTAGCAGGGCTCTAACGAAATGAGTATGAAGAGAAATCTACTTTGCGACAATACCCTTTCTCAGAAACATGCTCAGAACACACTACCACAGTGCTTTTCCCACCTGACTGGGAAAGTCAGTTTTTATCAGTTACTAATGCTGAAAACACCGTGCCTCTCAAGGGCAAAGAAACAGAGAACTGGCACACTGGAAACAATCAGGTTAAAAGGTGAGTATTCTCTAAAGACAAATTGAAGAGAAGAGACTAAATGCTCTTGAAAGGAGGACTCCACTCATGTCCCAGACATGGTCTCCCTTAGTTATTTCTCCTTCACTGTCAGAGCTCCCAGAGAGCACCCTAAGGATGGAGAATGCACCCTCTGTGCACGGAGTATGAGATGAGCGGACAGCGTGGCGGCGAAGGAGGAATTATTTACCTGCAGTTTATCCTCATGGTTTGTATGCGTGTTAGAGAGATGCCTGAATTCCTGGGTCAGGCGGAAACAGTGCTTTACGTGTTCGGGAGAGACAAAGTCTTCTGCTACTTTTATGCAACTGTATAGATTGTGAACCTGGGGGCAAGTTGGGGAGGAGGGAGAGCAGAGAGAAAACATCAGGCATTAGAGATTCAATAACACATGGAAAATGTCCATGACATAGTTTAAAAAATAAATTATAGAATACTGTTATTCCACTTTTATAAAAATAACAAATGCAGAAAAATTATAAGTGTAAATGTATAAATAAAAATATTAGTACATGCACAGAACAGGAGTCTGGAAAAATACACACCAGAGTTAACAGTAGGCTGGCTACCTCTGGGAAGGAAACTAGATTGGGAGGGCAGTATAAGGAGATGGGAAAGGCGTGTGGCCAGGGTAGCTGAGCTGGGACTTTTGCTTTAAAATTTTTATAATGAAGCATTTAACATTGCAAAGAAGAAAATTAAAAAGCAAAAAAAAAAATTTACAGTGAAAGAGCAAGGAGCTTAATCTAGGTATTTATACCTCTTGCCAGATTAGCAAAAAAAGAAGAAATAAAGAAGCCCATGGAGCTGTCAAGCCCAATTCCTACGTTGGCATTCACCTGGTGCGGAGCTCCAGCAGGTATGAAGACGGCATCACCCAGGAACTGCACGATGGCCCAGCCTTGCACGCCATACTCCTCGTACAGTCGCTTACGGAGGGTCTGGTCCAGGTACCAACTTTGGTCATGAATTGGGTCATGATCAGGGGGATTTTCTTGGCCTTGTTCTTCTCCAACCTAAAACCATGACCAAAATCCAAACAGGGCAAAATAAATACATAAAAATTATAAACAGCATAAATCCAACTTGCTGCAGCAATGTCCCTAGTGGGCCAAAACTTCTCCTTGATTCTATTCAACATCCTCTATGTGTAGAGTCAGACCTTTAGAGCATTTTGACAAGAGCTACCATGCCAAGGGACTCCACATGAGAAACCCTGGACAAGCCATCTCAGAACCCAGATCCTCAGTCTGTGAGCTGGGAGCACAGCCCAACCAGAGTCACACCTTTCGGAGCAGCTCCCGAATCTTTTCTGCATCCTTGGCTGCATAGATGTGCCACAAAGCACCTGGCTTCTCCTTTCCATCATGAATCCTTTGCTTTGTCACCTCATCAGCATCACCCTCGTCAATAGTCTTGAGTACTTCTGAAAAGAGCAACAGGACACTTTTCAATGTAACCAGCCATTTCAGCATCTCTAGTGGTGAAGTGCTACGGGTGCTAACCAAAAGGTCGGCAGTTTGAATCCACCAGGTGCTCCTTGGAAACTCTGTGGGGCAGTTCTACTCTGTCCTATAGGGTCGCTATGAGTTGGAATTGACTCGACGGCAGTGGGTGGGTGGGAGTGAAGCAAAATGTCCACTTTCAAATAAGATTAGTCTCCACTACTCTCCAACTCTCTGAAGACAAATAAGGTAGAATCAAAGGATCAAAACTCATACACACGGGGAGAGTGACACTAAACCTTTGTTACTTAACAGAGCTTCCACATTTTTCCTTTAAGCATACTTCTTGCTCCAACCGTACAACCACAATAGCAGATTATTTCCTGCTCCAAGTAAACAGGTTCTATATACTTTCTTGAGGCCTCTTCAAACTAGGATTCTGTGGGTTCAAGTCCACAAAGCATAAAGCTTCTCTGGAATGTTACAAGGGTATGTTGCTAATGCTGGTCTATTACAATCCCCTAAGACAACATAATGGAAGGATCTACAGGAGTGCAGCATCAAACGCAAATGTATTGCAGGAAATATACCAAGATAATAACATCGATTATTCCTGGACCCTGAGACATTGAATTATTTTCTTCTTTAAAATTTTTTACATTAAAAAAAAATTCCATGATGAGCACTTACTAAGTTTAACGCTGAGATGCTAGGGAGTACAAATGCAGTAAAATATCACTTTTATGATTCACTTCTGTGTGGGTGACCTGGCTTTTTCACCTGTGACCCCACTGACAGCCAGAGCTAATCCAGCTGATGAGCCGAGCAGGCTGGTTTGCTCTCTCTCCTTCGTGCCTCTTTTTGATGCTACACACTGAGGGGAAAAGGGCAGCATTCCCACAAGATAATGACTCTGGACAAAGATACCAGTTTAGCACCCTTCTCTGCTAAAGCTTCTTTGTATAGTGGCACCAACTATACATTAGGCTTGTAGGGACTTAAGAAAAAGCCGCTGGCACTGCCTGAGGAGGAAGATACCCAATTCTACCCCAAGGCCATGCTTCACCATCTTGAAGCAGTGGGTTCTAGAAATCATACCTTCATCATGAGCACCCTCCCCGATGGGGATTCCAACATACACCATCACATTAACTGCATCAGACACATCTAAGTGAAGATTGGTTGTGCCAACTCTTCTATCTTCTGCAGTTATCAAACCTAAAAGATAAAAGGAAGACACGCAAGGTGAAGCAGTGCTATTCTGAAGAATCCATATAGACCCTACAGCTGAAAACATGCCCAAACATGGTCTTAAACGAGTAACACTGGGAGAATGAAATATATCTGTGTATCTGGCAATGACTCTTCTCATCTCTTTTCTACTGCTTTAAGAATGAATAGCTAGGTTAACACCATCAGTTAGCTTTGGTCACAGAACCCACTTCAAGTCTAAAAGCTCTCTCTCCTTCAAAAGCAAAACACCTACGGGCATTACTGCCATTCAAATAAAGCTGGACTTGCACAGTGATTTAGTACATTACTAGGACTTCACAAAGAGCTGATGGGGTAACATGGTACCCAGACTTCTTCACTGTTATTTTACAAAGTCTCTTAAAACCGAATATTATGTCTCCTTGGCTAGAATTTTTGAGAGGAAACGTTCTAACTACTAGAAACATACAAGCTTATGGACTAGGCCCACAGGAACGTTACATAAATCAATTTCCATAAATCAACATAATAAAAGCAAGCATATTCAAAATTATTCTGGATACTTTTAACTTTGCCAGCACCTATCATCTGCTTTCAATCATCTCTATACATGACTCTGACAACTGATCTCACTCTGTAGGTGAAATGAAAGTAAAAAATAAACAACTCATTGCCGTCAAGTTGATTCTGACTCATAGCAACCCTAGAGGACACAGTAAAACTGCCCCATAGGGTTTCCAAGGAGAGGCTGGTGGATTCGAACTGCCGACCTTTTGGTTAGCAGCCGAGTTCTTAACCACTGTGCCACCAGGGCTCCAAAATAAGAATAGTGCCCAAAACAGGCAATTCTGGCCTCTCCCTCCTACCATAGGCATTGTACATCTTGGGGCCCAGATCAGGCCTGACAAAGTAGCTGGGCAGCCTAGAGGCCAGATTGAGCCTGCCGTCTCGTTTGGTATATTCTGGCAGAGGAAGGTTCTCCATCAGATCTTCAAACCTACAAAAAGGCAGGAAAGATGACTTAGCTTCTTACAGAAGAAAAAATTTAAGAGGCAAAAGTTTACTTTTCTGTGATTACCCCATGATGACTTTAACAAGGCTCAAGTCTCTGAAGATGGCACCACTTTAGATCACTAACCTTGTTGGCATCATGTCTCGAAAATCTTCCCCAGGAGGCCAGTCCTTGAGTTTGAGCACCATTGGCTGCCCATCTTCTGATCTTAGTCGCTCTGGAAGAGAGAAAGCACTGCCACAAACATCTGCTGGGTGGGGCTGCTACCAGCTTTTCCAGTGACTACAAGTTTTAGGAGACTAGCCTCTTATTTTCAGACTTGTAAAACCCCCATAATGCATCAGGTGGGCTTTTCGCTTCTTGCTGTGCTTTTCCATCTCACAGGGATTCCACACCCCCTCCTCAGAATCAAAGTGCTCCATATACCCCAGCCATACTCTGTGAGCGATGTTATTGCTATGCAGGCTGTTTTTGGCCCCAAGAAAGAATGGTCTTCTCACAAAAAGGATATAATTTGTAACGTCTTTTCCAGGGGCAGGGCTGGGTGTATAGATGCTTACTCCCCAGTGTGCTATTATTGAACCAGGTATCAAAGCTACTTACTGCATATGATCTCAAAACCATCCCAGAAATCCCGAACTTTCACATCAGAAATTATAGCACAATTCCTGCAGTTCACCAAGTCTACATCCTGGTCTCCAAATTCCTGGCTAAAGGCTTCTGGCTTCCAGAGTTCAGACTTGAGCTTTTTATGTACCCCTGAAACGAGCACGGGCTGTGGAAACAAAAGTATTCCAAACAGAGCCATTTAGAAAGTGCTTTTAGCTCTAGGCTTAAGGGACAGAATAGGCAGGGTTCCTAGGGAAGTCTCTTCTTCTCCTCCACACTGATCTATTGTTCCTTCACAGTTTTATAATCTCTGAATTTCGACAGGTCAGCTAAAGCAAGCAGAAACCATTTCTACCCTACTATTATTCTTGATTCTCACCCTGAAGAGCATGCCACATAAATCACTTCTGCTGCCCTGGTATCTACCACTATCTTGAGGTGAGAGGACAAAAAAGCTGACAAATGCAACTTTAAGAACACTTCCTCACACTGAAAATGGAAAACCATCCAGACAATTCTATAACCTCCCTCCTTCTCAAGCACCTCCTAAAATATAAAAATCAGGGAATGTTATCACACAAACTTGTGTGGCTTTGAAACATTTACCTAGAAAAGTACCGCACATCTCTACCCACCCTTGCTCCACCCCCATATCACACTTAAGGATTTTCCTGCAAAGTGTCATCAATGCTAGATCACCAACTAACAGAAATTTCAACTGCCCTTTTAGGAACAAGGTGGTGTAGTGGTTAAGAGCTTGGCTGCTAACCAAAAGGCTGGCAGTTCGAATCCACCAGCTGCTTTTTGGAAACTCTAAAGGGCAGTCCTACTCTGTCCTACAGGGTTGCTATGAGTTGAAATCCACTCAACCGCAACAGATTATGGGTTTAAGAACAAAAAGCTACACAGTTTACAAATAAAAGGATCCACAACGTAGTTTTAAGAATCTTTTTGGTTTTTAAAAATCTAAGACAAGTCTAAGCAGCAAGGCTGTCTACAAGAAATTAGTTACTATGTCTAAATCTTTCTGGCAAAAAATCTCCTAGAGACAGCAGGAACTATCCTGGTAGCTGTGGCCAGCCGGAACACAGGCAGATAGCTGGCCCTGGGAACTACTTTTTCTTTCTTACCTGGCCTTGCTTCCAACACTCCCGGAAGATCTTCCAATTGTTTTTGTTGCTAGGGTCGTGGAGACATAGAAGCCTCCCATCACAGAGCCAGGAGTGAGAAGTATGGGGGTCTAGTACATTTAACCCCATCACCATCTCCTTCACTTCCTTCTGGGTATCAGTCAAGTTACAGCCCCGTTTTGCAGCATCTGAGGTTTTCTTATTTTCTACCACTGAGGCAATGATGTGGTCAAGGAAGTTGGGTAGGCTGGCCTTGCTCTTCACCCCCTGCCAGACACAAATCCATCAAGTTAGCTTGACAGAGGCACCATGAGAAGTGCATTTAAAACAAAAACAAAAACCCTAACAGCTGCCATTCAGAAGAAGGAGTTCTGATCTATCTGATTAAATTCCCTAAGTAATTTAAATGTCCTTTCTAATTGGAGGGGGTGCTCTTAAGGCATTATCTCAAATTCCCTATCTTTCATCTTTTGCCTTACATATATAAAAGACAAGTATAGGAAGATCCCCTCTGCCTCAACAGATTTGAGACCTATATAAACCATATACAAGTAGATTTCAGGATCACACAGTGCTATAACTGAGTTAAAGACCAAATTTAGTTTGTATGCCCAAGGGATACAATATTTTAATTATGTCACTGAAGTGACAGTGGTTTTCTACCAGGCTGTATACCCCAATAAAGGGGAGTACTAGAGTATACAGGAGGAAGTGTATATTTTGAAAGCAATGTTCCATCCCCCAGTTTTTCCCTTGCTACTATGCTACCGAGAATCTCTCATCTGCTCCAGGTGATAAGAAAGCTCAGGCCAGAGATGAAAGTGACATATCTAAAGTCACAAAACCAAAGGAGGTGGGGAGTGTCTGTAAACATGAAAATCCTATGCCTGAAGTATCACTAATCACTATAAGGTCCCTATAATCATATAACAACCTGGGAAAACTAAAAAAAAAAAAAAACTGGGAGCAGGAGCAAGTCCAAACAAAATAGAGCTCAAAATAATTGCTTTTTTTAAAAAGTCATTTGTCCAAAAGAGAAATAAATAACCCAAATTGTATAGGGCTCAACAACACACAGTTCATTAAATTTTGGCCCTTAATCATAGAACAGAATGAGAAAGATGTTTATATAATTATATGAAATGATTTCTTAGACATATATGCTGAAAAACAGAAAAGGTATAGAACATTTTGTAAAAAGAGGGGAAAAAATACATTTATACATGATATCTCTGAAAGGACACTCAATAACCACTGGTGACCTCCAGAAAGGAAACGGGTAGCTGGGAGACAGGAGCAGGAAGGAGATTTTTCACTATAAACCTTTTTGTATCTTTTAAATTTTGTGCCTTGTGAATTCATTCAATGTTTACTAAACATCTACTATGTATCAAATACTGTGGCGCTACGGATATAGCAGTGAACAAAACAATAAAAAAAAATCTCTGCCTTTAAGGCAAGGAGAAAGATACAATAAGTAAATAAAACATATAGTAATAAGTGCTATGAAAAAAAATTAAAGACAAATACATGTGGAGAATGGGAGTGGAACGGGCTTTTAAAATGGGTGATCTAACAAGACTTACTCAGGAGGTGACATTTCAGCAGGTGACATTACTCAGGAGAGGAAGCTGATGATGAAGGAAGCCATATGGAAAAAAAGAATTCTAGGTGGAGAAAATGACAAATGCAAAGGCCCTGAATAGGGAGCATGCATGGCCTCATTCAAGGAACAGTAAGGAGGCCTGCGTGGCTGGAGCAGAGTGAACAAGAGGTAAGTGTTAGTTGAGGTCAGAGTGAGGAGGCAAAGAAGATCAGACAGGGTTAGGGCCTTGTGACTGCTTATATTATGAGAAAGACAGGAAGCCCTTGGAAGATTTTAGGCAAAGGTGACAGGATCTGTCAGTGATCTGTCGTCAGTACTGTCAGCTTTGGGAACATAGTTGGGCTCTGGGGTTGTTACTGCTACAGTTCCTCTTCCACCTGAGAAAATGATTTTATTTCCAGAAGAGGCACAGCAGCACTCTACCTGCTGTGTTGAGGACAGACTATATAGAGGAAAGGGCAGAAACAAGGACCTTAACGAGGTTACTGCAAAAATTCAGGCAAGAGAAGATGCTGGCTCAAACCAGACGGGAAGTAGTGGAGCGGATGAGAAATGGGTAGATTCTGAATACATTCTGAAAATCAAACTGAAAGAATTTTCTGACAGATTAGATGTAAAATGTGAGGGAGGGGAATCCCAAATGTCTCCAAAACTACTGGCAGAAGCAACTGGAATGATGGAGATGCCACTGATCAAGAGAGGGAAACTAAAGAAGAGCAGGCTTATGGGCAGAAGATCAGTTGTCTGGTCTTAGATATGTTAGGTTTAAGATGTATATTAGATATCCAAGAAAATACAATAAAAATGCACTGCTTAGGTTAAAAAAAAAAAAAAATTAAAGTACTGTCTGCTATTGTCAAGGAAAAAAGTGATAAACATAACAACTATTCGCAGATGATTGAAAAATTTCAATGTCTCAACTCCTACTGACTTCCTAACATGTAACAAAAAGTTTAACTACCTTAAAAGGATCGCAAGCATTCCTAAAACTTAATGTAAAGAGAGATCCTGTCAACTGGACAGACAATGCAGACCCCCCACGTACCCTCTAACTCGGTGATCAGATCTCTGATAGTTCTTTCATGGAAAAGCAGCACATGCTGGAGTTGTAGAAAGGACACTTACTGCTGAAGATGTAGAGAAGACCGGGGGGAAGGGTATGCCTGTGTCCAAGGGGGTTTGAGGAAGCTTTCCGGGCCCGGAGTGAAGGAGGTCTCGAAGGCTAGAGCCTTCGGTTTTGTTGTTGGAGGCAGTGGGACCCAGTAATAGACTGTTAAAAAGCTTTGGAGTCAACGGAGAGACCTTTGCAGTGGAGTTGAACGAATCCAGCCCAAAGGGTGAATGAGACTCTTTACTGAGCACCGACCTCAGGGACCCTGCTTCTGTAAGAACATAACCAGGAAGAGCATTAAGCACAACAAAGAATACCCAGCAGGCAACTGACTCCTAAAAATCAGTCAAGTGGGAAGGAGGAAAGACTCTCTTGTCCTTCCTGCCCCCAAACTATACTGTTTGGCTGGGTCGAGCCTGACCAGCTATGAATCTGGGAGGTCTCATGGCCAAAGAGAGGCTTTCCTACTTCCTTTCTATTACAGACCTTGATTTCAAGCTTCTTTATATTCCCATCCATCTTTCATCTCTCTCACTTCTAAGTCAGTATTTCTTCAAGTGGGTCTCCAGAATCCTTGTAGTGAATCACCTGTAGTGCTTGTCAAAAATGGAGATTCTTGATTTAATAGTTCTGAGTGGGGCATAAGAATCTGCATATTAACAGATTCCCCAGGTGAGTCCTCTAAGTCTAACTCTCAATGCTGGTTGCGTAACACAATTATCTGGGAAGCTTGTTATAAGCCCTGTATCAAATCTAAGGAGGTCTAGGGTAGGGCCCAGGAATGTGTCTTTTTTTAAAAAAAGCTCCACTTCTAGAAAGAAGTTGAAAGAGATTCCTTCATTTTTTATGATCAGCCAGAGAAAGCAAGTGGCATGTTTCATAAATGTGGATGGTAATGTGTGAGTTTGAAGAGCCCCAGAATGACCCACAGGCCGGGCAGAGGCTTGTGTTTATCTCACCTTTTGTTTCTTCTTTAGCCTTCTGAGTCGCTAAATCTGCCAACCAGTGGAGGGCAGAAGAGGGTGGGGCTGTGTCAGGGCAAGGGGGCCTGATGGCTTTTGGCTCACTATTGCTACTAGATGCTGAACTGTCTGCTTTCAAAGGTTCTTCAGGTCTGATGTCAGTGCTGTCGGCTTTGGGAACATGGTCAGACTCCAAAGTTGCCACTGCTGCTGTTCCTCCTCCCCCTGAGAAGGTGGTTTCATTTCCAGAAGAGGCACTAGGGTTTATGCTAGGAAGCTAAAACAGAAGGCCAACATGGTTAGAGTGCTGTCCTTGGATAGAAAAAATAAAATCCAAATAGTAATGGCTGCTGACACTAAATACCTCTGGGAAGAACAATGTAAAACTGTCCCATACACTCCTATTTCATTCAGTCGTTCTTTCATTCCACATATATTTATTGAGTTCTACAACATGCCAGAAACTATGCTAGGTTTGTGGAAAAAGTAGCGAGTAAGACTTGAACTTTATAGTCTAAAATAGTGCTTTTGTTTAGCATGCCTGAGACTCAATTTCCATAATGGAAAATTGGCATTAAGATGACCTCATAGGTTGTTCTGAGGATTAAATGAGATTGCATTTGTAAAGGGCTTAGCATAGTGTCTGGCACACATAAATGCTCAATAAACGCTTATTATTTTATTACTGAATTTTCCAAATGCCTAGCTCTAGTATGTCAACTCTACTGAAAATATATCTTCAGATCCCTGGGCTATATCCATGGTCCAGACTGACCATGTGTTAGAAGTGTTCCTAGAAGGGTCTCCAAATGTAAGCGGTTTTTTTTTTTAAATAGCCTGTGTTTAAAATAGTCCTCATCAAACTGGATTGACCTCTGCCTCTGACAAAGCAATGAGAAAACCACTGGCTCTCTCTGGAGGCAGGGGATTGCTTTCAGAGTAGAAAGAAGGCTCAACTTGGTGGACCAATCTCCCTATTTCTGTCCTCTTTGTGTACAATGACCACAGTAATAGGGACTAAACACACAGGTAAGACTGAGAAGACTGACAGGGTTCCCAGTAACCTTTTCTATACTCTTCACCCTGAGGTACAAATCTTGACAAGATACAAAGAATCTCTTGGTGTTATTTATCAACTAAACTTGAAATGATTTATTGATGAATGAAGATAAGCCTGTGCCAGTCAGGGGAATTAAAGTCCCTTGAGTAACTCTTTTGAGGCCCTCTTTAGAAAGGCTAAGGAGCCCTAGTGGTGTAGTGGTTAAAAAGCTCGGCTGCTAACCAAAAGATCAGCAGTTCAAACCCACCAGCCACTTCTCAGGAGAAAGATGTCGCAGTCTGCTTCCGTAAATATTACAACCTTGGAAACCCTATGGGGCAGTTCTACTCTGCCCTATAGGGTCGCTTTGAGTCAGAATCGACTTGTAGCCTAAAAAGGCTACAGTGCCTGGGACATTTCCTTGTACCAACAACTTGAGCTTCACTCACAGCTATACCCCCACACACCACTTCTACCTGTGACATCCCATTGGTGACAGCAGGTCTCAACACAGATTTGTTTTGCCGACTAATACAAGGGCAATTTGCTTTAATTCCCCACTTGCCCCGGGCAGCATGTACCATGTCTCCAATATTGTAAAGAGCTGGAAAAAAAGATAGCAATAATAACATCAGAATGCTTGTATGTGCCAGCTATTGCGGTAAGGACTTTACACACATTACCTCCCTCAATCCTTACCACACTTCAATGAGGGAGCTATTTTCACATGTAATTTTTGATAATGAAACTGAAGTTCAGAGAAATTAGGTCGTCTGCTCAAGTACATGACAGTATATGGAAGCACTAAGACTTTAACCCAGGTATATCTAGCCCTGAAGTTCTGTGTACTTTGAACTACTAAGCTATACTCTCTCCTTCCTTTAGTAAACATTAACAAGGTGCCTTCCAGGAGAAGCTCTAGGGGTAGATTCCTGAATGTTCAGAGTATGTACAAATTAATGGAGTTGTATACTTGAGATTTATGTACCTAAGTTATACCTAAAAAGAAAAGCAAAAAAAATGAGGGCAATGTAAATTAAAAAAAAATTTTTTACTGTACTTTAAGTGAAAGTTTACAAATCAAGTCAGTCTCTCATATAAAAATTTATATATACATTGCTATATACTCCTAGTTGCTCTCCCCCTAATGAGACAGTACACTCCTTCCCTCTACCCTCTATTTTTGTGTCCATTCGGCCAGCTTCTGTTCCCCTCTGCCCTCTCATCTTGCCTCTGGACAGGAGCTGCCCATATAGTCTCATGTGTCTACTTGATCCAAGGAGCTCACTCCTCACCAGTATCATTTTCTATCTTATAGTCCAGACCAATCTTGTCTGAAGAGTTGGCTTTGGGGATGGTTCCTGTCTTGGGCTAATAGAGGGTCTGGGGACCAGGACATCTGGGGTCCTTCTAGTCTCGGTCAGACCATTAAGTCTGGTCTTTTTACGAGAATTTGAAGTCTGCATCTCACTGCTCTCCTGCTCCCTCTGGGGTTCTCTGTTGTGTTCCCTGTCAGGGCAGTCATCGGATGTAGCCAGGCACCATTCTAGTTCTTCTGGCCTCAGGTTGATCTAGTCTGTGGTTTACGTGGTCTTTTCTGTCTCTTGCGCTCATAATTACCTCGTGTCTTTGGTGTTCTTCATTCTCATTTGCTCCAGGTGGGTTGAGACCAAGAGCAATGTAAATTTAACACAAATATTTAACCAATGCTTAGACCAGTAGGCAGCAGGTATCCTACCACTGCACACAGGTACCCCTTCTGCTTAAAAGCACTAAGGTATAGGGGGTTCCAGGTGGTGCTCCCCAGAGCCTTCCTACTTCATGGAGGAGAATATAGGCAATAGTTGAGCAGATGGAGCCCTGGTGGAACAGCAGTAAAAGCGCTTGGCTGCTAACCGAAAGGTCAGCAGTTTGAAACCACCAGTGGCCCTGTGGCAGAAAGATGTGGCAATCTGCTTTCATGAAGATTTACAGCTTTAGAAACCCTATGGAACAGTTCTACTCTGTCCTATAGGGTCCCTATGAGTTGGAATTACTCAGCGGCAGTGGGTTTGGTTTGGAGTTGAGCAGATTCACCACCTACCTTCAATGCATGTACGTTAATGTAGAAGCCTGGTCACACAGATTTTCTGAAGGAATCACTGAAGTAAGTTGGGACTGTGATATATACATGTCTATCCTACTGTTAAGCTGCCTTCCTCATGAATTCAAGAGATTTGATTTCATTCATCTGGATTTTTACAAGCCTAAAACAAGAGGTCTTCATGGAAGCCTAGAAGCTGGCTTTTTCCATTCTCACTCTGCCAACCATAGGAGTATGAACTGGTATCTGGAAAAGTGACCCGCCCCTCTGACCAGAAAGGAGAGCTGAGTGTGCAGCAGCAGCATGCAACCTAACACACATCTAAATACCCAGATCCTCAGAGCAATCTGGTAGGACTCAAAAAGAATCAGGATGAGATACAACATTACACCAAATTTTATGGTATGTGAATTTCATCTGAATTAAAAAATTTATTTTCTTCAACAAACCTTAAAAAAGGAAATTCCTTACCTGTGCCAGGGATGATCTGTGTGGGCATGAGGTTCTCTGGTTCATGGGACTGTCCCTTTGCACACTTCAACCAGGAGAAAACCTCTTCATCACCCATTTCTTCTGTCTCTGAAACAGAAATGAAATGACTTCACTTATTTTATGAGGGTCACAAGGTGTTATCACTACCAGTGAGTGGGAGTTTCGGAACTAATCCTAAAGGTCAATTTTCTCTTTGACCAAAAAAAGGTAACAGTTAAAAATCATATTTATTGAGGTATAATTTACATACAGCAAATTTGACAACTTAAAGCACGCACTTCAATAAGTTTCCACAAATGTACACAGTTGTGTAGACACCACCACAATCATGATATGGAACATTTCCACACATCCCCTCCGCCAGGTTCCCTCAAGCCCTTTTTAATCAATATTCTTCCCTCCCCACCTGGCCACCACTGATCAACTTTCTAATACTAAAGTTTTATATTTTGTAGATTTTCATATAAATGGATCCTATGTAGCCATGCACACACACACACACACGGCCATGCCCCCACGTGTCGGTCAGTTTGTTGTACTGTGCGGGCTTGCGTGTTCCTGTCATGCTGGAAGCTATGCCACCAGTTGTCCGATACCAGCAGGGTCACCCATGGAGAACAGGTTTCAGCTGAGCTTCCAGACTAAGACAGACTAGGAAGAAGGACCCGGCAGTCTACTTCTGAAAAGCATTAGCCAGTGAAAACTTTATGAATAGCAGTGGAACACTGTCTGATATAGTGCTGGAAGATGAGCCCCCCAGTTGGAAGGCACTCAAAAGATGACTGGGGAAGAGATGCCTCCTCAGAGTAGAGTCGACCTTAATGATGTGGATGGAGTAAAGCTTTCAGGACGTTCATTCACTGATGTGGCACGACTCAAAATGAGAAGAAACAGCTGCAAACATCCATTAATAATCGGAACCTGGAATGTACAAAGTATGAATCTAGGAAAATTGGAAATCGTCAAAAATGAAATGGAACGCATAAACATCGATATGCTAGGCATTACTGAGCTGAAATGGACTGGTATTCGCCATTTTGAATCAGACAATCATACAGTCTACTATGCTGGGAATGACAAATTGAAGAACAATGGTGTTGCATTCATCATCAAAAAGAACGTTTCAAGATCTGTCTTGAAGTACAATGCTGTCAGTGATAGGATAATATCCATACGCCTATAAGGAAGACCAGTTAATACGACTATTGTTCAAATTTTCGTGCCAACCACTAGGGCCAAAGATGAAGAAATAGAAGATTTTTATCAGCTGCTGCAGTCTGAAATTGATTGAACATGCAATCAAGATACACTGATAATTACTGGCGATTGGAATGCAAAAGTTGGAAACAAAGAAGGATCTATAGTTGGAAAATATGACCTTGGTGATAGAAACAATGCCGGAGATCGAATGATAGAATTTTGCAAGTCTAATGACTTCATTGCAAATACCTTCTTTCACCAATATAAACGGTGACTACACACATTTTATACACATGGACCTCGCCAGGTGGAGCACACAGAAATCAAATTGACTGCATCTGTGGAAAGAGATGATGGGAAAGCTCAATATCATCAGTCAGAACAAGGCCAGGGGCCGACTGTAGAACAGACCATCAATCGCTCATATGTAAGATCAAGCTGAAACTGAAGAAAATCAGAGCAAGTCCAAGAGAGCCAAAATATGACCTTGAGTATATCCCGCCTGAACTTAGAGACCATCTGAAGAATAGATTTGATGCATCAAACACTAGTGACCAAAGACCTGACGAGTTGTGGAATGACATCAAGGACATCATCCATGAAGAAAGCAAGAGGTCACTGAAAAGACAGGAAAAAAAGAAAAGACCAAGGCAGATGTCAGAAAAGACTCTGAAACTTGCTCTCGAACGTCAAGCAGCTAAAGCCAAAGAAAGAATTGATGAAGTAAAACAACTGAACAGAAGATTTCAAAGGGCCTCTCGAGGAGACAAAGTAAAGTATTATAACGACATGTGCAAAGAGCTGGAGATGGAAAACCAAAAGGGAAGAACACGCTCGGTGTTTCTCAAGCTGAAAGAACTGAAGAAAAAATTCAAGCCTCGAGTTGCAATAGTGAAGGATTCTATGGGGAAAATATTAGACGACGCAGGAAGCATCAAAAGAAGATGGAAGGAATACATAGAGTCATTATACCAAAAAGAATTAGTCAATGTTCAGCCATTTCAAGAGGAGGCATATGATCAGGAACCGATGGTACTGAAGGAAGAAGTCCAAGCTGCTCTGAAGGCATTGGCAAAAAACAAGGCTCCAGGAATTGATGGAATATCAACTGAGGTGATTCAATAAACAGGTGCAGCACTGGAGGTGCTCACTCGTCTATGACAAGAAATATCGAAGACAGCTTCCTGGCCAACTGACTGGAAGAGATCCATTTTGTGCCTATTCCCAAGAAAGGTGATCCAACCGAACGTAGAAATTATAGAACAATATCATTAATATCCCACGCAAGCAAAATTTTGCTGAAGATCATTCAAAAATGGTTGCAGCAGTGTATCGACAGGGAACCGCCAGAAATTCAGGCCAGTTTCAGAAGAGGATGTGGAACCAGGGATATCATTGCTGATGCAGATGGATCCTGACTGAAAGCAGAGAATACCAGAAGGACGTTTACCTGTGTTTTATTGACTATGCAAAGGCATTCGACTGTGTGGATCATAACAAATTATGGATAACAATGTGAAGAATGGGAATTCCAGAACACTTAATTGTGCTCACGAGGAACCTTTACATAGATCAAGAGGCAGTTGTTTGGACAGAACAAGGGGATACTGAGTGGTTTAAAGTCAGGAAAAGTGTGCGTCAGGGTTGTATTCTTTTACCATATGTATTCAATCTGTATGCTGAGCAAATAATCTGAGAAGCTGGACTAGAGGAAGAAGAACAGGGCATCAGGATTGGAGGAAAACTGATTAACAACCTGCGTTACGCAGATGACACAACCTTGCTTGCGGAAAGTGAAGAGGACTTGAAGGACCTACTAATGAAGATCAAAGACCACAGCCTTCAGTATGGATTGCACCTCAACATAAGGAAAACAAAAATCCTCACAACTGGACCAATGAGCAACATCATGATAAATGGAGAAAAGATCGGAGTTGTCAAGGATTTCATTTTACTTGGATCCACAATCAACAGCCATGGATGCAGCAGTCAAGAACTCAAAAGACACATTGCATTGGGTAAATCTGCTGCAAAGGACCTCTTTAAAGTGTTGAAGAGCAAAGATGTCACCTTGAAGACTAAGGTGCGCCTTACCCAAGCTGTGGTATTTTCAATCACATCATATGCATGTGAAAGCTGGACAATGAATAAGGAAGACCTAAGAAGAACTGACGCCTATGAATTGTGGTGTTGGCATAGAATACTGAATATACCACAGACTGCCAAAAGAACAAACAAATCTGTCTTGGAAGAAGTAAAACCAGAGTGCTCCTTAGAAGCAAGGATGGTGAGACTGCATCTTACATACTTTGGACATGTTGTCAGGAGGGATTAGTCCCTGGAGAAGGACATCATGCTTGGCAGAGTACAGGGTCAGCGGAAAAGGGGAAGATCCTCAATGAGGTGGACTGACACAGTGGCTGCAACAATGAGCTCAAGCATAACAACGATTGTAGGGATGGCTCAGGACTGGGCAGTGTTTCATTCTGTTGTGCATAGGGTCGCTATGAGTTGGAACTGACTCGACGGCACCTAACGACAACAACATGTAGCCATGTGTCAGGCTTCTTTCATTTAGCATAATTTTTTGAGATTCATCCATAATGGGTATATCAGCAATTCATTCCTTTTTATGGCTGAGTAGTATTCCATAGTATGGATGTACCACAATACCTTTACCCATCCGTCAGTGGATGGACATTTTGATTGTTTCCAATTTTTGGCTATTGTGAATAAAGCTGCTACAAATGTCCATATACAAGTATTTATGTGAACATGCTTTCATTTCTCTCAGTTAAATACCTAGGAGTGGGATGTTGGGTAATATGGTTAAGTGCATGTTTAACTTTATAAGAAATGGCCATACTGTTTTGCAAAGTGACTATACCAATTTACATTCCTACCAGCAATGTTTAAGAATTACAGTTCCTCCACATCCTTGTCAACACATGGTACTGTCAGTTTTTCTAAATGGATATGTAGTGGTAATTCACTATGGTTTTAATTTGCATTTCCTTAATGACTAATGACAAAATTTTTCATGGGCTTATTTGCCATTCATATTTCTTTGGTGAAGTATCTATTTACATCTTTCCCCATTTTAAAATTGAGTTGCTTGTCTTCTTGTTATTGAACTGTACACAATCTTTACATATTATAGATACAAATCCTTTACTTAGCAAATATTTGATTGACAAATATCTTCTCCCAGTCTGTGGCTTCCCTTTTTAACAGTGTCTTTTTTTTTTTAATTTATTGTGGTGAAATATATATAACAAAAGTTTACATTTTAACCATCTTAAAGTGTACAATTCAGTGAAGTTAATTATATTCACTATGTGGTGCTGCCATCACCACGATCTATTTTCCAAAGTTTTACATCACCCCAAACAGAAATTCAGTACCCTTTCAGCATTAACATCCATTCCCTACTCCCCCCAGCCCTTGGTAACTACTAATAAACTTTTGTCTCTATGCATTTGGCTTTTTCTAGATTTTTCATGTAAGTGGGATCATACAATATATGTCCTTTTGTGTCTGATTTATTCACTCAGCATGTGTTCATAATGTTTTTGTTGAGGGAAGTCCCTCAGTGAGATGGATTTATGGTGGCTCCAACAATGGGTTCAAACAGCAATGACTGTGAGGATGGCGCAGGACTAGACAGGGTTTCGTTCTGTTGTACACCTGGTCATTATGAGCTGGAACTGACTGAATGGCATCTCGCAACAACGTTCTTAAGGTTCATTCATTTTACGGCATGTTTCAGAACTTCATTTCTCTTTATGACTAATATTCTATTGCACGTATTTATCACATTTTGTTTATCCATTCATTCTTTGAAAGACGGGCTGTTTCCATCTTTTGGCTATTGTGAACAGTGCTGCTATGAACATATGTGTACATGTCCCTGCTTTAAAATCTCTTGGGTACATACCTATGGGTGGAATTGCTTGGTCGTATGGTGTCATGGATTGAATTGTGTCCCCCAATATATGCACTGAAATCCTAAACCCTATTTTTTTTTATACCTGTGGATGTAACCCCGTTTGGAAATAATTTTTGTTATGTTAATGAAGACATATAATATAGGATAGGCTCCATTCAGGCAGCTAGCAGATACATGAGGAAATGTTCACAATCATTAGCCGTTAGAGAAATGCTAACCAAAACTACAATGAGATACCATCTCACCCCAACGAGGCTAGCATTAATCTGAAAAACACAAAATAATAAATGTTGGAGAGGTTGTGGAGAGACTGGAACACTTATACACTGCTAGTGGGAATGTAAAATGGTATGACCACTTTGGAAATCAATTTGGCGCTTCCTTAAAAAGCTAGAAATAGAACTACCATACGATCCAGCAATACCACTCCTTGGAATGTATCCTAGAGAAATAAGAGCCCTCACACGAATAGGTATATGCACACCCATGTTCACCGCAGCACTGTTCTTAGAGCAAAAAGATGGAAGCAACCAAAGTGCCCATCAACGGAGGAATGGATAAAAAATTATGGTATATTCACAGAATGGAATACTATGCAACAATAAAGAACAGTGATGAATCTGTGAAACATCTCATAACATGGATGAATCTGGAAGGCATTACGCTGAGTGAAATTAGTTGCAAAAAGACAAACATTTATGAGACCACTATTATAAGAACTCAAGAAAAGTTTTAAACACAGAAGAAAACATTCTTTGATGGTTACTAGGGTAAAAAAAAAAAAAAAAAGGGTAGGGTGGGAGGGAGAGGGGTATTCCCTAACTAGATAGTAGATAGGAATTACTTTGGGTGAAGAGAAGGACAACACACAATACAGGGGAAGTCAGCATAACTGGACTAAACAAAAAGCTAAGAAGAGTCCTGAATACAGCCAAACACTTCAAGGGACAGAGTAGCAGGGGAGGGGGTCTGGGGACCATGGCTTCAGGGGGCATCTAGGTCAACTGGCATAACAAAATTCATTAAGTGAATGCTCTACATCCCACTTTGGTGAATGGTGTCTGGGGTTTTAAAAGCTGGCAAGCGGCTATCTAAGATGCATCAATTGGTCCCAAACCTCCTGAAGCAAAGAAGAAAGAAGACCACCAAAGATATAAGGAAAATATGAGCCCAAGAGACAGAAAGGGCCACATAAACCAGAGACTCCACCAGCCTAAAGACCAGAAGAACTAGATGGTACTCAACTACCACCAATGACTGCCCTGACAGGGAACACAACACAGAGTCCCTGATGGAATGGTAGAAAAGTGGGGTGCAGAACTCAAATTCTAGTAGAAAGACCAGACTTGATGGTCTGACTGAGACTGGAGGGACCCCAGAAGACATGGCCCCCAGAATCTGTTGGCCCAGAACTAAAACCAGTCCTGAAGCCAACTCTTCAGACACAGACTGGACTATAAGACATAAAATGATACTGTTGAAGAATGTGCTTCTTGGCTTAAGTAGATACGTGAGGCTAAACGGGCAGCTCCTGTTTGGAGGCGAGATGAGAAGGCAGAAGGGGACAGGAGGTGGTTGAATTGACATGGGAAATACAGGATGGAGAAAAGGAATGTGCTGTCACATTGTAGAGAGAGCAACTAGGGTCATATAACAATGTATAAGTTTTTGTGTAAGAAACTGACTGGAATTGTAAACTTTCACTTAAAGCACAACAAAAAAATGAAATAAAATAGAGTAGGCCCTAAACCCTAATCCCTTCTGAGTAGTGTCTTATATGAGCAGAACAGACACAGTAAAACACAACAGAAAGACAGATAACATGTGAAGATACATCTCCAAGTAGCCAAGGAATGCCCAGGACTACTGACAAGCAAAGACCCTCCCCTAGATCCAATACCCTGATTTGGACTTCTAGCCTCTAAAACTGTGAGACGATACATTTTGTTCTTTAAAGCCACCCACTTGTGACAGTTTTTGTTACAGCAGTACTAGGTAACTAAGACACATGGTAATTCTATGCTGAGGGACCAACACACTGTTTTTCACAGGAGTTGCAACATTTTATATTACCACCAGCAATGCAAGAGGGTTCTGATATCTTTACATCCTCATCAACACTTGTTAGTTTCTGTATTTTTGATAACAGGACATTCTAATGGACGTGAGGTAATATCCATTTTGGTTTTGATTTCTATTTCCCTAATGATGAATGATGAGCCCTGGTGGCACAGTGGCTAAGAGCTTGCTGCTAAACAAAAGCTCGGCAGTTCGAATCCACCAGTTGCATCTCGGAAATCCCATGCGGGCAGTTCTACTGTGTCCTATGGAGTTGCTATGAGTTGGAATCAACTCATCAGCAACAGGTTTTTTTGGTTAATGATGCATGAGAAGCCCTGGTGGCACAGTGGCTAAGAGCTCCGCTGCTAACCAGAAGGTCAGTGGTTCAAACCTAACAGCCCTCTGGGGAACAAAGATGTGGCAGTCTACTCCCATAAAGATTATAGCCTTGGAAACACTATGGGGCATTTCTACTCTGCCCTGTAGGGTTGCTATGAGTCAAAGGATTGACTCGACAGCAATAGGTTTTGTTTTTTTGGTTTGACTAACGACTGTGAGTCGTGCTTATTGGCCATTTATATGTTTTCTTTGGAAAAATGTCTATTCAAGACCTTTGTCCATTTTTTAACTGGGTTGTCTGTCTTTTTTATTAAGTTGTAGTTCCTTTATATATCCTGAATACTAGACCCTTATTAGATACATGATCACCAAATAATTTCTCCCGTTCTGTAGGATGTCTCTTTACTTTCTTGATAAAGTTCTTTGATGCACAAAAATTTTTCATTTTGAAGAAGTCCAATTTATCTATATATTCTTTTGTTCCTCTTGCTTTCTGGGTGTCTTTTGAAGAGCAAAAATTTTTACTTTTGATGACATGGTTTTTCTTTCGCTTTTTGTGTCCTAAGAAATATTTGTCTAACCCAAGGAAACAAACATTTTTCTCCTATTCTTTTTTCTAGATGTTTTATAGTTATAGCTCTTATGTTTAGACATATGATCCACTTGAGTTAATTTCTGCATAAGATGTGAGGGAAAGATGGAGGTCCATTTTTTTCCTTTGACTATGGATATACAATTGGTTCAATACCATTTGTGGACAGGATCATTCTTTCCCTGTTGAATTATATTGGCACCTGTGCCAAAAATCCACTGACTATTTATGTGTGGGTCTATTTTCTAGACTGTCTATTCTGTTCCATAACCAAACTGTCTTGATTTCTGTAGCTTTATAATAAGTCTTGAAATGAAGCAGTTAAAAGTCCTCAAACTTTGTTCCTCTTTTTCAAAATTGTTTTCATTATTTTAGGTTCTCTGTATTTCATACAAAATTTAGAACCAGCTTGACAATTGCTACAAAAAAGCCCATTTGGATTTTGATTGGAATCTCTAGATTACTTAGAATACCTAATAAAATGTAAATGCTATGTAGTTGTTTCATCACTTGAAGACTTGCTCTGGAAGATAGCCTTTCTCTTCTGAGAATGCTGATGCTGCCTGGGCATCAGCCAACGCCAATGGCTCCTGTGAGCCTGAACTTCCTGAGGCTGTAGCGCTTTACATAGCTAGCCAGCCAGCCCTTCTTAGCCTTAACTTTCCCTCTCTTGCTCTCCTCAACGCCCTCACACTATGCTTTGAGGGACTGCTTTGACCACTTAAGATGATTTTAAAGTATATGGGAGAATGTGTGTAGGTTATGTGTAAATACTAAGCCATATATATAAGACACTTGAGCATCCTCGGATTTTGGGATCCATGGGGGGTCCTCGAACCAATCCCCCTTGGATGCCAAGGGGTGACTGTATATAGATTTTTTATGTTGGTTTTTTTCCTTCAACCTTGCTAATATCATTTCTTAGTTCTAATAGTACTGTAGATTTAAGATTTTGTACATAGATGATCACGTCATCTGTGAACAAAGATCATTTTACTTCTTTCTTTCCAGTCTGTGTGCCTTTTATTTCTTTGCTGTGCTTTCATTTTATTTGTCTTATTTCTTTGTACTGATTAGGACCTCCAGTACAATGTTGACCAGAAATCATGAAAATGAACATTCTTGTTTTGTCCCTGATCCTAGGGGTAAAGATTCAGTCTTTCACATTAAGTATGATGGTCCTATCTGTACCTAGTTCAGTGTTTCTCAACCTTTATTTGTTGTTGTTAGGCGTCACTGAGATGATTCTGACTCATAGCAACCCCAAGTGACAGAGTAGAACTGCCCCATAGGGTTTTATCATTCTCCTAAACAGCATTTTTAGACTTTTTGTAATTACACTCTCCATCCCATAAAATTTTAATGCCACAGATATAATGTATATCTGTTTATGTACTGTGGTCCTTTAGAAAGGCACAAGCCATTGTAATACCTAAAATTTTTTTGTGCCTAAGAACCAATTTTCATCCCTTGTTGAGAATACATGACTTTGTTGATAATTCTAACAAATGATTTTTCCGCATTTCTTGAGATCATATGGTTCTTTTTTAGTCTATTAATATGGTGGTGGATTGCACTGATATATTTTCAAATGTTAAACCCAAGCTTTCATTTGTTGGAAAAACCTGATTTGGTCATGATGTATATTCTTTTTATGTATCTTTGGACTTAAAGATTTATATCTATGTTCAAGACAGACATCAGGTCTATAGTTTTCTTGTAATGTTTTAATTTTAGCTCATAAAATGAGCTTGTAAAGTGTTGTCTCTGATTTTCTGAAACAGTCTATATATAACTGGTATTATTTCTTCCTTAAATGTTTGGTATACCTTACCATTAAAGCCAGCTGGGCCTGAAATTTTCTTTGTTGGAATATTTTTTAAACTACGAATTTAATTTTTCTGAAAACATAAGGTTATTCAGGTTATCTGTATCTTCTTGAGGAAACTCTAATGGTTTGTCTTTCAAGGAATTTGTTCATTATATCTCAGATGTCAAATTTATCAGCATGAAGTTCATAATATTACCTTGTTATTATTTTTTTTAATAAGGAGCCCTGGTGGTGCAGTGGTTAAGTGGTCAGCTGCTAATAGAGAGGTCGGTTGGTTTGAACCAATCAGCCACTCCATGGGAGAAAGATGTGGCAGTCTGCTTTTGTGAAGTTTACAGCCTTGGAAACACTACGGGGCAGTGCTACTCTGTTCTACAGGGTCACTACGAGTCAGAACCAACTCTACAGCAATAGGTTTGGTTCCTTTGGTATCCTTTTAATGTCTGAATGATCTATAGTGATTCTCTCTCCTCATATTGTAATTTGTATGTTCTCATTGTTTTTCTAGTTTTTTACGGCAGAAGTTTAGATGTTTGAGACATTTCTTTTTCTAATACAGGTGGTTAAGTACTATATACTCCCCTCTAAGTACTGGGTTTTTTTTTTTTTTTTGGGGTAAGTACTGTTTTAGCTACATACCACAAATGTTAATGTTTTCTCATCCATTTCAAAATATTTTCTGACTTCTCTTGTGATTTTTTCTTTGACCCAAGGGCTATTTAGAAGTGTATGGTTTAACTTCCAAATGCTTAGGTATTTCCAGATATCTTTCTGGTATTGGTTTCTAAATTAATTCTGTTGTGGGTAGAGATTTCCATTGCCTTAAATTTACTGGGACTTATTTTATGACTCAAGGGTATAGTCTGCTTTGGCAAATGTTCCATGTGCACTCAAAAATATATATTCTGCTATTGCTGGATGGAGTGTTCTAGAAACGTCAATTGGGTCAAGATGACTGATGGTATTGCGCAAGTCTTCTATATTCTTACTGATTTTCTGTCTACTTGTTCTATCAATTATTGATAGTTCTGAAACCTGGAATTATAGTTGTGAATTTGTCTATTTCTTCATACGGTTGCATTGTATACTTTAAACCTCTGTTAAAAGCTCTGTTATTAACTACATAAATATTTAGGATTGTTATGTTCTATTGATGAATTGATCCTTTTATTATTATGAAATAATCCACTTTATACTTAGTAATATTATTTGTTCTGAAATTTACTTTATCTGATATTAATAGTCACTCTAGCTTTCTTCTGAATAATGTGAACACCATATATTATTTTTCATTGTTTTACTTTTAACTTATCTGTGTCTTCCTGGAAACCCTGGTGGCGTAGTGGTTAAGTGCTATGGCTGCTAACCAAACGGTCGGCTGTTCCACTCTGCCAGGTGCTCCTTGGAAACTCTATGGGGCAGTTCTACCCTGTCCTATAGGGTCACTATGAGTTGGAATCAACTCAACAGCACTGGGTTTGGTTTTTGGTTTGGTGTCTTCCTATTCAAAGTAGGTTTCTTGTAGACAGTATTATACCTGGGTCTTTTTTTTTTTTTTTAATCCAATCTGATAATACCTGCCTTTTAATTGGAGTGTTTAGGAATCCCTGGATGGCACAAACAGTTAAACGTTTGACAACTAACGAAAGGTTGGTGGTTCTGAACCCACCCAGAGGTGCCTCTAAAGAAAGACCTGGTGATCTACTTCTAAAAAATTAGCTATTAAAAACCCTATGGAGCACAGTTGTACCGTGACACACACAGTTGCCATGAGTCAGAACCGACTTGACGGCAACTGGTTTGGTTTTGACTGGAGTTTCAGGCTTTATTGTTGAGTTTAAATTTACTACCTTGCTATTTGTTTTCTCTTTGCCCCCTTTTTCTTTTGAATTAATTAAATTTTTTAAAATTGGATTTTATTTCCACTTTTAGCTTATTAGCTGTACTTATTTTTTTAGTGGTTGCTCTAGAGTTCACAGTATAAATTTTTTTATATTATACCACTTCACATATGTTGTTGTAGTTGTGTGCTTTTGAGTTGATTTCAACTCATAGCGACCTTATAAGACAGAGCGGAGCTGCCCCATAGGGTTTCCAAGGCTGTAATCTTTATGGAAGCAGACTGCCACATCTTTCTGTTGCAGAGTGGCTGATGAGTTCGAACTGCCAACCTTTCAGTTAGCAGGCAAGCACTTAACCACTGCACCAGCACAACTCCTTTACTTCGTATATAAAAAACAAAAACCAAACCCAGTGCCCTACAGGACAGAGTAGAACTGCCCCATAGAGTTTCCAAGGAGCACCTGGTGGATTCGAACCGCCAACTCTTTGGTTAGCAGCCGTAGCACTTGACCACTACGCCACCAGGGTTTCCACACTTCATATATAGTGGTATAAAAACTTATAAAACTATACCTTCATTCCTTCCTCCTTTCCTTTGTGCTACTGTTATACATTCTAATTTTACATGTATTATAAACGCACAATATGCGGCTTTTTTTTTTTGCTTTAATCAATTATCTTTCAAAAAGATTAAAAATGAGAAAAAATGGTCTTTTATTGTTAGCCATATATATATCATTTAGGGTATTCTTCATTCCTCTGTATAAATCCAAAATTTCTATTATCCTATCATTTTCTTCTGAGTAACTTCCTTTAAATTTATTGTAGTACAGATCTACTGGTGATTAATTCTATCAACTTTTCTTGGTCTGAAAAAGTATTTCATTTCCAATTTTTAAAAGATATTTTCATTATTTTAAATTCTTGGTTAATCGGTTTTTTATATTCAGCACTTTAAATATGTCATTCCATTGTCTTCTGACCTGTAGAGTTTTCTGACAAGTCATTCTTATCTTTGTTACTCTGTAACGTAGCCTTTTTTCTTCCGGGTGCTTTTCAGATTTTCTCTTTATCACTAGTTTTCAGCAATTTGATTATGATGTGCATTGGTGTAGCTTTCTTAATGTTTCTTCTGCTTGGGGTTCATTGAGCTTGTTAGATTTTTGGATTTACAGTTTCCATCAAATTGGGAATTTTTTTGTCTTTATTCAAGTATTTTTTCAGTCCCCTTTCACCTTTATTTTTGGGACTCCAATTACATGTTCGATAGATTGCCTGATATTTTGTGCAGCTCACTAAGGCACTCTCCATTTTTAAAATTTAAGTCTTTTTACTCTCTGTACTTCATTTTGGATAGTTTCTATTGCCATGTCTTCAAATTCATTGTTCTTTTGTTCTGCAGTGTCTAATCTGTTGTTTATTCAGTGGTTTTTGTCACTGTCATTTTTGAGACATTCTTGATCTTTAGAAGTAACAATTGGGTCTTTTGCATAACTTTTTTTCCAGTGATTTTACTTTTATTTTTTAATTATATTTATGTGAACATTTACATAGGAAATTAATTTCTCATTGAACAGTTAACACAAATTATTTTGTGACATTGGCTGCCAACCCTGCAATGTGTCAACCCCCCCCTTCTCAACCTTGGGCTCCCTAATTCCATTCATCCTACTTTCCTGTCCTCCCCTCCTGCCTTCTCGTCCTTGCCCCTGGGCTGGTGTGCCCATTTAATCTCATATCATAGTTGAGCTACGTGTATTATTGTTTGTTTTATGGGTCTGTCTAATCTTTGGCTAAAGGGAACCACAGGAGTGACTTCAGTACCAAGTTAAAAGGGTTTCTCCAGTCTCTGTCAGACCAGTAAGTCTGGTCTTTTTTGTGAGTTAGAATTTTGTCCTACATTTTTCTCTCGCTCTCACTCTCTATTGTGATCCCTGCTAGAGTAGTCGGTGGTGGTAACCTGGCACCATCTAGCTGCTCTGGGCTCAGTCTGGTGGAGGTTGTGGTAGTTGTGGTCCATAAGTCCCTTGGACTGATCTTTTCATTGAGTCTTTGGTCTTCTTCATTCTCCTTTCCTCCAGCCAGGATGGAATCAATAGATGTATCTTAAATGGCTGCTCTCAGGCTCTTAAGACCCCAGATACTACTCACCACGGTCGGATGTAGAAATTTTCTTTATAGGCTATGTGATGCCAACTGAGCTAGATGTCCTCTGGTCTTTTGTATATCTTCTATTTCTATCACATGTTCATGTTTTTCATTATACCCTTATACAATGTATGACAGCTGCTTTAAACTCCTTTTCTACTGATTCCATCATTACTGTCATTTCTGGATTTATTTTAACTGATTTCTTTTTCTAGTTTATCGACCATATTTTTCTGCTTTTTGTATACGTGATAATCCTTGACTGAATGCAGAACTTTGTGACTTTTACGTTTCTGGGTATTGGATTTTATTGTAATCCTTTAAAAAATGTTTGCTTTTCATCTGGTGCACAGTTAAATAACTTGCAGATCAGTCTGATCCTTCCAAGGCCTGCTTTACATTTTGTCAAACTGGCTCTGGAGCGATCCTTATTATGCTAAGATGTGACCCTTCTGGATTCTACCCAATGTCTTCACGTTCTGGCTGGTGGGAGTACAAATTATTCCCAGCCCTTTACGAGTTCTCCAAATTATTTAACCTATTACCTTCCGAAAGTTCTTTCCTGGATCTTGGGGAGTTTTTTCTCATGCACGGGCAGCTCACTACTACTTAGACAAAAAACTGAGGGAATCACTGCGTATCTCCAGTGTTCTCGGTCCGTGCATCTCCTACCACTTCTGTACTATGCCTCACATTTCCTGGATTCTGATCTCTGTCTTCTCAACTTAGGGAGGTTGCTAAGCTCTCTTTTCGTTCTCTTTCCCTGCGCTACAGCCTAGAAATTGCCTCTAGACAGCAAGCTGGGGCAGCTGTAGTACTCACTTTGTTCCCTTCTCTCAGGAATCAGTCCCCTGTTGTGCAATGTCTGAAAGTTATTATTTCATATATTTCGTCTTGTTTTCCTTTTTATGGCAGGAGAGCAATTCATTTAGCAGTTAATCTTTTGTGGGCTGGAGTGGAAGACTCTGAGAACTAACATTTATGAAGCACCTAGTGGGTGTTAGGCCCTGTACTAACCACTTTACATAGATCATCTCATTTAATCCTCACAACAATGTAGTGGGGAAAGTACTGATATTATCTTTGTTTTATAAATGAGGACACTGAGGCTCTGAGGGGTTAGGTAACTAGCCTAAGATACCATAGTTGGTATAGTTAGATGTGGCAGTAGGTTTCAAATCCCCATACCCTAAGCTCTAAACCACTATGTTATACTGGTTTCACTGTCTCTCTAAAGAGGGAAGAAAGAGAAAGTCAACAGGCAAGGAGGATTCTTGGCATATAATAAGATAAAGCAAGAGCCAAGGGAAGCAAAGGATTTGAACAGACATTTCTCCAAAAAAGATCTACAAATGGCCAATAAGCACAAGAAAAGATGCTCAACATCATTAGCCATTAGGGAAATGCAAACCAAAACCAAAATGAAATGTTACTTCACACCCAGTAAAAAAACCCAGTGCTGTTGAGTAGATTCTGACTCATAGCAACCCTAAAGGACAGAGTAGAACCGCCCCATAGTTTCCAAAGGGTGCCCGGCAGATTCGAACTGCCGACCCTTTGGTTAGCAGCCGTAGCACTTAATCACTACGCCACCAGGGTTTCCCAGTATAAGAGCTATAATAAAAAAGACAGATAATTACATGTGCTGGTGAGGATGTGGAAAAATTGGAGCCCTCATACACTGGTTGCGGAAATGTAAAACGGTATAGCTGCAGTTTAGTTTCTCAGTAAGTTAAACCCAGAGTTACCATTTTTGTTGTTGTGTGCTGTCAAGTCAATTGCAACTCAAAGCGACCCTATATGACAGAGCAGAACTGCCCCATAGGGTTTCCTAGGCAGTAATCTTTATGGGAGCAGACTGCCTGGTCTTTTCTCCCGCAGAGCCACTGGTGGATTGGAACCACCAACCTTCTTCAGTTAGCAGCCAAGTGCTTAACCATCATGCCACCAGAGTTACCATATGACCCAGCAATTCCATTCTAGGTATGTATCTAAGAGAATTAAAAACATATGCTCACAAAAATCTGTACATATTTTGTTTTCTCCTTTGAATATCTCTACATAAAAAGTTTTATTTTATTTATAAAACAAAACAAAAAACCTGTACATAAATATTCATAATGGTATTATTCATAATATCCAAGAAGTGGAAACAACCCAAATATCCATCCACTGATGAACGGATAAACAAAATGTGGTGAACTCCATATCCCCCCCAAAAAACTCCAGAAAGAACAGAAAAAATGGAATGTTATTTGGCAATAAAAAGGAATAAAGTACTGATCTAAGTGCTACAACAAAGATAAAGCTTCACTAGCTAAGTGAAAGAAGCCAGACACAAAAGGTCACATATTGCATGATTTCATTTATATGAAAATGTCCAAAATAGGCAAATGCCCACAGAGAGAAAACAGATTACTGGCTACCAAGGGCTGGGGGAGTAGAGAATGGGGAGTAACTGCTAACGGGTATGGGGTTTCTTTTCGGGCTGATGAAGATATTCTGGAATTACGATAGTAGGGATTCTGGCACAACCTTGTGAATATATTAAAGATCACTGGATTGTAAGCTCTAAAACAGTGAGTTCTATGGCATGTGAATTATCTCAATAACGTTATTATTTAAAAAAATAACAAAAAAGCCAAACAAAGAGAAGATGAAGAATAACCCTTCTTGGCTTGTTTTAGTCTTCCCAGTTAGTATTGGTGATTGAAAGACTTCACAATACAACAAAGATGAACAAAGCTAAGCAGCTAATGTGGGGGCACAAACTCACTCTTGCTTTAATTCCCATGTCCCATACCTCCACTGACACACATCTACAAGTTACTTTTAGAACTGCATAGGATATTTGCTTACCACTGCGTGGACGGCTTTTCCTGAGCCGGTAACAGTCAAGGCAGACCCCAAATCCGCATTTGCGACAAACCCAGTGGATATTGAAAAGAGTTGTTTCACACACATCACACATTTCCCGAACACCACGCACTGCTCGCTTCCATGCCACTTTCTCTGAAAGAGGAAGATGAATATTGTTAGCACTGACCATGCTAACCAACAGCAAAAGACCCCAGATTCACTGATCCTTACTCCAGTCTTTTTGTCCAGAAATCGAACTCGAAGATCCTGAAGTGTTTCTATAATTGCATAAGAAACAAATACATGGAATTTCTAATATTTCTAAATAAACTGTAAAATTATTTATAATATAATGATATTTCAAGGGCTTGTGGTAATACCAGGATATAACCTAGTGTCAACATGGAAGGAATGCCACATGTTGCCACTTAAGATGCTGTAAAATTAAGTATCATGCTCAGCCTATATGTTGTTTCTTTCCATCTCTTCCCAAATAGCTTTAAGCCATGTAAGTATGGTTAAATAAACAAGGACAAAACATAAAAAAAAGATACTGTAAAATTTTCAATCTTGGAGAGCTTAAAATAAGGTTTTTCTTTCCCCTTGAAACTGAGGCATTTCACAGCACAATTTTCTTTGGTCTGGAAATAGGGTATGGTATCTCACAGAAATGGAAATATTATATACATATGAATAATCTAGGTTCTAGGTATGAAACATGGCACCCAGTAGCACTTGATCTGTTTACAATCCATAGAGTATCAATTACTAATAAAAATTGGTTCAAAGCAAACTGAAGTGGTGGTCAAAATGAATGTGATGACAGCTGTGCTACAAAAACGAAAGGCAAGCAGGGAAGGTGTTTTGGGGTTTGTTAATTGCCAAAGACTGAAACAATGAGGTCTGCTGAATATGGTTAGGGATTCAGCCAGTACTTAGATTTCTACAAAGAGAAGTCTTGTCAGTCTTATTGCTGATTTTGTTATTGTTGTTGTTTTGTGACTTAGGAGACCCCATGTGTTACAGAGCAGAATTACTCTACAGGGTTTTCTTTGCTGTAATCTTTACAGAAGCAGATTGCCAGGCCTGCTTCTACTGCAGTGTTGCCAGGGGTTTTTGAACCATCAACTTTTTGGTTACCAGCCGAGTGCAAACCATTTATATTGCCCAGGGGCCTTTTCAGTCTTAATTCATGCATAGAAAATGCCATTCTGCCACAGCTCCCATTATATCAAAGAAAATGAGTTTCCAACTAGGAGTGTGCAAAAGTCGAGCAAGAGGGTGCCTTACGGTGTGGCTCCACCATCATCATGGCCTCCTTCTCGGACATCACAAGCTGGCAGAACTGGTCCCCGACATTGGCCAGGATATACTTTGAGGTCTCTAGGTCTATCCCTTCTGCTAGGGAGGAAGAAGGAATCCACAGGTTCATAGCATCAGGATCACTTTGCTGGGGGCTCAAAAACCCCTCCACACGGAGTACTCCCTTTCGAGTGAAGATCAACCTGAGACGGGAAGGTAGACAGTCAAATACATGGTAAATAGCAGCAGCCATGCAAACTAACACACAATTAAAATCTTAGGACCTAAAAGAAATCAAATGAGACTTAATAGGAATTGAGTTAAAAACTTACCACATTTGACCAACACATTACGCACTATCCTACACGAATAGGAATACTTGCTAACACTTTGTTGTTGTTAGGTGCTGTCCAGTTGGTTTCGACTCATAGTGGCCCAACAGGACAGAGTAGAACTGCTCCACAGGGTTTCTAAGGAGCAGCTGGTAGATTTGAACGGCCGACCTTTAGGTTAGCAGCTGAACTCTTATCCACTACATCACCAGGGTAGAATGTATGAATTCCTTAATAAGATATCCCCAGAATTACTTATCAGTTTCTATCTCTACCTACTCCACACCACTAAACGTGACCAGAGAAAAATGCTCACTGTCACACTTTAAATTCATGTCCACCTACCTCAGGTGAATCCTTAATATTGCCTGGCAGTCTCAGTCCAGTTTCCTGGTGTACCCACTTTCCTTGATGCCTGCTTTATAACATTTCCTTTCTTTCCAAACCTCTAACATTACAACCCCCATGAAGACTTTGTTTCCTATTCTCCAAAGAAAACAGGAGCTAGAAAACAGTTTACACAAGCTCCCATCACCACATTACCATACCTTCCTGCAACTGGGCCCATGTGCACCATTTCAGCTCCTGTTACTATGCCAATTTCTCCATCTATACATCCTATCCTTTTCATCCAACTCAAAGACATCCCTCCACTACTTCTCTCCTCTTTGGTACATCATCAATTTTCCTTCCTACTGAGTTATTCTTGTCAGCATTTAAATTTGTCATAATTTCTACCTCAAAAATTCTCTCTGCCCCACATACTCCTCCATTTACGTGCTCATTGCAGCAAAGTTCCTTGAAAGAGTTGTCTATACTCGTTGTTGCCAGTTCCTTTCCCTTTTATTTTCTCTTAATCCACTCCAATCAAGGTTTCTCCCCACTAATCTACCAAAACTATTTTTGACAAGGTTATTCTGCCTTCTGAAATCATTGGTCGCTTCTATTCTTACATGATCCGCCAGCAGCATTTGACATAGTTCATTATTCCTTCCTGGAAATACTTTCTTTAGCTGGCTTCCAGAATACCTCACTCCCTTGGTTTTCTTACTATCTCACAGGCTCAGTCTCCTCTACTTGTTCCTTACCTTCCCCATCTTGAATGCTGGAGACCTCAAGAACTCAGTCTTTGGACTGCTGCTTATGATGGTTAATGTTATGTGTCAACTTGGCGAAGCTATGATTTTCACTGGTTTGGCAGACACCGGACTGGTTACTTTTCCATAATGTAATAAATGTAATCATCTTCTATGATATGCTTGTAATCAGCTAATCAGTTGAAAGGGGGTGTTTCCTTAGGGGTGTGGCCTTCCTCCCTGTATATAAATGGATATTCTCGCAAAGCTTGCTCGATTGCTCTCGCTCTCTTGACCCTGTGTTCCACTTGTTGCTTGACCTCCAGTTCCTGGCATGTAAGCCTGCAGAAGTCTTCAGCCTGCCGCCTGACCCGGAGATTCTGGTTCGCCAGCCCCTGCAATCCTGTGAAACAGCAGAGGTCTCCAGCCTACTGCCTGACCTACAGATTGGGACTTGCCAGCCTCCACAACTGCATGAGCCATTTCCTTGAAGTAAATCTCTCTTTATATATGTATGTGTACACATATATACATATATGTATAGATACACATATGTGTATGTGCGTATACAAACATACACACCTCTCACTGGTTTTGCTCCTCTACAGAACCCAGACTAAGACACTGCTCTTTATCTACACTCTAACTCCTTGGGTGATCTAAGGCACACAGCTTTAAATACTTGATAATGACTTTCGAATTTATATCTCTACCTTGAGCCTCTTCCCTTAACTCTAGAATTGTATATCTAGCTGTCCTCTTGTGGCACCGTGAACTATTTAATATGGCCCTTCTAATCATTCATGGTCTTGCGACTCTCACAAAATGACTGGATGGGACTATGCAAGTAAGGTGCTTATGGGACCCTTGTAGGGGAGTGTCAGTTTTGCCATCCCATTAAGCTTAAAAGCAGGGCCAATCCCAGAGCAGAGGGGGGTTCTTACTACCACCAAGAAGAGACTGGGGTGGAGTGTGTCCTCTGGACTTAGCGTTCCAGCTCTGAGAACTTTTAGACTCAGGAGACAGAGCTATAACACTGGAGACATCAAGAAGTGGCAGCAGGGAAACGGTGGCAGCAGAACGAGGAGACTGGTGCCAGATGGAACAGTGAGCTTCCTGGCCCACAGGGCAAGACAGCTACAGTAGGTATCCTGACTCACAGAGCAAAGAGAGCTGAGCATCTTCGGGCCAAGGCTTATTGGCAGAGTGGGGTGTCTCTGGGCACTTATAGGAGGAACTAAAGAGCTTTGTAACACTTGCCTGTGCAGGGCAGAGGCTGGGCTGAGGGGCTAAGAGCCGAGAGAGAGTCCAGTCTGTGGGCATGGCTGATGAGCCGTCTGGACAGAAGAACAGTATCCTGAGAGGTTTCTGATCCTGAATTGTAACCTATTACTTCCCTAATAAACCCCATAACTATGAGTATGTTCTGTGAGTTCTGTTTGGCTATTGCGATGAATTATTGAACTCAGCTGAGAAGCAGAGAGTGCCATGGGAGGGATGGTTAGTGTCAGAACTGGTAAAAAAGGTTGGAGAGAGGAGGTATGTTTGACCTCCACCTCACAGGAATCAGCTTTGGGCTGATGTTGATCTTGATTCTCTCTTGACTGCCTTGTGAAGTTAGAGGTGGTGCTATTTTTCACCTCTCAACATTTCCATTTGGAAATCTAATAGGCATCTCAAATTTAACATGCCCAAATGAAAATTCCCCATTTTCTCGCCAAACCTGCCTTTCCCTCGAAAATCTCTTTTTCAGTAAATGGCAAACCCATTCTTCCAGTTTTCGGGCCCAAAGTCTCGGAATCATCCTTGACTCCTTTCTTTCTTTCGTATTATACATCTAATCCATCAGAAAATCATGTGGGCTCTACCTTCAAAATATATCCAGATCATGGTTGAGCAACATGATGAGTGCACTTAATGTTACTGAACTGTACAGGTAAAGACTGTTGAAAAGGCAAATGTGTTGTTACCTATATATTTACCGCAATTAAAACAGAACAGGTGGTGGACCAGATTTGGTCAGTGGGCCACAGTTTGCCAACCTCTCATATAGGTCATTCCAAGCCTGAAGCCATCAATGTTTCTATATCTTCCAGGTCAAGCCAATGAGCTCACTTTTTAAATTTGAAAAAAATAAAAAATAAAATAAATAACCCAGAATCCAGCCACTTCTTATCACCTCCATCACAACCTCCCTGGTCTAAGCCACCATCATTTCTCACCTGGATAATTTCAACAGTCTCCTAGCTTCCCTGTGCTTTTGCCCTTGCCTCCATATATTCTATTCCCGAGAAGATAGAGTGATCCTCTAAAATATTCATCAGTGTTACTCATCAGCTCTAAACCTTCAATGACTTTTTTTTTTTCTCCAATGACTTCTTATTCCGCTTAAAAGCCAAGGACCTTAGAATAGACCTTTAAAATCTGGTCCCATCATTACCTCTCTGACCTCAACTCCCCCAACCCCTGCCTTGCATACTCTTTGTTCTGGCCAACCTAGCCTCATATTGCTCCACGAATGCACCAAGAATACTCTGGCTTCAGAATGGTTGTACTTGTTGTTCCCTCTACCTAAAATACTTTTCTCCCAGAAAACTGCATGGTTCACTCCCTAAGTCTTTCAGATTATTACTTAAATCTCATCTACTCAGCCTGTTCTGTAGCCTCTCTGGTCTACTACCCCCAATCCACTTTCCTTTACTTTTCTCACAGTATTTATTAGCCAGCATAACATGTATTTAACTTTTTTCCCCTCATCTACTGTCTGACTCCCCAACTTGAACGTAAACCTCTTGAGGGCTGGAATTTGATGCGTTTGCTCATTTCTGAATCCTCAATGTCCAGAACAATGGGTGGCACATATTATGAACTTGATAAATATTTGCTCATTAAGTGAATTGACATTGAATGGCTAAACTCCTTAGCTTTCTTTATTGTAAAAATTAAAGATTCTTGGCAGATTGTTTAGAAGAAACTTCTCTTCTGAGTTTATCCAGCACAGGGACAGTGACTAAACAGCTGTTGTCTGGTAAATGCAGGGGATAGTCCCAGGATTTTCATCAGTTCTGTTTGAAAGACTCTCACATTATTATCTCCTAATTGTACTTCCCCCTTCTCTCTGAAACGACTAAAGTTACTCTAGCACTGGGGAGGAGTAAATGGTCAGGCAGATCCATAACACAAAATGGTTTCAAATGGAGCCCGTGTTAGGACTAACTAACTCAGTGTTGCACAGAGGTTAGCGGCAGAGATTACTCAACTTCAGTTCTCCAAGGACAAAGCCACATGTCATTTCACAATCCAAACAACTAAGTGGTTACTATGGCCGAGTCCTAGCACAGACTCTGAAAGCAATGGGGTTAAAAAAGGCAAGGAGAAAGATGGTGAGACATGTTTACAGCTTCAGAGAAAGAGTGGGAGTTATGTGTCACTAATGGAAACTGGGAAAGAGGAAAAGAGGGGAGTTTGGGTACCTCCGGAAGTGAAAGAAGCGACAAGCCACAGTGGAATCATCTTGTTCCTGTTCCTTAAACTTCCGATACCGCTCTAGGCGGCACTCACGGCACTTGTGCAGATGAGGGGCCACATTGATGCATGACCCGTCCTGCAGAAAGGGCTCTCCGGACTGCTTCAGTTTCTTCACTTTGCTCACATCTTTCAGCACTGATTGGCCAACTGTGGCAAGGGAGGGAGGAGAAAAGGCTGGTCATGAGACATATAAATGGGGCTTGATAACACGATCCTCTTGGAGACAGACACCTGTCCTGTCGTGGGCCATTCTTCCTTGTACTGCTTGGGCATGTGCCCATGAGTTCTCATCTCTGATGATAAGGGAAGGCAAGGAGGAAAGAGGTTTCAACCGGAAGCTAAGGATCATGGAGAATTTGTTTGAGAAGTGCCACATTATAGCAAAACAACTCTGGGCATGGTGAAACCCAAGAAAAGTAGAGGTAGTTACCACCTGCCTCTAGCCTCTCAGAATATGGCTGTTTTACTAATTAAGGCCTTTGGGCTCCCATAAGACACCAATTCCTATTCACAGCAGTTACTTTTACCACAGAACTTTCTCCCTTGCCCTTATACATTGTGCACCATAATCTCATACCACAGGAGTTAATGATTTTTGATAGAGGTGCTAATATATGTTCTAGAGAGGAGCAAACTGAGGGGTGATTCTCTTTGCTTCATCAAATCTACAAAGGGCTGCTATGTGAGAATGGAAATCAGTACTCAGTCATTCCCTTTAAGTAAATTAAAATGATGGGCCAAAGCAAAGTAGAAAGGTATGAGCTAAACACAAGGAAATAGTTTCCGAAGAAAAATAACGGACTGCCAAGGAAGATCAAGGATCTTCCTTTGTGAGAGTAACATTACAGAGGAAAGACATCCCTCTCACAGTGCTGGTTTAGATGCAATCCTGCCCTGAACCAGAAAGTCTGATGAAGGGTCTCTGTTGGACCCTTTTGGCTATGTAATTCTATGAGATTACAGAACTTTCCATCAAAGTGAGGGCTTCTGCTGCCCAAGAGCACAGCACGTATTTGAGGCCAGCGCCAGGGCAAAGCCCACGTGTAGCCCCAGCAGGATCACCTTTCAGAGGGGCAGTCCGAGGCCGGCCTTTGGGGGCCTGCTTCCCTTTGCCTTTGCCCAGCAACAGCTCAGCACTGCGCTCCCCATTGGGGCCCAGTTTCCCCATTAGGTGCTCTGGAATCCCCTTCAGGCCAGTCTTGGCCTGCAGCTGCTCCTCAGAGTCGCTCAAATCTGACAGGTCACTGTTGGTGCTGGAGTCTGAGTCCTGTCTGCAAGCCAAGCTTCGCTCATCCAGTGAGAACCTTTTCACAGCTTCAAAAGGAGCTTTGTTCTCCTGTGAAAAATCTGCGGGAGAGGACAGAAAGCCGCCTGAGTGCCTGCCAAAGACGGTACTAAAGGTTTTGAGGAGGGGATTGTCCTGCTGCCCAGGCCCCACAGTTGGCCTCTCCTCTGTGGGGCTGGAGGAGAGAGTAGGCATTTCAATGGGCTGGGTGAGGCTGCTGGTGGGCGAGCTGGAGCGGCCATTCCCCATGGCAGAGAGGCTTGGGCCTCCGGTGGTAAGAGTTGAGCCTAGAACACCTGGCACCAACTTGGAGGAATCAGTTGTGATGAAGAGGGTTTTCTTCTTAGCTAATGATGCTGAATCTGCAGAGGAGTGAGACTCAGGCCAGCTGGGTGCTGCCTTGGAGGTGACAGTGTTAGCAGAAGAAGAGCCACCTGATGCCTGAGATGCAAAGCTGCTGAAAGGGCTATGTTCGACTTTCTCCACAAATGCCAGGAAAGGGTTAGAGGGCTCTTCTCGGGATAATTTGGGGGGCTGTAAAAATAGATTTTCATGACTCTCTGGTGTGCGAGTATTTAGGAGGCTCCGTGGGAAGGCTGGTGTGAGGGTGGGCATGGACTCTGCAGGCACTTTCCGGTCCACAGAGCTGCCAGCCTTAGAGCCTGGCTTAGTGTCTGCTCCAAGAGCGGGTCTGCTTTTACACAGGCCCGAGCTCAGGCTCTCAAGGCTTTGTTTGAAAGAGTCCCGGCTGGAGGAATCATCAGCCAAACTCTCTGAAACGGTAGTGAAGTAGTTACTGGTAGGTAAAGTTTGCGACATGCACTGAAAAAACAAGTTTTTGGAGAGATCAGAGTCTTTCTGAGACTCTGGTGTAGAGCTACAGCCAAAAGAGAAGCCCAAAGGTTTGTTCTCTGTAGCTAGAACCCCATTGGACTGGCTCCTTCCACTTCCAAAAGTCAAAGGTTGTGATGAACTTGGGAGAGATGTTCCAAATCCAGAAGAGGCCAGAATAGAACTTCTTGAATTCTGGAAGGAAGATAGCCTGAGTTAGTGATGCTGGCTTTTCAGGACAGTCTTAGATCTCTTTCTTAGAGCTAAGTGGTCATTAGATCAATATTTCTTGGGGGTCAACCAACTTTTCTTTCCTATAACTCTATGGAACGGCTCTTATAACTGGATTTCGCCAGCACTGGGGAAGAAACCTGCCACAGACCACACAGTAGGAACATTTAGCAAGGTGAACCAGAGAGAGCAGGATGTCAGTCATCCTGCCACCCCCTTGGTTGTTGGCCAGTTGGTTCACATAGTGCCAGGAGGCTGTGTAGGCTTCTTAGTACCAAGAAACCGGAAAAAAGGGTTCTTGAACAGATATTAACTTTTACTTTGAAATATAACTAGTGACCCTTGTAATATTAATCCACCTCAATGACTTTTGGGGCTATTGTTAAAGTTTTTATTTATTTAAGCTACTGCAAATTGCCCGTTTTACAAAGTGATTTCAGTCCTATCACAAGTCCATTGTAATTAAAAGTATTATCTTTATTAGTCCAGAACTGTCCAAGATAGACCCTTTGGAACTTGGCCATCTATGAGTCTAAGTTCACCTAAAAGTTGAACAAATCTGTTGCAATTAAAGTTAGTACTACAGATGCTCACTTAAAAAAACAAGATGTTTACTAAGCCGTTTTGTTAGCATTAGGATCTACCAAGCCTCCAAAGGGGAAAAGTGTTTATCTACTGGCATACCCACCAAACAAAAACATTCAGCATAACAAAGTGGAAATGATAAAACATTTTCCTTTCATTCTTTTACCTTGACAATATTAACTTTTACATGTGATGATTATGTGTATAAGGGGTGTGAGCACTTTCATATCTATATTACACACCCATAAACATACAGAGAAAAACACCTAGATGTAGATATGAGCCCTTACTTAATACTTGTTAATAAAACTAGCACTTGACTTACAAACCACAGATTGTAAAAATAATAATAATGACTTCCAAGAGGTAGGGGATGATATTGCAAAATATTCACTTTAAAACAAACATTGGAAATGAAAATTATTCTGTGACTGTTTAATGGGCATGAGGTTTCCTTTCGGGGTGGTGAAAAAGATCTAGAACTGACTAGTAGTGATGGCTGAACACTGTTGTACACTAAATGTCACTTGAATTATACTCCTTAAAATGGTTAAAGTTGTAAATTTTACAACAACTAAAAATATATATATTCCAGATAAACAAAAGGTCTGTTGTTTAAAAATGAGGAGTTTCAATTTATTTAAGCTATTCTTTAAATATGCAAGAGGAATCTACATTAGAACTCTCTTTGAGGACTACACGGAGGCAAAGGCACCAGCTAGGACATCTGTGGCTTGCCTACAACAGACATTTGCAGCAGAGACTGCTTCAGGCCATTTTAGTGTTAAAAAATTAAAGCTCATTTTTCTTTTCCTTCACACTAACCAGTAATCATTGGTTTAAATCCCTTTCCTACAAAAAAGAAGAGAATAGACGGAGCCCTGACACTCTGGTGTTGTTTCACTAGTAAGATTTGGCCATGATCCTTTACACCTGCATGACTGCAAGGAACCAGCATGGGTAGCTCATGGTTCACTACTAAAGTTGGCTACCTTTTAAAAATACACACATACATGAAAAATAGTTTGCATGGTCTTTCATTTTCCTTCAAATGACTGAATTCCAAATCCTTTTCTCATAAGAAAGTGATGATAAACTGGTATTAACTCAGTTTTTAGGGCAAAAAGTTTTCTGATGGCTATGTTCCCATTTAATATTTGGCACCATAGTGGAAACATCCATTTCTGTGCTTTAAAATCATATCCCAAGAGAAGACCTAGGCTGAAACATCAGCAAAATGACTGACACAGTCACAGAAATTTCTCCAACCTCTTTGGAAAATGCCCTTTGCATCTATTCAGCTTTTGCTACTCAGAGAATAAGAGCATTCAGTGGATCTCTTTTTGTAGCATACAAAAATTTGGTCTATTTTATAATCCACATTTACATTCACACTGCCTTTGACTGCAAGTTTATTTTAAATAATTCAGGCAGTCTGATGGCTTACACACACTAGAAATCCACTAAGATCCTCAACTGGTTTTCTTGGGAATGCTGGTCAACTAACAGAGGACAAACCAAGAACAGTGTGAAATTTGCATTTGCAGGCCCCTGCTCCCGCCCCAATCCCTGCATACCAGGAATTAACAAATTGTGCATTTGCTGGGGAAGGGAAGAAGTCAGATGAAATGTATATGCAGCTTTATCTGGTATTGTTATACCTAAAATGATTCCATTTTAGGATATGAGAGCTCCTTCAAATAGGGATATCAATTCCTTATTTGTAATATACAGTACTTAGCACACAGTAGTTTCTTATACATAATTTTAAAAAATTCACTAAGCATTTCATCTTTGTATTTCATACTCCAGCTTGAGTTAACAGCCAGTGTGGAGAAAAAAAAAAATATGACTAGCATCATAAATCATACTCTGGTAGCCAAAATAAGGCAAAGGCTATGTAACTGATTTTGATATTGTTTCAAATTTGGACTGGGAAGTCAATTTGATGTCAACTTGTGTTTAAAAATAGTTCCATTTTAATAACAATATATGCACAGCTGATAAAGAATATTGTAAACTAGATACTATTGTGATTAATTCCATCAAACTTTTTCAGGTAAGGCCTAAAAAGATGAAGTTAGAGGAAAGAGCGAAAAAAAGAAAAAAACCCACAGACTTTTATGGCCATATGAAATCATAAAGAAACCCAGCCTCAAGAGAAAATATAGAAAATGAACTTAAAATAGGGGCTGGTAATGGTAGCTAGCACATAGCCTTAATTATAGTGTTCACTATTACCAACACTGTAATTCATTAACCTTGCCTCTTAAAGGCCTGGTGGAGGCTCAGTCACTAGGTGAACTAAATAGATAATTGAATTACAAAGATTCCCCACCAGATCTATTTTAATATCTCATTAAATTGGGTTGTATAATCAGTTTTTGATTAGCCCAATTGTTCAGGTGACTTTAAAGAGCTGATAAAGTTATTAAAATATACACATTTGCCCAGTGAGAGAGGAGTTACCTCATCAAGCAGTAAAAACCTAGTCAGAGCGTACAATTTAAGCACACCTCAGAAATACTCCTTTCCTGTGACATTTCAGACACTTTCTGATGCATTAACAACAAGTGAGGGTATAAAAGGGAATGTACATCTTGCAAATCTGCCCCTGTAGCAACTCACCTCTCCTGAGGCCTGTGGCCGGCTGCCTTTCTGTTTTTCCGGCCCAGTCCCTGCTGCAAGGCCAGTGTCTGAGATCCTCACCGTGGCTGGGGTGGAGCTGGCGGTAGTGACCACAGCTGTTGAAGCCACCATGCCCTGTCCAACTTGTTCCAGTGTTTTTCCTGCCTCTTTGTTTTCAGCTCCACCCACCTCTGGGGCCAAAGGTGTCTGACCTGTGGCTGTAGAATATGGAGTGAAAGGTACAGGTGTGTCCCCACCTACAGGTTCATCCTGTACCACCAGTGTCCTGCCGTTTTCTTTGGTGTAAGTGGCAAAGCGAATGTTGCGATTAATCTGGGGGACAAACGTAGACGGTGGCTGCTTGGCCCTCTGATCCAGCCCTGGCTCTCCACTGGCATTCCCTCCTTTCCAGGACCCTCGGCTCGCCTCACCTCCATCGCTCCCATTACTGTCTACTTCACCCCTGTCTCCTTTTAATTTCTTTGATGCAGGGTCACACCCAGAGTCCGAAGCATTTTTCCTCCTCCGGCCATCTTTCCCCTCTATGCTCTCTCTCTTCTTCTTTCCTTTGGAAGATTTTACTGCTTTTAACGTACCCCCCTACAAAACAAAATTCAAAAAAGATTTATTACGAGGGACCTTCCGTCCTGTGAAAACCATAAACCATCAGCTCTTTCCCATCTCTAGAAGCAGTCAAACCAGGCACAGATTTCCAAGTGCTAATGCCAGCTCTAAGACATTCCCTTTGTTCAAAAGTTGCAATCTTCCTATGACTCAATTCACTTATACACACACACGCATTCAAGATAATGGTTAGTGGAGGTTAACTCACTTGGCAAACCTTCCCCTGAATAAAATTTTGTGTAGACTGCTAGAGCAAAAAATCTAAAAACTTCTAGGCTGGCAGCTCATTTGCCTCTTGATTAAAAAATTCTCTTTATTACATACTTATCTCCTTGTTTGACAGAAACCCGCTTTTCAAGTACTGAAATATGAATATTGCCTCTACCCAGAAATCACTAAAAACTGGTGATAACTTAAAAAATGGGAAAACCAACATTTTTAAGTCTGTGACCAAAGGAAAAGTGAGCCAAGCAGAGACAGGTTTGAATTGCTCTTAAAGCACTATAAAGACTCAAACAATCTCCAGACCTTATTTCAAAGCATTAGGCATAGGGAAAAAATTTAAAAAACAACAACAAAAAAAACAGGCTACCAGATGTCCAACTGCCAAATCTGTTATCTCTTCCAGTAATTTCAGCAGATTTCATAAAATCTTACTTGTACCTTATTTGAGAAATCAAGCAACCTAAGAAGATACAGGATTAGAAGAACAATTGCCATCTCTAAATAAATTCCTTCCCTGAGAAGGGTGAGGGGAAGAGAGCAGCAGATACATCTACCGTTCTCTCTCGCAATCTTTATGCAGCAAGGACTTATGTTACATCGGGAACATTCTTAGTCTGTATATCTCACCACGAAACAAGTATTGTTTTTACCTTTTATTCAGATAAAATGTATTGGTATAGTAATAAGCTAGTGACATACAGTTATTTAGCCATTAGTATTTATCAACTTAAATAATAGACTCTTACTACCCTTAAATGTTTATAGATTCTTTGTATACACTGATGTCTTTATTGATAACTGCTAAAATTGAAATTTTTTCAAATTTTATATTTTGTCTTGCCACTCCTAGTTTCTACATTTTTCAATTTTTTTTGTCGCCTTCATTTCCATCTTTTCTCCGTTAATTTCCTTCTATAATCAAAGCTCTAGATTTACTTTCGTTTCCCCATTTCTGGTAATATTATCTAAGTTTCTAAATATTTCATTCAAGAACTGTTCCTATTTGCTGAGCATTTTTTACATTTGATCTGCTTTTAAAATTTTTTATCCTTTTCTTAACCTCTACTACCACCAGTTTTCAGTGTTGTGAATTACAGAAGTGCTATCAGTGAAATTTCTCCTTCTTTTTGTGTTTACTCTTCCATACTCACACTTAAAGGAGTTGAGGTGATAATGGGTCTGAGTTATTGTAAAAGTTGGCAGAACTGTCATCATAATTGTACAGTAAAACCTGCAAAAGCCGGAACCTGTATAAGGCGAAAACCTTTCAGAGAAGGAAAATATACATATTTTCCACTAATAGAGAGCAACAGAAAAGTGGTAAGACTGCACCCTGTCAAAAGCGGAAAACTTGTGAGACCCAGAAAAACAAGGCAGTCCTGTCAAGTTTTGGCTCTAACAAGTTTCACTGTATTTTGCTGGCCATGAAGAAAGTCACATCATGACAAAACTGAAAAGTGAAGAACCAACATTTGCTGCTGAAAACCACAGATCCCACCTCTAACTCAGTCAGCCAACTTGCAGAACCTGGCTCATAGCAACCTCCTACCATTATTACCTAAGCATCACTGATATATGCATTTCCTACTGCTGCTGAGCAGGTGGCCTAGGACACAGCAGTACTATCTGGCCAGCTGAGCAGTACCTGGCATATGATAGGTGCTGAATGAATGAATGAAATAAAGAAAAGACTATAAAAAGGGTCCTCAAACACTATCAGAGTAACAGGTGTTTTCAGTCATACAACCAGTCAAGAGACATATCCTACAGGACCAGGCAATCTTTTGTTCTGTTATACACGAAGTCACCATGAGTTGGAGCTGACTCAATGACAGCTAACAACAACAATATCATAGTGAAAAGCTATTAAGTTTTCCCCGATTCTTCTGTTCCCACACTGATTTTGTTTTTATCAAGTCAAGCATGACTAGATAAAGAAGAAAGGATGGTAATCTTAGTGGGAGTGGTCAAGGCAACAATATCACAGAGGTGTTAAAATACTACAAGGAATATGTAGGCAGCTGGCTTTAATTTGAAGGAAACGCACACAGAATTCATTGATTGGTTCAAGTACTGATTTATAATGTAATTTTTTTTTTGCTATGATAATTTTGAATAAACCAAGAGTTGGCCTGGTTCACAATAATTACAGAGTAGTCCACTGTGTGCTGAGCACTGAACTAGGCACCTCCCAGAATTTGATTCCTCCTGAGAATACAAAATACAGACTCCCTTGGAGCTCACTACCACCTAATGGAAAGAAGAAGAGGATGTAGTTTTTGTTCCATTGCTTGTTCCTGGATAGGTCACGAGTACTACCACTGTTTATTACAGCTTTCACTGTCTACTGTATCTTTCAAATATACCTGTCCTGAAAGAATGTTAAGAAGAAACAGTCAGGCCTTGGATTTTAAAAACCACTAGGGAACATAGCCATGATTAAAAAAGTTTGCTCAGCAGACAGGTCTCTCTCTTGAAACTATCATCCTTCAACTGGACAGACCATGGAGAAGGCAAGAAATGTAGACTGGCTAAAGCTAAAACCCAAAGGGATTTATGGATAACACACTAATAGAGAAATCTACAAAACAAGATAGTGTAAGCTCATGAGTTTACTCAAAGACTCAGCTCATTACTGTACCTCGCTCTGAGGCGTCGAGTTGTCCATCAGCATCACATGGATCAGCCTGGGATCCACTGACTTGATCTCACCACTCTAGGATAGGAGCAGGATAGCAAAGAATATACAAAAGAGGAAAAAGACATTTAAAGGCTTGTCCACCAAAGACATAATTATGTATTTTTCTAATCTGTGCAATTGTCTCTACTCCCCCATTAGAATGAAAGCTCCACGAGAACAGAAATTTCTACCATCTCATTCACTGCTGTAACAGTAACACCTGAAATAAGATCTGGACTACAGTGAATATTCAAATATTTGTTAAATGATGAACAAAAGATTTGAGCTCAACTCCCAATGTCTCTTTTAGGGATGTTAATTTTAAATTTTACATTTCTAGAACCTTTCTATTTTGTATACTATGGAAACCAAAAGCCTTCAGAGTCAATAATCACTGAAAGTACTGCTCTACTATCAAAGAATAAAAACTTTGGGGAAGGGAGCTCATTTGACAGAAAGTATCAAATGTAATAAGCATATCCTTTGACTAGCAGAAACATCCAGGAATTTATTTTAATAAATAATGTGAAACAGTGCACAATTATATATACTTAAGAATATATACTGTGGTATTATTTGTATTAGTGGAAATACTGGCCATGATTTAAAGGTCTACCAACATTAGGTCAAACCAGTTATGATACATTCATTAAGTAGAATATTATGAATCTATTTAACAGAGATGAGGCAGATCTCTATACTTACATAGAAAGATGTTTGTAGTATACAATTAAGTTAAAAAGGTAAATTAAAGAACTCTACGTATTTATATGCTACTAAAGTGTGATTCATATAATTATATATCATATAAACAGATAACACAAATATTATCATATATTACATAGACATCCAGAGAAAGTATCTGGAATATGAGTATATGAGATACATACCAAACTGTTAATGGTGGTTACCACTGGGGAGTGATATTTGCCTAAGGGAAGGGTTGGCTTGCAATATCTACTTTATACACACATACATTGTTTGAAATTTTTTAAATTAAGATTACTTTAATAACTTCTTAAAAACTCAATAAAGACATAAATAAATAAAAACTTTTATGCTTATATTACCTATGACTGCTAAGGGAAAGTCTGAAATCAATTTGAAGATACCATAAATACATACTGGTTTGCCTCAAAACACTCATCTACTGTTTTTCCTAGACAATTCTCCAGGTATCTCTAGTTACTACACTCTTTCTATTTATTTCATTAGAAACAATTCATTTTTTTCCAGCACCTAAGGGAGAGGGGTAGAAGTATTACAGAAGCAATTGCTGACTAGTCTTTTAACTATTAACCTTTATGAATATGAGATAAAATAAGGATAATACCAGCTTATATTTTTATATTGTTTTACAGGTTTCAAAGCACTTTCAAATACATTATGTCAGGCCCCAAAACTGTACTGTTAAGACAGCAAGGGTTTATATAATTACCTCAAACTTATAGATGAGAAACTGAAGTTCAGAAAGTTGAACTGCTTATCTTAATGTCATACAACCATTAAGAGATGGAGCCAAGAATAGAATTCAAATCTTACACATACTTAAATGTTCCTTTTTTCTACACCACTCTCTGGAAAGGGATGGGTGGACCTTAAACCAAATAACATAGACCTCACCTCAGTTACTGATACCTCCATAAGACGAGTGATGGAGTCCTGATGGCTTACAACACCGTAGAGCCAACCTTCTTCCCCCTCTGGCTGGTATATTTTGACCCTGTGACCTTGAACACTGTAGGGACCTAAGGGAGAGATCAGTCAGTATCATGGACTGAACTGTGTCCCCCCAAAATATGTGTCAACTTGACTAGGCCATGATTTCTAGTATTGCCTGGTTGTCTTCTATTTTGTGATCTAATGAAATTACCCTTCATTTTGTGATGAGTTGTAAATCCTAACCTCTATATGTTAATGAGGTAGGATCAGTGTGGGGTATATCTTGAGTCACAGCCTTGCTTGAGTCACATCTTTTCTCTTATAAGTGATAAAAGGAGAAAGAAGTGAGCAGAGAGGTGAAGGATTACTGCCAAGAAAGAAGAGGTGGGAGCAAAGCACATCCCTTGGACCTGGGGTCCCTGAGCTAAGAACCTCCTAGACCCAGGAGAAGACTGACGCCAGGACACATTGAGATCTCCAAGGAACATCGGGGCCCACAGATCTTGAAAGGTCACAAGGACTTCCCCCAGAGCCAACAGAGATAAAAGCCTTCCCCTAGAGCTGGCGCCCTGAATTCAGACTTCTAGCCTCCTAAACTGTGACAGAAGATTCGTTTGCTAAAGCTATTCATTTGTGGTATTTCTGTTATAGCAGCACTAGATAACTAAGACAGTGCTGAATTTTTTGGCTAAGCTGTATTTCATAACTGTTTCTAACAGCAGAAGGAAAACTGTATCTTATAAATATTTGGTACTTTCAGTCCCCTTGTACAGAGATGAATAAATGGTCAATTCCATATTTACCATACTTCGCAATTTAAAAACATGAATGGTTTTGCCCAGTGACCTTTGTAAACTCCAGTTATCTGAAGATTCCTCAGAATTTCCCAAACCCCTGATTCCACTTTGTCTCAATCTTCCAATTCAGGAAGTAATGCAAGGAGGAAAGGAAATTTAGAAATTAAAAATTAAATGTAGTATGGAAATGTACCTGACACGTACATAAAAAAAAATGGGAGGCCACTAAACTAAATGCACTATTATGTTAAGTGACCACAGGAATGATATACAACCGTTTGTAGTCTGCTATCTGGCTTTCAGTAACAGTGGACAGAGTCCAATTTATGGGGTTTCAGCCTCTGCATTAGTAATAGTCTGAACAAACATAGCACCAGTCTTCCTAGGACACAGAGCTTCAAAGATATTACTGTAACAGCAGGTCATGTTATCCTGCAATTCTAGCTGATTCTCCAAGAAGGGCAGATTTGCTCTTCTTCCTGCATGTCTTGTACATTCAAGACTACGTAGCTAGATCATTACTGACTTTAGATTATTCTCTCTTGGAGCTATAATTAGCTTAATTTTTCTCTACATACATCCCCACCCATCATTCTGTCCACTCAATTTTCTTCTCTCCTCCTACCAATTTTTCCTTACATTTTCTTCTTCCATATCTTTCCTTATTAAATATCATTTTATCCTGATATCCTCCTTCCCCAAGTAGATCAGTTTTCCTACCTTCACCTGTTTAAATTTATTTTTACCAAAGACCCTGTTTCACTGAAAATCAGTTATTATGAAGCCCAGAAAGGAAGAAAAGTGGTTGTGCAACATGAAGGGAAGGATAAATGAATAGTCTGCCCTTTGTGTAGAATCCTGGGCAAAACCTGTACCTGAACTGCAAAAAGCTAACAATTTGTTGTTTTCATTCTTAATAATAACATGCTATTAATGTGAATGGAAAAACTGGTGGCGTAGTTGTTAAGTGCTACGGCTGCTAACCAAAAGGTCAGCAGTTCGAATCCACCAGGCGTTCCTTAGAAACTCTATGGAGCAGTTCTCCTATAAGGTCGCTCTCTGTTGGAATTGACTTGATGGCAACGGGTTTGGGGTTTTTTTGGTATTAATGTGAATAAGCCTGTTGCTTTATGAATATACCTTGTACTCTAAGTTGTTATTTATTGGTGTTAATAGTCCTTAGTCCTTGAACACTTCACAGACAGTAAATTCACTTTGGGTAGAAATTTTCTAGCTCATGGCTGTATCCCCAGTGCCTTAGCATGTGTCTAGTACATGGTAAGTTCTTAATAAAGAGTTAAGAAATGAAAAACAAAACCCACACCAACACTGTGTATTATGAAATACAGCATGAAGAAGTAATACTAATCTGAGTGAGATCTCATTTTTCCAGTCTATTCTAGAGATCCAGCTAAGTGGAAATACTCATTAACTCTACTCACAAAAAAGGAAATATGCACAAATGTTTAAGGTGTCCCACTCTATCGCTCTTCTCATTCACCTGATTCAGAATTCAAGGACAAAAGACTACCTGTTCTTACCTCGGCTGAATATCTCTTGTAGTTTTTGGTCACTGATCAAAGCATTAACTGCTTCTCTCAGTGCAGCATGTTCCAAAAGAATCTGGTTTTGGCTATCTGTTCCCATCTGGTAAAGATAAAGGAAGAAAACAACTGAATATTAAAATGATTAGCAATGGCATCTCACCAGATGAGAAAAACCATACCCCCAAGAGGCTCCACATCAGCATTTGCTAAGGAATGTTCTCTAGAAACCTAGTCTCATGAGACGGTCTGCAAAAACTAAGGATGCCAGGATCAATTAGACATAATTAACATTATGTAACTTTCTACATACAATAGCATAGTATAGGCTTTGAGAAGTCATGTAGCAAAGAAATCTACTTTGGCCAGTGTTTCCCATACTTATTTGCCCACTAAACATTTTAATCCATGTAAATATTTTTATTTATTTTGATATTTACTTATTCAACATTCTGAGTGCCTACTACATACAAGCACTGGAATTATAAAGATGAATAAAGGAAGGCTGTTTGCCTTTGGGAGGGAACAAAACGTATCAATAAGAAATAAATATTAATATCCCACAGAACATGACAAACTCTTACAAATCTCTCAATTTTTAACTGTTGGGCAGCAACTCTTACAAGTGAGAAATACTTCATTAAACAAAATAATCTCAACTTTCTATCTTCCTTAAATTCTGAAACTCCAACTCAGATGTTATTTTATTTAAACTACCAACTTACCCCTTTCTCTTTGTAACTAAAGATATACCTAAGCTCTTAAATCTTTCATGCTGCTCGGAACCAGCCCGAACTCCCAGCCTATCCTGCCACCAACATAAGCATAGGCCCCTTCAGACTCAAGTTACAGAAGTAGTCACCTTTAAGGAAGCCACCTCTTTTACAGAGATGCTTAGAATTGTGGTCTTAAGTTCTGGGTGGTTTTGGGGTGAAGTGGGGTGGGGTGTTCAGAAGAGGAAAAAGTCTCAGCCACTAAACGTACTTTTCAAGGGAACACAGAAACTTTCAACGGTACATGGAAATTATTGGAGGAAGTATCTGTTTCAACGGTAAAAGAAACACCTCATATTTATATCAACAAAGAAACTACCAAGGAAAGAAATAACAAGGCTCTGGACTAGAGCACGTTTAAGTACCTGGAACAGATGCAACCCATTAGCATCTGACAGGAAGCGAAGCTCTCGATCCAAAAGGTATTCAACTGGAACCACAGAACCCAAACCCAATTTATCTACTAGTGGAGTGAAAGTCTGTAAAGCATAATGAAAAGAAATTGATTAGAACTTGCAAAAGAAAAAAAATTCTAATTCAATCGAATCTCTAACTTGAAAGAAATATCAATTATTAATACCTTCTACTCCAGTAAATATAGAAAAAACCAAACCAAACCTGTTACTGTTGAGTTGATTCTGACTCATAGTGACCCACAGGACAGACTAGAGATGCCCCACGGGGTTTCCAAGCAGCACCTGGTAGATTCGAACTGCCAACCTTTTTGGTTAACAGCCGAGCTCTTAACCACTATACCACCACGGCTCTATACAGATAAGCTAAAGCTTAAGTCCTTGGAAACATGCCCAAGCTGGCACCTGCCCCTCAAATAATCACAGGAAGCAAACTATAACAGAAAATCAGCTCAATACTCCTTTTCATGGCTAAAAAGGACAAGAGGAATGAAAATTTCCTCATTCTCCCTAGGGATCGAACTAATCTTGGTAGGCTTCAAAGGGGTTAAATTACAGTTAATTTCCAGAATAAGAGTTACACCTTCATCATTTCTAGAGTGCCTCAATTCTTGGTGAGATTTCTAAAATAATAAATAAATAATATACAATATACATGGGTAAATTCATATTACTATTACATAAATAGCCTACAAAATTCACCTAAGAAGTCCCAAATACATTCTATAAAAAGTTTCCTTTAAAAGTTCGGTTGGAAGGTGGCCTTAAACAAAAGATGACAGTTTAGAAAGTGGTAAAATGTTCAACCAATAGGTAGATAATATTTGTTTTGAATATCATTTATTTAATTTGACTAGCCACAGAAGAATCAGATTTTTTTTTTTTAATGTGACCATTTATACCTATACTTTGCTAACAGGATAGATAGAAACAAATAGATACTAAGAATTAAATTTCATACCACTATTTGTTTCACTTCATAAAACACAACTTGATTAAAAAAAAAAAAAATTTAAGGATTACGAACACTTTCAAAACCTTGCTATGAAAAAAGACTAGAGGTGAAAAAATTCTTTATAGAGAAAAAAGTATCAAATATTTAATATTATAAGGTTTCAGAGGACACTGGAGAAAAGATTTCTCCTAATTTTTGCTTTGGTAATTCAGAATAAAAGGGTGTTAAGGACAAGAAATTTCCTCAAGAGTTCAGCTGCTGAGTGGATACCACAAGTACAGTACAGGAGTAAAGTCAACTCTGTCCCTAACCCATAAGAGACACTCACCAGGGCTGGCCACTGTGCAATTGAGACTCTAGTGCCTTGGAGGACTGGATCCTTCCGGGGTGCCCATACAAGTGACCCTTCCAGCAGAAGCACAATAACTTCTTCAGCATGAACTTTAACCCAGGAGTGTTGCTTCCAGTTACAGCCATCAAATTCTACAAATATCTGTTAAAAAAAGAAAAGGAGTTTGCAAGTCACATTTGGAAAAATCCCACACTATAACCTATAAACAAATGTAAATCCTATGCTTTGAACAAATAACTGGAAAAAATTCTACTAACTTGTTTTTAAGTTCTTTTAATGGATTTCAATAAAATTGATTATACTTCTGAGAGCCAGAAAGCTGATTCTCAGCCCCACTATGAGAAGAAGGGAAAGAAGTAAAGGAACATGAGCTACCCATAATCACTCAATAACTTTTAGCCATGTCCCTAATGAAATTTGTAACTTTTAGTTTCCTGCTCACATCTATACATGCTAGCTGGGGGCTTAGGATGTATAAGTCACTGTGCTAGGTTCAGAAATACATAGAGGAATCTGGCACACTTCCTGGTCTCAAGGAGCTCATAATCTAATAGGAAGAGAAATCTTTTACATTTCTACTGAAAATGACTATAGACTTCTTTTATTAATTAAAAAAAAAGGTGATATGTGCACATGGTACAAAATTCAAAAGGAACTGTATTGAAAAAAAAACATCTTGCCCTCCTACTCCTGCTTGCAGATTTTTTAAGTGTCACTGCCAGCATGATCTCATATCTGCTAGCTGAGACATGCTGTAGCTACAACAGTGCTTTGCTTCCTCCCAGTAGAGTCACTCCACTTTTTGGACATCATAAAGAGTTTCTGAAAGTGATTCATGTCAAATGAAACAACATTTAAAAAATAAATATTATGCTTAGATTGGGCTTTTTCTCTATAAATTGACTTCTGAACATGATTCAATACAGAATAAAGAGCAAGATATAGGACAAATATTATATAAGACCACTATTATAAGAACTCGAGAAATAGTTTAAAAAGAGAAGAATATATTCTTTGATGGTTACGAGATGGGGGAGGGATGAAGGGAGGAAGAGGGGTATTCACTAATTAGATAGTAGATAAGAACTACTTTAGGTAAAGCGAAAGACAACATAATACAAGAGAGGTCAGCACAACTGGACTAAACCAAAAGTAAAGAAGTTTCTTGAATAAACTGTCCTTCGAAGGCCAGCACAGCAGGGGTGGGGGTTTGGGGACCATGGTTTCAGGGGACATCTAAGTCAACTGGCATAATAAAATCTATTAAGAAAACATTCTGCATCCCACTTTGGAGAGTGGCATCTGGGGTCTTAAACGCTAGCAGGCAGCCATCTAAGATGCATCAATTGGTCTCAACCCACCTGGAGCAAAGGAGAATGAAGAACTCCATAGACAGAAGGTAATTATGAGCCCAAGAGACAGAAGGGCCACATAAGGCAGAGACTACATCAGCCTGAGACCAGAAGAACTAGATGGTGCCCGGCTACAACCAATGACTCACTCCCCTGACAGGGAACACAACAGAGAACCCTTGAGGGAGCAGGAGAACAGTAGGATGCAGACCCCAAATCTCATAAAAAGGCCAGGCTTAATGGTCTGACAGAGACTAGAAGGATCCCAGTGGTCATGGTCCCCAGATCTTCAGTTAGCCCAAGACAGGAACCATTCCCAAAGCCAACTCTTCAGACAGGGACTGGACTGGACAATGGGATAGAAAATGATGCTGGTGAAGAATAAGCTTCTTGGATCAAGTAGACACATGAGTCTATGTTGGCATCTCCTACCTGGAGGGGGGATGAGAGGGCAGAGGGGGTCAGAAGCTGGTGCAATGGACACGAAAAGAGAGGGTGGAGGGAAGGGGTATGCTGTCTCATTAGGGGGAAGCAATTAGGAGTATATAGCAAGGTTTATACAAATTTTTGAATGAGAGACTGACTTGATTTGTAAACTTTCACTTAAAGCACACACACAAAAAAAGAGCAAGATCATAAACATATAGTTAACACTATTCAGAATATATATGTCTAGTGCCTAACATATAGGTGGTCACATAAAAGCTTGAGCATTCATTTATTTAGATTGTATTTCATCTTCAAACCAGTTTTCTTCGAGTCCACTCTGACTCCTGGTGACCCCATGTGTGTCAGAGTAGAAATCTATGGAGCACAGTTCTACTTTAACACACATGGGGCCACCAGGAGTCAGAGTCAACTCAATGGCAACTGGTTTTTACCTTCGAAGAATTTTAGTTGACTTTTGGAAAACATATGCAATAAAATGGCAAAAGATAAATTAAAAATCAGGGCCAAGGAAAATAAATTTCAACAAAATGTCACTATCCAAGTGAAAAAAAGGAAAATTAAGCAAGCAATAAGGATTTACACAACTGCTATGATTGAGTGACACATCTGTCTCTGAGCTTCACAAAGGCCAACCTGAAAATGGCAGGAAGGTCAGTCTCACAGTTATCACTGTGCAAAAGAAAAACATAGAGCAATTACTCAAGAAAGCAAAGCTTTCCCATTCACTTGGCTATATAAGAAATTTCTCACATGAAGCTTCCTAGAAGCAACAAGGAGTGATGTAGGTCACACTAGAATTCCAGTAACTCTCAACAGGGAACTGGAGAGTTATTAGGAAGATCCATAAATTCTAGCGTACCATGCACTTCTTATAGACTGAATACATTGTTTTGCACATGTATGTACTATTATTTTCAAATATATGTAGATTATATGATGAATAAAATTCAAAACCATTACTGAATTCACAATAGTTTTTGTCAGCATGTATGTTCTCATCTAACCAACATAAAAATTATAATTACAGTTACATGAAAACTCATGATACTTATACTTGAAAAGCCACCATGTGTCTGTCAGTTTGTTGTAGTGTGGTGACCTGTGTGTTGCTGTGATGCTGGAAGCTATGCCGCTAGTATTTAAAAATACAAGTAGGGTCACCCATGATAGACAGGTTTCAGCAGAGCTTCCAGGCTAAGATAGACTAGGAAGAAGGACCTAGGGGTCTACTTCTGAAAAAACTGGCCAGTGAAAACCTTATCAATAGCAGCGGAACATTATCTGATACAGTGCTGGAAGATGAGCCCCTCAGGTTGGAAGGCACTCAAAAATACCACTCAAATAGAGAAGAGCTGCCTCCTCAAAGTAGAGTTGACCTTAATGACGTAGATGGAGTAAAACTTCAGAACCTTCATTTACTGATGTGGCATGACTCAAAACGAGAAGAAACAGCTGCGAATATCCATTAATAATCAGAACATGGAATCTATGAAGTATGAATCTAGGAAAATAGGAAGTCATGAAAAATGAAATGGAACACATAAAGATCAACATTTAGGCATTAGTAAGCTGAAATGGACTGGTATTGGCCTTTGTGAATCAGACAATCATATGGTCTACTATGCCGAGAATGACAAATTGAAGAGGAATGGCATTGCATTCATCCTCAAAAAGAATATTTCAAGAACTATGCTGCCAGTGGTAGGATAATATTCAAATGCCTAAAAGGAAGACAGTTAATACAAATATTATTCATGTTTAAGCACCAAGCACTAATGCCAAAGATGAATAAATTGAAGATTTTTACCAGCATCTACAGTTTGAAATTGATCAAACATGCAATCAAGATGCACCGATAACGAATGGCGACTGGAATGCAAAAGTTGGAAACAAAGAAGGATCTACAGTTGGAAAATACAGCCTTGGTGATAGGAATGACCCTGGAGATCACGCGACAGTTTTCTGCAAGACCAACGACTTATTTGTTGCAAATACCATTTTTCAATAACATAAACTACGACTATATATATAAAAAATAAATAAATAAAAAAAAATTTTTTTTATATACGTGGACTTCACCTGATAGAAAACACAGGAATCAAATCAACTACTTCTGTGGAAAGAGATGATGGAGAAGCTCAGTATCATCAGTCAGAACAACTCCAGGGGCCTACTGTGCAACAGACCATCAAATGCTCATAGGCAAGTTCAAGTGGAAGATGAAGAATATTAAAACAAGTCCATGAGAGCCAAAATGACCTTGAGTATATCCCACCTGATTTTAGAGACCATCTCAAGAGTAGATTTAATGTGATTAACCCTAATGGTTGAAGACCAGACAAGTTGTGTGAGGATATCAAGGACATCATACATGAAGAAAGCAAAAGGTCATTAAAAAGACAGGAAAGAAATGATCAAAACAGATGTCAGAAGAAGACTCTGAAACTCGTTTTTGAATGCAGAGTAGCTAAAGAGAATGGAAGAAATGATGAAATAAAGAGCTGAACAGAGGATTTCAAACGGCGGCTTGAGAAGACAAAGTATTATAATAAAATGTGCAAAGACCTGGAGTTAGAAAACCAAAAGGGAAGAACATTCTCAGGATTTCTCAAGCTGAAAGAATTGAAGAAAAAATTCAAGCCTCAAGTTGCAATACTGAAGGGTACTATGGGCAAAATGGAGCTCTGGCGGCACAGTGGTTAAGAGCTCAGTTGCTAATCAAAAGGTCAGCAGTTCGAATCCACCAGCTGATACTTAGAAGCCTACGGGATAGTTCTACTCTGTCCTATAGGGTCAATATCAGTTGGAATTGACTCCATGGCAACATGTTTGTTGGGTTTATGGGCAAAATATAGAATGACACAGAAAGCATCAAAAAAGAAGGAATATACAGAGTCACTGTACCAAAAAGAATTGGTTAACATTCAATCATTTCAGGAGGTAGTATGTGATCAAGGACCAATGGTACTGAAGGAAGAAGTCAAAGATGCACTGGAGGCACCGGTGAAAGACGAGGCTCCAGAAATTAATGGAATACCAATTGAGATGTTTCAACAAACAGATGCAGTGCTGGAGGTCACTTACGTCACTTGTCTATGCCAAGACATTTGGAAAACAGCTACGTGGCCAACCAACTGGAAGAGATTCATATCTGTGCCAATTCCAAAGAAAGGTGATCCAACAGAATGCAGAAATTATCAAATAATATCATTAATATCACATGCAAGTAAAATTTTGCTGAAGGTAATTCAAAAACGGTTGCAGCAGTATATCAACAGAGAGCTGCCAGAAATTCAAGGTGAATTCAGAAGAGGATGTGGTACGAGGGATATCACTGTTGATGTCAGATGGATCTCGGCTGAAGGTAGAATATACCAGAAAGATGTTTACCTGTGTTTTACTGACTATGCAAAGGCATTCAACTGTGTGGATCATAATAAATTGTGGATAACACTGCAAAGAATGGGAATTTCAGGACACTTAATTGTCATCATGCAGAACCTGTACATAGACCAAGAGGCAGTCAGTTGAACAGAACAAGGGGACACCACATAGTTTAAAGTCGGGAAAGGTGTGCGTCAAGGTTGTATCCTTTCACCGTATTTACTCCATATGTATGCTGGGCAGATAAGGTGAGATGCTGGACTATATGAAGAAGAATGTGGCATCAGGACTGGCAGAAGACTCATTAACAACCTGCAATATACAGATGACACAACCTTGCTTGCTGAAAGTGAAGAGGACCTGAAACTCTTACTGATGAAGAGCAAAGACTGCAGCCCTCAATATGGGTTACGCTCCAACATAAAGAAAACAAAAATCTTCACAACTGGACCAATAAGCAACATCATGATAAATGGAGAAAAGACTGAAGTTGTCAAGGATTTCACTTTACTTGGATCCACAATCAATGCTCACGGAAGCAACAGCCAAAAAAAAAATCAAATGATACATTGCATCAGGCAAATCTGCTGCAAAAGGCCTCTTTAAAGAGTTCAAAAGCAAAGATGTCACTTTGAGGACTAAGGTGCATCTGACCGAAGCCATATTTTCAATCGCATCATATGCATGCGAAAGCTGGACAATGATGAGGAAGAACAAAGAAGAACAGAAACATCTGAATTCCGGTACTGGTGAAGAATACTGAATATACCATGGACTGCCAGAAGAAGGAAGAGGTCTGTCTGAGAAGAAGTACAGCCAGAACACTCCTTGGAAGTGAGGATGATGCGACTTCATGTCATGTACTTTGGACATGTTATCAGGAGGGACCAGTCCCTGGAGAAGAACATAATGCTTTGTAAGGTAGACAGTTAGCAAAAAAGACCCTCAACAAGGTGGGTTGACAGTGGGTGCAAGAATGGGCTCAAACATAGCAATGACTGTGAGGATGGTGCAGGACCAGGCAGTGTTTTGTTCTGTTGTAAACAGGGTCGCTATTAGTCGGAAGTGACTCGATGGCATCTAACAATGACCTACTTGAAAAGTATTGAACCATAGCTCTGTAGCACAGCATTAAGCTTGATCTCTTCACAGGTAATAAATACCTGCAAATTAAGTGCATTGCTAAAAAGTTATTCCAGAAATTAAATTCATTATATAAAGCTCTAGCAACACCATGATAAATGGGGAAAAGACTGAAGTTGTCAAGGATTTCATTTCACTTGGATCCACAATCAACACCCATGGAAGCAGCAGTCAAGAAATCAAAAGACGCATTGCACCGGGCAAATTTGCTGCAAAAGACTAAGGTGTGCCTGACCCAAGCTGTGGTATTTTCAATCACATCATATGCACGCAAAAGCTAGACAGTGAATAACGAAGACTGAAGGAGAACTGAGATTTCTGAACTGCAGTGTTGGCCAAGAATACTGAATATACCATGGACTGTCAAAAGAACAAACAAATCTGTCTTAGACGAAGTACAACCAGAACACTCCTTGGAAGCAAGGATGGAGAAACTATGTTTTACATACTTCGGACATGTTGTCAGGACGGATCAGTTCCTAGAGAAGGACATCATGCTTGATAAAGCAGAGAGTCATTGAAAAAGAGGAAGACCCTCAACGAGATGGACTGACACAGTGGCTGCAACAATGGGCTCAAGCGTAACAACGATTGTGAGCATGGCACAGGACTGGGCAGTGTTTGGTTCTATAGTACACAGGGTAGCTATGAGTCGGAACTGACTCGTCGGCACCTAACAGCAACAACATATAAAGCTCTAGTTTTGTCATTTATAATACATCAAGTATGCTTCATATGTACTTAAAGTATGATCGGGAAGCAAGACTCAGGGAAGGGAAGCATGATTCTTACAGAGAAAGAAGAGACCACTGAACTGTACTATATTTAATATATGAATGAGCTCATTTATATAAGCACACACGTTCTAGGGGAATAAGACATAGTCACTGCCTTCGAGTAACTTACAAGCAAATGGAAAGACTGATGTATTCAAAATTACATTTAAATGGCGATTCAGGCACAAAAGGTACTGCAGTAAAACCTGTGTAAGGTGGAGATCCATCAGAGAAGGAAAACTAAAATATTTTCCACTAAGAGAGAGCAGCAGAATAGTGGTAAGACTGCACCCCCTCAAAGGTGGAAAACGTGCAAGACTCGAAAAAACAAGGCAGTCCCTGTCGAGTTCCAGCTCACAGGTTTCACTGTACTAGCATAATAAACAAAGCTTAGGGTTTTTGTTCCAGCAAGTTTGGATCTGAATCTCAGCTTCACTCTCTATATTTAAACTTGGACAAGTCACTTTTCCCTCCTCAAGTCTTGGTCAGTTGTAAAGCACTATTTGGACAATAATATGCCATATAATAAATAGAAATAAAGTATGGTGGATACTCAGAGGCAGGAGAGATCACGTCGGGTGTTCAGAGTGACTGGTAGAAGCTGAGGCCAACAAAAGTACCACTCAGGTTCTGGGATGGTTAAGAAACTATGGCACAAAGTGAGGAAGCAGTGGAGATGAGCCTAAAAAGATGAGGGGTTGATAGAGAAGGCCTTGAATACTGAGATAAAAAATCTGAACTACATCCAGCTGACAATGGGAGGCATATGTGTGTGTCTGCATTTGTGCACAATTGCCTTTACAAAGTTTCTGTCCAGGGTCAAGACGTAATCAGAGCAGCTGGTTTTAGGAAAAATCAGCTGGTAGTGGGTGTAGATGGATTAGAGTAGTGGGGAAGGAGGAAAGGGGTTCCCACATGACCCAGGATGGGAGCAATGAGACCAGGATCTAGGAGCCTTCTCTTACCAAGCCTTGTTGACTGGCTGGATATGGAAGTAAGGAGAATTAAAAAATGGCTTGGATTCTGAACCAATCTGGTGCTAGCATACCTGGAAAATAAGAGGCGCTGGAGTGGAGTTCACAAGTAATGAGTTAATCTGCACTGACTCAGAGAGGATAGAGAAGGGAGAGGTAGACTGCAGCTACTCTTGGAAAGAATGCTTGTGCGAACTGCCCCGTGTTCCTGAGAGATAGGGGCTGACTTCAAGAAGTCTGTAGATTAGCTGGTATTTAGAAAATAGTTGAAAAACAAGTTATTTCTAAATGTTTTTGGTCATGTTGTCCATGATGAATCTCCTATATAAAAACCCCTTGCTCCGTGCGGTTTCAGAGCACTCTGTAATCTCACTCAGTGCCGCCCAGCTCCAGTTACTATTCCTTCAATAAGCCTCTTTTCCTCTTTAACTCTTAACAGAATGGGAGAGTTTCTTCTTTGTCAGAGGCCAGGATCTATGAACCTTCTATCACCAAGCCTTCATGAGGCTGGATGTGGTGCTAAGGAGAAATAAAAAATGACTAGGATCGTGAACCAGAGACTAAGAGAAGAGTGGTATCATTACAAAGATACATTGAAGTGAGGTGGCGGTGAGGGCTGGAGGACAGACAAGACCCTGCAAGCCATGAAAAGGAGCACGGCTTGTTCAATGCCCAGGCTGGGTCTAACCGAGTGACACAGCACTCTTCTGGGCATCACTCAGAAAACCAGAGGCTGAGGTTCCATGGTGACTGACGGCTGGGTGCCATGCTACATTTCTCACCTGCCAACCACTCTAAAAATCAATATAGGAATCATAAAATTCTAAGTCACACCAACATGTGAACACAGACCATAAACTAAAATTCAAGAACCCAACACTAAAAAAGCTCATTATGCTAACGCTGTAACGATTTTATTCATGGTACATAAGAACTTGAACTAATCATTTAAAAAGTTAACACTCAAGAATCTTATCATCACTTATCTGGAAACATCAGGGTAAAGCTGAAATATTTGGAAGCGAGATTTCGCCTAGTTTAAGTGCAATTATCTCTTAACCTGCCTGGGCAAAGGATATGGAATAAAGTATTAACTTGACAACAACCACAGCACTATACATTCTGGGATCAAGCAACAGCTTCAAGTTAATGATATGAATTTGTTTTGAGAGCGATATGGAATGTGTATACATGTAAAAACGTTCTTCTGGCAGTAAGGCTTAATTCTGGTCCTAGCAGTCCGCTCACCTCCTAGCTAGAAAAATGGAAGGAGTTAGAATGTACTAGGCAAAGCAACCATTTAATACCAAAGCACACAGAACATGTACTCTTAAAACGGTAGTGGTAAGGCCACAAGACACAGAAGAAGTAATATAATCTAACAAACATCAATACGGTAGTGGTTGGATTGAGTCAGAGATGACTAAGCGAGGCTGGTAATCTGAATGGACTAGAACTGAACAGTTTGAGTTTTTTTTTTTTAAGTTGGATTAGATTTCTACTATTAAAGTAAAAGTTGCAAACAGTACTGCACATACTATAGCTGGAAACTAAGGACTGGATGTAAAGTATTTCAATAGTTCAGGAAAGCTAGTGTTAAAACTCTTGGCTTTCGTTTAAAATTTTTCTTTACGGCTTAAACATGATTTATACTCATTTTAGTGACATTAAAGTCAAACAAGTCTTAGAAAATCAATTAAGTTACCTTCTGATAGATAAAATCAGATGGTAATCTGAGTAATTTAGGGCTATGTGTTTGTCATGTAATCATCAGCAGTTTGGATTCTGCTTTCCCCAAGGACATTCTTACAAGTAATAACATTATTCATACATTCATTCACTCAACAAAAACACAAAGAATTCCTCTTATACACATAGCACTTGCCAGGGCCCAGAATATCAAGGTGAATATGGTAGCATTTGGCAGGAGGGACCCACAGCCTAGATGAACCAACAGAGAGGTACAGAAATTATTACAGAACTATTTTTTTTTTTTTTTTTTTATGTAATAAGGGTGATGATAAAGATATGAACAACATACCATGTTAGGCTAGAGAAGGCACCTGCCTCGGGAAACTAGAATGGTTTTACAGAAGAGGTAGTAGCATCTCAGCTGGGTCTTAAAGGACAAGCTGCATTCTTCCAGCAGAGAATGGAGGGAAAGACTTTCCAATGGGTGCAAGGGCAGAGAAAAATAAAAAACTGAGGGTCTATGAAGAGGGTGAGGCTAGTAAGTAGGTTATAATGAGCTCTGCATGGCATCTTAATGGGTGATAAGTTGAAACCTGTTAGCAAAGGTGTCTTGTTTGGCCAGCACAGCTTTTGTTTTTTTTTTAAATGTACATTTGAATATCTTTAGGCAGTTCCTGCACTCTCCAGCTGTTTGGTCTCTCACCCAGCTGTTTCTCACAAGCCTGGTCCCTGGAGGCATCTGAGTTTATATTGCTTGTTATAGGTCCTGAGGGAGTCACTGATAGTTTTAAAGGAGACAATGGGCAGTGACACGGTAAAATATGTTTTAGAAAGATGATGCCATTTGGGAGGAAAAAACTTAACACTCAGTTTAAATAGGAAATCAAAGTAGAAATTACAAAGTATTTTATAATTAGGTGAATGGCTAAACAGACAGAACTTATTCATACTATGGAAAAATATAGAGCAGTTTAAAAGAATGAGATACATAGCTAATGGACTAACTTGGAAAGAGCTCCAATTGATTTCGGGACGGGGAGGAGAGAGATTAGTATGGGAGAATTAACAGTATTTCAGCCTTATCATTCTTTTCTTTAAAAAGAATGTATTCGTACATTACATAATTAACATTAAAAAGGAAAGTAGTAACTTTGGGGTCAGCTTGAAAAATAAATTACAGAGGAAAGAAACTGGAGGCAGGGAGACTAAATTACAAAGCAATAACGCAACAGGAACCTAAACCAATAGGAAGATTGTATGAACAGAAAGTATATTTGAGAAATTAGAGATAAAAACAACAGGATAAGTGATGACTGTGAGGGGGTAAAAGAGAGAGAAACTTAATGCCAAGGTTCTTCTCATTTCCAATTTCCCTACCTACTTTCTAAATGAAATCTGAACTCTATTACAAATGACTTTACAAACTTGTGGGATATTGTCACATCTAAGATGGGGAACAATGCATGCCTAGAATACTCCTGTTTTCAAACAAAAAAAATAATTTTTTCTCTATGGTTCCTTTGATTTTCAAGAGATAGCTTTCTAACAATTACCCCCAATTTTTTAAATACTTTGTAACATCCTGAATAAAATGTATTCAGGGATAACCTGAATAAAAACTCAAGCATATATAGTGCTTTTAGAGAGGATGGACTTGCAAAGATCTGGATTTGCATCTCAACTCCCCCATTTCTTAGCTGTATAGCCAAGAGCAAGATACTTTAGCCTCTTTGAGCCTCACTTCCCATTGTCTATAAATAGGGACAATAAGCACCTCAAAGGATTGTCTGTAGGGATTAAGTGAAAATAAAAAGGTCAAGTGCCTAGCAGAACACAGGCTCCAGATAAGCTCATTCCTTAAGTATACGCATACGATTAGTTTGGAGATAAACTGATATGAATTAAAAAAAAAAAAAAAGAAATGAAATTTCCTATATATTAAGGACCTTAAAATATGCTCTGGTGGCAGAGTAGTTAAGCGCTAGAGCTGCTAACTGCAAGATTAGAGGTTGAAACCCATCAGCCACTCTGTGGGAGAAAGATGTAACAGTAGGCTTCCATAAAGATTTACAGCCTTGCAAACCCTAGGGCAGTTCCATTCTGTCTATAGGGTCACTCTGAGTTGAAATTGACTCGACTGGCAATGGGTTTGTTTGGTTTTTAAATATGTTCTCACTTCATGGAAACCCTGGTGGCATAGTGGTTAAGTGCTACGGCTGCTAACCAAAGGGCTGGCAGTTCCAATCTGTCCTATAGGGTCGTTATGAGTCGGAATCGACTTGAAAGCACTGGTTTTGGTTTCTCACTTTATATTTCCATTAGACCACTTCTGCAGGTAATCCTGGGAAATAATACTAAACACAGAAAAGGGTTTATTCACAAAAATGCTCATCACAGCATGATAAACCTAAAATCTGAAATAATATCTAACAAAAGAACACTTAAATAAAGTATCCAGTCAATAAAAATTATATTCATAAGGTTTTCTTATACAGCATTTATTACTTTCTTTCCAATTATGAAAGCAAACATGTTACTTGTGTAAAATATAGAAAAACACTAAGAAAATTAGAATCACTCATAATACAAAGTTTATAATAAAAGAAAATAATTGCTATATAAATGAAAGAACAAAACTCGAAATTGAAAATACAGTATGAATTCAATTATACTTTTTAATATCCTAAAAAAAATTTAAAAAACTATATATGTAACAAAAAAATAAACAGCAGTTTCTAATAGGTTGTGAGACTACAGGTATGATTTTTTTCCTTAATATTATTTAAACAATTTCTACATTTTGTTTAATGCATAAATAGGTATGCATTACTTCAGAATCAGAAAAGGAAACATCAAATGCTTCTAATCTAAGAAAACAACTCAAAAAAAAAAAAAAGAAAACAACTCAAGTAAGATATAAATCACAAAACCCAAGGGATCACGTACCTTGGGGTTGGAGTCCCAAATATGATTCCAATAATAGCAAGACAAAGAAATTAGTAGTGAGTCCATCTCAATTTAAAAAAATCTAAAAGAAAAAAAAACTTAAAAGATTATAAATACCTCCTACCAGGGGGCCATAGAGTAGAAATCTCACAATAAATCAAAAGCTGAAGTTAACCTAAAGGTTTCTAAACATTCTACTTTTTTAGATAGGGTAGTCAGGAAAGGTCTTTTAAAACAACAGAAAAATCCATGTGTTCTCTGTCCTCAAAGATCTTACAATCTAGTGGGGGAGATAAGCTATATATCTGTAACAAGAAAGTCTGCCACAAATATTCCAAAAGAGATGTCCACAAAGTGCTAAAGACGGAAAAAAGAAAAAAAAAAAAATGCCGGGGATTCAGAAAGGCTTTAGAGAGGTAGCAGCACCTAGGATAAGTGGGCTTTTTACTCTCTTTATAGGATTTCAACATTAAAAGCAAAGGGTAGAGGCAGAACAAAGTAATGAAGGTCAAAAAGTATTAGGAAAGCTTGAGGATCACCAAATCAGGGCCATAAATACCCTTTATGTAAATTGCTGTGAATTCCCTTTTGGCAACCCCCAAGGATGCTTCTTATCTATAATGTGGTCTCCAGAGTAGACCAGGAGGGGGCTCTATGCAGATCTCTGTATAGGTATATCTCCCACTGTAAATTAATAATCTTGTATGTGGATTTACAAATCAGTCTCCAGGGAGTTTGGTTAGTGAGAATCGGTCCCCTAGAGTCTGATTACCCCTGAAATTACAAAAAAAAAAAAAAGTTTCTGCCCTTGTGAAACTGAGACAGGTCACACTACTTGAGTCACTATTAAACAAAAAGGAAGGTTTTACCCTTCTACAGAACAAGGATAAAAGACACTTTGGCATTGAGGATGAAAGGGTGGGATGGCAGGGCTTAAAAACCACCAACCTGTCAAAGGCAGCAGAAAACTGAGAAGCAACAACAGGTGTGTGTCCTCCAAGCCTTGTGGAAGAAAAGCCTACAGGAAACCACCCCAGCTGTTGTTGAGAATTATCACTGACAACAGAAAACGCCATGTTACTTAACCACCATTTAGAGTGGTAGTGGGGTAGTCTGGTGGTGGAGGGGGAACTAAATCAACCAGAACAAGTTGGGAAAGAGACCCAGGCAAGTAAGTACTAAAAGAGGGAATGAGCCCTTCGCAGGTGAGAGTTAGTGAAGCAAGTTCCTTAAAAACAAGTGGTAATAAAGAGAAAAGATCTGATTGTATAAAGGGAGAGGATGCTGGACAAAATAACCAGTGTATAATGTGATCAGTGGTGGATACGTGGCACAGCCCTAAAATATACACTGCAAAGACAAATTAAGATAGCACTATATGAGGTGAGGATTAAAAATTACACACATATACACAGTATATAAAATAAGACAAGCTTTTTTTTTAAAAAAAAATGATTATATGAAATACTTGAGTGCCTGAAAAACTCAACTGTGGCTCAGTGTTTCAAAATAGATCTGCTGCTATGAGAGTTACAATGAAAAGTATGCTTAAAGGGACTCACATTCTTACTGTCAAATATGTACGATCTTGTATTTAAACTCTCTAAAGAATACACTAATCCATAAAAAAACATTCTATTTAATCAACAGAGCACAGTATCTCACAATATCACTGGTTCTTACTTAACTTTCAGACTTATAAGTAAGAGAAGGACACTTAAGGATACTCATTAAAAACTACAAACTCCCATTTCTTATATTACGACTGTTTGTACGTGGATTGAGAACAAATAATGGATTATACATTAAAAACACGGTATTATCCTGGACACCCAGCACTCATCTGCCAGTTTGTCACACTGTGGTGGCTTGCGTGTTGCTGTGATGCTGGAAGTTATGCCACCTGTACTTCAAATACTAGCAGGGTCACCCATGGTGGACAGGTTTCAGCAGTTTCCAGACGAAGACAGGCTCAGAAGAAGGACCTGGTGATCCACTTCAAAAAAAAAAAAAACTGGCCAGTGAAAACCTTATGAATAGAGTGTCTGACAGTGCAGGAAGATGAAACTCTCAGTTTGGAAGGCACTCAAAATACCATTGGGTAAGATGCCTCCTCAAAGTAGAGTTGACCTTAATGACGTGGATGCAGTGAAGCTTTTGGGACCTTTATTTGCTGATGTGGCATGACTCAAAATGAGAAGAAACAGCTGCTAACATCCATTAATAATCAGAACGTGGACTGTACAAAGTATAAATCTAGGAAAATTGGAAGTCACCAAAAATGAAATACATAAAGATCAAATCCTAGGCATTAACGAGCTGAAATGGACTGGTGCTGGCCTTTTTGAATCAGACAATCATATGGTCTGCTATGCAGGGAATCACAAATTGAAGAGGAACAACATTGCATTCAGTGTCTAAGAGAACATTTCCAAGATTTGTCCTGAAATACAATGCTGTCAGTGAAAGGATAATATCCATATGCCATACAAGGAAGTCAAGTTCGTATGACTATATTCAATTTACACACCAACCACTAATGCCAAAGATGAAGAAATTAAAGTTTTTACCAACAACTGCAGGCTCAAATTGATCAAACATGCAATCAAGATGCATTGATAATTACTGGTGACTGAAATGCAAAAGTTAGAAATAAAAAAGAAGGATCTGTGGTTGGAAAATATGGTCTCGAAACGAGACTGCAGAGATTGCATGATAGAATTTTGCAAGACCGACAAATTATTCATTGCAAATACCTTTTTTTAACAACATAAACATTGGCTATACACGTGCACCTCACTGGATAGAATACACAGTAATCAAACTGACTGGTCTGTGGAATGTGACGAAGAAGAAACTCAATATCATTAGTCAGTAAAAAGCTAGGGGCCGACTACTGCAACAGATCATCAATAAAATTGCTCATATATAAGTTCCGTTGAAATTGAAGAAAATTAAAACAAGTCCACGAGAGCCAAAGTATGACCCTGAGTATATCACATCTGAATTTGGAGGGAGACCATCTTGGGAAGAGGTTTGGCGCACGGAACACCAATGACCGAAAACCAGACAAGTTGTGGAATGACATCAAGGACATTATACACCAAGAAAGCAAAAGGTCATTAAAAAGACAGGAAAGAAAGAAAAGACCAAAATGGATGTCAGAAGAGACTCTGAAACTTGCTCTTGAACATGGAGTGACTAAAGCAAATGGTAAAAATGATCAAGGAAAAGAGCTGAACAGAAGATTTCAAACGAGAAGACAAAGTATTGTAATGAAATGTGCAAAGACCTGGAGTTAGAAAACCAAAAGGGAAGAACACATTCAGCATTCCTCAAGCTGGAAGAAATGAAGAAAAAATCCAAGCCTCAAGTTGTGATACTGAAGGATTCTCTGTGCAAAATGCTGCATGACACAGGAAGCATCAAAAGAAGATGGAAGGAACACACAGAGTCACTGTACCAAAAACTGGTTGACTTCCAACCATTTCAGGAGGTAGCATATGACCAAGAACCAATGGTACTGAAAGGAGAAGTCCAAGCTGCACTGATGGCACTGGTGAAAGACAAGACTCCAGGAATTGAAGGAAGTACCAATTGAGATGTTTCAACAAACAGCTAAAACACTAGAAGGGCTCACTGGTCTATGCCAAGAAATTTGGAAGACAGCTACCTGGGCAACCGAATGGAAGAGATCCGTATTTGTGCCCATTCCAAAGAAAGGTGATCCAATGGAATGTGGAAAGTATCGAACAGTATCACCAATGTAACAGGTAAGTAAGATTTTGGTGAAGCTTTGAAGTGTGGCGTCTGGGTTCTTAAACGCTAGCAAGCGGCCATCTAAGATGCATCAATGAGTCTCAGCCCACCTGGATCAAAGGAGAATGAAGAACACCAAGGTCACAAGGTAATTATGAGCCCAAGAGACAGAAAGGGCTACATGAACTAGAGACTGCATCATCCTGAGACCAGAAGAACTAGATGGTGCCGGCCACAACCGAAGACTGCCCTGATAGGGAGCACAACAGAGAACCCCTGAGGGAGCAGGAGAACAATGGAATGCAGACCACAAATTCTCATAAAAAAACCAGGCTTAATGGTCTGACTAAGACTAGAAGAATCCTGGCAGTCATGGTCCCAAAACCTTCTGTTGGCCCAGGACAGGAACCATTCCCTAAGCCAACACATCAGACATGGATTGGACTGGACAATGGGTTGGAGAGAGATGCTGATCAGGAGTGAGCTACTTGCATCAGGTGGACATTTGAGACTATGTTGGCATCTCCTGTCTGGAGGGAAGATGCGAGGATAGAGGGGGTTAGAAACTGGCAAAATGGTCACAAAAGGAGAGACTGGAAGGAGGGAGCGGGCTGACTCATTAGGCGGAGAGTAAGTGGGAGTATGTAGTAAGGTGTATATAAGTTTATATGTGAGAGACTGACTTGATTTGTAAACTTTCACTTAAAGCACAATTAAAAAAAAAAAAAAAACTTGGTGAAGATAATTCAACAACGGTTCCAAGAGTACATCAACAGGGAACTGCCAGAAAATCAAGCTGGATTGTCAGAAGACAATGTGGTAATGAGGGATCATTGCTGATGTCTGATGGATTGTGGCTGAAAGCAGAAAATACCAGAAAGATGTTTACCTGTGTTTTATTGACTATGCAAAGGCATTTGGCTGTGTGAATCATAACAAATCATGGATAACACTGGGAAGAATGGGAATTCCAGAACATTTAAATTGCTGTCATATGGAACCACTACATAGATCAAGAGGCAGTCGTTCCATCAGAACAAGGAAATCCTGCATGGTCTAAAATCAGGAAAGGTGTGCATCAGGGTTGTATCCTTTCACCATACTTATTCAATTTGAATGCCTTACAAATAATCCGAGAAGCTGGACTCTATGAAGAACATGGCATCAGGATTGGAGGAAGACTCATTAACAACCTATAATATGCACATGACACAACCTTGCTTGCAGAAAGCGAAGAGGACTTGAAGCACTTACTGATGAAGATCGAAGACTACACAGCCTTCAGTATGGATTACACCTCAATATAAAGAAAAGAAAATCTTCACAGCTGGACCAATAAGCAACATCATAATAAACGAAGAAAATACTGAAGTTGTCAAGGATTTCATTTTACTTGCATCCACAATCAACACCATGGAATCAGCAGTCAAGAAATCAAAAGACAGATTACACTGGGCTAATCTGCTACAAAAGACCCCTTACAAGTGTTCAAAAGCAAAGGCATTACTTTGAGGACTAAAGTTGGCCAGACTCATATGACTGGCATTTTTAATCACCTGATATGCATGCAAAAGCTGGACAATGAATAAAGAAGACCGAAGAAGAACCTCTGAATTATGGTGTTCGTGAAGAATACGGAATATACCATGGACTGCCAGAAGAACAAAATAATCTGTCTTGGAAGAAGCACTGCATGAACGCTCCTTAGAAAAGGGGATTGCGAGACTCTGTGTCATGTACTCTGGACATGTTATCAGGAGTGACCAGTCCCTGGAGAAGGACATCATGCTTGATAGAGGGTCAGCAAAAAAGAGGAAGACCCTCAATGAGATGAACTGACACAGTGGCTGCAACAATAGGCTCAAACATAGCAACAATCTTAGTATGGCACAGGACCAGGCAGTGTTTGGTTCTGCTATACATAGGGTGGCTATGAGTCTGACTTGGCAGCACCTAACAACTACAATAATCCTGGACACTACTATATTTATTACATTGTCTATAGACAAAGTAGAGAAGTATTTTAGAGTTCACCTACCCTGAGAGACAGGAAAAGTTGGGTGTGGAGGACAGGGTAAAAAAAATAAGGCAGATATGCTTTCACTCCTTTTGGACGACTCCCAGATAGAAGAAACCTGGTACTAGCCTGAACACTGCTACAGTTATTACATTATCTAGAATCAAAGGAAAGGAATATTTTAGAGTCCACCTTTCCCCAAGACAGAGATTAAAGATTAAGGGATAAAAAAATAAGGCAGATATGCTTTCATTCCTCTTTCAAGTTCTAGATAGCTGAGACAGCTCAGGTAGACATTCAAAACAAACTGATGCTACTAAAAGCATCATTTAATTCTATCATACAGCAAGAAAAGGATGGTTTAATAAAACTGGTGCTGTTAATCAACAGAAAAAAAAAATTTAGATTCCCCTACCTCACACGTCATGCACAAAAATATTCTGGATGGGCCAAAGAAAATAAATAAAAGGGAAAAATAAAAAACGAAAATATTAAAAAGAAATTTTGAAGAATATTTATATAGGCTCAAAATGGAGGCAATTTTCCTAAAGCAAGCAAACCCAGAAGCTATAAAGAAAAGTCAGAGAGATCTGACGACATAAAATTTTTATTTTTCTGTATGGCAAAACAAGCCATATGCAAAGTCAAAAGACACATGAGAGAAAATTACCGCAGCACACTTGACAGGTAAAGAGTTAATATCCCTAATATGCACAGAACTTATAGTGAACAATAAAGGCAACTGCCATTTCTTTTTTAAAGTGGGCAAAAGATGTGCACAGATAATTTATAAAAGAAATGAAAAAGTCCCATAAACACAGAAAAAGGCTGGTAGTCACAGAAATGCTAGATACTATTTTTTTTCACCCATTAGACTGACAAAAATGAGAAAGACTGATGACACCCTGAATGGCAAGAGTGAAGGGAAACAGCACTACAAGCACTGTTGGTGGGAGTATGAAATGCTACAATCTTACGGGAAAATAACCTGGCATTACCTAAAAAAATAATAAATACATACACTCCTTAACCTAACAATTCCACTCATGTATGGCTAAACTACAGAAATAAAACCACATTATATAAGGATATACGTACAAGTGGAAACCCTGGTGGAGTAGTGGTTAAGTGCTACGGCTGCTAAGCAAAAGGTCAACAGTTCGAATCCACCAGGCACTCCTTAGCAACTCTCTGGGGCAGTTCTACTCTGTCCTATAGGGTCGCTATGAGTCGGAATAGACTCGACAGCAACTGGTTTTATATGTACAAATATATTTACCACTGCATTGTTTGTAGTGCCAAAAACAACTTAAATAACTTGAATTTCCACCAAAATGAGGAATAACTGAATGAATTATGATACATCTATTCTATGGAATATAATGTAGCTATCAAAAAAAAAGTAAGAGCTATAGATATTAATGCCCGTGATATAGGTAATGTTAAATGGAAAAAAAAAAAAAAAAAGCAGGCTGCATAGTAGCGTGCAGTATAATACCATTTGTGGGGTGGGGGGGAACTCAACTCTTTGCATATGGATGAATGTTTATATACATACTATATATATATATATATATATATATATATATATATATATATATATACTACCAGCATTAAGATAAGCAAAGATAACTTACCATTCCTTGGTGGAATTAGTAAGAGTGGGGTAGAGATTATTGGCTTTTTCTGTGCACACTTTTGGCTGTTTGACATTTTGCCAAATGCAAGTTACGCTTTTATAACAACAACAAAAAAAGGGAAACATTCATTTTTTTGTTTATGTGTATTTACCTACCATACCTATATATACGACGGTCCCAAGTTTTCTGTAACTTACATGAGCCAATAATGATATAGGAACATAAAGAGGACACCAGATTAGGAAAGAAGAGTTACAAACAAACGCATAAAAATCAATTAAAGTAATTTGGCCACAGGATTTTTTTTTTTTTTTTTTTAACATAATAGATCTACTTTGAAACACAAACAAAGCTACTATTCCATGGGGGGAGGGGGATCGTTTTTCCTGCTTCAGCTATAAATCTCAGTAGTTACTTGTCAGTGTAGCTTTGATGGTGGAGATCCTCACCTATCATAACCTTATCAACAAAACTCCCAATCATTTCCTTTTTCTCATATTTCATCTTAGGTAGCACATGACTTTGCTACTGTTTTTCCAAAAAAGGGTTCATTAAATGGATCTGTACTATATTTTGAAAGATTTCTGGGTCAAAATATATTTAGGAAGAGGGTTATTAATGGATCCTAAAATTGAGAAGTGTTTTCAATCATTTCAGAAAATCATTCATTCAACCCTCAATTACTCATCCTTAACAGGGGGCGCCCTGCTACGCATTACTCAAAACCAAGCATGCCTGAAAACATCTTAAACATAACTGAATGAAAATCTGTCCAATCACAGACCGGTTGCTTGTAAACTCCACCCTTGAGTACAGGAAGAGCACTTTTGATTGGAGGACGGTTGTGTTTACTACAGAGTGTGGTGCAAATTGGAAAAGCCCACATGCCCTGGGTCCAAAGGAAATCTCTTTAATGAAAAAGGAAAACAAAACGGCTAGCTCTTATTCTACACGAGCCATTGTCATTAATTGAGTCTCATTACAGTAAGAGCAATTCTTGAGCAGTTTTGAAAGCTGGTAAAATATTTATTCTAAAGGCTGAGTTTTGTTGTTGTTTTCTCATCTCTGTTCCTCCGCATACATACAAGCAAAAATGTATTCTCGAAGCCCAAATCTGCTTTTGCTTCTATATGCATACAGCTCCATGCAAGACTTCAACTCAGTTGTAATGTACACCTTGCTTTAAATTCCAAGAATCACTGCAACTTTTTACTTGGTTTATGAAATCAACCCCATGGGCCTAAGAGCAAAATATTCAATATTTAGTTTAGCAGAATGTGTCCAGCATTTCAGTGAGTTTCAAAAACCTATGCCCTTAGGGAACACAGGAAACTAACTGAATGGGTAGCCATTTCAGGTGCAGAGCTCATTAGCAATTCATTTGATGGAGAAAACCATCATTGGAGAACCAGAAAATAAAATTTAGACTGAAAAACTAGGGCAAACTAGGCCGTTGGTCAAAGTTTGCATATAATGGTGGATCTTAAGTATGTTTTGCATCCAAGGGTATAGAGTGAACTACTCAATCTGAGAGGAACACCTCTATCCCACCCCAACACAAAAAGTCATTTTATAAAAAGAGGGCAGAGGAATTTACTTTACTCTCCCAATCTCCCTTCTGAATCATCATGCCCACCACCTTTAGTTTTTTACAAATTTGCCCCACTGAAGTCTCGTAAATGTCCTAACGGCTTTTCTAATAGAGCACCGAGAAAGATCAAAGCAAATGAACTCAAGTGGGAGAAGCAAAGCTGAGGCCTAAGGCAGCACAAGCCTAGCAACCAAAAAGCTTGTACATGGGGGGGTGGGGGTTAGGGGGTAGGGAGCCTGGCACTGTTAAATCAGTAGGTAGAAAAACGAATATCAGAATCCTACAATATAACTCACAAAGCCCACAAAATGCATTCAAGTTTACAGTGAGTAAAATATCTGCATAAGCAAGTTCATCAAGAATATTTACCTTCTGCCAGCTGATCTATTACATTCCGAAAGAATCCTCCTATTTTTCATAGCCTTATCTCACCAAAGAAGCTCGGGCGGCTATCAGAATGCGGAACCAAAGAGGCTTACAGACGTTCAAAGACAATATTTTGCCGCCACATTAACAAAAATAATACATCACGGTCCCGATGTATTAAACAGTTAAAGTTCTATTACTAAACAACTTTAATCACAAAACACACCGAGTCACGTATTCGAAAGCGGCCAAGCTTCAGCACAAAGTTTCAAAACAAAACCTCTCCCAAGGCTGGAGAAGAGTAGCCGAGCTGGGAGCAAAAATCACCAGCAGCCCCATTCGGCTGCTAAGACAGATCTCAAACTTATAAAAAACAGCCACAACTGCAGCTCCTGTCACCCAGAGGCGCAAAGAGAGAGTCCAAAAGAGTCTCGAGAGCTGGCCGTTCTGGAGACCGCCAGGCCGAGCACGGCTCAGACAAGAAGGAAGTAACTGCCAGATAAAAAAGCCCCGAGCAGCTCCGACTGCAGCCTGTGCCTCCCACAACTGCCCACATTCCCGCCCCATTCGGGGCTCCGGGAGGACGGGAACAGGGCGCAGGTCTACCGGGAGAGGCTGAAGAGCACAGGTCCGCGTCTTCCAGGAGGCAGCGGTAGCACCGACCGAACTCCGAGGGGCCAGGAAACCCAGGGCGCAGGGGTCTGCTCGGAACGCGCGCGTTTGAGGGGGACGCCGAAAAAGGGGTCGCCCAGGAGGCGGGGCCTGCCGGCTGGAAGCTGCAGCTCCAAGCGCCCCGGCCGCCCCCCGGGGGAAACCGAGACGCGCACCTCGGCGCGGAAGCCATGCCGGCCAGAGCTCCGGGTGCCTAAGAGCCGGCGGGGGGCGCTGAGGAGATCGGGGGGCGCGGAACTGGGGCACCCCCACCCCACCGCCCCCTCACAAAGGCCCCCGGGGAGGCCGCCCGCAGGCCCCTCAGCCCCGGTGTCGAGTGCCTGACTCGGCCGCCACTCACCGCTAGGTCCTGGGGCACCGCCCCGCTCATGGCCCGCACCGTGCCGGCCCGCCAGGCCCGAGTGCGCAGCGCAGGCCCCGGATCTCCGCCTGCCGCCGCCGCTGCTGCCGCCGCCGCGGGAACCGAAGCCGAGGCTGAGGCCGCGGTGTCCGCGAACAGAAGCAGCAGCCGCTTGCCCACCGGGGAGGCCGCCGCGTCCGCCATCGCCAGGGCCGCCCGGACCCGCACTCCAGCCCACCGCCTCCCACCACCTCCGCTGCCGAACGCCCGATCCGCCCGCAAGGCCTCCCTCCGCACCACCCGCGGCCGCGGCTCCCCCCACCCCCCCCAACAGCCACCACCAACCACCGGCGCCGCGCAGCGCCCCCCGTGGCCGGGAGCGGAGCCGCAGCCTGGGCTCCGCACAGCGCCCCCCGCGCTCCGGAGCAGGACGGCAGCTCCGGGCCCCTCTTAGCGCTCCGCCCCAACCTCCCCGGGGCCTGCAGTGCCCCCTGCGGCCGGGAGGGGAATTGCAGATCCGGCCGGGGGTGTGGAGGTGGGCGGGTCCTTCAGTCTCCCATGGCACCATCTTGGTCCCAGCCTTCCCTCAGAGGGGTCCCGTATCTGAGGCTTTAGCTTACCCTTCTCAGACACCAAAGACTTTTATTTAGGTGACAGACTGAGGGGCAACGTACCTACTGGGTAGATGTTTTCAGTTAATAAGTCGGTGCCCCATACCCCCTTGATTTCCTATCCTGAAAATATAAGCTACTTTCTCCCCATTGGCCCATGGATAAAATAGCTCCCTTCTCATTGGCCCATAAGTAACATGCCATTCCATTCTATAACCCAAACCGGCCCTGAAGTGGATTCAAACTCATAGTGCCTCCATGTGTGTCAGAGTAGAACCATGCTCCAGAGGGTTTTCAGTGACTGACTTTTTGGAAGCAGATCTCCAGGCCTTTTTTCCAAGGTACCTCTGGGTAGACTTGAACTTCCACCCTTTCAGTTATCAGCCAACTGTGTTAACCATTTGCACCATCCAGGAACTCTTTTCCATTCTATACTGCCAATAAATACTTCATGGGTTCCTTTCCTATCAGACAATGTGTTACATACATTGGATGTTATGACACATTCCACTGGCTGAAGGCAGTGTGCCAGCATCTTGGTTTTTGCCTTTAACCCATGGAACTTCCCTTTTCTAGACAATGTTATTGAGTAAGTCCTAGGGTTTCTCAACTCAACTCAAATTTTAGGGGAAATGGAGAGACTGAGTAAAGGGACACTCTTCTATGGTTCAGTAGCATCACATCTTACCAAGGAAACAGTAGGGCTGGGAGCAAAGAAAACCCCTTCACTCCTACCTGAATTTGGTTCAGATGTAGAAGATCGATAGCTCCTGCTGAGTTATCCACTGCTTCACCCAGTGGAAAGTGTCATTATCACATCCAGTGGCTGTAACACATTGCCCAATGGGAAAGGAACCCATGAAGTATTTATTGGCAGTATAGAATGGCAAGAGTTCCTGGGTGGGGCAAATGGTTAACATGGTTGGCAGATAACTGAAAGGTTGGAAGTTCAAGTCTACCCAGAGGGGGCAGTAGAGAAGGGAAGATGCTAAGATTTTTTCTAGATTGGTATGGTTGCCCTGCCTCAACCACCAAGGAGTGGACAAACTCAAAAGTTTAACTTTGATAATGTCAGAGACTAAGTAGTTCCATGGTTTCACAGATGCAGAGATTAAGTATATACGGAAAAAAACCACCCAGTGCCGTCGAGTCGATATGTGGAAGCAGATACAAACCAGAAAGATAAAGGGCCTACTAATAACTTAAAGTGGCCATTTCTTTTAATGATCTGCTGGCAGTAGCTGATTCTTTCTCTAAGACTTCTGTGACTGCCAAGTTATCTCCTGTCCAGAACCTGTCTACACCCTTGGCCTACTTTTCTTGTACCAAAGTTTAGGGGCCACCAACTACTGACATTTATAAAAATACAAAATATCTAGGGAAGTCACTCTAGAACTAACACTACAGAGCACCAAGTAAACACTTGCTTAGACTTTCTCTCTCCCTGTTCCTTGGAACTTCCATCTCCCACCAACCTGAGGCCAGACTCAGAATGCTTGTTTGGGCCAAGAGACCCCTCTTAAGTACAAGTTGTAGTTGGCGGGAGGGGAACAAGAGTGAATCCATACAGGACCTAGCTACTCTGCAGCTTTCCTATCAAAATTCACTGCTGGGATTTTCTCACATGGGGCACTAATTACTATCTTAGTGTCCAAGGCTGGCTTCTCCCAGCACCAGAGACAGAAATGTGCATTAGTTCAGGGATGGGAGGGGCAGAGGTAGGAAATTCATTCAAAAATATGCTGGGAACTTTTCATGTGCTAGAATCTTTTCAAATTGTTGGGGACATAACAGTGAATAAAACAAAACTCCTGCCCTCATGAAGTTTGCATTCTTTCCTATACTAGCAGGACTTCAGGAATGGAAAATATATCATACTCAGCCTCACAAAATAAGCACAATAGAAAAATCCAACAAAATAATTCAAAAGAAAGGAAAAAGGGGGTGGAGGAAGTCACTTCAGATGTTCAAACTTTACCCCTCCTCTAGCAATAGGTGAAATGAAACAGCAGTTTTAAGGAGAAAAACTGTAATTCTAAGCTTCTCCAACCACACACCACGGCACCCCTCAAGCCCCTCTTTTTGTTTTCAGGGCAGGTGACAAATCCCACTCTTTTTAGGATGTATTTTTGCCCCCTGAAAGGTTCCTGCTCCAGGTATTCAAGCCAATCCTATCCTCCTGCACACTTCATTGGTATTCAATGGTGAGTGTCTCCAGTTTAAAGCAGGAAACTAGGACATAGGCTAAGCAACTTGACTCTTCTTGCCACCTGGCAAGTTAGCACCACAGCTGGTAAAGAAGGCTAAGCCTTAGGCACAGAGGCTCCTGTCTGGATCTCTAAGCAACTAGATTTCACCCACACACATTGGAAGAATGCTAACATAGAGAGAAGAAAGGGTGGAATAGAAAGGTCTAAAATAGAGAGTGAGTGAGCCACATAGCTCCTTTCAGCACACAAACATTCCAAATTGAAGCATTAGTGAAAAATACCTTCTTCTAGGACAAAAGAGCTCTGCTGCTAGGATAATTTTTCAACAGCAGTATTTTTAGGAGGGAGAAATTGCCAATGTCTTTGGATCTGAATTCTGACGACAAAATCTTCATCTCTCCAAGACCTAACATGAAAATGCATAAGAAAGGAAGAGATTCCTGGCTAAGTCTCCCACCCTGCCTTCTCTCCCCACCTCCGAAAGCCTACAAACCAATCTAGACAAGTTCCTGACTGTACCACCAAGCATTTCTCAAGGTGCTGAAATGTATTAATACTCGACTTTAACTTGCTGGAAGTGAGATTAACAGTAGGGAAGAGGAGACAGGTATAAATATCAGAGAAACACAGCAAGGCAGGCTGCCAGAAATAACCAAGGCCTTAACAGAAGCCTGGGCCATAGAATATGATCTGCTGTGAGCTGTGAAGGGCCTGGAGACCAGATGCCACCCTCTAAGGGCCAAGGCCCAACCATGTCCTAGAAGAAGGGCTGGAAGAGTTAGGCAGCTTTCTCCCTGCCTCTTCCTTGCCTTTCTTTGTGCGGAAGGGAAGAAGACACTGTAGTACACAAGGTTGCTTGGGAAAATGGATTATTCTAATAAAACTTTATTTTTTCAAACACAGCCACAGAGGCAGGACCTCATGTTTAACACACACAGACTTATGGATTTTTTTTTTTTTAATATAAAACAAAGTTTACGAAATTTTTTTTTTCTTTCACTTTTTGTATTTGTAATCCCATCAGCACAGGGACTTTGGCAGCAGGTGGGAGTGAAGGGCAGCTGGAACTGCCACTGGGCAGTCACCGGGCACAGGAGGAGAGCACCAGCCTGGGAGTGGCTTCACTCACACACGCAAGAATACTCACCTACTGGTCAGCCACACCACACACACAGCACGGATGGAGATGGCTACCCAGCGTCAACCACAAGCCCTGCAGAGGTGTACTCCACTGTGGGTAAGCCCAGTACGTGAAAATCCAAATAGTCAAAACAGCTGAAGTAGAGGGAAGTTGCTTGCTTTACAAAAGAAGCAATCATAGGCTGCTTTTAAATGGTCAGCAGTCCAAATGCATTGAAAAATAGCATCTGGTTTACACAGAACTGTTGAAACAGATCTATTGTGTAAAGCGAAATGAACCACTTCTTGAAAAGGCTTGTCCCAGGCCCAGGGGTGCTTAGACTAGGAAGCAAGATGATAGTTCTGGCAAGTTTAACCTTCCAGTCTTAAAGTAATGGAATTCAACTACGATATCTATAGACTTTCTCCCCTAAGGATGCTGCCCTTGGGCTTCGGGGAAACCAAGATAGAGGCAGAATTACTGCCCTCACTTCTTTAGCTTAGGGCCCAGAGACTCCACTGGCATTGTCAGTGGCCTAATAGAAGCTGGCACAGCCAATCTGCAGCAGAGAGCCCAGGGATGAGGATGCCCCAGAAGGAAAAGAAGCTGGCACCAGGGAAATTATGACCTATATTATGGCCTGAAGAGGGAGAAGAGCCAGGGGAGAGATGAAACCAATGATGGTCAACTCCTAGGCTCATGGTTTCCCTGGTTTCCCCGGAGCAGTTCCTCAGGCCCCACAGACCTGGTGGCCCACTGGTAATACGTGGTAACTTGTAGGAGAGGAGCCCTGGAAGGGTAGAGCCTCTGAGTGCCAGAGGCTCAAGAAGACATGGCCACCTCTTCTCTGGAAAACAGGCGAGAAGGCCGGAGCCTCACTGATGCTCTTATTTGACATGTGGGAGTCCCAGAAAATGTCAGGATCAACTTCACAAGAAAGAAAACACATAGACCTTGGACTGTTCCCATAACATGAGGAACTTGGGTCCTAAGATACCCTGGAAATTTAAAAGAAAATGGCCCTTCTTCTAATAAACAGGGAAGGCAGGTCCAAGTTGGTCCTGCAAGGTCTAATCAAAGCTGGACAAAGCCTCACAAACTATTGTAGTGACAGCTTCAGTACACCATTTCCACTGGTGCCAGCCCTACCATGGTAGTTGCAGTCCTTAAATACATCACTGTAGCCACTGAGTCCTGCTGCCCTAGCTCAAGTTGTGGGTGAGAAACTTAAAAAAGGAAATTCAATCCAACAACAACAAACTCCCAATTGCTCCTCACAGCCTTTGCTTTACACATCCTCAGCCAATCCCTTAGTGAGCCCCAACCTCCCTGTGGTCTCTCAGGGCCAATTAGAGGCACATAAACATTTCCTGGCAGGAATGGAAGACAAGCAAACTAGTAAATGCAGGCACCCATTTCTCAAGCAGGTCAGAAGAGAGGTTGGGCCTGGATCTTACAAGAATAGGCTTCCTTACAGTCTGCTTGCAATGGGCAGTGCTAGGGTGAGCTCATTCATGCCTGCAGGACCTGAACACCGTATCTCCTGCGGCAAGTCTGCCTTAATAAATACTGGGGACCAACACAGGATCTTCATTCCTCGTCTCTGACTTCAAAGGTCAGAGTGTGAGGGCAGAAAGGTCCCTTCAGTAAAAAGGAAAAGTGAAAGATGGAGCCCTTCAGAACTGCCTCAGTTGCCCACATGAGCTTGCATCTACTTAGAGAGTGAGAGAGGCAGGATGCATATAGCCTAGGCAATCTGATGAGAAAAAAAGGCCAGCTCAGTATAAATGTGGAGCCTCCCCTCCAGCCCAATACTAGATCCACCTAGTGGGAGGGGATAGGGATGAGGAAAAGACCATTAATTGAGGTCACAGAACTTAAAAGACCCAAAACAGAGTCCTTTGCAGAGCCAGTGGTGCTGACAGATCACAAGCCTCGCTCCAGAGCTATTCAGAAAAAAGGAAAACTTGGTGCCCTTCTAACTCCTTGACCAAGCCTACTGTCCTGTGAAAACTCAGCATCCTGGGGAATCACGATGCTCTGCTGTTAGGAAGCAAACCCCTTCCTTCCCTAAGGCTACGCAAACACGCCTTTACTTGAACACACTCCCATGCACACAAACGCTCTCACACAATTTCTCTGAGGAGGCTGACTGAACCTCCCACCCTAGCCAAATTCTAAGACACAAGTGCCCTTTGAAGCAAAGGGGCTAGTGAAATTCCCCGAGCTGGGGTCAGCAGACCCCTTCCTTCCCTGCCCATCGCTCTGTCAGTGGCAGGGATACTCACACTCAGGGCCGCCATGGGAAGGGTCTGCTCTGGGGCTGTCCCTCCCGCCACCAGCTCCGTTTATCTTGTCCCGGCCAGTCTCTCGGCATGGTTGAGCTTCCTGGAGTGAGAAGATTTCCGGCTGCCCTGAGTCGGAGCCCTCCACTCACCCCCGTTCCCAGGCTGGGCCCCCAGCCTTGGGGCCTCGACACTTGTTAGTAGGCATAAGAGAGTCAGTCTGTGTGGCCCCAGGAAGTAGCCTCTCAGTTTTAGTTCTCCTCAATCAGATTCAAGTCCAGATCCCCAAAGTCCTGCTGGCACAGTGTCCGTTTGCTTAGCGTCTGCCGCCCCCACCGCACGGCCCCTTCCTCCTCCTCTTCGCTTTCACTCAGCACCTGGGAGGAACCCCCAACTGGGCTGCAGGAAGCAGAGAGGGGTGGGGGGCTACAGGCCATAAACCATGGTGGAGAAACGCTGCTGCCTTCCCGGGCTGTATCTTGAAGACAGAGACCTCCTGAGTATGGTTTCTGCCAAACAAATAACAAAGTTAAGAAGGCAAAGAAAGATACTAACTTCCTAGAGCATGTTGGTCCAAGTAGTATCTCAAAGTGTCCTTTTCAGCTACCCTTAAAGGCAGGAGTCCTAGGTTTTAGGGTGAGCTTTGTGAATTTCCTGATAAAATCTAGAAAATGTAGTATACATGTACATTTTTCTGGGGAAAGAGTCAATAGTTTCCGTCGGATTCAAGATTAGAAGCTTGTTTATAAGCTCCATGTGGGCAAAGATATTGTCTAGTTGTTTCACTACTAAATTCCCAGGGTCTAGTCAGAAGCTGGTACATAGTAGGTATTCAATAAATGTTTACTGAATGGTTGGAGGCCAGTATGAATAAATTCTCAAAGAGGCTTGTGACCCAGTGGTCTAGAAGAACAAAAGTGAAAAAAGTGGGCAAGTGCATACAACAACTGCATTTATAGTAAGTCAAAAAAGCATTTGTTGGACAGATGAATGATATAGCAGCCTGTCTTGCTTAAGCTCTCACAGACCCACTTGAAGCACTGAAGAGCAAGTGGCTAAATCAGCCTTGAGTACAAGAGGTTGGGGGCACTGATGATAGGACTTTTGTAGCATATGCCTCTTCTAAGAGGAGGGAAAGTGTCTCTAACAGGGCACCCTGGGATCCCTGTTGGAAGGTTTAACATAGATCTCACCCCAGTTTCTCTGGAACATCCAGGACTGAATACAGGACTTACAGTGCTAAAACCAGGACAATCTTGGGCAAACCAAGATGGTAGGTTACCCTGGCAAAACCTCAGAGAGAAAAGAGCTCTAGGGGAGGTCCTACCAAGAGGGCCTGGAGCAAGGGGACAGCTTAAGAGTAGGATGAGAACTGAGTCCCCCCATTCCCGCCAAGCTCCCCTTGTCCCACTGGTTCCACCTGATTCATCTTGTCAAAGTCCAAGGAAGGCCGCAGCCGCCGTGGGTCCTCCTCGTGGCGCCGCTTGACCCCAGCTTTGCGGGCATCCAGATCACAAGGCTGTGAGCGGCTCCGGGGAAGATTGCGGAGGCCCCGAGGTCTCCAGGGCAGCTCCGGGGAGGATGCGGGGGAGCTCCGAGCAGAGGGCAGAAAGCGGCTTGCTTGCGGGCCCAGGCTGGGTGACAGGGAGAAGCGACGCTGGGGTGGACAAGGTGACAGGGACTCAGCATCACTTTCCCAGGAGCCACTTTGTGGGGAGGCAGCACAGGGTCGAGAGGAATCTTGGGCTAGGGCAAGGCTGAAGAAAGGGGGGCTGCAGGGTCTGTGGGCTGGGGCACATTGAGAAGAGGCACTGGGAGCTTGGAGGAACCTGAGGCTGGAGACCCGCTTTGGGGGGCTCTGGTGAGGCACCTGCGGCCCGCCCCCTCCACCACTGCCCCTGTGCTTGATGGGAGTCCACAGCTTGGAGGGGGCGGGCCGCCACACCGGCTGCCAGCGAGACAGGTCCACGGGCACTGAGAGTGAGCGGCAATGCCTCTTGGATGGAGGGGCAGGGGTCACAGGGAGTTTCTCTGAGTCTGGGGGCTCAGGGCTTAGGACTTGGGGGAGGGGTTGCTCCTGTAGGGAACTTCCTCGGCTGGGTGGTCTGAGGTGCAGGCTCAAGCCTGAGGAGTGGTAGCTGAGGTTGAGGCTGTCCTGGAATTCGGCACAGGAACAGTGGGACAGACCCCTCCAGGAAGCACCTTCTGGAAGGCATTCATAATAAAAATAATATTAAGGACAGCTAACAATATTCAAGAGCTTACTATGTGCCACACACCGTACTGAGCACCGAGCACTTTACATAGGCTATCTGATTTCCTCTTCCCAAAACCTCATGAGGTAGGTACTATTATTATCTCCATTTCATAGATGAGAGAAGTCCAGTAACTTGCCTAAGGTTATACAGCAATCAAATGACCACGGCAGGATTCAAACCTAAGTGACACCAAGGCTAGATTCCTTAACCGCTGTGCTATACTGCTTCCATTATGAGAAATCACCTGGAATCTAAAATATATTTTCATGTACTGCCGCCACTCCTTCTCCAAGGTAAAACGAGTCAAGCAAAACAGACAGGCATATGTCTATGCTCTGCTCATCCCTCACCCCACTCACCCAGCACTACTCAGCGTCTCCCCTACTCCTCTACCCTGGGTTCTGAAAAACAGGCCTATGCTCTCCTTCCTTGACCTCTCCTCTTCCCATGTGTCAAAAACACCAAGATGTAAGTAAGGTGCTACAAAGAGGTAAAAAGTAATCAAGCAGATAAGAGATCACTTTTACTTCTAAGGAGAGCAAACGGGGTAGCGAAAAGGCCTTTGACGGAAGAACCAATGCCTGGGAAACCCTAAGACTTGGTGTTGCTCGTGTTCCTGACTACCCACACACCGATTCCTTTCCCTTAGGCCTTCTCTTAAATCCAAACAGAATGGGGAGACTGAGGGATGAGACAGGAAACTGACTAAAAGGAATGGTCCTCACTCTCTACATTCTAACCAAAACTGTGACTTTTGGGAGACAGTTAATTAAGGGACACAAGGCCTACTCCAACTGCCTCTGGTTAAAAAAAAAAAAAAAAAATTTTTTTTTTTTTTTTGGTTAGCTGGCTGGAATTTACAGGGCTGGAGATTCAGAGCAACCGACAAATATTATGAACTTAAGACTTGATGATGGAGAAAACTCACACTTGACTTTACTTGGTCAACAGCTCTCCCCCACTATTATCCTCCATGAGAGCAGGGACCATGTGTCCAGTGTGTACTTCTAACACAGTACCTGGCTCTCAGCAAGTATTTAATAAACAGGAGGCAGAGGTTGAATGGTGATGCTTTTACAAATCATGTCCCTCGTGAGGTATCCCAGAAAATAAAACAAGATGCAGAATGGCCTAGCAGCATGGATTAGGGAGTTCTGGTTGTCTACTTCATCTAAATGTCTCCACAATCAGATTCTTTGATCAAGTAATTCATAATCTGGGAATTTATGCCTCAGATATATTTTCACATATGCAAAATGACATATGTCCAAGGTTAGCCACCAAAGTTTTGTATGTCATAACAAAAGGCTGGAAATAACCTAAATAAACATCAATAGGAGACTGGTTAGATACACTGATACATCCATACTATGCAATCACATGCAGCTATTAAAAAATAAGAAAACGCTTAATGCACTCATATGGAAGATCTCCTAACTATATTAGTTAACTGAAAAAAATAAGGTACAGAATTACATATATAGTAACCAACCTTTTGTATTAAACAAAAAAGTGTAGATAAGAATGTACATTATATTCTTTTTATTTGTATAAAGAAACTCTGGCTGGATATTTAAGAAACTAATTAACAGGAGTTACTTTTAGGGAGATGATGAAAGCTGGGTGAATAGGGGACAAGAGCGGAAGGGAGGCTTTTCTCCATATAGCCTTGCTGTTGTTATTCAAAAATTTTTCTACTATGTGAGTATATTGCCTCTTCAAAAAAATTAGATTATGAAAGTCCCCACAAGGTTAGGGTAACAGCAAACGAAAACAGGTAACTTCCATCCTGTAGCAGTAAAATAGAGACAATCAACTCATCTTACAAAGTGACCCTTACAACAAAATTCTGCAAGTAGGCTAGCTAGCCCTGGCCACTGGAAGTCATGAAAGCAATGTGTGAATGCACGCACGCACGCACACACACACACACACAGATGCCTTACCAGACACAAGCTGGAAAGGGTTCCCACAGTTGGAGATGTCTGCATGATCAGGCAAAGGCTAAGAGAGAAAGAATATCCATAGTCATTCCAGCTCAGGACGCACTGACAGACTTCCAGGAAGCCCTCTTCAGCTCATCCCTGAATTTGTGGGCTGTAGGGATGTGAGGGACTGCTAAGTTCTCTTCCTCTTGTCCTCCCAAAGTTAGTCAGTAAAACAATCAACATCTTCCAACATCTCAAACCCTTCTCCACCCAAGTTTTAAGTGCCCCTTCTCTACCAATGGAACGATCCCTGCCCCTTCCTTTTGGGCCGGGTTTTGAGCCTTTAGTGGGCTCTTCCAGTACAAGTACCACGATTCATACAGCACAGGACAAGGGTGAAGTAGTAGCAACAAACAGCCTCAGAAAAAAGGAGGGGGGGGGCTGTGGAGAAGCAGGAAGACTGGTCTTTTACCAGACTGATGCTGAAGCGTGTGCATTTCAGCTCATCCAGAGTCTGCTTCTGTAGCTGCTCAGTGATCAGGGTTATCATGATTCTCCCCAGGATTTGACTTGCACAATTTGGAGCAAATGATGGATGTCTTCCCTGTCGTTCTTCCAGACCTCACTCGTGAGCCGTCTTCTGCCACTGCAGCACCATTCTAGCACCATTGGGACTTCCCTCTCCAGTCATGCCTGCTGAGTCTGCCAATTACAGAGGGACCAGCCCCAAGTGATATTAGAGATGTACCTGGTCCAAAGGTGGAAAATGCATGGCACACACACCACAGCACCCCTACACCTCTGGCAGACATTATTAATTGATCACAGCTCTTTCCTGCTAAGCCTAAACACAGTCTCAGAACACAGCCTCAGAAACATTCTGAACTTGGCATTTCAGATATCCAGTAAAATGAACTGTAGTTGACAAGCAAGTTGAAACCTATCTGCCATTCCTAACCTGGTTCATGCTCTGCTGAGTCTACCCAGAACCCCAGCACCACTGAGAAAACAGCTGAAAGGAAAGAGAGGGATGCCCAAATGGTTATTCCCATTCTAATTAACCCAATGTTTTCCTTATCTTCCAGTCAGGGTCAGAAGAGAACAGAAACACCGTTCTCCCAAACTACAGAACAGAGAGACGCAGTGATCATAAGAATGACTTTCTGCTTTAGACCAATCAGAATAAATAAGATTTTATGTCCTCCCTTAGCTTGAACAGCTGATACATTACTGTTCTCCAACAGACACTGTGCATATTCTCTGGTAAAATGGAAGAGGATAAAGGAACACTATCAGGGTAGTTTTCATTACATTTCAACTCTATACATATTAAAAACAACAACAATTCCTCTTTGACTTCATCCAACTAAGTTTTTAGTCTGATCTAACTCCAAGACCATGCATACAGTTAATCAAGACTCTCTCGGAGTCAATTTCTGGTCAGAAGCAAACCAACTCATCAGAGAACAGGCTTCAAGATCACACAATTGCCTGAGGGGTCTTGCTCAAGGGAAATTCGGAGGTTAACCTAGTGTCACAGTGGTACCATTCTGCCCACTCCCAAAAATGACAAGCAGGAAGACAGTCCACCAGAATGTGCAGATAAAATTTGCTAAAACAATAACAACAACAAAAAAAAACCCTTGCCATAGAGTCAAGTTCGACTCATAGCATCCCAAAAGGACAAAGTAGAACTGCCCCACAGGGTTTCCAAGGAGCGTCTGGTGGATTCAAACTGTGACCTTCTGGTTAGCAGGTAAACTCTTAAGCAGCTCCTAGAGAGAACAAAGGATCAAAAAAATCTAAATCTTAATCCAGCTTCCTCTGATAGTTTTAGCAAATCATTTAACCTTCCTTGGCCTCAGTTTACCCATATGTAAAATGGGCACAATAATCTTAATCTGTACCCAGGGTGGAAATAACATGAAACGTGAATAATGTACAAAAGCATACCACCTGGCCTGTATGAATCAGGAATCCACATAGACTGCCATTTCTCACCCCTCGTTTGTTACTCTGCAGAGCCTCGGGATACCAGAAGCGATGATATCATTAAGATGAAGAAGGCAATAGAGTCTGTCTCTCTGGCTGTGTACCAACAAAAGCCCAAGAGGGCTCTTCTGTGACCTTGGGGCAAATCACTCTCTACTTTTTCAAAAAACAGAGAATCATCTTTATTCCATTCCCACCTCAGAGAGAGGCCACAAGGAAGAGCAAAGGAAAACATGTGAATGTAGTTGGAGTTTTTTGGAAAAAAGGTGCCAGAGAAGTCAATCATCATTATAGTTAACTGTCGTTATCATGCATAATTATTAACGCTCTGAACAAAGTCCTAGTTTCCTGAGAACTCACTTTAGTTGCTTACACTACGTTCTTGTGGCAGAAGCTAACGCTTGTATCACTTCTGCTCTTGATTTCTTAACTCTGCCCCCAAAGATCAATCGGAGAGGGAACCTAACTGCAGGCTTTTACCCCAAAGACCCCAGGCCTCAGGCTGACCGGCCATGAGGAGCAGGGAGTGAGGCCAACTCTTTCAAGCTTTTCATGAGGCATTTGGCCAAACAGCAAACTCCCAGCCCTCTCTGGGATCAAGTGAAGAGAGTGATTTTGTGTTTTCCTGCATTTTAATTGTTGGGATGTGGCCACACACAGCGGTAATTGGAACAATGCAACTACCACCACGCAACTGATACTCTCAGCCTGAGTTTCCTAAAACAGGCCAGGCTGAAAGGGGGAACAGAACGGAAGCCATAAGGAATCAAACCAGGACACAAAAGAAGGCAAACCAGCTCCGCGAGGGGCCTCCTCTTTCTCAGGCAGGCTTTGAAAAAAGTATCTAAAAAGCCCTCTCTTGGCCGCCTTCGTTCCCCTTCCATTTTGTATGTCTGAGGGGTAGATATAGCCCTGAACGTTCATGAAACAAGTTAAAACTTCTCAGCTTAACAACTGGCACAGGGATCAGCCCTTCACTGAGCAGCAGGCCTCTAGACTCTCCTCACAACCCCACCAGGTCCAACTCTCAGTCCAGGCTTTCCCTCCTCCACAAGCCCCCTAAAATTAAGATCGGACCCCACTTCATCTCCCATACACGGCAGTAACCAGTGACACTCGGGCCTCAGGGATGCTGAGGTTGTGCTGAAACCTCGAACCTAAGATTAAGTCAAGCCAAGGGGAAGAAGAATCACATATCCCCTGGGGACCTTCCCCCCAGGTCCCAGCCCCACACCTCTGGGGGAGACCAAAGAAAAACATGAGAGGCAGAGAGGTGCAGGCACAGGTAAGAGGGGACCTGACTGCTCTTCCTCCATATAGCTCTGGTGGCGATAAGGGTGACAAGTGGGGTGCACCCCTCCCCCAACCCCGATGAAGAAGCAAAAGGCTAGGCCCCCTCCAATCTTCCACCTCTCCCTCTGCTGCCCTGCCTGTCCCCGCGGGGTGGGGCATAGGGCGTCCGCTGGCCCCTGCGGGGCGGGGGTGGGGAGGGCCAGGGCTAGCTCAAGGGGGTTGTCGTTCGCCTCTTCCCACTCAGCTTCCATCATCTGGCCTCGGGAAGCGTACTCAGGACGCAGGGGATGGAGAGGGTCTGGGACCTAGCACTCAGCTACCCCCTCCCCCACCAGGTCCCGTGCTCTCCCCGCGGAGGCGGCCTGAGAAGCCCGGCCGCGCGGGCGGCTGGGTTGGGGGAGGGGAGAAAGGGAAGAAGGAGTGACGGTCGAGGTGCCCGCCCCAAGGCCCCAGCACCACCTGCCCTCCGCCACCTACCGCAGCTCCTCCAGCTCCCAGGGCCGCGGCCGGAGCAGCTCTGAGCGTTCGGTTCGCCCCACGGTGCCCTTAAAAGGCGCCGGCGCGAACCAATGGGCCCCTGAGGAGAGTGGGAGGATCGCACCAGTTCAAAGAATCCTCCTGAATCGCCCGCTGGGGCTTAAGCCCCGCGTCGTTTCCCTCTCAAAGTCTTTCTCGGATAGCGCTGTCAGGAACGAGCCTGGCGCTTTGATTTAGGATTGAGGATGGTTGCCTCCCTATCGGGTAACCCCCCCTCAAATATTGCGGAAGGTGGACGTGCCCAGTTGGAGGCATATCTAGAAACCCGCGGGTGAAGCCGTACCCGACGAAGGTAAACAAAGCCATCGCCCCCGCCCTCCATTTCTCCATTGGCCCAAGTGCAGCTTCCCACTTAGTTCGGACCGCGTAACAGAATTAGCCGAGGCTCCTCTCACCTGTTCTTCTGTCCCGCCTTATACCGCCGCCTCTGTAAAGGAATCCCCTTTCCTGCTGCGGAGGACCGGTCCGCAGCGTAAAGGCTGCTGGGACGTGTAGTCCAAGTGCCGATTAGGGCCTGCTCTGAGTCCCTGGAGCCCCTCTTCCAGCTGCTGGATCGGCTCGAACCTTATAAACGCAGCATTTACAACGGATGCGGGGCCGTTCCCACTAGATTCTGTAATTAGCCTTCAGCCAGAACACTTTGTAAAGCTGAGGAGGGCCTAGGGCTGTTCACTCTTTCTCCTCCCTCTCCCCCCCCCGCCCCATCAGGATGAGGTAATGGGATTGTGATTATGACATCATAGGCGGTTCAGTTGCTTGCGGGGGTGGGGGGTGTGGAGGGGTACAGTGGTTATATCTGGACCACTTTTTTTTTAAGACCGAGAGGGAGGGAGGGAGCAGATGGGGAAAAGATGTTGACGGCGCTATTTCCTCTTGAGGATGAGGAAAACCACCTTCTTTTTAACTTTCTCCCACCACCACCACCTCCCACCTCAGCCGAAGTTTAAATTCTTTTCAAAGAGACTGAAAGTAGTAGAAGGTGAAGAGGTTGGGGAACAGTTAGATGGTTTCTGGCTCTTATGTAAATTTGAGTCTCAGCTAGCATCAAAGATGGTTCAGAGAGACAGGCAAACAGATGGAAAAAGAAGAGGTTTTAAACAATGCCTTTGGGTTGTGATCCCTTTGTAGGGTAGAGTTTTAGATTTCTAATTGATTGGAAAGTGGTAGTAATGCAAGTAAGTCCCCTGAAAGACATCTGTTTTCTGTATATATTTTGTGCCTCACTCAGGAGTGGTACAGGTAAATTAGCTGTGTTCAGCTAGAAAGTAGTCATTGTAGGGATCTTCCTCATTGAGCCATGGAAGGGAGGAGGCAGGAGCCACAAAGTCAGCTAACTGAAAAAGAATAAAGGAAAAGTGAGGTATTTATAAGAAAGTGGGAGGGGGATTTACCTTGCCATGCACATTTCCCCTTGGTGAAAAAGAAGCAGAGGCAGGGACCATGAAGCATAGGAGACACTGTTTTCAGTAATAGCTGTGAAGCACTTATATGTGCCAGGCACGGTGCTATATAATTTAAATAATGTATTCTCATTTTTGCTTACAATCACCAAATGAGACAATAAACAGCCCAAGAGGTTGAGTGCCCAAGTGGTGGGCAAAGAACCAATTATGAGCCTCTAAAGCCCTGGTTATGTAAAGCACTAGGCTATATACCCCCCACTTTTTTTTTTTAATTATCCGTGCTTACAAAAGTTAAATGACTGAGTAAAAGAAGTTAAGTTAGCATTGGCTAACTTGTAAAACATTGAAAGAAATTGAGACGTTAAAAAACAAAATCAAACAAAAACTGAGCAGATTTCAGGCCTCAAAGGAAGGCTATACCCCCTCTTTCATCAAGGGTAAAATAGCACTCAGTGTAGCCCAAAGCTCCACCTCCATTACTAACTATAGTTAAATCTCCTTCTTGTTAGGTGCCATCGAGTCGATTTCGACTCATAGTGACCACATGTGACAGAATGGAATTGCTCTATAGGGTTTCCAAGGCTGTAATCTTTATGGAAGCAGACTGTCTCCCATGGAGCCACTGGGTGGGTTTGAATAACCAACCTTTAGGTTAGCAGCCAAGCACTTAACCATTGTCCCACCAGGGCTCCTTTTAAATCTCTTTATACCCTTCTCTTAGTTCTCAAGTTTTTAAGTCATGACCTGTTATTTTTTTTTCCAGCTGCTTCCTTTTGTTCTTGGGATGCTACCTTGAACTTCGTCTTAATTGTGCCCTTGGGCTAGACCTCATCTCTGACCCTGCTCCAGGGAGTTTCAGCAGAGTATACTACCTGGTCTCCATCCAGATTCTCGAAGAGTTTCAGGGCCTGGAGCCAGTCATCCAGTAGATTGTCCAAAGGGGTGGAGTCCATTGGCTCTAAGAGACTCTCCATTCCCTGTCTAGGAAGGCAGCAGAGTCAGAGGAACATGCCTTTTATTCAGACCCTCCCTTTTCACGCAGTGAAAGATAAACCTCTGCAAAGTGGGGAGATGTGGGGCTCAGCCCACCACTCACTGAAGGAACCAGAAATAGTCAGCACACCCCAGAGCAGCCCTGCCCTGAAGGGGCTGACTGGGCGGATCCCAGGAATGCAAGGCTCTTCTCCAGTGCCTGTTCTGGGCATCCCAGGAGCGATGGCTGTACTGTCTGTTCTTGTTTGGCGTCTGAGGTTGAAGCCCTGGCTGTCGCTGTGCCCTGGCAACAACAAATGTGGGTCAGGCTGAGGTCAATATGAAAGGGGGCCCTGTATAGCAGGGGGCACAGCTCACTACTTATCACAATGAATCAGGAGCCTAGTTAGAAATTCCCTGAGAATGAGTAAGACCAGTGTCCTCAATCAAATAGAAAAAGTAGATCTTCAGATTATACACCAAACTTTCAGCCTCACTAATAGCCTTTCTTCTGGAAAGGGTAAATTAGATATATTCTTGGAAATCAAGGTAGACATAAAATATTTGACTTCCCTTTAAAACAAATGTTCATTTTCATGCATTTAATTTCTATGAGTGTGTGTAAATTTACATGTACTTAGGCAAGTATGTTGCAATTACCAAGTCAAGAGGAGGCATAAGAAGACGATGGTAAAAATGGTTGGAAGGAAAACCACCTTATTAGGAAACACAGATAGAGCTTTAAAAAGTCACATGGAGGGGCGGGTGGGAGAGGAAAATCGGGGATATTAAGAGATACAGAATTTTTGTTAAAGACTGTGAAAAAAATTGGAAACATGATGATTGCTGCACAACATGGTGAATGTAATTAATGTCACTGAATTGTAGACAGAAAATTGTTGAAATATATATCTCACCACAATCAATTTTTTAAAAAAGCCAATGGACCAAGTATGTTCCACTTGAAAAAAAAAAAAACCTTGGAAATATTAGGGCTAGATTATAAGAAATTTAGTAGTTCTGCAACTTTGTGAGCACATTCAAAACACTCAGATCCTAGTATCTTTCCATCCTCTGAACCAAAGCAACTTGGTGGGCACCCTTGTTGTGACCACCCCACAATGGGACTCATGTGGAGACCTGCTGCAGAAAGCCCTGGTAGCCAGGTGTGCTTTTGCCATAATCTATCTGCTTTTGCCGTCGCTGCAGGACAATGTCATATGTCTCTACTGTGGGGAAGTACACAGTGCCCCACAAAGTGTGATTTATAGTCATCAAAGCAGAACCAACTCATCCCATACTCTCTTAATTCCCAGCCTGATTTGCAAACTCACCTGGCATGGCGTGACTCTGTGCTGACTCCTGCATTCACCATCTGTATCCCAGAAGACAAAGACTCCTCACACATCTCCTTTCTAGAGAAGCAGATTCTACAGATGAAGGGAGTATCAGGGAGTAACCAGCTGACTACAATGCTTCTCAGCCACCACCACCACCAAGATTCTGACACCAGATAAATGTGGTATTTCTGACTTATTGTTTTCTCAAAGATAAAGTTGCATTTCTGACTTAATGTTTCTCAAAGTGTGGTCTGCGAACCATCTGCTTTGGTAGCACCTGGGGGCCTTGATCATTCCTGGGCCCCATTTCAGACCTATTGAATCAGTATTTGGGGCTCTTGCATTTTCAAGAGCTTACAAGTTTATTTTAAACTTTTATGGGAAATTTCAAATAATACACAGCAGTAAAGAGAATAGCATAATGCCTTGGGGCAGTTTGAATCCACCAGCCACTTCTTGGAAACCCTATGGGGCAGTTTTACTTTGCCCTGTAGGGTCTACGCGTCAGAATCCACTCAACAGCAATGTTTTTTCTTTTTTAAATGCTACTCAAAGTATAGTCCTAGGATTAGCTGCATCACCATTACCTAAGACCTTGTTAGCAGTGCAGAATCTTGGACCCCAACCCAGACTTAGGGAGTCAGAATCTGCATTTTAACAAGATCCCAGGTGGTTAGAATGCACATTAAACTTTGACAAGTACTAGTGGGCGTCGTGTACCAATCACCCATCACTCATGGCCAATTTGTTTCATGTATACACACCGGTTTTCCCTACCCCATTATTTAAAAGCAAATCCCCCAAATTATGAATAACTTAGTATCAGCTGTTGTGTACTGTCGACTGGATTCCAACTCATAGCGACCCTATATGACAGAACAGAACCGCCTCACAGGGTTTCTTAGGCTGAAATCTTCAGGGAGCAGACTGCCTAAAGATTTAGGTTCAAACCCCCGACCTTCTCATTAGCAGCCAGGCGCTTAACCATTGCGCCACCAACCAAAAAGAAGGAAACCCGTTGCCGTGGAGAGATTCCGACTCATGCGACGCCGTAGAACAGAGTAGAACTGCCCCATAGGGTTCCCAAGGGAGCGGCTGGTGGATTCGAACTGCCGACCTTTTGGTTAGCAGCCAAGCTTTTAACCACTGCGTCACCAAGGCTCTCCGTATTATGCCACCAAAGCTCCTTTAATACCACTTAGTCAAGACAAATTTCCATAACAAAGACTGAATTCTTTGAACTGTGATAAGGATTATGCCAAGAAATTATTCAACTTTCCTATTCTCCCAGCAAAGGAATTCCTGTTTACCCTACATAGAGTCTCAGATGCTACCCCTAAAAAGGGTCACCGAAACTCTTGGGAGGGGCTGACGCCGCTCTGCATAAACACACACACCTGTCTCTTCCCAACACCTGCCACGCCGGCGGCAAATGCTCCGTCGCCAGTGGAAAGCTAGAAAAGCTAGAAGGGAAAGGTCCGCGTAACAGCACGAGAAAAAAAGCAAAAAAAAAGAGACGCTCTCCAAACTCTCCCATCTAAACTAAACGCTCCTGTTATTAGGCCAGCGAGTGGTCGCAATTTAAATCTCCCGGGGTTGGTGAGGCTGCGGGCAGACTGAAGGAAGGATGTGGCGATTGGTCAAAGGGAGGGCCAATAATGCTCCAGGTTCCCTGTGGGGCGGGGCTTATCCACCTTTTTTTTTTTTTTTTTCTGTCTAAAGCTGGTGGGCCAATCGCCGGGCTGCTCTGATCCAGGGGCGGGGCAAATATTGCTCTTCCAGAGCAAGCGCACGCCCAGAGGTGATGTACGATTGGCTGAGGACGTCTAGGCGGGCACGCCGAGATCGGCTGACGCAGTTTAGAGGCAAGCGTGGATAGGTTATTGGGAGGGCGGAAGGTTTGAATGGTCAAGGTCTACGGCTGTTGGTGTTCTTGCACTGAGACTGTAACTTCCATTCTGCCGAGAGAACTTGCAAAGCCTGGCCCCCGCCTACCCAGCTGAAGAGCAAAATAGTCTGGCTAGTCGCCTCTTTTCCCCAGTTTGTTCTTTTGTTTAATTCTGCTCGAGGCTTCGCTTGTGGCCGATCCTTTCCTCGTGAAGACAAGGCTCAGGACCCAAAAGACCTAGGCCCGGAGCCATCTACGCCACGGAGTCACGGAGACCCCATTGTCTCCTCCGGGTCCAGCCGGGACCCCGCAAACCTAAGGCGGGAGGACCTGATAGGCATTATCGCGAATTAGGAGACCTGAGTTCCGGTTAGGACTCGCTTAGCTGTGTGGCCGGGAACAAATCAAAGGCCTTTCTTCATCCCATCTTTAAAGCCCTGAGTTGCCTCTCGGTAAGTTAGGATCCACCAAAAAGACCACCGTTTGGGTATGCCCGTACTCCAATACTGATTTGCTTGACCGCTGCTGGAAAGGGTTAGGGAGGTTGTTGTGAAAGCTGTGATGTATCAGTGATGCACCTACATAGATGACCTTGTCCTCTTATATTGGTTTAATTTTTTCTTGGTGAGAACTTAGAGCCCATGTCTGCAAATCCCTTCTCATCCACAAGAGAGGAGGGAGGCGCTGGTTCAGGACCCAGTTTTAGATCCAATCAAAGGAAGAGGTTAAACCTGCTGCTGGAGAGAGAGACTTCCTTTACCAAGTGTCCAGGTCTCCCTAGAACTCCGGTGGACAAACTCCTGGTTGATTCTGGAAACCTAAGCATTTTGTCTGGGTAAGTTCACTTTTATAGTCACACTTTATTTCCCTTGCTTTTCTAGTTTGTTTATAAATTATCCTGGCCCTAGGAAAAGGGTCTAAGTCTCACCTCTGCCACTTGACTAACTGTGACCCTTTTGAATCTCAGGCTTCTTTTCAGTGATCTGGGAATAACAGTCTCTTCCTATTTTACCAGGATTGGGTGAGAATCTAATGACGTGATGTCTGGGGAAGTCTTTGCACACTTTATTATTAGTGTTATCGTACTTGTACTTGGAGCCCTGGTGGCACAGTGGTTCGGCCGCTAACCAAAAGGTCAGCAATTCACATCCATCTACCGCTCCTTGGTAACGCTATGGGGCAGTTCTCCTCTGGCCTATAGAGTCGCTATGAGTCGGAATCAATATGTGTGTGTGTTCTTGCACTTTAAATTCTGGCGATGTCGTGTCCAGATGCCTCAGCTACCAAATGAAGTTGAAGATTTATAGAGCTGAAAAGTACTACAGAACCCAGGGAGGAATCAAGTCTGTGTCCTCATGGTGCACAGGGGAGAGGACATAAGATCAAGACCTGTAGATCAATAAACTTTGGGCCTCAATTAAAAAAAAAAAATTATCCTGTCTCAATATGTTGGTGAGGGGAAATTGAGATACAGGTTATTGGAGTAAAGAAAAGGTGAAACATTTTTCTCAGCCTAGTTCCCATTATTACCAGACCAAAAAACCCATTGCTGTACTAATGGATCACAACTACCACAGGCCTCCACCAGACTGAGTCCAACACAACTACGTGGTGCCTGGCTACCACCACTGACCACTCAGACAGGGATCACAATACACAGTCCTGAATAGATCGGGAGAAAAATGTAGAACAAAATTCAAACTCACAAAAAAAGACCAAACTAACTGGTCTGACAGACTGAAGAAACCCAGAGAATATGGCCCCTGGACACTATTTTAACTCAGTCCTGAAGTTCACCTTTCAACCAGAAGACTTTTTTTTTTTTTTTTTACTTTAACAAAGAGAAATTTATTTCCTCACAGTAAAGTAGGCTAAAAGTCCAAATTCAGGGCGTCAGCTCCAGGGGAAGGTTCTCTCTCTCTGTTGGCTCTGGAGGAAGGTCCTTGTCTTCACTCTTCCCCTGGTCAAGGAGCTTCTCAGGCACAGGGATCCCTGGTCCAAAGGACACGCTCTGCTCCTTCAACCATAGGATTTTTGAGGAAAATGAATAGATAGGCCTGTAAAATAAACAATAACACATATGAGGAACATGTTTCATAGTTCAACCATGTACGTGAGACTAAATGGGCTTACCAGCCCAAAAGCAAAGACAAGAAGGCAGGAAGGGACAGGAAAACTGATGAATGGAAATAGGGAACCTGGGGTATAGAAGGGGAGAGGGTTGACACATCCTGGGTTTGGCAACCAATGTTACAAAACAATGTATATATTATTTAATGAGAAACTAATTTCCTCTGTAAACTTTCGCCTAAAGCACAATTAAAAAAAAAAATTGCCATCAAGTCAATTCTGACTCAAACTGACCCTCTAAAATGGAGTAGATTAGAAATCCCCCATACGATTTCCAAGACTGTAATCTTCATGGAAGTAGACTGTCTCCCACCGATTGGCTGGTGGGTTTGAACCTCTGACCTTTCATTTGGCACAGTTAGATTAACCACTGTGCCACCAGGGCTTCTTGTTTCATTATTAATCTGAAATGTTTCCCAAAAAGTTACTAGATTTATTTGGACACTTTTCAGATTTTTGTAACAGTTATTGAGGAGTGTTGCAAATGAGGATGTTATGCTTTTTTCATTTAAGGATGTTATAACCTAACGGGAATTTTGATGTTCTATTATGTCTTGACAGAGGAACCCCAAAACGTTGCCTTGATCTTTCGAATCTTAGCAGTGGGGAGATGTCTGCCATGTCTGCCACTCAGCTTACCACCTCTTCAGACTTTGATAAAACCGGTAGGGAGAAGGGAATAACAGCCATAATGGCCTCGGTGGGAAGAATAACATAAGGGAGAGAACAGGCTAGTAGGATAGAGACGGAAGATGATGAAAGAGTGTAGCGAGCCTTGAAGTTGGAAATGTGTGGGTAACTAGTGGATTGGCAACCAATGTAACTTCTGCTTGAGGAGAATGGTTAAGCCAGTAGGAAGAGAAAGATAACATAAATAGGAGTCACTGCATTTGAAAATGTTATACAGGAAGGAATATTTTGTTGACTGGTGAACGGAAGTAGTTAAGATATGAGAAGTTTTGTGCCCTAGTCTAGTCTCAGCAGAGGCAAAGAAAGAAACCAGCATAAATACCTTGTCAACTAAGATTTATGCATTTTTATAGGTCTGTGCCTGAAAAGGAGTATGTTTCATTAGTCAACCATCCTAGTATTCGCTTTCATTTCAGATTTTCTAAATGATAAGCTTTCATTTCTACTCATGAAAGTCTCCATAGTATACTGCTTCTCAGCATTTTTTCTTTCAATGACATTTGTAAGTTATTAAGTTTCCATGAATGTTGGAACCTATGGGGAGGCTATGTGTTCAATGGCTCAGTTTTTTAAAATAATACTGTTTACTGGTAATGAAGAAGATCAGAAGGAAAGACAGGGTGCATGGACAAGAATAACTCCTCTTACTGATCCTTTGTATCTGATTGCAGGTCATTTGGATTCTTCAGGACCTCAGGAAATACAGTTAGCTAGGGTGTAAGTTCTTTTGCTAAATTAGCCCCATGCTCAAGCTTTTTTCAGCACTGGCTGTGGGGATCATATCCTATGCAGACGCTGCAGAATACACTTTGGGTGTAAATGAGGCTTCGAGGCCTGAATTCTTCCTTTGAAAAGCTTTTAAGTTTTGCAGACCTAAATGTTGTTGTTGTTAAGTGCTGTCGAGTCAGTTCCAACTCATAGTGACCCTATGTACAACAGAACGAAAGGTTGCCTGGTCCTGTGCCATCCTCACAATCATTGCTATGTTTGAGCACATTGTTGCAGCCACTGTGTCAATCCATTTCATTGAGAGTCTTCCTCTTTTTTGCTGACCCTCTGCTTTACTAACATGATGTCCTTCTCCAAGGACTTGTCCCTCCTGTTAATGTATCCAAAGTATGTAAGATGAAGTTTCCCCATCCTTGCTTCTAAGGGGCATTCTGGTTGCACTTCTCCCAAGATGGATTTGCTCGTTCTTCTGACAGTCCACAGTGTAGTCAATATCCTTTGCCAACACATAATTCAAATGCATTAATTCTTCTTAGGTCTTCCTTATTCATTGCCCAGCTTTCACATGCATATGAGGTGTTTGAAAATACTAAGGCCTGCCTTAATCCTCAAAGTGACATCTTTGTTTTGAACACTTTAAAGAGGTCTTTTGCAGCAAATTCGCCCAATGCAATACCTTGTGTGATTTCTTGACTGCTGCTTCCATGGGCGTTGATTGTGGATCCGACTGAAATCCTCGACGACATCAATATTTTCTTCATTTATCATGATGTTGCTTATTGGTCCAGTTGTGAAGATTTTGTTTTCTTTATGTTGAGGTATAATCCACACTGAAGGCTGTAGTCTTTGATCTTTATCAGTAAGTGCTTCAAATCCTCTTTGCTTTTAGCAAGCAAGGTTGTGCCATCTGCATATCACAGGTTGTTAATGAGTCTTCCTCCAATCCTGATGCCATGTTCTTCATATAGTCCCAGCCTCTCAGATTATTTGCTCGGCATACAGATTGAATAAATACGATGAAAGGATACAACCCTGACAGACACCTTCCTGATTTTAATCACCTTGTTCTGTTCAAATGACTGCCTCTTGGTCTATGTACAGGTTCCACATGATCACAGTTAAGTGTTCTGGAATTATCATTCTTTTCAATGTTATCCACAATTTGTTATGATTCACACAGCCAGATGCCTTTGCATAGTTAATAAAACACAAGTAAACAACTTTCTGGTATTCTCTGCTTTTGGCCAAGATCCATGTGACATCAGCAGTGATATCCCTTGTTCCACGTCATCTTCTGAATCCACCTTGACTTTCTGGCAGTTCCCTGTCAATGTACTGCTGCAACCGTTTTTGAATTATCTTCAGCAAAATTTTACTTGCATGTGATATTAATGATATTGTTTGATTATTTCCGTATTCTGTTGAATCACCTTTCTTTGGAATGGGCACAAATATGTATCTTTTCCAGTTGATTGGCCAGTGTCTTAGTCATCTAGTGCTGCTATAACAGAAATACCAGAAGTAGATGGCTTTAACAAAGAGAAATTTATTCTCTCACAGTCTGGGAAGCTAGAAGTCCAAATTCAGAGTGTCAGCTCTAAGGAAAGGCTTTCTCTTTCTGTCAATTCTGGAGGAAGGTCCTTGTCATAAATCCTCCCTTGGTCTAGGAGCTTCTTCGTTCAGGAACCTCAGGTCCAAAGGATGCACTCTGTACCTGGCACTGTTTCGTTGGTAGTATGAGGTCCCCATGTCTCTCTGCTAGCTTCTGTCTTTCATATTTCAAAAGAGATTGGCTCAAGACACAATCCAATCTTGTAGATTGAGTCCTGCTTCATTAACATAACTGCCACTAATACCCTCTCATCAACATCATAAAGATAAGATTTACAACACATAGGGAAATTACATCAGATGACAAAATAGTGGACAGTCACACAATACTGGGAATCATGGCCTAGTCAAATTGATACACATTTCTGGGGGACACAATTCAATCCATGACGGCCAGGTAACTGCCTTCCAAGTTTCTTGGCATAGATGAGCGAGCACTTCCAATGTCGCTTCCATTTGCTGAAACATCTCAATTGGTAGACCATGAATTCGTGGAGCCTTGTTTTTTGCCAATACCTTCAATGCAGCTTGGATTTCTTCCTTCAGTACCCTCAGTTCTTGATCATATCCTACCTCCTGAAATGGTGGAATGTTGACCAATTCTTTTTGGTACAGTGACTCTGTGTATTCCTTCCATCTTCTTTTGATGCTTCCTGTGTCAGTCAGTAATTTGTCATAGAACCCTTCGATACTTCAGCTTGAGGCTTGAATTTTTTCTTAAGTTTTTTCAACTTGAGAAATGCCAAGTGTGTTCTTCCCTTTTGGTTTTCTAACTCCGGGTCTTTGCATTTGTCATTACAATAATTTACTTTGTCTTCTCAAGCTGCACTTTGAACTCTTCTGTTCAGCTCTTTTACTTCATCATTTCTTCCATTTATCAATGTCCAAGATCAGGTTTCAGAGTCTCTTCTGACATCTATTTTGGTCCTTTCTTTTTAATGGCCTTTTGTTTTCTTCATGTATGATGTCCTTGATGTCATCCCACATCTTGCCTGATCTTCAGTCATTAGTATTCAATGCATCAAATCTATTCTGGAGATGGTCTCTAAATTCTGGTGGCATATATTCCAGGTCATACTTTAGCTCTTATGGACTTATTTTAATTTTCTTCAGCTTCAACTTGAACTGAGCAATCGATGATCTGTTCCGCAGTTAGCTCCTTGCCTTGTTCTGACTGATGATATTGAGCTTTTTCGTTGTCTCTTTCCACAGATATAGTCGATTTTATTCTGTGTATTCTATCTGGTAAGGTCTACATGTAAAGTCACCATTTATGTTGAAAAAAGATATTTGCAACGAATAAGTCATTGGTCTTGAAAAATTCTATCATGTGATCTCCAGTGTCATTTCTGTCACCAAGGCCATGTTTTCCAACTACTGATTATTCCTCTTTGTCTCCAACTTTCACATTCCAAACACCACTAATTATCAGTGCATCTTAATTACATGTTTGATCAATTTCAGACTATAGAAGTTGGTAAAAATCTTCAATTTCTTCATCTTCGGCATTAATGTTTGGTGCATAAATTTGAATAATAGTCATATTAACTGGTCTCCCTGTAGGTGTATGGATATTATCCTATCACTGACAGGATTGTACTTTAGGAAAGATTTTGAAATGTTCTTTTTGACAATATGACACCATTCCTCTTTAATTTGTCATTCCTGGCATAGTAGACCACGTGATCGTCTGATTCAAAATGGCCAATACCAGTCCATTTCAGCTCACTAATGCTTAGGATATCGATCTTCAAGTGTTCCATTTCATTTTTGACAACTTCCAATTTTCCTAGATTCATACTTAGTACATTCCATGTTCCAATTATTAATGGATGTTTGCAGTTGTTTCTTCTCATTTTGAGTCATGCCACATCAGCAAATGAAGGCCCCGAAAGCTTTACTCCATCCATATCATTAAGGTCGACTCTACTTTGAGGAGACAGCTCTCCCTGAGTTTATTTTGAGTTCCTTCCAACCTGAGGGGTTCATCTTCTCACACTATATCAGACAGTGTTCTATTGCTATTCATAAAGTCTTTACTGGCCAGTTTTTTAGAAGTAGATTGCCAGGTCCTTCTTTCTAATCTATCTTCTTCTGGAAGCTCCACTGAAACCTGTTCACCGTGGGTGACCCTACTGGTATTTGAAATACCAGTGGCTTAGCATCACAGCAATACACAAGCCACCACATCATCACATCATCACAGCAACATGCAAGCCATCACGGTACGACAAACTAACAGACAAGTGGTGGAGACCTAAATAGTGTTGTGAAAATGAAGGCTATTTTAATCGTTACATACAATCAGTGTTATTTTTCATAATGAAAGAAAATGGTTTATTGTGCTGTAGTGTAGGCTTTTATTTGCATGTTAGAGGTGCTATATCTTAGTGGTTAACAGTGCAGGTTCTGCAGTCAGAGTATGTGTTTCAGTGGCTTACAACTTCACTTGCTGTGACCCTGGACAAGTGTCTTAACCTTATTGGACCCTGTAACAGAGATAGTGATAACACTTTTCTCACAAAAGGTTATTGTAAGGATTAAATGAAAACGTGTATCTAGCACATACCAAGCATTTCATAATGTTTACTGTTACTACTGTTATAGATTCTTATTTGGAAATCTTAAAATGTTCAGTCAGAGAATACTCAAGGAATTCAACTTAATTCAATCCTTCTTAAAATTAGGGTAGGTTTTCTACCTGGCTGTTTTAAACTTTTTGGAACTTTGTCCTTCCGTGCTTAGGTGAATCAGAGTGCTGAAACCCTGGTGGCATAGTGGTTAAGAACTACAGCTGCTAACTGAAAGGTCGGCAGTTCGAATCCGCCAGGTACTCCTTGGAAACGCTATGGGGCAGTTCTACTCTGTTCTATAGGGTTGCTCTGAGTTGGAATTGACTCTATGGCAACAGGTTTTTGGTTTCGTTTTAGTGCACTGGGACAGGCTTTCCATGAAATGTGAAAATTTCACTTTATATTGCTTTCATTTTCTTCAAATTGCTTAAAGTGTCCTAACCCCGTATAGACTGAATGAATGTCCTAAGAACTCAGGTAAAATCCTGGAAGCTCCCTTAGAGAAATCCATAGGAAATGTATATGAACCTCAATAGTTAATACTGGAAAAGTTAGTAAATAACAATGATTATGTCTGCGTAAGATGAGGACACACTCTTTCATCTTTGATGTGTATCTGCATATATGATCACGCAAGTGAAATAAAGGGCCTTGTTATGGATTGAATTGTGTCTCCCAAAAATATGTGTTGTAAATCCTAACCCCTGTACCTGTGGTTATAATCCTATTTGGGAATGGATTTTCTTTGTTATGGTCGTTAGACAGTATTAGTGGAGGATGTGTTTTAAGTCAATTTTGAGATACAAAAGGGCAGATTAGGCATAGGGAAGCAGGCAGAGATGGGGAAGATAGATGCCACACCACATGAAGATTGCCAGAGGAGCCAAGGAACAAAGACCTTCCCCCGAGTCAACAGAGAAAGCCTTTCCCTAGAGCTGGTTCCGAGTTCAGACTTATAGCCTTCTAAACTGTAAGATAATACATTTCTGGGCATTGGAAGACATATATCAACTAGGTATAGGGCTCATACAGTGGAAGAAAGGAAAAGCTGGGATGCTCTAAGCCACTGAAGAATAAGTGAACAATATTTGGGGTTTAGCTGACTGGCAATTTCTTTTGATCTGCAGGAATCATCACCAGCATCTTATAGAAGGCAGCCCAGTGAGTAGCCCCTCTTTCTCGAGCTTAGGTTTGTTTCTCGGGTGGGAGGCAGGTTTCTAACTCACCTGTACCAGTAAGATGCAAGATGGTCTCAGAAAACTCTCTTATAGGCGCAACTGCTGTGCAGCACTCCAAATTCTTTGGACCATGGCCACAGAAAGAAAAATGCAATCTGTAGTTCATCTACAAATAAAGAAAACGTAAGTGATTGGTGGACACCTAGATACATTAGCCGTTTTCTGCCTTTGAATGGAACAACACATCGGTGTCATTGGGAGACATTTGTTGTTAGTTGCCATTGTGTTGATTGCTACTTATGCTGATCCCATGTGCACAGAGCAGAACCACTCCGTAACATTTTCAAGGCTGTGACCTCTCAGAAGCAGATTGCCAGGCTGAGGGGCGTCTGGGTGGGTTCAAACCACCAACCTTTTGGCTAGTAGTCGAGCACTTAACTGTTTGTGTATACCACCCCAGGGACTCTTTATGAGACATAATGCTGTTTATATCTTTGTGTGCTAGACAAGCAACTAGCATCACTACAGGAAAAAAAATTTTGTTTTTTCTCTTTTTAAGCTTTGACCTTAGAACAGAACCTAGCTCCAGGTCCTCCGTAGCAGGTCATCATTATTACCCATACTCAGTTGATCATTTTGAGGACAAAAATCTCTGTTTCAGTAGTGTAAGGGACTTAGGAGGTTTTTTGTTTTGTTTTGTTTTGGCACAGCAGTTAACAGAAAGGGAAACTATACGTGCATGATTTGTTCACAGATTCCTTGCATGGCTTCCCATATAAATCTAGATTTCTTAGTTTCTTCTTATTTTCCCCTAGTCTAGCTTCTTAGACCCTGTTCTGAGAAAGCCATAGTGCTTTTTTGTCCCAGCCTTAGGCCATCTTTCAGTTCCAAGTTGAGACTGGCCTCTCCAGAGCCACCTAATCACTAAGATAATGCTCTAAGTAATCCCTTCAACTAATTCCCTTTCCTAGGCATCTTTTTCTTTTCCCTGCCCCTCCATCCCCACCCTAGGTTGGTATCCATAAAAGATTGATGTTCTTCTTTTCTCACATTGACTAAGATATGCCCGTTTTTGGCTGTTCTAATCAGTTTTTTCTTTAGATTTAACACTGCCCTTTGAATCTCCTTTTATGATCAGGTTTCTTAGTCTCACCATCCCCTCCCAGCCAGGCTCTCCTTCTTTTCTGATCCTTTTGCTTATGATAATAAAATTAACATCCTCCAAAGCATATCTACATATCTTACATAAAATCCAAGCCATAATTTGTATCTTTCAGGATATGGGGTCAACTTGATTACCTTTAGTGTGTTTCATAAGGGTTATTCACGGCTTAATCAGATGAAATGTTTTTGCAGGGCCTACTAACTTCTTTTTCTCTAGCCAATGTAGTTCTTCTTTTAGGAAAACAATACTTTGAAGCCCGTGGAGTGGTTGTCACCGAGGAACCTAAGATTTCAAAAGAGACCAGGAGGGCCTTATCTTTCTCCCCTTTCTCTGCTGGTGAGTCACTGAACATTGTCATTAAGGGCCAACTAAAGGTGAATGGCAGATCTGGATTTATGACCTTTTGATTTACCTAAGCTAACTCCAGTGAGAAAAGGGATTAGAGAAGTAAACTTTGAGCAGGAATCCTATGTTCTCTTATCATTTTGTTTGTTTAAACTTAAAGTGGAGAAAAAATTCTTAGACCTTTTTTTCCCCATATACTTAATTCTTCAAGTATTTATCCCCCTGGTTTTAAAAGTGCTATATGCTATTTCGAGCCCTGGTGGTGCAGTGTTTAAGAGCTATGGCTGCTAACCCAAAAGGTTGGCAGTTTGAATCTACCAGTGCTCCTTGGAAACCCTATGGGGCAGTTCTGTTCTGTCCTGTAGAGTTACTATGAGTCGGAATCAACTCGATGGCAATGAGTTTTTGTTTTTTTTAAATATGCCTATTGTGAAAATGTTTAAAAAAAAAAAACCACGCACACATAAAAATATAAAAAGGAAAATACCATTTAGAGAAAAACTACTGTAACATTTTATCTAATTTTTTTTCAGTTTTATAATTTTCATCTTTACATTTTCATGTTGGGGTCATATCATACATACAAGTTTATATCCCGGTTTTTTTTTTTAAGTTTAAAACTCTTGGTAAATATTTTAATGGATGCTTTTATTCTAATGAATGGACTATCATTTGCGTAAGCTTTTTCCTGTCCTCACACACTTAGTGGTATCCAGAGTTTGCTGTTATAAATAATACTATGATGTACATTCTTGAGCATAAATCTGCCTGTATTTTAGATTTTTTTTTCTTTAGGAGTGGTAGCAAACATTAAAATTTCTGGGTCAAAGGGCACAGATTTTTTAAAAGAATTTTGGTACACACTGCCAAATTGTTTTCCCTGAAAGTTATAATTTATATTCTTATGACCAATCCATAGCTCATGGAATGGAGCCCTGGTGGTACAGTGGTAAAGAGCTCAGTTGCTAACCAAAAGGTTGGCAGTTTGAATCCACTAGCGCCTCCTTGGAAACCCTGTGGGGCAGTTCTGTGCTGTCCTATTTGGTCACTATGAGTTGAAATCAACTTGACAGCAATAGGTTTTTTAATTTGTTCGTTTGTTTAAAAATTGCTAATTATGCACCCACCCCTTACTTATCTACATGGTTAGGTTCCAAAGACCAGGTTGTTATGTGAATATGGAGGATGACCACATCAGATCCCAAAATGGAGGATGACTACATCATTACATAACTGCCAAACTACTGAGAATCATGGCCCAGCCAAGTTAACACTTAACCTAAACCATCACAGCCAGCATTACTCTTGCTTTGCACTGCAGCGTTCATTACTGCCAGACATACATCATTAGTGCACAAAATAGTCAGATGGTAGATTTTTTACTATTGTAAATGTGAAATATTGGATAACAAGATAGTCAATAAGTGAGGAGTGGGTGTATAAATAAAAATATTTCATGTTAAAAATAATTAGTAGTGATTTCATTTTAATATTAGCTATGTGTATTCTCTCTAGTGAATGATCATGTCCTTTGCCCATTTAGCTATTGGGCTCTTAAGTCACCTAGGCACTCATTTGTTTTTCATAGCTATTCTCAGCCCTATAAGAAAGCCACTATAACGTATCCCATCCTAAGTGGGTAAAATTGGTTGTATTTTAGATTTTCTATTTCTGAGAAGGAGGGAAGGCCTGGAACAAGGTATATTACTGGATAGTTTTTAATGTTGTCAATATACTTGATAGGACAATCGAAACTTGTTGGAAAGTGAAATGAAAGATCTGGGCAGTCCCATTACTACAGTTCTAAAATTGGATAAAAATCCAGAACTGGGAGAAGACCAGGCAGAGGATATTTCAGAAGACTTGATGGAGTTTTCCCTGGATCAAGAAGATGCCAAGGTAGAGTGGTCTCTGATGGTATCTTTGCATTCTTCCCATTCGTTCATTCACTCTTGGACAAATGATATTGTTTGTCTACTATGGTCCACCCACTGTACTAAATGCTAGAGATGAAGAGATCAAGAAGACATAGTTCCTATCCTCTATGAGCTACCCAGCTGTTAACATGTCAGTTCACCATGGAAATATTCCTATTGCTGAGTGAGCAGCTTCCCATTAGTGGTGTGAGTAGATCAGGACTCATCCATGTAATCTGGTATAAGTGATGCCTCCAGACAAAAGTTAAGGATGGAGTATACCTAGCATGATATTCCAGGTGTCTCGTGATACAGTGTTCTTCTTTATTTTTAATTTTTATTTTGTTGTTGAGAATATATAGAAGTCCTGGTAGCATAATGGCTACACGCTCAGCTGCTAACCGAAAGGTTGGGGGTTTGAACCCAGCAGCCACTCCATGGAAGAAAGATGTGGCAGTCTGCTTGCATAAAGATTAAAGCCTAGGAAACCCTACGGGGCAGTTCTCCTTTGTTTTCTAGTGTCGCTGTGAGTCAAAATCAACTCAACGGCAGTGGGTTTCGGTTTTGTTTTGTTTAGAACACACACAGCAAAGCATATACCAATTTGACTGTTCCTACGTGTACAGTTCAGTGATATTGATTACATTCTTGGAGTTGTGCGGCCATTTTGCCTTCCTTTTCTGAGTTTTTCCTCCATTAACATATACTCACTGTCCTCAAAGGTTCCTATCTAATCTTTTGAGTTGCCGTTGTCACTTTGACCCCATATTGATAGTTCTTGCTAAACTATTGTTTGGTTTTAAGAAAACTTCAAGGAATATTTTTGGTTGAAAGTTCAAAGATTATCCCAGGGCAGTAGTTTCAGGGGTTCATCTACCCACTTGGCTCCAAAAAGTCTGTAGCCCGTGAGAATTTGAAATTCTGTTCTACATTTTCCCTCTGTTCTTCTTTTTTTTCTTTTTTCAAATAACAATTAACATTTATTAAGTATTTACTATGAACCAGATTCTGTTTCCAAGCACTTTATATGTATTTCTTTTTTCTAAGTGAGGTGCAATTCGTGTAACAAAATCAACCATTTTAAAGTATACAATTCAGTGGTATTTATCACTACATGCACAGTGTTGTGCAAACACCACCTCTCTCTAATTCCAAAATATTTTCATCACCCCTAAAGAAAACCTCATAGCCATTAAGCAGCTGCTCCCCATTCCCCCAACTCCCCAGCCCAAGACAGCCACCAATCTGCTATCTCTAATGATTTACCTATTTTGAATGTTTTGCATAAATGGAAGCTTATAATATGTGACCTTCTGTGTCTGACTGTTTTCACTTAACATAGTATTTTTTTTAATAGTTTTTATTGTGCTTTAAGTGAAAGTTTACAAATCAAGTCAGTCTCTCACACAAAAACCCATATACACCTTGCTACACACCCCCAATTACCCTCCCCCTAATGAGACAGCCTGCTGTCTCCCTCCACTCTCTCTTTTTGTGTCCTTTTCACCAGCTTCTAACCCCCTCCACCCTCTCATCTCCCCTCCAGGCAGGAGATGCCAGCATAGTCTCAAGTGTCCACCTGATCCAAGAAGCTCACTCCTCACCAGCATCCCTCTCCAACCCATTGTCCAGTCCAATCCATGTCTGAAGAGTTGGCTTCGGGAATGGTTCCTATCCTGGGGCAACAGAAGGTCTGGGAGCCATGACCACTGGGGTCCTTCCAGTCTCAGTCAGACCATTAAGTCTGGTCTTATAAGAATTTGGGGTCTGCATCCCACTGCTCTCCTGCTCCCTCAGGGGTTCTCTGTTATGTTCCCTGTCAGGGCAGTCATTGGTTGTAGCCAGGCACCATCTAGTTCTTCTGGTCTCAGGATGATGTAGTCGCTGGTTCATGTGGCCCTTTCTGTCTCTTGGGCTCGTAATCACCTTGTGTCCTTGGTGCTCTTCATTCTCCTTTGATCCAGGTGGGTTGAGACCAATTGATGCATCTTAGATGGCTGCTTGCTAGCGTTTAAGACGCCAGACGCCACTCTTCAAAGTGGGATGCAGACTTTTTTCTTAATAGATTTTATTATGCCAATTGACTTAGATGTCCCCTGAAACCATGGTCCCTAGACCCCTGCCCATGCTACGCTGGCCTTCGAAGCATTCAGTTTATTCAGGAAACTTCTTTGCTTTTGATTTAGTCCAATTGTGCTGACCTCCCCTGTATCGTGTGCTGTCTTTCCCTTCACCTAAAGTAATTCTTATCTACTATCTAATTAGTGAATATCCCTCTCCCACCCTCCCTCCCTCCCGCCTCTCAGAACCACAAAAGAATGTTTTCTTCTCACCTTAAACTATTTCTCAAGTTCTTATAATAGTGGTCTTATACAATATTTGTCCTTTCGCAACTGACTAATTTCACTCAGCATAATGCCTTCCAGGTTCCTCCATGTTATGAAATGTTTCACAGATTCCTCACTGTTCTTTATCGATGTGTAGTATTCCATTGTGTGAATATACCATAATTTATTTATCCATTCATCCATCGATGGGCACCTTGGCTGCTTCCATGTTTTTGCTATTGTAAACAGTGCTACAATAAACATGGGTGTGCATATATCTGTTCGTGTAAAGGCTCTTACTTCTCTAGGATATATTCCAAGGAGTAGGATTGCTGGATCCTATGGTAGTTCTATTTCTAGCTTTTTAAGGAACTGCCAAATCGATTTCCAAAGTGGTTGTACCATTTGACATTCCCACCAGCAGTGTAGAAGTGTTCCAATCTCTCCACGGCCTCCCCAGCATTTATTATTTTGTGTTTTTTGGATTAATGCCAGCCTTGTTGGAGTGAGATGAAATCTCATTGTAGTTTTGATCTGCATTTCTCTAATGGCTAATGATTGTAAACGTTTCCTCATATATCTGTTTGCTACCTGAATGTCTTCTTTAGTGAAGTGTCTATTCATATCTTCTGCCCATTTTTTAATTGGGTTATTTGTCTTTTTGCAGTTGAGTTTTTGCAATATCATGTAAATTTCAGAGATCAGGTGCTGATCAGAAATGTCATAGCTAAAAACTTTTTCCTAGTCTGTAGGTAGTCTTTTCACTCTTTTGGTGAAATCTTTGGATGAGCATAGGTGTTTGATTTTTAGGAGCTCCCAGTTATCTAGTTTTTCTTCTGCATTCTTTATAATGTTTTGTATGCTGTTTATGCCATGTATTAGGGTTCCTAACATTGTCCCTATTTTTTCTTCCATGATCTTTATCATTTTAGATTTTATATTTAGGTCTTTGATCCATTTTGAGTTAGTTTTCGTGCATGGAGCGAGGTATGGGTCTTGTTTCATTTTTTTGCAGATGGGTATCCAGTTACGCCAGCACCATTTGTTAAAAAGACTGTCTTTTCCCCCATTTAACTGTTTAGGGCCTTTGTCAAATATCAACTGCTCATATGTGGATGGATTTATGTCTGGATTCTCAATTCTGTTCCATTGGTCCATGTATCTGTTGTTGTACCAGTACCAGGTTGTTTTGACTACTATGGCGGTATAATAGGTTCTAAAATAAGGTAAAGTAAGGCCTCCCACTTTGTTCTTCTTTTTTAGTAATGCCTTATTTTTCCGTGGCCTCTTTCCCTTCCGTATGAAATTGGTGATTTGTTTCCCCATCTCATTAAAGAATGTCCTTGGGATTTGGATCAGAATTGCATTAAATGTATAGATTGCTTTTGGTAGAATAGACATTTTTGTAATGTTAAGTCTTCCTATCCATGAGCAAGGCATGTTTTTCCACTTATTAACATAGTATTTTTGAGGTTCATTTACCTTGTAGCATGTATCAGTGCTTCATTCCTTTTAATGGTTGAATAATATTCCACTGTATGTATATATCACAATTTATTTATCTTTTTATCAGTTGATAGATAAACATTTGGGTTGTTTCTACCTTTTTGTTATTGTGAATAGTGCTATTAACATTCGTATGCATGTATTTGAGTATCTGTTTTCAGCTTTTTAGGGTGTATGCCTAGGAGTGGAATTGCTGGATCTTGTAGGGTAGCTCTGAGTCGGAATCAACTCTATAGCAACAGGATTTTTTTTTTTAATGGTAAGCCCTGGTAGCGCAGTGGTTAGGAGTTTGGCTGCTAACCAAAAGGTCGGCAGTTTGAATCCACCAGCTGTTCCTTGGAAACTCTATGGGGCAATTTTACTCTGTCCTATAGGGTCACTATGAGTCAGAATCAACTCGACAGCAATGGGTTTAGTTTTTGGTATAGGGTCACTAAAAATCAGAATTGACTTGATGGCAATGGTTGATTTTTTTTTTTTTTTTTTTATGCTAAGCCTGTGTTTAACTTTTTGAGGAACTGCCAAAGTATTTCACAATGTATCCTTTTGTCTTCTTTAATCCTTCCCATTCAGGACTATCAGAAGCTTGTGGCTTATTGACCTTACTGATATGCAAAAGATAGTTTCTGGGGCATTTTGCATTTCTGAATCAATTTCATTTCTTTGAAACAAGTATATGTTTTTTAAATTTATTCATCTTGCAAGGCAAATATGGTGTAGTGGAGCTTGAACACTTGGATTTTAGCCTTCATTCTCTTATCTACAAGTGTTGTGACCATAAGCAAGACGCTTAATCACTCTAGGCCTCAGTTCCTCATTTATAAAATAGAATAATAGTGATAAAATACATCCTCAATAGGATTGTCATGAACATGATAAGGATTAAAACCAGTTTGTAATACTTCATATACTTTATTATTATTAATGAAAACTAATATAAGTAGTAACTCAACATATGGTATTTATTGTAAGACTAATGTGTGCCAGGCACTGTACTCTAGGGCTAAGGACAGAATTGTAATTAAGGCAGACAAGATTCCTAATTTTCATGGAGTTTGTATTTATAGGAGCCCTGGTAGTACAGTGGTTAAGAGCTCATGCTGCTAACTAAAAGGTCGGCAGTTCGAATCTACCAGCCACTCCTTGGAAACCCTATGGGGCAGTTCTGCTCTGTCCTATAGCGTTACTATGAGTCGGAAGCAACTCGATTGCAATGGATTTTGCATTTATATTCTTTTTGGTCTGAAAGACAAACATAAGCAAGTAAACCAAAGAGTGAATAAGATAATGACAGAGTGTCACAAATGCTATGAATGACAAGGTAATATAAAAAAAGGCCTTGGGGGAGGGTACTACTGTTGGTTTTAACCTGAGTAACCTGGAGAAATGGTGACACTAGAATGAATTTGAAAAGGGTGAATTCAGAGAGAATAAGATATATTCTGTTTTAGACATTTTATTTAGAGATGGGGATAGGAAATTTAAATAGAATTACTGCAGGAGGAGTTGGAGCCATCAGGATTGGAAGTGTACATTTCAGGGCTATCTACATAGAGGAGAAAATGAAGGCTAATGACTGTAAGTTTATAAGTAGAGAGAAAGCTTCTAGAGAAGGAGTGATAGCCACTGATGAGACTGATAATGAAGTGGATACATAGAGGGATAACATCATTCACGAATCATAAAGGAAGGATCTATGATACTTTTATATATTTATTCACTTCATACATTTTTAATTTCACAAATAATGCTTGAATATATTCTCTTTAGGAGCCCTGGTGGTGCAATGGTTGAGCACTTGGCTGCTAACCAAAAGATCGATAGTTCAAACCCACCAGCAACTCTTGACGGAGAAAAGACCTGGCAATCTGCTCCCATAAAGGTTATGGCCTAGGGAACCCAATGGGGCAGTTCTATCTTGTCCTATAGGGTTGCTATAAGTCAGAATTGTCTCTGCGGGACACAACAACAATGTATTCTCTTTGTAAAAAATTAAAATGTAAAAGCTAAGGTTAATCCTATCTGACAACCATTCCTAAACCTGATTGAAGGGTGACTTTGAGATTATCTGAGAGTAGAGGGAAAAATCAAGAGTATGAGAGTTAATGGAGCATAAACAAAAAAAAAACCAAACCCATTGCCGTCAAGGCAATTCTGATTCATAGCGACCCCACATGTTACAGAGTAGAACTCCTCCATAGGATTTTCCTGGCTGAAATCTTTGTGGAAGCAGATCATCAGGCCTTTCTTGTGCAGCACCACGAGTGGGTTAGAACTGCCAGCCTTTCAGTTCACAGTCGAGCACTAAACCACTGCACCACCAGGGCTCCTTAAGCACAGCACAGTGAAAATAACCTCTCTTTACAGACTGAAAATCTTTCACAATCTCAGAAATATCATCCTGAATTTTATAACGTAGATAGTGTATTTTTTGTTATTATGTGCCTTCTAGTCAATTCTGACTCATAGCAGACCCTATATGACCGAGTAGAACTGCCCCATAGGGAGCAGATTACCAGGTCTTTTCTCTTTTCTGAAGAGTTGGCTTCGGGAATGGTTTTAGTTTTGAGCTAACAGAGATTCCAGGGGCCATGTCTTCTGGGGTCCCTCCAGTCTCAGTCAGACCATTAAGTATGGTCTTTTTACTAGAATCTGAGCTCTGCACCCCACTTTTCTCCTGCTCTGTCAGGGACTCTTTGTTGTATTCCCTGTCAGGGTGGTAATTGGTGGTAGCTGGGCACCATGTAGTTCTTCTGGTATCAGGCTGATGGAGTCTCTGGTTTATGTGGCCCTTTCTGCCTCTTGGGCTTGTATTTTCGTTGTGTCTTTGGTGTTCTTCATTCTCCTTTGCTCCAGGTGGGTTGGGACCAATTGATGCATCTTAGATGGCCGCTTGCTAGCTTTTAAGACCCCAGAAGCCACTTACCAAAGTGGGATGCAGAACATTTTCTTAAGAAACTTTGTTATGCCAGTTGACCTAGATGTCCCCTGAAACCATGGTCTCCAGACCCCCACCCCTACTACTCTGTCCCTTGAAGTCCTTGGCTGTATTCAGGAAACTTCTTTGCTTTATTTCTATTATTGAGAGACAGCTACTTGAATCTATTACTGTAAGTGTAGATTTGTGTATTTCACCTTGCAGTTGTATCAGTTTTTGCTTCATAGATTTTGAATTTCTGTTACTAGGTGTATAAATGTTTGAGGTTTTATGTTCTCTTGATGAATTATTTTTATTCCTGATAATATTTTTTGCCTTTTAACCTATTCTGTCTGATATTGATATAGCCAATTCAGCTTTCTTTTGATTAACTTTAACCCAATATATAGATTTCCATCCTTTTACTTTTAATCTATTTGTGTCTTTAGAATTAAAGTGGTTTCTTACAGGTAGTACAGGCAGTCTCCAGTTTACAAACAAGTTCCATTCCTAAATCTGTCTTTAAGTCAAATTTGCACGTAAGTTGTAACAGGTAGGTACAGTTTGTATCTAACTTCAGTTGGTCAAATATTTGTCTAAGTATATAGTATGTAGTGTGCCTACATTAAAGAAACTTTCGGATACACTAAAACATCTTTAACATAATAATATAATAATAATGTTTTGATGCGTGTCGCAAAGTAGTGCCCATTTGTTATTATGAACCATTGTATGTACCTTGAATTTTTAATATGATAGGCTTTGCAGGGGTTGGTTTATTAACTACGGGTTGTACATAAGTCAAACATTCATGACCTGGGGACTGCCTGTATATAGTAGGGTCTTGCCTTGTTTTTTTTTTTTTCAGATTTGATTTCTTTTAAATTTTATTGTGCTAAAATACATGTATGTATAACAAAAAGCTTGCCATTTTAACCAACCTTCAGTGTACAATTCAGTGACATTAATTACATTGTTATGCTCCCATCACCACTATCCATTTCCAAAAATTTTTCATCACTCCAAAGAGAAACTCATTACCCCTTCAGCAATAACCCATTCTCTACCCTCCCAGCCCCAGGTTACCACTAACAAACTTTTGTCTCTTTGCATTTGCCTATTCTAGAAATTTCATGTAAGTGGGATCATACAATATTTGTCCTTTTATGTCTGACTTACTTTACCCAACATAATGTTTTCAAGGTTCACCCGTGAACGTAGTGTGTATCCATATCGTAGCATGTATCAGAATTTCGTTTTCCTTTATGGTTGAGTAATATTCCATTGCATACCACATTTTCTTTATCCATTCATCTATTGATGAACACTTGGGTTGTTTCCACCTTTTGGCTCTTGAGAATAATGCTGTAGGGTCCTTGTTTTTTAACGTAATCTGGCGCGTTATGATTTTTAATTGGGATGTTTAGATCATTGTAATTATTAATTTGATTGGGTTTAAACTGCTATTATTTGTTTTCTATTTGTATCATCTGTTCTTTTTTTTTTTGCCACTCTTTTTCTGCCTTATTTTATATAGGGCATTTTAAAACTTCCATTTTATTTCCTTTGTTGGCTTATTAGCTATAATTTTTTGTTGTGTTTTTTAGTGGTTGCTTTAGGATTTATATACATCTTTATCATCTTCAAATGATATTGTACCACTTCCCATATACCTGCCATTTCTCTCCTCTTGATTTTTGTGCTATTATTGTCATATATTTTATTTCTACATATGATATAAAGCCCACACTATTATTATGTTACTTTCAACAATATCTTTTAAAGATCTATAGATCCATATTTTCATTTTCCTTCTGCTTGAAAGAGTTCCTTTAACATTTCTTGTAGTGAAGGTCTGCTAGTGAAGAATTCTTTCTGTTTTTATGTCTGAAGAAGTCTTCATTATACCTTATTCTTTTCCTTTTTGTTTTCTACCCTTAGTTTTGAAAGATATTTCCATTGGGTATAGAATTCTAAGTTGACTTTTTTCTTTCAGTATTTTAAAGATCTGACTCCACAGTCTTATGGCTTGCATTGTTTCTGAGGAGAAATCTACTGTTATCCTAATCTTTCTTCCTTTGTATGTAATGTGTGTTTTTTCTCATTATCACTGATTTTAAGTAGTTTGTTTATGATTTGCCTTGGTGTAGTTTTCATCATCATTCTTGTGCATGAGGTTAGTAGTTGAGCTTCTTGGATCTGTGGGTTTGTAGTTTTCATCAAATTGGAAAAGGTTTCAGCTATTTCTTCAAGTAGTTTTTCTCCTCTACACTTTTAGAGGCTCCAATTAAACTTATAGTAAGCCTCTTGAAATTGTTCCATAGCTCCACTGATGTTCTGTTTACTTTTTTTTTTTTTTTTCACCTTTTTATCTCTGCTTTGTTTTGGATAGTTTCCATTTCTGTGTCTTCAAATTCACTTAACTTTTCTTTTGTGGTATCTAATCTGCTGGTAATCCTATATAGTGTAGTTTTCATCTCAGACATTGTAATTTTCATCTCCAGAGGTTCAACCTGGATCTTTTTTATATCTTCCTTGTTTCTACTTAACATGTTCAATCTTCTTCTGTTTCTTAAGCTCTTTTAATGTTCTTGACTTCCAATTCTATCATCTGTGTCATTTCTGGAGTTGTTTTGATTGACTGACCCTTCCTTCCTCCCTTAGTTTATGAGTTGTGGGTTGTTTTTTTTCCCATGCCTGATAAGTTTTTTTTTAGATGACAGACATTGTGAATTTTACCTTTGGGTGCTGTATATTTTTGTATTCCTATGAATATTCTGGAGCTTATCCTGGGACACAGTTAAGTTACTCAGACATAGTTTGACCCAGATTGGCACTTTATCTGGGGCTAATTTTGCCTACACAGCTTTCGTAAAGATTATAGCTTAGGAAACCCTACAGGGCAGTTCTGCTGTGTCCAATGGAGTTACTATGAGTTGGAACCGACTTGTTGGGACACAAGAACAATAACTGAGACAAAACCCTTCTGAGTACTCTACTTAATGCCCCATGTATTATGAGATTTTCCACTCTGGCCATTATTCTAGGAACTATTCCCTCCCCTGTGTGAGCTCTAAAAATTGTTTCTTCTAATCCTTTCAGATGCTTATTTTCCTAGCCTCAGGTAGTTTCCTAACACTCATGTCATGCACTGATTATTACTCAGCTGATAATTCCAGGCTTTCTTTCTGTCTCTGGGAAGTTCTATCCCACTCTAGTATTCTGCCCTGTGAACTCTAGCTACCTTGGCTTCACCAGACTCCCAGCTTTGTCTCCTCACTCAGGGTGACTTCTGAGCTCTACCTATCCTCCACCCCCACACACATGCCACAGCCTGAAAACTCCTCTAGGTATTAATCTGGGACAGTCATAGGACTTGCCTCACTTGTTTCCCTTTGATCAGATGTCATGATCCTTTGTCACCTGGTGTTCTGTTCTGAAGAAAACATAGGAGAAAGTTTTTGTGACTTTGGGTTAGGCAAAGATTTCTTAGATACAGTACTAAAAATACTGATAAATTATACTTAATCAAAATTAAATACTTCTGCTCTTAGAACTGTCAAAAAGGGAAGTCACAGACCAGGAAAAAATATTTGCAAAATGCAAATCTGATAAAGGGTTTGTATCCACAATATATAAAAACAAATTGTCAGAATTCAATAATAAGAAAACAACCCAATTGAAAAATAGGCAAAAAAAATTTGAAAAGACACTTCACCAAAAAAAAAAAATGTGAATGACAAATAAACAAATGAAAATATGCTCAACATTCCAGTCATTTAGGGAAATGCCTAGGAACACATAACGAGTTACCACTTTATACCCGTTACAATGGCTAAAATTAAAAATGACATTGTCAAGTGCCAACAAGGGTGCAGAGCAACTAGAACTCTTAGACATTTCTAGTGGGAAGGTGAAATGGTACAGCCACTTTGGAAAACAGTTTGGCAGCTTTTTATAAAGTTAAACAAATTCTTACCTTATAACCTAGCAAGCCCAGGCATAAGTATTTACCCAAGAGAAATGAAAACTTATAAAAGCATAGAAACTTGTACATGAATATTTTATTCATAATCACTAAAAGCTGGAAATAACCCAAGTGACCTTCAACAGGAGACTGGATAGAAAAACTGTGGTGAATTCATACAATGGGTTACTTCTCAGCAATAAAAAGGAATAAACTACTGATACATGCAGCAACATGGATTAATCTTCCATACACAGTATAACTGTGTAAAAAAAGCCATCAAAAGGCTACATTCTGTTCGATTGCATATATATGATTCTGGAAAAGATAAAACTATAAAGACAGAAAACAGATCTGTGAATGCCAGGGGCTGGGGGTAGGGGCAGGAGTTGACTACAAAGAAGCACAAGGTAGTTTGGGGGAGTGACGGAACTGTTTTATATTTTGATTACGGTGGTAGTTACATTACTACATGCATTTGTCTAAACTCACAGAACTGTACACTAAAAAGAGTGAATTTTAGTGAAGGTAAATTATACTTTTGTACTTATTAAAGCCTAACTTTAAAAAAGATAAAACAAAAGGGGGAAAACAAAACAACAAAAAAAAATCAAGTATTGTTATAGCATAGTCCTTTCCCTTAAGAAGCTTCCATTCCAACACTTAAATCTCCCATAGTGTCAGATAGACTGACAGTGTTAACATTGTTTCAATTAGTTCTTAAGTAATTCCAACCTATGATTAAAATGAGCCTTTAACTTAGCAATTATAGTGTGTTCTAGAGGGGCTCTTTGGGTTACAAGAAAGATTGCACTATTGTTATGTGCTGTTGAGTCAGTTCTGACTCACAGCAACCCCATGCATCAAGTAGAACTGCCTCACAGGGCTTTCTAGGCTGTAATCTTTACAGAAGCATATTGCCAGATCTTTTCTCCCACAGAGCAGCTGCTGGGTTTGAACCGCTGACCTTTCATTTAGCAGCCAAGCCAAGCCATTGTACCACCAGGGCTCCTAAAGATTGCATTAAGGCCAGCAAATCTGAAATTCTGATCTGGCTTTCTTCTTCTCAAGGAAAAACAGTCACCAAATTGAAGTTATTGAAGGGAGGTCTGTCATGGAGGCTGGGCAACCTATTCCTCAATCCCTCACCATATCCTGTCTCCTACCATACCTTTAAGGAGCCTAGGCAGAGCAATGGTAAAGTGTCGGCTGCTGACTGAAAGTTTGGTGATTCGAACCTACCCAGTGGCCCTGCAGGAGAAAGACTTGATTTTATAAAGATTACAGCCAGGAAAACCCTGTGGGGCAGTTCTGCTCTGGCACATGGGGTCACTGTGAGTCAGAATTGACTGGATGGTATCCAACAACAGTATGTAACCTTTGGTTCATCCATTATTGGCTTCATAACCTTGACTGTTTCTATTGGCTTCTTCCTTTTAAGCTTGGCTCCTGCTGCTGCCTGATTATTTCTCTGTTTTCCAAGTTAGACTCCCAAGAGAGGGAGCTCGATTGGACCAGATTATTTTTCCTTATTCTAGGCCAAGTAATAGGTATGTGTTCAACCAGCAGTATGGTCCACTCGTCAATGACTGGAGGTAGGGTGGGTGGGGACATAGGAGAATGGCTAACAAATGTCCAGGGGAAAAGGCGGGTATAGAATGTTGGTATGCAAAATGGCAGCTGTAACTTCAGTTGGTACCATGAGCGAGGCAGTTTGCCTTAGACTTACAGTGTGGCAAACTTAGACTTTACTGTGTGGCAGACACTGTAAAAGACATAGTTATAAAATAAAAGGTTGATATTCTCATTTTCTTCTCCCAGACCATAGACCATCAGCCATATTCTAATATAGCTCTCTTAGTATCTAGCCCCTCCTAAATCAATCCATAACTATTAGTGAATGTGTAGAGAAGAAGCTTTTGCCTAAATATTTAGACCAGAGGTAGAAGGTCCAGGACATTTGGGAACAGAGGCTAAGAATCTTGTATTAGTGGGAAGTTGTTATCAGAGATGGTTTAATATATCCCCTGCCTGTGGGTATCACACTCAAGTCATGCCTTTCAAATAGACAACAGTTTATCCTCTTGTACTTAACTTTAGTCTATTCCTGTGCAAACAATTCTCAAGGCCAGTTCTTTTTTTTTCTTAATTTTTATTGTGCTTTAAGTGAAAGTTTACAAATCAAGTCAGTCTCATACAAAAATTTGTATACACTTTACTCCTAGTTGCTCTCCCCCTAATGAGACAGCACACTCCTTCTTTCCACCCTCTATTTCCGTGTCCATTCAGCCAGCTTCTGCCCCCTGCCTTCTCACTTCCCCTCCAGACAGAAGCTCCCCACACAGTCTCATGTGTCTGCTTGATCCAAGAAGCTCACTTCTCACCAGTATCATTTTCTATCCTATAAAAAAAAAAATCCTATAGTCCAGTCCAATCCCTGTCTGAAGAGTTGGCTTTGAGAATGGTTCCTGTCTTAGGCTAATAGAAAGAAGGTCTGGGGACCATGACCTCCAGACTCCTTCTAATCTCAGCCAGACCATTAAGTCTGGTCTTTTTATGAGAATTTGAGGTCTGCATCCCACTGCTCTCCTGCTCCCTCGGGGTTCTCTGTTGTGTTCCCTGTCAGGGCAGTCATTGGTTATAGCCAGGCACCATCTAGTTCTTCTGGTCTCAGGCTGATGTAGTTTCTAGTTTTTGTGGCCCTTTCTGTCTCTTGGGCTCATAATTAACTTGTGTCTTTGGTGTTCTTCATCCTCCTTTGCTCCAGGTGGGTTGAGACCAATTGATACATCTTATATCCAAGGCCAGTTCTTCGTGGTATCTAATCCATTTCTTTTCCTGATTGGCTTTGTAGTATCAATCCTACAGTACTCATCCTGCTATTGGATTCTAGTGTTTCTCTTTCTCTTGCATGATACTTGTTTTGCTATTTTTATCCCATGTTAACAATCCCCTTTATAAGAAGGCTGAATGATATTTTTCTTTTCCTCACTCAAAGAAATTGCTACCAAAAAAGTGACATGTACTCTTGCTGCTTAGTATTTGTTCACCCTGGCTAACTTCTTTGGCTTGTTGTCTTTCAGTTTTGTTGGGTTCTTTAAATCCTGATTGTTATTGTCCTAGGCTCCCACAGAGAGACTGGGCTTAGGTTTGTTTTTCATCACATGACTAGAGGAACTAAGCTTGTATTTGCTGTCTCCTGCAAAAACTGACTTATCTAAGACAATCAGCTAGAGAACTTGGTTTGGCTAGAGTTAAAAACATCTGGGGGAGATGGACCATGCAGCCTGAGGAGAAAGATGTCAATGAGGAAGGGAAGACAGTGTACCTACCTAGGGCATTTCTTCTCAAACTTGAATGCTCCTAGGAATCACCTGGTCATCTTATTAAAATGAAGATTTTAATTCAGTAGGCCTGGGGTTGGGCTTAACATCTGGGATTCTGCATTTCTAACAAACTCCAAGGAGATATTGATGCTGCTGGTCTGCAGAAACGCCTTGAAGAATAAGAACTAAGGGGTCTGATATTCCCAAACAGGCATCTCTGAACAGAAGCTACCTGTATCGCTCCCCTTCAATGCCAGAGAATTTGAACAGGCCAAGACTGAAGCAGGTGGTAGAATTCAAGGACAACCCAATAGTAGATCAGGTAAAAAAAAAAAAAAAAGAAGCATTATTCCAGCTATAACGTGCTTGGGAAAGTAAGCACTTTTTAAGATGAGAATCTGTTAATCTCCTACCTCATGGTCTTCTCTATCTTTCCAGGGTGGGGATTGCTTTAGCACATCTTTTTCATCTTCTTCTTCTTCATTAGATTTTCCTTCCTATCTGTGTTCTTTCCATATTTCTTTTTGCTTTTTCTATGTCTGCATCTGTATATAGTATATTTAACAGTTTTGGAAATCATATCATACTTTCTTCCCGACCCTTTTTTTAAGACCTGAGAGAATACAATGGATTTTTGTTAGAGATATTTGCTGCAAGTTTACATGGATTCTGAAACATCATCATACAATATTCTGGTTTGGTTGAAAGTGACTCCAGAGAGACTTAGCTTTCATCCCCTACCTTAAAAAAATCTGAATACCTTTTACTATGCTTTCTTATAAAATCAATATGTAATATTTAGAAACATAGAAAATGAAATAAAAAATAAGCAATTGTGAAATATTCATAATTCTGTAGGCTAGAGATAATTACTATTAACACTTGATATATATTCTTCCAGACATTTTTCTGTGTAAATATATATATTTTTTCTTTTGCTAAAGCGGCATTACAAAGAACATACTGTTTTCTAACCTATTTACTGATACCATAAACTTATTTTCATGTCAATAAAATTTGTCTACAGCATATTTTTTATTGCTATCGTGTAGAATATGATTTGTTTAACCAAGACCCCGTTACTGATTATTTATTAGTAATTTTTCTCTATTATAAACATGCTGGAATATCTATCCTTATAGCCAAATCTTTATACATGTCTTTGTTTCCTTAGGGAAACAAGTGAAATGATTAAATGGAAGGGTATACATATTTTTAATGAACCTCCCGTCCCTGCCCTCTCTTGGTTTTCAAATTTCTTAAAATGACAATTGGGGTTGGGGTCTTGTCATCTTCAGGGCTTAGGTTTAAAGAAGACAGTCTCTCTCTGTGACATTAGTATTACTCAAATACTGGAGGAAGATTCTAACAAGGGACATCTGATTGGTGATTTCTCCAAGGTAAGTTTGGTTAAACTCATCCTATATTCCAGGGAGCCACTGGGGTCTGAATCTTTTCTTCCCTGCTTGCAGAAGATGCTGGGTATAATTATGTATCTCATCAAGTACTCTTTGATAACCCGAGGTGCTCTAGTGGTAGATCTAGGCACTAAGCCTTTCCCGTGAGAAACTATTCCTTATTCATTATGAGATAATCCAAACAGAGGGGAAAGTATGAGGCTCTTTATCTTTTATTTTTATTGTCCTTAGATGCTATGGAGTTGGTTCCAACTTATAGCGACCCTGTGTACAACAGAACAAAATGCTGCCTGGTCCTGGGCCATCCTCACAACCATTGCTGTTTGAGCTCACTGTTGGCAGCCACTGTGTCAATCCATCTCGTTGAGCATCTTCCTCTCTTTCTCTGATCCTCTGCTTTACCAAGCATGATGTCCTTCTCCAGGGACTGGTCCCTCCTGATAACATGTCCAGTCTTGCCATCCTTGCTTCCAAGGAGCATTCTGGCCCTACTTCTTCCAAGACAGATTTGTTCGTTCTCCTGGTAGTCCATGGTATATCCAGTATTCTTCCCCAACACCATAATTCAAATGCATCAATTCTTCGGTCTTCCTTATTCACTATCCAGCTTTCACACATATATGAGGTGATTGAAAATTCCATGGCTTGGGTCAAGTGCACCTTAGTCCTCAAAGTGAGGTCTTTGCTTTTTAACACTTAAAAAAGGTCTTTTGCAGCAGATTTGCCCAATGCAATATGTCCTCTGATTTCTTTTTTCTTTTCTTTTTTAAAATTTTGTTGTTGAGAATATACCCAGCCAAACCTACACCAATTGAACAGTTTCTACATGTACAATTCAATGACATTGATTACATTCTTTGAGTTGTGCAACCATTCTCACCCTCCTTTTCTGAGCTGTTCTTTCTCCATTAACATAAACTCACTGCCCATAAGGCTCTTTCTAATTTTTTGAGTTCCTGTTGTCACTTTGATCCCATATAACTAGTTTGTAAAAGAGCTTAATGCTCAAAACAGACATTTTTTTAGTGGTTAAGCTAAACTATTGTTGGTTTTAAGAAGATTTCAGGGGATATTTTTAGTTTACAGTTTAAAGATTATCTCAGACAATGGTTTCAGGAGTTCATCCAGCTTCCATGGCTCCAGAAAGTCTGAAGTCCATGAGAATTTTAAATCCTGTTTCTGCATATTTTCCCTTTTGGTCAACATTCTTCTCTGGAATCTTTGATCAGAATGATCAGTAATGGTAGCCAGGCTGTCGTTTGATTTCATGACTTCATCTTCCATTGACATTGATTGTGGATCCAGGTAAAATGAAATCCTTGACAATTTCAGTATATTTTTATTAGGACCTTTTTAAAACTATATAAATAATACTTGGTCATTACAGAAAAGGTAAAAAATGTATTTACCCTGAATCTTATCAACCAGAGTAATTAATTACTGTTTTTGACATCATGGTGTATATTCTTCCAAACTTTTTTGTGTGATTTTCATACACACACGCACACATACAGTTTTTGTTTTTCCACAAAAATAGTTTATGCTGTTTTGTGATCTGTTGGTTTTTTTTTTTTTTTCTCATTTAATATTGTATTAGTAACAACTTTTCATGTCCATAAACTGTTCTGGAATACTTCCCAAAGAATACCAAACTATCTGACCAACGATGGAGGACCACATTAGGTTTTAGCTTCTTAAAGGAAGAATTGCTGCATTAACAGAAAATCCAGACAATAGGGAACATCTAGCTCAATTGGCATAACATACTTGATAAAGAAAATGTTCTACATTCTACTTTGGTGAATAGTGTCTGGGGTCTTAAAACCCTATGAGCGGCCATCTAAGATACTCCACTGGTCTCACCACTTCAGCAGCAAGAAAGAATGAAGAAAACTAAACATACAAGGAAAAGATTAGTCCAAAGGACTAATGGACCACATCTGCCATGGCCTCCACCAAACTGAGTCCAGTACAACTAGATGGTGCCTGGCTGCCACCACTGACAGCTCTGACAGGGATCACAATAGAGGGTCCCAGACAGAGCTGGAGAAGAATGTAGAACAAAATTCTGACTCACAAAAAAAGACCAGGTCTGTCAGAGACTGGAGAAACCCTGAGAATATGGCCCCCGGACACCCTTTTAACTCAGTAATGAAGTCACTCCCGAGGTTTACCCGTCAGCCAAAGATTAAAGATTAGACAGTCCCATAAAACAAAATAAGACCAAAGAGGCACAACAACCTAGGGGCAAGGACTAGGCAAGGAGGGGACAGGAAAGCTGGTAATAGGGAACCCAAGGTCAAGAAGGGAGAGTGTTGACATGTTGTGAGGTTGTTAACTAATCTCATAAAACAATACATGTACTGTTTTATGAGAAACTAGTTTGTTCTGTAAACCTTCCTCTAAAGTACAAGAAAAAAATGCAGACGAAAAAGGCCCAGGTATTGGGAAGCTCAAAGTCTAAGCTCTCAACACAAAGGCCTTTTTTGATCCCGCATGGTGAAGTAGATTCAATGAAGTCACTCCAGGACTTGTGTTTTTATGCTATTTAATAGACGGGTTATACAAGGCATTGGCAGCTACAGGAGTAAAGAGTCGGTCTGCTTATATAGCCACAAGTGAGAGTAGAGGACAGAGCCTTAAAGCAACTTTACATTCTATCCTAAGACCTGGGATTTTTCCAATCTACCACCTCTGGTTACTCTTAAGATAGCATCAATTTACAAGTTCAGATGAAATGTCTTATTTGAAATTGTTGTTGGATCTTCTGCTAAGATCCGAAGTAATGCAGAGCAGCTCAGGAGAAGATTTAACACTTTTATGGTCTCAATTGGGAAAGACGAGTGCAAGGATACTGCAAATCTCTTATGCTACCCGGCAGGGCCAGTCTTTGGCTGGATCAGTTGATAGCCATGGGCTGGACCATTTGTCTTCAGTCTAATTACCATTGGTTTTTAATGTCCCAGAAAAGAACTGATGGCACAAGCACGCATGGTAGCCAGTTATGCACAAATGACAACATGTAATACAATCCGTGGGTACCCAGAATAGTGCATGGATGGGAACCATCGTTCTGAGACCTATAGTGTGTGACATTCCTGCTGCATTCCTGGACACTTCCAAGAAAGTAAAGATTTGCTTGGAAACTACAGGCATACCTTGTTTTATGGTGCTTTGCTTTTTTACGCTTCGCAGATAATGCGTTTTTTGAAAATTAAAGATTTGTGACAACACTGCATCAAGCAAGTCAATCGGTGCCATTTTCCCAACAGCATATGCTCACTTCATGTCTCTGTGTCACATTTTGGTAATTCTCTCAATATTTCAAACTTTTTCATTATTATTATATCTGTTATGGTGATCTCGGATCAGTGATATTTGATGTTACTATTGTAATTGTTTTGAGGTGCCACGAACCACACACATATAAGATGGAGAACTTAATTGATAAATGTTGTGTGTGTTCTGACTGCTGCACAGACCAGCTGTTACCCCATCTCTCGCCCTCTCCTTGGGCCTCCCTGTTCCCTGAGACACGGCAAAATTGAAATTAGGCCAATTAATAACCCTACAATGTCTTCTAAGTGTTCATGTGAAAGAGTCACCTGTCTCTCACTTTAAATCAAAAGCTAGAAATGATTAAGCTTAGTGAGGAAGCCATGTTGAAAGCCAAGACAGGCCAAAAGCTAGGCCTCTTGCACCAAATGGCCAAGTTATGAATACAAAGGAAAAGTTCTTGAAGGAAATTAGAAGTGCTATTCCAGTGAACACACGAATGATAAGAAAGCAAAACAGCCTTATTGCTGATATGGAGAAAGTTTTATTGATCTGGATAGAAGATCAAACCAGCCACAGCATTGCCTTAAGCCAAAGTCTAATCCAGAGCAAGGCCCTAATTCTCTTCAATTCTAATGGGCTAAGAAAGATGAGGAAACTGCAAAAATTTCAAGTTAGCAGAAATTGGTTCATGAGGTTTAGGGAACAAAGCCGTCTCCATAACATAAAAGTACAAGGCGAAGCAGCAAGTGGTGATGTAGAAGGTACAGAAAGTTATCCAGAAGATCCAGCTGAGATAACTCATAAAGGCGGCTACACTAGCAACAGGTTTTCAGTGTAGTCAAAACAGCCTTGTATTGGAAGAAGATGCCAGCTAGGACTTTCATAGCTCGAGAGACGTCAGTGCCTGGCTTCAGAGGACAGGCTGACCTCTCGTTAGGGGCTAATGCAGCTGGTGACTTTAAGTTGAAGCCAAGCTCATTTACCATTCTGGAAATCCTAGGGCCCTTAAGGATTAAGATAAATCTACTCTGCCTGTGCTGTGTAAATGGAACAACAAAGCCTGGATGACAGCACATCTGTTTACAACTTGGTTTACTGAATATTTTAAGCCCACTATTGAGACTTACTGCTCAGACAAAAAGATTCCTTCCAAAATATTACTTCTCATTGACAGTGCTACTGGTCACCCAAGAGCTCTGATGGAGAGGTACAAGGAGGTGGTTGTTTTCATGCCTGCTAACAACATCCGTTTTGCAACTCATGGATCAAGAAGTAATTTCAACTTTCAAGTCTTATTATTTCAGAAATATATTTTGTAAGGCTATAGTTGCCATTGATGGTGATTCCTCTAATGGATCTGGGCAAAGTAAATTGAAAACCTTCTGGAAAAGATTCACCATTCTAGATGCCATTAATAACATTCATGATTCATGGGAGAAAGTCAAAATAGCAACATTAAGAGAAGTTTGGAAGAAGTTGATTCCAGCCCTCTTGGATGATTTTGAGGGGTTCAAGACTTCAGTGGAGGAAGTAACTGCAAATGTGATGGAAATAGCAAGTGAGCTAGAATTAGAATTGCAGCCTGAAGATGTGACTGAATTGCTGCAATCTCCTCAGAAAACTTTAACAGGTGAGGAGTTGCTTCTTACGGATGAGCAAAGGAAGTGATTTTTGAGATGAAATCTGGTGAAGATGCTATGACCGTTGTTGAAATGACAGCAAAGGATTTAGAATATTACATAAAATTAGTTGATATAGCAGTGACAGGGTTTGAGAGGATTTACTCCAATTTTGATAGAAGTTGTACTGTGGATGAAATGATATCAAATAGCATCGCATGCTACAGAAAAATCTTTGGTGAAAGGAAGAGTCAATCGATGTGGCAGATTTCATTGTTGTCTTAAATTGCCACAGCCACCCCAACCTTCAGCAACCACCGCCCTCATCAGTCAGCAGCCATCAGCATTGAGGCAAGACCCTCCACCAGCAAAAAGATTACAACTCTCTGAAGGCTCAGATGATGGTTAGCATTTTTTAGGAATAAGGTGTTTTTTAATTAAGTGTGTACACTGTTTTTTAGACATAATGCTATTGCATACTTCATAGACTACAGTATAGCATAAACATAACTTTTACATGCACTGGGAAACCAAAAAATAGGTGTGACTGACTTTATTGCGGTGGTCTGGAACCAAACCCACAGTATCTCCAAATCTTCAAGGTATGCCTGTATTTGAATATGATGGAGCAATTTGACATTCTGCTGTTGCTTATCTTGCTCCTAAGAAGTCCCCAAATTTGTCAACAGCTGCAAATTGTTGGACAAACACACGCCCTCATATGGCACCTTCACAATTCCAGAGTGAACTCCTAGAGCTACAATCGCAATTCCATGCTCGCCGCTGCATCTGGTCACCGCATTGTTAGGTCAGGTGGCATCAGTGGTACAGTGGGTGCTGATGTAGCAAACATCCTTGGATTGCTTGACATGTCAGGCTATGAAAACTGAAATGAAATTTTAAAATAAATAAACAGTTCTGCTTCATTTTATCATTCTTAATGGCTACATAATATTTCATTTTTTTAGCTACTGATAATTTCTTGAGAAATTCCTTCCTGTAAGATTTTAGTCTTATAATTTTTCTTTATGAACTATGCTGAGATGTACATATCTGTAGCTAGATCTTAAACTCCATGCACATCCTTAATTACTTCCTTGGGATCAGTTCTTAGAAATGGGATTGCTGCATATGCACATTATAGAGATGACTGATTTTTAAGATCTCTGGAGTTTTAAGAGTCATTTGGAAAGAAGGACGATATATGAGTCTTTAATCTCAAACTTGGGCGTGGAAAACTTGCTGTTATTTCAGCTCTGGTTATTTCTAGGTATGTGCACTGCCAACTGTGTCAGGGAGACACCAAGATCTGAGGTACATCAACCCAGAAACGGTAAGCAGATTTTTGGAGGTGGTATCTGGTTACGTAAGCTACCATCTGCTCTGTTCTGTCCCTTGAATTCCCAATTCCTTTTGTATTTCTTTCCATGTCCTCACTCATGCAGTCTCCTTTTTCAGCCTAAGCTATGTTAAAGGATTGTCTTCTATCCCATTGTTCTTTCTCCCTTTGTTTTTAATTAAACAAATGACAGATAGTTGTAAAAGGAAAGGAAAAAAGAGAAAAAGGAAGGAGAGAAAAGAAAATGCAAAAACGTAAACAGGAAAAAACTAAAAATCACTCAATTTAGGGCAGCCGTATATCCTGGTTTGCATATTGTAATCCCTTTAATGTCTATTACCACAGGGCAGTTAGTAGTGTTTTCTTAAGTGTTTTGGTTTATATAATAATTATATGGTCACCCTACCCATATTCTTGCCACTAGAAATAACCACTAGTAATATTTTCTCTGTGCCCTTCCAGACTTTATTCTACCAGATGTTTTATAAAAATGATAACATGGCAAACATCCAGTGTTGCAACCAGTTTAATGTAAGACATTTTAAAACCAAGAAACAAACCAGTTGCCATCAAGTTGGTTCTGATTCGTGGTGACCCTGTCTGTGTCACTGTACAGCTGTGCTCCACAGGGTTTTCAAAGGCTCGTTTTTTGAAAGTAGATCACCAGGCCTTTCTTTTGAGGCACCTCTTGGTGAATTCTAACCACCACCTTTTCATTAACAGTCCAATACTTAACTATGCCGACCAGGAATGCCGAGACATTGTAAACATCTTTACATCAATAAAAAATATTTACATTATCATTTTGAATGGCTACATAACATTCTATTATATGCATATATAATTTACTTAACTAAAGCCTATTATTGAATGTTTAAATTATTTCTAATGTTTTGATTACTTAAAATAGTGATGAGATGGATATCATTGTACCCACATCTTTGTGTACTTTTCTATTTACTTAAGATGTTAGAAAAGAAATTGGTGACTCAGTGTGTAATTAGATTTATTTTTGTATGTATTTCCAAATTTCCCTGTCTTATCTAGTGCTGCTATAACACCAGTACTGCAAGTGGATGGCTTTAACAGACAGAAATTTATTTTCTCACTGTTTAGGAGGCTAGAAGTCTGAATTCAGGGTGCCAGCTACAGGAGAAAGTTTTCTCTCTCTTTTGGCTCTGGGGAAAGGTCCTTGTCTCTTCAGCTTCTATTCTTTGGCTCCATGGTGATCTTCATGTGGTGTGGCATCTATCTTTCCCATCTCTGCTTCTGTTGCTTGCTTATCTCTTTTATATCTCAAAAGAGATTGATTTAAGACACAGCCTACAGTAATCCTGTCTTATTAACATAACAAAGAAAACCTGTTCCCAAGTGGGATTATAACCACAGGCATAGAGGTTAGAATTTATAACATATTTTGGGGGGATACAATTCAATCCATAACACCCTCCAGAAAGGTTGAACCAGCTTACAGTCCTACAAGTAGCTTGGGTTTTCTCCTCTGGGTATCAACCTCTTCCCTCCATATCCTTTTCTGACAGACTTACTTTCCTCCTTTACAATGGAAGGTAGGGAACCATTTCCCACCTCTTCTTGCAAAACTGAAATCTCTAGCTGCTACCTCTGCCACTGCAGAAGTCCTTGGATTTCTCCTGAGAGACTAATTCTAGCCATGGCTGCTTCTAGATGGGTAGCCTGGATATGGTCTTCCTTGGTGTCTTGGCAATACCTGCTATTTTGGTTCTCCAAAAAAGCCACTCTTATCTCATTCTCTCATGTGGGATAGGGCTGAATTTCATTTCAAATATAGTGACTTTGGAGACTGGGTATACAGTGGAATCCTGGGTGACTACAGGGAGTGTGCAAACAAGGATCTGTGTGAGTGGAGTGACAGTGAGCAGGGTATTCAATCACAGTTTCTGTGCAGGTGGCTGCCTTACTTTGGGGGAAGTTCCAGGGTCTGATTGAGAAGTTTTACATCATCGATTGCCGCTATCCATATGAGTACCTGGGAGGACACATCCAGGTGAGTTTACATGGTGGACATTAGCTGGGAAGGGGCTGGAGATAGCTCTTTACTAAGAAGAATCTGGACAAAGGATCCTTTGAACTCTAGAACTAGAGCAGAGATTACACATTTGGGGCACATCAGGGCTGTCAGTCCTCATTCCTGTTTTAATTGTGTACACACTGAGCAACTTACTTTCCCTTAACCTCCTAAACTAGTCACCTTCTTTCCTATAGAAGTAGTACCAAGGGCTCCTACCTAGAAGTAAAAACATGTTAATCCAAGGACTGAGAAACACTTTTTAAACACTCACTGTTCATGGGCATTTCGCACAATGATCCCTACACTTCAGGCAGTTCATTTCTCTGAAAATTTATTGAGTACCTACTACTTGCCAAACTCTCTGCAAGACCCTGGGGGTAGATACAAAGATAAAATTAGGTCTCTGCCCTGAAGGCACTTATAGCCTAACTTCCCTGGCCCAAATATACCAGGATGGTATCCCAGTCATTTCTAACTTTTGGCAATGTCCACAAACCCTTGAAGAATCACTAATTAAAATTCTTCTTCTACAGGGAGCCTTAAACTTGTATAGTCAGGAAGAATTGCATAACTTCTTTCTGAAGAAGCCCATTGTCCCTTTGGACATCCAGAAACGGATAATTATCGTGTTTCACTGTGAATTCTCCTCAGAGAGGGGTCCCCGGATGTGAGTTGTCTACACTGGATAGGCCGGGTGATAGAAATGGATCTTAAGTTGGTATTTACCACCAGGGAACCTTCCAAGACTGGTTCAGATTGAGACTGAATGAGTGAGAGAGGTCATGCTTTCCACTGCAGTCTGGAGAATGTTGGGGAAATGGAAGGAAGCGGTTTCTACATTTCCAAAGTTTGGAACAGTAACGGAAAATAGATTGGGAACGAGGCCCCAGTGGAGGGAGGAAGAAAGAGTGTTATTTGGACCTTGTTTGCAAAAATGGTGAGATCTGGAGGTCCTTTTTTGGGTTAAAATAGTTTATTCTCCTTCCCCTTCCCAAGTGAGTGGCCCAGAGAACCCTGACCTTGATTCTTTCCAGTCCACCCATCTACAGGTTTTCTCTAAAGGTGCCGCTTTCTGAGAGAAGAGGACAGGGCTTTGAACCAATATCCCGCGTTGTACTACCCAGAACTGTACATCCTCAAAGGGGGCTACAGAGACTTCTTTCCAGAATATATGGTAAAATATGGGGCAAGGAGGGAGCCCAGACTTGGGGAGAACCAATTTTAACATACAGTTCCCGGGGCCTGCCAAGCCCTCTGAGAGGAAACTGCTGCTCCTTCTTATCCATCACCACAGCATCTTTGTTATACATAGAGCAGAGTTCAGGAGTCTAGAGAATCTCTTACTCTCTCCCTTACCTTCTAGGAGCTGTGTGAACCGCAGAGCTACTGCCCTATGCACCACCAAGACCATAAGGCTGAGCTGCTGAAGTGTCGAAGCCAGAGCAAAGCATGGGAAGGGGAACGGCAGCTTCGGGAGCAGATTGCCCTCCTGGTGAAGGACGTGAACCCATGATTAAGGGGTCAGCCACTGGCTACTAAGGACTCATCAAAAGACTGTAGACATCTTGAGCAGAAAGAAGTCATCTTCTCTGTGGCTAGACCGAGGATTGTTAGGAGATGTCTGAAAACCAACAACTGCCAAGCTCATGAAATCCCAGTCTTGGAGATTGGTTGAGTTTTAGTAGAGCTCCTGGCTGATGGATGAGTCCTGGAACTGACTCTGTAAGGCTGTAACCTTGGGTTGCTTAGAGATATATATTGCTTCCGGGAGCTCTTGCATTCCTCTTCCCAACTAAACTCCTATCTTCTCATAAGCCAGCCGGCTCTTTCTCTCCCTGTGCTTCTGGCTGTGTAAGAAAGTTGCCCATCTTCCCTGTGTATTTTCCTTCTTTGTTTCTTTCTCTTTTCCCTTTTCTTAAATGGGAGAATAAACACATCAGAATGAGAGATGTAATTGTGACCCCAGATTGTGCTCCTAGAAGATCTGTACAAGGAACAGTAATCACCAAATTAGATTCCTTCAAACATAAAGATATAACCATCTTTAGTTATAGTTGAGCCAAGGTGCTTTTCTCTAGACCTTATTTTTCAAAGTGTGGACCCTGGACTATCAGCATCATCTAAACTTGTTTGAAATGCAAATTCTTAGGCACCACCACAGATTTACTAAATCAGAAACTCTGAGATTAGGCCAGAAACCTGCATTTAACCAAAAAAAAAAAAACTTCAGATAATTCTAACGCATGCTAAAGCTTGAGAACCACTGCCCAGGAATTTTAACTTTTTAAACTGCACTCTTCAGCAATAGCCCAGGCTTTCCTTTTCTAGACATTCCATAACATGAGTTACCAACAGGTGTGCCCCAGACTGAGCAACACAGTGTATCTAGGCTCAGAAAACAAAGATGATTAGCATTCTGTAAGGCAGATGATAAAGTCCTTGGGTGTGCGGCAAATGGTTAATGCTACTAACTGAAAGGTTGGCAGTTCGAGTCCACCCAGAGGCACCTCTGCAGAAAGGCTTGACAATCTATTGAAAAGTCAGCCATTGAAAATCCTATGGAGCACAGTTCTATTCTGACACACACTGGGTCACCATGAGTCAGAACTGACTTGACAGCTGCTGGTTTACCAACAGCCCAGGACGAAAAAAGGATCAAGCACTCGGGCTTAGGCAGAGATAGAATAGAGGCAAAAATGACATTTTCCCCAGGTTTTGGAACAGGAAGACTTTAAAGTGAGTGGGAGGAAAGGAGGGCTGTAGCTACAGAGCAGCCTACAAGTGTAACTGCATGGCTGGACTACAGCCATATGAGTGCTGCATAACGTTCGTTTAAGGAACCACTGACCGTGGTCCTATAACATTATAATAGAGTTCAGAAATCTCGGTTGGAGAATGGGATGTAGCAGACGTAGTAGCCAGACGTGGGGAATGTAACAGCTTTCTGCATGCAACAGGTTTATCTCATGTCTCTTGCATACAAAACAATTGCCCTGCCAGGCGTATAATGGTATAAAACCAAACCTATTCCAATCGAGTCAATTCTGACTCATAGTGACCCTATGAGTAGAACTGCCCCATAGGGTTTCCAAGGAGTGCCTGGCGGAACCTATAATACGTATGTTTTGATAGTCATAGTAAATGCCTGTGTTACAGGCTTATGTGGGTACTGTACTGTACTTTCTATTGTCCCTGGGTTATGAACGTCCAACTTACATACAACCTGTAATTACAAACCAACCCCTGTAAAGCCTATTCAAAATTCCAAGTACATGCAAATGGGTGCTACTTTGCAACATGCATCAAAAAATTATTAGTCTATTATGTTAAAGATGTTTTAGTGTATCTGGAAGTGTTTAACTTTTATGCATAGAAAGGTACACGATACACTAAGACAAACATTTGACTAACGACATTAGATACTAACCATACCACACTTCCAATTTACATAAAATTCAACTTAAAGACCGACATAGGAATGGAATGTGTTCATAATCCAGAGACTTCCTGTATATAATATGGTGTTTGCATAATGTCCAAACCATGTAACGTCCTATCTCCCAGAACATATCATGGACATCAAGACACATGACTACTGATTTTGCAGGGTTCTCAGGTACTCATCCTTGGAGTGCTGCATGCGCGCCTCACAGCAGAGGGCACTCCAAGCCAGGCAGCTGGAGCCGGCAGCCTCCACTCCTAGCCAGTATCTGTTTGTCCAGAGGAACTACTCTGTCCTCGCTAAGCCCTGGAGCTCAGAAGACCTGAGGAAAAAAAGAGAAAAGGTGCTGCTACATTAAGTGGAAATGGCTGAGGGAAAGATGCTGGCCTTCCTGGTGCTCCTCCATCCTACTCTCCCCCTGCCAGCACACACTTATCCCCACTAAGCAGGAGCTCTTAGTGGTCTAAGAAGGAAACTACTGGAAGCACCTCTTTCATGTGTGAGGAAGGTCCCCAACTCTGCCTACCTTTATGGGCCATTTCCTGATAATTTTCTCCAAAAGTAGAACCAAGCTCCCACGTGAGAAGAGGCGATTGGTACACATGTGTTCACATTTCAGTAGGCTTAAGTGGAAATTCTGAGTTGTAAAACAAAACAAAACAAAAAGCTAGGGCTTAATTTGTTATCTATAAGGTCCTTGGGAGCCCTGGTGGCGCAGTGATTAAGAGCTATGTCTGCTAACCAAAAATCGGCAGTTCGAATCTACCAGCCACACCTTGGAAGCCATATGGGGCAGTTCTACTCTGGCCTATAGAGTCACTGTGAGTCAGAATCGACTCGAAGGCAATAGGTTTGGTGATGGCATAAGTGGTTTGCGATTGACTACTAAAGCTTAGCAGTTTGAATACACCCAGTGACACTGAGGAGAAAGGCCTGGCTGTCTGCTTCCATAAAGATTGCAGCCAAGAAAACCATATGGGGAAGCTCTACTCAGTCAGAATCAACTCTACTGCAACAAGTTTTTAATTAATTATCTACTTTGTGGATTAGTATCTATTTTAAATTAGTTATCTACTTTGTGTGAAGATCAAAGTCTCTAGCCTTTGGTATGGATTACGCTTCAACATAAAACAAAAATCCTCACAACTGGACCAATAAGCAACGTCATGATAAAAGGAGAAAATATTGAAGTTGTCAAGGATTTCATTTTACTTGGATCCACAGTCAACCCCCATGGAACCAAGAAATTGCCCCCCCACCAAAACAAAAAAAACAAACCTGTTGCTGTCGAATCAATTCTGACTCACAGTGATCCACAGGACAAAGTAGAACAGTCCCATAAGGTTTCCAAGGAATGGCTAGTAGATTTGAACTGCCGACCTTTTGGTTAGCAGCCCTAACCCTTCACTGTGCCACCAGGACTCCAGAAATCACCCAGCAGTCAAGAAATCAATGTATTGCATTGAGCAAATCTGCTGCAAAAGACCTCTTTAAAGTGTTAAAAAACAAAGATGTCACCTTGAGGACGAAGGTGCACCTGACTCAAGCCATGGTATTTTCAATTGCTTCATATGCATGCAAAAGCTGGACAATGAATAAGGAAGACTGAAGAATTGATGCATTTGAATTAATGGTGTTGGCAAAGAATACTGAATACCTCATAGCCTTCCAGAAGAACAAACAAATCTGTCTTGGAAGAAGTAGAGCCAGAATGCTCCTTAGAAGCAAGGATGGCAAGACTTTGTCTCACATACTTTGGACATGTTATCAGGAGGGACCAGTCCCTGGAGAAAGACATCATGCTTGGTAAAATAGAGGATCAGCAAGAAAGAGGAAGACCCTCAACAAGATGGATTGATGCAGTGATTGCAACAATGGGCCTAAGCATAGCAATGATTGTCAAAATGGCACAGGACCAGGCACTGTTTTGTTCCTTTGTACATGGGGTCACTATGAGTCAGAACCATGTTGATGGCACCTAACAACAACAATATCTACTTTGTGAAGAATTGCATTCATCTATAAGGCAACGTTTTCTCATATAATTTCTTGTATTATCTTTGATTTGTATTATTTTCGGAAATAATAATAGCTAACACTTTTCAAGTGCTTATTAAATGCTAGACTTTTTGTATATATTTATAAACTAATTTTCACAACAATCCTGAAGCAGGTACTAATTATGATGCACATTTTGCAGATAAAGAAATTGAATAACGGAGGAATTAAGTAACTTATTTAAGGTCACACAGCTAATAAATGGTGGAGTTGGGGTCTGAACCCGGGCAGAATGACTTCAGAGTCTGTATTCTTAATGGATTTTGCTGTAACCAACTCCTTATCAAGGAACAGTGTGACTTTCTGGAGTTGTCAGTGTAAAAAAATCCGTCGATTCCGATCATAGCGACCCTACGGGAGAGTAGAACTGCCCCATAAGATTTCCAAGGAGTGCTTGTTGGATTTGAACTGCCGACCTTTTGGTTAGCAGCCATAGCACCTAACAACTATGCTTTCAGGGTTTCCATTTCTATGACCTCTAGACCAATATCTAGATATATACATATATAAATAAGTTAAATGAAAGTGTTAGAAGTAAATAATAATAGCTAATATTGAGTGTTTATTCTATGCTACCAAGCACTTTTAGACACTTTTACATATATTATTTAATTCTCAACCTGAGATAGGTGCATGTTAAATACGTAAGAGGTTTAGCTGTAGGCTCTTGAGAAGGCAGAGCCATAAGGGGTTGGGCTTGGGAGATGAGGCTAAGGACAGAGATACTAAGATCCCAGCCCAGACACCTCAGAATAAGGTTATGTAGTGGGTAAGCTCTGCACTGGGCTCCTTGCACTGGCCAGTATTCATTCATCATGAATGAAGTAACAAAAAATGGAAATCTTTTGGTCTAAAAACTGCTTCTGGTTGTCACTCTCAGAGCAGGACCTGGCTAGCCTCTGCCACGGAGAGTGGTAAGTATGGAGGATTCTCTTTCCTCATTCCATTCAGGGAAATGTTAAGGAAACACCAATTCCTTTAAACATATACACCCAGGGTGTCAATTTTAAGTGCCACAGGATTCAAATGTGAGTCCCTGCCCTCAAGAAACTGACAAGGTAGAAAATGGTTCTCTTTGTTCCCATCTCAACAAGCACTCTGGTCCATTCAGTGAATGGAAGTACTGCACCCTCTAGCTCCAAAGCAGAGTCGGTGGTGGGGACTGGCCAAGTTCACAGAATAATTAATGCCAGCATGCCACTGAGGGTAACAGTATTTATATAGTGCTTGCTATATGCCAGGGAATTGACTCAACAGCACTGGGTGGGTATATGCCAGGCACTATGTTAAACCCTTTACCCAGTGTACGCTTCTTTAATCCTCACAACTGTTTAATGAAATAGGTGTTATTACCCTTAATTTTATAGATGAAGAAACTGAAGAGTGGAAAATTCACTGACTTGCCCAGGTACAGAGCCTTTGGACCTTTGGTCCCAATCAGCGGATTGTAAGGTTTGTGTCTTAATCATTTTTGCACCTGGCACAAAGCTGGACCCATAATCAGTCTCAAAAGATGTTACTGAATTGAATGATAGCGGAGTAGCATAATTTTGTAGAAAGGACTGACTCATTTGTCATTATCCACAAGGTTCCCAACGGCAGTGGCTGTTTATCTAGCAGGTGTTGGCAGTCATAGAGACATGGTTGGTGGAGAGATGGTGTGCTGGAGGGCTGTCAATATTAGTCTTGGAGTCATATTTATTTGCAGAGGCTTCCTCTCCCCTTCCCTAGCCTTGGTTACCGAACCTCATTAAAGGCCCAGTGATGTCGGGCCCTCCACCCAGTGCTCAGACAGGAATATGCTCCAGGCACCCCAGTTCCTCTTGCAAAAAGGCCAGCTTCTTACAAGTGGGATTGGGCATTGCTCCCAGCTTGTCAGCTTGACCCTGTGCCTGCCTCTCAGGTCCATATCATGGGGATAGTATTGAGTAGACACTATAAGGGCACCTTGAGCAAATGCCTTTTCTCATTCCGTCCTCCTCCCCTAAACCTGAATTGCCTTGGTTTCTGGCAGAGGGGAAGGGCAGAGGTGACAAACCCTTGACCATCCCACATCTTATTTGGCTCATGGGTCTCCATCTTGCCTAGCATCCCAATCACCTGAAATTGTTATTTTTTACTTTGTAAATTCCTTTTTGAAACTATTGCCAGTGGAAGGGGGGGTGGTGTCAGCTCCCCAGCTACAGGTTCCCTAGCCTTACTGGGGAGGAGGGACTGGGAAAGGTACATAGAAGTAAGGTGGAGCTGGGGAAAAACCAGCCCTGTACAAAGGCTGAGTAGCCAGATGGTCACTTTCACAGGTCTCCTGTAAAGCTGGCAAGGGAGATATAGATTAAAATGAAGCACAAACTCCATTTAAAGTGCATTACTGCTCAAGAACCAGCTCCCCCTGGGCAGGAGAAGGGAGGGAAGGGCACAGAGGCCACATCAGTCTCCTTCCTTATCTGGGGCCACATGTCTCTCTCCTAGCTTTGTGAAAGGTGATTTACACCCCCAGCTGGAATGACTCTCTTTCTGGGCTGATCATATCAGCAAATGCCCCCCAGAGGCCACAGCAGGATAGCCATATTCAGAAGCAGCAGCCAATAAATCTCAGAGGTTTATACTGCACTTCTCAATACCCTCCCTCCTGGCCCTCTGCCAGGCAGGCTGTGGAAGTAAGGAGGGAGCCTGAATAGGTGGGTTAGGGGGTGAAGCCCTTCACTTCCTTTCACTACTTTCTCTTCTTTCTCTGGCACTGCTTAGTTCTTATCCTTCCAAATCCTGTCGCCTCTGTCTTTATCTGGGAGCCAGTGAGAATCAGCTCCCCCAAACCAAACCCACTGTAGTCCAGTCGATTCCGACTCAGCAATCCCATAGGGTTCCCAAGGCTGTAAATCTCTACAGAAGCCAGCTGCCACGTCTTTCTCCCACCAAGCACTGGCGGTTTCTGGGACTGCCCACGTCTCTGTTAGCAGTTGAGCATCTTAACCACGCGCCACCAGGGCTCCTTGAGAATCAGCCCCAAGCCCAATAAATATCTCTTTCCTTAAGGGTAGAAACCTTGGGTTCTGGGCACAACTGTGGTTCTGTTTAGAGCATCTTTCTCTCTGAAACTCTTTTATCATCTGAAAATGATTGGGCTCCTAAATGGTCTCAGTAGTCACTTCCCTCAATGACCTTGTGTTTCATCCAGAGAAATCTCTGCTTTAAGTCTAACCAAAAACAAAAAACCTTTGCCGTCGAGTTGATTCCAGCTCATAGTGCTCATAACAACCCTAAAGGACAGAGTGGAACTGCCCCATAAGGTTTCCAAGGAGTGCCTGGTGGATTTGAACTGCTGACCTCTTGGTTAGCAGCTGTAGCTTTTAAACACTATGCCACCGGGGTTTCCTAGTCTAAAGGGCGGGGGATAATCCTTCCATCCCCCCTCATGACACGAAAGGGCCTGAATTTTGGAGCCTAGTTTGATAAAGCTCCTGGGACCTGACCCTAGGTTTGCTTACATCAAAATCATTTCACCTGTCTGGGACCCATCTTTGCAGAGTCCTGGGGTAATGACAACCAAATCTTAGTCTTGAAGATTCTTATGAGGGGAAAATAATAGGTGAGCAAATTCTAATAGAAAAATAAATTACTACAAATGCAAGTGTTAGAAGATTTCATTCGTGGTGGTTGCCCTTGTGCTTTGGGTGTGTGTATGCGTGTGTCCAGAAGGTGAGAGTGCTTTCTTGGAGATATATTTGGACTTCTCGAAGTGGCAAGCCTCCAGTAGCAGCCTTTACATTGTCTTGGGCAGAATTCCTCTGAGCGAAGTTCTCAGCAGACGGCAGGTGGGCAGACTTGGGTGGAGCACCCTCTTCCTCCCGCGCCCGGGTAGCCCCCAGGACGCAGGCCCTCGTCCCCACCCCTGCCCGCTTTCTCCGTCCAGTAGAAGAGCCGCGCGGTGCGTCGGTCCGCTTCGGAGTTGGAGGGCGACGCCCAGGACCCTGGTGGGAGAGAGTCGGCTCCGCGCGAGGAGGGGCGTGAGGCGCCGGCGGAGGGAGCTCGGCTCGCACAGCTCAAGCGCGAGAAACAAGAGAGCGCAGCGCCGGGGCAGGCACAGTGCCCCGCGGGGGCGGACACCCAGCGCCCGCACCCCCGCCATGGCGTGCCTCTCGAGCCCGCGGCCGCTGCAGACCGGGGTCCTGCTCCTGCTGCTGCTGCTGCTGCGAGCAGGTGAGTGTCGTCTGTGGGTACGCGGAGCCCGCACGGGCCAAGGCAGTAGCGGGAGGTGGAGGTGAGCATATAGGCGGGGCTGTCCGGAGAGGGTTCAGCCTGGTGGGTTCGGGTCCGCTGGAGCAACTGCCACCCGGTCCGGTCAGTCGGTTCACCCTGGCCTCAGGAACTGGAGGAGGAAGGCTGGGTACCAGGAAGGGCCTGGGTTCCATGCCTAATACAGTGTCCGAGCTGTTGGGGATTAAGTGCCAGCAATGGCCTGGGCATCCAGACATCTCCTCCCTCCCTGGTTTCCCTCTTCCCTCTTTAGAGGTGCGACTCCACCGTCAGAGAACAACCTACGGCCAGGCCACTACCAAAACAGCATCTGTTGGAGGCGGCACAATCTGATCAGAAGCAGAACTATTGGTTCCACATGAGCTTCAACTCTTTTACCCTCTTTAAAAGCTGGGAAGGGGAAACTAGGTCCAGAAGAAGAAAAGAGGTTTATGTTAGAACTGACTTGTGACAAATTAGGGTTGTAAATTGCTGCTCTAGACTTGCTAACATCATTATTTGTTTGTATTGTTGAGACTATTGCTCACCACCAACCTACCACACCAGCACAGCCTTCAGAGTATCATTTTTTTAACTGCAGCCGAAAACTGGCTACTGGGGGGATGGCCTTTCCTCTGCAAGCTCTCCAGCACCTGCCTTGCCCTATAATAGATCCACAGTAGATGTTTTGTGGAATATATAGTTCAAGGCATAAGATCAGAACCATACCATTCCCTCAAGGAGTCAGCCTGGGGTCTGTGATCCCAGGGAACATGTCCACAGCCTTTAGAGTGGGATGGGTAGTTCTCTGGAATCTCATTGTGAGGCTTCTGTCCAGAACCCAAGGGGAGGGAATCCTGAGGCAGAGATATCACACACTGGCGGGAGGCCTCCTCAGTCCACAAATGGGTACTGCAGAGATGGAATCTTGGCTCCAAGACAGACTGGAAGGAGGAAGGGAAAGGACTGGGTCTGTCCAGACTGACTCCATCAGTAAATCAGTACAGAAAGACATCACCCATCTGATTTGACTGACTGCCCAGAAAATTCCACTCACCCTAGTGGTATGGCTGGTCATGTCAGAATTGGGGTAAATATTAAACGCCTTCCTCCTTAACCAATTTAATGAAGCAGTATGGGTAGAGGTCTATTTTGCATGATAATTCTTGATAGCAGTGATTTGTGGTTAAGTGGCCTCATTGAAAATCCTTAAAACAGCCATCCAGGAGCAGCAATATAGGGCCAATTGCTCTCCAAGAGCACAAACAGAGGGTTTTAGCATTTGAGTGGAAAATACCTCTGCTCAGGGCTCACCGAAGCATTAAAAAACCAAAAACCCAAGCCTGTTACCATCTAGTTGATAATGACTCATGGCAACCCAATGTGTTTCAGAGTAGAACTGTGTTCCATAGTTTTCAATGGCCGTAATCTTACAGAAGTAGATAGCTGGGCACTTCTTCCACAGCACTGCTAGGTGGATCTGAACCAACAACCTTTTGGTTAGTAGACAATAGCGCCACCCAGCGACCTGCCAAGCATAAAAAACAAAAAATCAAACCCATTGCCATAGAGTTGATTCTGACTCATAGTGACCCTATAGGACTGAGTAGAACTGCCCCATAGAGTTTCCCAGGAGTGCCTGGTGGATTTGAACTGCTGACCTTTTGGTTAGCCCCTATAGCACTTAACCACTATGCCACCAGGGCTTCCGCCAAGCATAAAAGAGGCCTCTAATTCACAGGGAAGTGGCATCATGTATTCAAAATCATTCCGGACTAAGTAGGAGTTGGGAGTCCTGGTTTCTAGCCTTGCTCCAGCCTTGACTTGCTACATCCGCTTGTATGTTACTTTTCTTTGTTCATCGATCTATAGAATGGGTGTCTGTGCTGTGGGCCTTACCAGGGAGCAACAAATGAGAGTCTTGTGCCCTGAAGCATAGCTTGAATTCTGCCCCATTTGCAGCTACTCATTCTGTGATGATTCAAGAAGCAGAAAACCAATTCAGAAGCCAGGCTTCTGACTAATCAGTATGAAATAAAGACATGTCAGTGGCAGTGGAAATTAGGAGGGGGGCAGGAGAGTGGTGGGGCCTGTGACAAACTAGAAAACACTTGTCAAAAAAGGCAGTCATTACTCAACTCCAGCTGTTGCATTGTGGGGTTGTGGGCCCAGTCTTGCCATTTTTCAAGAGAAGTTAGAAATTCAGAATTCTATGTGAAATACGATTTTTAAATGTTGGCAACTAATTACAATTTTTAGTTACAAAAAAATGCAAAATGCAAAAAAAAGAGAGAAAGAAAATACTGTGTAGACTGAAAAAAAAAAACAACTGTACACTGGGTTAATTTGTGACCTTTGCCCTAGATCAAGCCCATATTTCACAGTCCAGGAAACACAAGTTCTGCCCTGTTCTGATGAAATTTAAAGTGATTCCCAAGTTCTTTTGTTGAGCTGGAATGCCCCTAAATCCACCACTGCCCAGCCTTTGTGAACAATTAGGTAAAAAACTAGAGAAATTTTCTTTTGAAAGTTGTTATAACGCAACATTTAGTCCACTTAAGACAATGGACATGGACCTGCTACTTTTCATTCAGCAAGCACTCATTGGGTACCTACCCAAAGTACCAACATCTTAAACTTTCAGTATTCTCAACCAGTTTCAAGCCATATTTCCCTTTTGATAAAGATAAAAATCTCATGCCTTCTTTAAACATTTTTTGAAATTTCAAAAGCTTTTTTTATCTCCACATATAAAACTGCCAAAGATGCTTTTATTATTGTATCTATCTATCTATATCTATAAAACACATTTGTCAATTTAATGTTTTTCATGTGTACAATTTAGTGACATCAATTACATCAATCATATTGTACAACCGTCAGCAATATCCATTGCCAAATTTTCCATCCCCATAAACAGAAACTCAATGCTTCCTAAACAATGACTCCCCTTTTCCCTCCGCCCTCCCACCCCTTGTAACCACTAATAAATTTTGCTCTCTATATATTTGCCTATTCTAGATATTTCATGTAAGTGAGATAAAATATTCTTTTGTGATCGCCTTACTTCACTCAGCATAACATTTTCAAGGTTTATCCATACTGTAGCATGTATCAGGATTTTATTTCTCTATATCTGAGTGATATTCCATTGTATGTATAGACCATATTTTGTGTATCCATTCATCTGTTGATGGACATTTAGGTCATTCCCATCTTTTGGCAATTGTGAACAGTGATACAGTAAACATTGATGTGTATGTGTCTGTCTGCATCGCTGCTCAAATACACTTTTTTGAACTACACATTCCCTCTGGAAATTTTGATCTACCCCCAGAAGGGACCTATCCTCTCTCCTCCTAATTCTCTCTCTTGAGAAACTCTGATTTAATTCAGTTCCTTCATTTTACAGCTAAGAAAACTGAAGTCCAGAAAAGTGAAGTAAATTGCTCTATGTAGGGCTGGGACTACAGTGAGGTGAGTGAAGGGGTGTCAAGAAACTCAGTAGTCAAGATAAGTAATATTTAAGAAAATTAAAATTAATGGGAAAAAAACACATAATGAATATGAAAATTGTGAATAAAAAGAGTAACAATGCCATGCTGAGCCATACTGGGGCCTGAGGCAAAAAGAAAAATCTTTAAGACTGAGCCTGTGTTTATACACTGAATATGGGATCAGCTCTCAAACTTTAGGGAGCATGAAAATCTCCAGTGAATTTTCTAAAATTCAGATTCCCAGGTTTTATCATTAGAGATTCTGAGGCAGTAGGTCTAGTGTGGGGCTCGGGAATCTGCATTTTAATAAATAATCTAGATAATTTGAGGTTGGACTGGAAGAGGAGGTTGGAGTAATTGAATTCTGAGGCTCCTCCCAATTTGGGGATCAGGCTTTACAAGGGACATAAATTAGATTTTAATCTAAGTGCAACGGAAACTATTGGAGGGATTTAAGCAGAGAAATGAGATGACCTGACTTACGGTTTTAAAAGATAGCCCCACATAATGCCAATCAACAGTAGAATTAGTTATATTCATATAATTGAATGGTATACAGCAATGAAGGAGCCCTGGTAGCACAATGGTTAAGTGCCTGGCTGTTAATCTAAAGGTTGGCAGTTCAAACCCACCTAGCTGCTCTGCAGGAGAAAGGCCTGGTGATCTGCTTCCATAGAGATTACAGCCAAGAGACCAAAAGGTCAACAGGTACTCTAAAGCAAAGATGGGATAATAAGGAAACTAGAGTACAGGAAATGGAACAACCAGAAAACAAAGAGAATGTTGATACAATTTGAAAAATATAACTAGTATCACTGAAGAATTTGTGTAGAAATTGTCAAATGGAAGGCTAACTTGCTGTGTAAACTTTCACTGAAAACACAATAAAATACTATTTAAAAAAAAAAATTAAAACCAAGAAAACCCTGTGGGGCAGCTCTACTCTCTCACGTAATAGACTTGGTAACACCCAACAACAATAATACACAGCAATGAAAATAAGCTATTGAATTTCACAAATGTAATACTGAGCAAAAGAAGATAAGAAACAGAAAGTACACATTGCATGATTAAAAAACAGGCAACAGGCAAAACTAGTCTCTGGTGTTAGAAATTAGGAAATGTCATAGTGAGTAGAAGAGGGCTTCTGGGTGTGCTCATAATGTTCTGTTCCTTTATCTGGGTGCTGGGTACACAGGTGTATTCATTTTGTGAAATTCATTAAGCTGTACATTTTTGATTTGTGCATTTTTCTGTATGTTATACTTCAGTAAAAAGTTTATTACCAAAGAAGATATATAAATCTCCAACAAGCACATGAAAAGATGCTCAACATCCTTAGTCATTAAGGAAATGCAAATGAAATTCCCAATGAGACCACTTCACACCCATGAGGACAGCTATAATTAAAAAACCAGAAAACAGAAAGTAAGTGTCGGCGAAGATGAGGAGAAATTGGAATCCTTATACATTGTTGGTGGTAATGTAAAATGGTGCAGCCAAAACAGTTTGGTAGTTTCTCAAAAAGATAAACGTAGAATTACCATATGACCCAGTAATTCCACTCCTAGGCATATCACCAAAAGAACTGAAAATATGTATTCAAACAATACTTGTACACCAGTGTTCACAGCAGCACGATTTACAATTGCCAAAAGGTAGAAACAACCCAGATGTTCATCAGCTGGTGTGTAGATAAACAAAATGTGATATTTTCATACAGCAGAATATTATTCAACCGTAAAAAAGAGAATGAAGTACTGATATATGTTACAACATAGATGAACCTAGAAAGAAGCCAGACACAAGAGACCACATATTGTATTATTCTATTTATATGAAATGTGTAGAATAGGCAAACCCATGGAGACAGAAAGATTAGTGGTTCCCAGGGCTGGGGGGAAGGGACGGTGGGGAGCAACTGCTTAATGGATACCAAGTCTCCTTTTGGGGTGATGAAAATGTTTTGAAACTAGATTGAGGTGATGGTTGTACCACACTGAGAATGTACTAAATGACACTGATTTGTACACTTTAAAATGGTTAATTTTATGTTGTGTGAATTTTGCCTCATTAAAAAAATAGTCTTCTGGTTTACAAAGAAAAAAAGTTTATTAAAAAAGATGGTTGGATAGTATGGAAGAATGGGTTTGGAGGATGGAATAAGGGAGAACAGTAAGGAGGCTTGGCAATAGTTCAGGTAAGAGTTGCTGGTGGCTGGAGCTAAGGAGGCGGTGATAGATGTGCAGAGAAGTGGACACATTCCAGATATATCATGGAGTTGACACAACTTGTTGCTGGACTGAACATAGGGTGTGATGGATAGAGAAGCATTAAGAATGATTCCTAGATTTTTTGCCTTGAAAACTGAGGGGATGGTGTCTGTTACCCCATAATGGGGGGATGGGGATCCCCTTGGCAGAGCTTCCTATGTCTTAGGATACAGGGGTTTCTTCCAGGGCTGAATTTTAACCAACCCTGGTATTCCTGAGTGAGAGGATCAGATTACCCCTTCTCCCTTCTAGCAATAGCTCAACTCCAACCCCAACCGGTTCCCATGTTAAAGTATTTTTTAAAATAATTTTTATTTAACAGAGGACTCAGAGTTGTTTCTGACTCTGGTTTAGCACTCCTTTGGACATTCTCAACTCTCTTCTCATGATGCTATCCCTTTCCCTGGCATGGCTCTGCCCAGGACCCCATTTCCCTAGCCTGGCAGGGTCATCAGGCTCAGCTTCAAACAAGTGCCCTCCTCCTCCTTCCTGGAGGCTAAACAGCCTTTCCTCAAATCCTCCATCTGTTATTGGGCCTGAACTGTACTGATGAGATTGTGACAGCTGCAGACTGCCCAGTCCTGCTGGGCTTCTTTCTCCTCATTCTTATTCCTAAATGGCCTTTTGTGCTACCCCAAGACTTTCTTGCCCAAGGTTTCATTGGGAAGCCCTCCACCCTGTGTCGCAACTTGTTACTCCCAGACAGCTACTCTGAGCTTCTGTGAGCCTCACCTGGTTTCTCATCCGCTGCAGGGGACACCTTCCCCACAGAGGGCCGGCTTATGAACAGCTGTATCCAAGCCAAGAAGAAATGCCAGGCCAACCCCACGTGCAATGCTGCCTACCAGCACCATCTGTATTCCTGCATCTATAGTATAAGCACCCCATCACCCTCTGAGCAGCCATCAGTCCCTGCAGAGTGCCTGGAGGCAGCACAGCAGCTCAGGAACAGCTCTCTGATGGGCTGCTCATGCCACCGACGCATGAAGAACCAAGCTACCTGCCTGGACATCTACTGGACTGTTCACCATGCCCGCAGCCTTGGTGAGCTCCCCATGCTAGAGTGGATTAAGCTGGGGAAATGGGCAGGTGGCTCTCGGGGGCTGTTTATTAATCTTGCAGAATATGAGCTATGTGGTGGATTTCAATAGGGATGATGATGAAACTCTGCATTTTACAGCAGTAAAAGGTGGAAAGAGGAATTGGCGGTATCCTTTTGGGTCTCCGGAACACTGCTCTCTTTTTCTAACGTCCCCTATTCTTACCTGGCAACGTGTAGTTCCCTCTTGGCACTGAACCAGGCTGAGGCCCAGCCTGGGGAGCTGCTGAACACAAAGGTATGGAGAAGAGGTGGGGAAAAGGATCCTAACACGTAAACAGGCTCCAGATATTATGAAATCCACAGCTAGGAGAGACTGGAAGGTAGCATTCTTGTCCAGCCTTCAACAGAAAGGATACATATTAACCAGATAAGAGAGAGAAGCACCTAAAGAGCCAAAGAGAGGAACCTCCTCTGACTCTTTTCTTAGGCCTTCTTTGTATTAGGTTTTATAAGACTATCCTGCAGTAACAAAACAGTGACTTGCAAAGCAAGTTTATTTCTTGCTCATGTTCTGTGTTGGCTGTTTCATGTATATTCTTGATTCTGAGATTCAGGCTAACAGTGCAGCTTCATGTGGGATGTACCCTTATCATCACACAGGGAAACAGCAGTGACAGAACCACGCAATGGCTTTTAAAGCTTCTGCTCAGATGTTACCTACGCTACTTCTGCTCACATTCCATTGACAAAGCAGGTCACATGGCCAAGCCTGACATCACTGGGGCAGTGAAGTATACTCCTCCTACAGGAAGACACTACATATCACATGATAGAAATGAGAATATATAATCTTACAGGAAAGGCAAAGAATAACTGGGAACAGTAATACAATCTACCGTAGTCCACCAATTGGTCAAAATATTCACTTTCCTCCCTTCCACAAGAAAAATACACCCATCCCCTCTTCCCAAGGAAGATGCCCTAAAAGTTCTAGACAAACATGGTATCAGGCTTAAAGTCTAGGAGCTCATGATAGTCTCTGTATCACATCTGGATGTGGCTTCTCTTGATCTAGAAGCCCATGAACTAAAAAGACAAGTCATCTACCTTCCACACATACTGAGTAAACAATAATGGAACAGGGACAGGATAACCACAAACAACATTCCCAGTTAGAATGGGGGAAGAGTGGGAGGTACACAGCAGACACTGAATGGTTCATAGCAATTCTGGAATTCCGCTAGACAAATGTTGCAAGGGCCCTCTTTCCTAGGAGTACAGGTTGTTCCTTAATAAAGCCCTTATTCTGCTCCATGGGAGTAGTTGCTCTATCCATTGTTCTCTAGGACTCTTGGCCCAAGCCCTCTGGGAGTCCTTCCTTTTCCATTATTCTCTTTGGCCACATCTGAAGAGGGCACTGGAGACTACAGCTTCCTTGGGGACTGAGCAATGTTCTCAGCCTGCTTCCTGCCTGAGGAATGTTGGGGCATTTAAAGGCTCCAATAGTTACAGTCTCTTTTTATCCAAGCTAGTGGCTTGTTTAACAGTACAACTCTCTCAAAATATAGTTGTTTTTTATCTCTTTGATTTCTGTCACCTCATGTTCCGGTAGCCTTTTTCACAATTTTTTTCAGGACATGAATCTCTTTCTAGATCTAATTAGAAGTACTTTGACCTTATCAGGCTTCTGTGGGAGAGCCAGTACCTTTGTTTTGTTTTGTTTTGTTTTGTTTTCCCTGAGTGCTTTGGTCCAAATGGCAGGATTTATTTGGTACCATTAATCAATTGAGAAATCTCTAAAAATGTGTGATAGTCACACACTTGATCTTTGCCCTAATAAAATAAAAAAATTTTTTTTTTTATTTCTAAGGCTAAGTTATAATTGAGCTTATCACTCAAAGCATTTCTCAATTTTATCTTACCATTTATTGCATCTCTCAATCCTGCTGCAGGCCATGGAGTTTCTGGATTCTCTCTTTCCCCTTTCATCTGTACTTTGCACACTGGCCAGTTCTTTTCTGAGCTTATGTATTTTTTGTAGTACCTTGCCAAATGCAGCCAATAACAATTAAGACGTATTAGTAACGTTCTGATTCTCAGCTCCTTCCCCTTAAAGCACAAGCTCATTTGGTAAATCATCTTCCTCCTAAGTTACTGCAAGCAACAATTTTACCAAATGCTTTGCCACTACATGACATGGGCTATTATCTTTCCAGCCCCCAGTAGTAGTTTCTTTACCACCCACTGCCCAGTCCCCAAAACAGTGCCACACCTTTTAGATTTTTTTGTTACTGCAGCACTCCATTTTAGGTATCAATTGCTTTATTAATAAGGATTTGCTGGGTTATGCTGCAGTAACAAACAACTCCCAGATCACTGGCTATCAACAACAAGAATTTATTTCTTGCTCATATTACACATCTGCTGTGAGCTTCCACAAGTTGGCTTCATCTCTGCTCCGCCTGTCTTCTTCATTCTAGGATCCAGGCTGGTAGAGGGGAAAGAGCAATCGAGAACCATGTGATGGCTCTTAAACCTTCTGCTCAGATGTGACTTACGTCACTTCAGCTAACAATCCATGGGCCAAGGCAAGTCACGTGTCTAAGCCTGACATCAGTGGGGTGGGGAATTACACTCCTCTCACAGGGGCCATGAAAGTTGCACGGCAATAGGTGGAGATGTATAATGCTCCCGTAAGGTGGGTAGCAAATAATTGAGAACAATAATACAATTTACTACCTCCTTGTTTCCTACTTTCTGCTCCCATCCTAATGGCTTCTCTTTCAGAACTCCCCCTGAGACTTCTCCCGAGATCCTTGCACCACCACCCCTTTTCCCTTGGGAGGCTGGAGTTCTTCCCAAGGATCCAGCATCATCGATATTCCTTTTGTTTTGAAGATGCATTTACAAAGATTTACTGGGTGACATCCCTGCAAGATTTATTCACCAACATTTATTGAGCACCTACCATATATATGAGCTATGCAGAGATTTTTATAAGACCTAGTAAATCACTTTAAGGAGCTCACACCCCCATGGGTGTGTGTGAGAGAGATATGTTTGCTTTGAAATATTGTCTCTTCTTTCTCTGCCCTTCTCAGTCAGGTTTAATTCAAGACCTGGTCTCACTTCCATTTCCTTGGCATATGATGCATTTCCATACCCAAGTGGTCAGGCTTGGAACAGAGTCCACCACTGCCCCTTCCCTAATAGCAAGAGAAAACAAGAGACGGGGTCCCCTTTATTGATTATGTACCTGCAGGCAATATGTCTAGTGGTTAGAGGCAGTGACTCTGGAATCAGTCCCAGCTCCACTTCTTATTAGCTTATGTGAGTCTGAGTAAGTAACTCAACCTCTTTCATCCTCAGTTTTTTTCTTACTTATCCAAGGCTGCCAGGAAGATTAAATGAGATTTTATTACACACACAGAGTCTTAGTTATCTAGTGCTGCTATAACAGAAATACCACATGTGGGTGGCTTTAACAAACAGAAATTTATTCTCTCACAGTTTAGGAGAGTAAATAGCCCCAGCGGTGCAGTGGTTAAGCACTCGGCTACTAATCAGAAGGTCGGTGGTTTAAGCCTACCAGCTGCTTCACAGGAGACGGATGTAGCAGTCTGCTTCCATAAAGATTTACAGTCTTGGAAACCCTATGGGGCAGTTCTACTCTGTCCTATAGGGTTCCTGTGAGTCAGAATCGACTCAACAGCAGTGGGTTTTAGGAAGCTAGAAGTCTGAATTCACAGTGCCAGATCTAAGGGAAGGGTTTCTCTCTCTGTTGGCTCTAGAGGAAGGCCCTTGCCTCTTTTGAGCCTCTGCTCCTGTACAGTCTTCATGTGGCTTGGCATCTCTCTTTACCCTTCTCTGCTTCAACTGATCGTTTAATCTCTTGTATTTCAAAAGAGATTGACTCAAAATACGCCCTACACTAACATAGCAAAGACAACCCATTCCCAAATGGCATTATAACCACAAGCATACGGGTTAGGATTTACAACATATATTCTTGGGGGGCATAATTCAATCCATAACACACACACACACACACACGTAAGTTTATTTATTTTATGTAAAGTATATATATAAATGAGATAGGTTAATCAATTACGCATATATATACGTGTCTGTATATATATATATATATTATATATATACACACACACACCACATACCATAGTACCCAGCACATAGTGTGATGGACAAATGATACTTTTATTTTCTTATCATTAAACCTACTTTGTTCATCAAGCCCAGCCTATACCTTCAAGGCCCTTCCTTTTTCTAATCTCTGTACCGTTTACAGCTAGCTGAGTAGACCTGTGCCTTTTCCTTTTCTCCACAGGGCTTTGAGGTCTGGCCCAGCAGCCTCAGCCCCTCCTCCCACCCCCACCCTGGTCCTCAGGATTCTGGTGCTCCCTCTACCTTGTCTCTAGGTGACTACGAGCTGGATGTCTCCCCCTATGAAGACACAGTGACCAGCAAACCCTGGAAAACGGATCTCCGCAAACTGAACATGCTCAAACCAGGTGTAGAGGGCAAGCCCAGGCTGGGTAATGGGAGGCTGGGCCTGGACCCCAAGGAAAGGGTGTCTGGTGGGAACATAAGCTGGGGAGACTTGTGGGGGAATAACTCCTACCCTGCCAGGTGACTAAAGAATTATTATGTTAGGGTGGGAGTCTGAGCTGTGGGTGTGGTCTGGTCCTACAAGAGCCATCAAAGAGCAGCAGCTATTAGGGAGGCATTTGAAGAGAAGGCATTAGGGCTCCTTGGTTCCCAAAGGTGAGCCCTTACAAAGGGTGTGGTGGGAGTGGCAGGAGGGGCAGCAGTCTCAGAAAAATGTACTGAAATGGAGTTATTTACCCTTATTCAAGGCAGCCAGGAAAGTAGCTTTTTGTCCCTAAAGAATAGGAAATTGTTTGTTTTCAGCCAATGTAATGGGATGGGCGAGGTGTTGGGCAGGGAAAATAGTGCAAGAGTGTGTGACTCCACACAGGGGTGACTTGGGGTGGGGAGCCATCAGACTGGCAAGGACTATGATGTATGTTTTTCAGGAAGATTAGGCTGTTGGGAAGGAACACACACACACATGCACTCTCTTTTTGAGAAAGATTTGAGTTTTGTTGTATAGTCAGTTCTATATATTAGAATTTTGAGAGAAAAAATGGAGATGCATAACCAACTCTAATTATCAGGAATTAGTGAATATCCCATTCCAGTTACTTGATTGTTTGGCTGCCGAAATATCCTGTTAATGGAATTATCACCATGATTTCCCAAGACTCAGAGTGTGGTGAATTTTTATGCATGAATCAATGAAAGACAGACAAGTGACATTAAAGCTGAAAAAAAAAAAGAACAGAATAGACAGATGCAAAACAAAGACTAAACAGAACTTGGTTGCATCTGCCTTGGACCGTTCAGAAGGTGCTTTAGAACGTTGCAGGGCCTCTAGATTATGATTTCCACCACCAGATCTCACCAAAGGAAAGATTTTGGTTATTTGGGTTTTCTGGCTGCTTGAATTCTAGATGAGTGGCTGTTAGATACATATGGATTTTATTTTTTTTTTTTAACCTAGTCAAGATGAGGAGTAGGATGGAGGAGTCTGAAGAATACCAGATATAATTTGTGGGTAGAAGGAAAAACCCTGGATTAGGAGTGGCCTTATTCAAGTCAGTCCTGCTTTTCAACCCCTCCCCCCCCCCGCCCCCCGCCAGCCTTCAGAGTTAAATTAGGGTGCTTACGGGTTCTTAGGGAGGCTGGGCTGCAGGTATGCTTGGAGGACACAGCCTGGTGACTTGGTGCCCCTTTTCTCCCAGGCTCAGACCTCTGCCTGAAGTTCGCCATGCTGTGCACTCTGAACGACAAGTGTGACCGGCTGCGCAAGGCCTACGGGGAGGCGTGCTCAGGCCCTCGATGCCAGCGCCATATCTGCCTTGAGCAGCTGCGCACCTTCTTCGAGAAGGCGGCGGAGCACCGCGCTCAGGGCCTGCTGCTTTGCCCGTGCTCACAAGGAGACCGAGGCTGCGGGGAGCGCCGTCGCAACACCATCGCCCCCAGCTGCGCGCTGCCGTCTGCTGTCCCCAACTGCCTGGAGCTGCGCCGCACCTGCCTCTCAGACCCGCTCTGCAGGTGTGGGGTGCGGGTGGGCCCTGGTGGGAATGGGCGTGGTGCACTCCTTGAGGGCCACCTGCCTGTGCGGGGGTTGGGCCTGATATCTCTCTCCACCCAGAAACTGACTGGCTTCTTTATCAGGTGGCTACCTTAGATATTTTCTCAAGAAGAAGTTTTTCCCCCTTTATGTAAAAACTTAAAAAAATACACATACAAAAAAAAAAAAAAATCACTCAAAATTCCATCGCCTGAAGATAACTCACTGTACCTTTGAGGGCATTTCCTTCTGTTTTTTTCTTTTCTATACAGATAAGCAGAATTAGACATTCTGGAAATATATTTGTATCTTGCTTCATTCATGTTTGTTACATATCTCATGAGCATTTTCCCGTGGAGGTGGTATGGAGTAGTGGTAAAGACTGGAGCTCTGCAGTGAGACATGAGTTTAAATCCTGGGTCTGTGTGACCTTGTGCACACCACTTAAGATTCCACCACTTAACCTAAAATTCCACCACTTAATCTAAGGTTGTTTAACTCTCATTAAAACTAAACAGAAAAATGATGCAGACCTCATGGGATTCTGGTGAGAGTTAAATTAGATAATTTATGTAAAGTATTTAGCTTACTGGTGCAGAATAAGTGCTCAGTAAGCGGTACTCATTGCCATTGAGTCAATTCCGACTCACACTGACCCTGTAGGACAGAGTAGAACTGCTCCATAGGATTTCCAAGGCTGTAAATCTTTACAGAGGTAGACTGTCACACCTTTCTCCCTGGAATGAGCTATGGTTTTGAACAGCCAACCTATCAGTTAACAGCTGAATGCTTTAACCACGGCCCCACCAGAACTTCTTCAATAAATGGTAGTGTTTCAGGGATGGATTACCCAATAAGCACATAAACATCTGCTTAGGCATCAACAAAACGGGATCAGGTGTCCAAAGCAAAGACCCATAGATGCCAAGCAGACAGGACACAAGGAGAAGCAGACACCGCAGTGGAATGGAACTGTCAGGGCACTAAGCAAAACTGATACAAACTCCAGTGCGTGAGAATGTACCGACCAGAAGTAAAGTTCACACAGGGTCACGAGGGCGACCATGCACAAGGTTGTTTAAGCTGTGAGGCCCCTACCACTTCAACACCTTTGTTGGCATCTGTCTCCAGTGGTTCACTCCCATGTAATTGAAATTCCTTATCTCCGTGAGTCCGTTGGGAGTATTCTGTTTCTTTCTACGAAACAAGAGGTCGGGGTGGGATGTTGAGTCTAACTTTTGCTACATTCACCTAATAGGCGACTGGACCCAAGATGAGTGGTTACTGGGCAAGGACAGGTTATGTTGATAGATAGCAGGTCTCTGATCCATTTGGTAATTCACATCTGCTTTACACATATTCCTAACTTTAATGATCACAGACTGCACAACAGGATGCTCATTTTCATCCGTAAAGTGATTCAAAAATCCTCAGTGTACAACAATAATTCAACAAAGACTGGAATCATTATCCTTATTATATACGGAAGTAGATGTTGCTCAGCAGCTTAATTGTGACAGAATCATTGAATTTGTAAAAGCAAAGAATACAAAGAAATGTTTTTAATTATAACATGTTAGAGATGAAAGAGCTATATAAAAGTAAAATATAGTAATTTGATTTAATATTTGTTTTCTTCTGATCATTAAATTTTCTTTTATGACATCTTTTAATTTGCTCATTTATAGCTATAGCATTGATTACAAAACCAGCATAAAGATTGAAATATAAGCCGTTTAAAGCAAAATTGGCGAAAGTCAATTTTTGTTCTGGAAAATCAACAGAATTTTACATTGATTGTTGAAACATCTAAGTTGACTGATTCTTTTTTTTGTGTGTGTGTGGAGTATGTGGAATATTCCTTTTGTAGAAAATGTGGTGTATAGTGAAAATGTCAATACCCTGCGTCCACTGAAAATGTTATAATCCAGTTCATCTTATTCTCCTAAAATGGCCTAAGGCTACCCTTGCGTTCAATCGCTAATATTATAGTCCCATTTAGAAAGAAGTTACATTGTGGATAGTTGCCACACACACTCACACACACACACACACACATATGTATATATAGATAACTCAAATATCCCATTCGAATGCGTGAGTAAGCAGAGGAGGGGTCACCACAGATTGTCAGTGTTTAGGGCCTTCACCTGCCTTAATCCAGCCATGTGGTGCTTATTTTGTTATTTACTGTACTTTATGAACTTAATTTTTAAATGCCTGTGTTGTATTCAATTATTTAGCCATTCCTCTATTGTTGGATATTTAAGTTACCTTCAGTTCTTTGCTATAAATAATGCTGTAACAAAATATTCTTGTTCATTAATCTTTATGGACATCTCTGATTATTACTTAGGATTGGTGCCATTACTAGATCAAAGGACATGAAGAGTTTTGAGGTGTTTGATACATTCTCTCCAGCAAACGTGAAATTCTGATCTGGCTTTCCTCTGCCTTCTTAGGGCAAAACACTTATCAAATTGAAGTTATCATCCATTCAAGTGACAGTTGTTTACAATGAGTCACATCAGCCTAAGCTTGCAACTTTGTTCTACCACTTACTGTAGAGTGAGTGCTAACAATATCTAGCATTTATTAAACAGTATGTACCAGGTACTGTGCTAAATGCTGTACATACATTATCTTATTTCGTCCTCATGAAAATCCTATGAGGTAGTGCTTTTATCATCTCTTTTTTTTTTTTTTTCGGTTGAGCAAACTGAGGTTAAAGAAGTTGTCTAGGTCTCATAACTAGGGATTGTGGAGTCCAAATTCAGAGTGATGTGTTGTGGGAGCTGGGGTGACATGCATTTAATTCTGACAGAGGCTGATGTCACTGAGGAGGAGGTCCTGGGCCTGACTCTGAAGGAAGAGGAGGATTTGCATGAAGATGGGCAAGCCAAGCTAAAAGTTGGCAAAGGTGAAGGCTGCAGACCAGACCCTTAAGGGTGACTCTTGAAATGTCCTTTCTTCCAGATCGCGCTTGGCGGATTTTCAGACTCATTGCCATCCCGTGGATGTCCTAAGGACCTGTGCAACAGAGCAGTCCAGATGTCTGCGAGCATACATGGGGCTGATTGGTGAGGCTGGGGGACATGTGTAGGCAACCCACAGCTTAGCTAGCCTTGCGGGATAGGAATGCTGTGGAGACTAACCCAGAAGGATTGCTCCTGAGATGGGTAGGAGAGGATGGGAGTAGAAGTTAGGGTTGACTTAGGCCCTGAAAACACTTTTCCCTCTCCACTCCACAGGGACTGCCATGACTCCCAACTTTGTTAGCAACATCAACACCAGTGTCGCCTTAAGCTGTACCTGCCGAGGCAGTGGCAACCTGCAGGAGGAGTGTGAGCGGCTGGAAAGGTCCTTCTCTCGTAACCCCTGCCTCAGTGAGTGCAATCCACTTGCTCCAAGTTCCCATGGCTGGGTCAGCTGAACCAAGGGGGTTGGGAGAAGGGTGAAGTATGTGCTCCAGACTGGTTCCGTCTGTTTCCTGCAGACAGAACAGCCCCCTCCTCAATATAGGCTTCTATCCCCTGAGCCTTGAACTAACTTTCTTCTCACACTTTCTGAGTGACCCATCCCAGGCTGCCTGTTCAACCTGTGTGGGCCCCAGGGACACTCTTCAGCCAAAGGAACAAACAAGTAGACAATATCCCATTCCCACCTCCCACCCACCTACAACACAGGGTCCCTGTGGCATTCGCTTTCCTTCCTTGAGACCCTGAGAAGTCTCCAACAACCACCCCCTTCCAATCTGCCTTCTCTCCTCTCCTCAGTGGAGGCCATTGCAGCTAAGATGCATTTTCACAGCCAACTCTTCTTCCAGGACTGGACAGACTCTACCTTTTCTGTGATGGAACGCCAGGTAAGGCCTCCTCTATTCCACCACTCATACCTTTACCATACCAGCTGGAGAAAGCCCAAATAAGGCAGACAAGGGGGTGGAGGGGGGTGACCTCCTCGTCACAAATACTATAAACTACTGATAGACACTACAGGGGAGGGGACAGGTATTGATTGAGGCTGATGGGGTAAAGTGGGTGGAGATGCAGGGTGCCCTAGGGCTAACTGCATTCCATTTCTTCCACAGAATAAAAACCCTGCTCTGAGACCACAGCCCTGGGTGCCCTCTCTTTTCTCCTGCACACTTATCTTGACCCTGTTCCTGAGATTCTGGTAGCTCAACTTCCCGGGGGGTCTTCTTCCCCTTCACCATACCCAGCCTGACCTGCACCTACAAGGGGTGATAAAAGGACAGCCTCAAGAAGGAAGTGCAGTGCATTGTGTGGCAACCCTGACCCCACTCCACCCATCTAGTTGATTCCTAAAAGCTAGGGGTTATCGACCTCCAGATCCTGATCGGCTGGGTTCCCATTCCTTCCACCCCACCTCCATTTATGACTCAGGCTGCCCCTTCGTAGGACTTGGTGACACCACCATTTAGCCATATCTTCTGGTGGTAACCAATTCAGCCAAGCTTTGCCCTGATCCCTTCCTTCTGCCCACCAGGATCACCTAAAGAGGAAGCACCTCACCATATAACAAATCAGTCACTCTTTAATACATTCCAAGCAGGCAGGGCTGGGTGTTCTAAGGCAGCCTAGAAAGACACTTTCCATCATGAGGAGAGCTAAAGCAAGACTCCGGGCCCTCCCACCCCGCATTTCCTCTGAATTAGAAATCTGCCTGCACTGCCCTGCCCAGGAGCCCTACCAAGCATTTGAACATTAGCAATCAGAGGCCCTGAGCCTTGGTTTATTCCAGCTACTGCCCCAGAGTCCCCTCAGACTCTTGGATCATCATTAAACATTTTCACTTAAAACTTTGTTCTTTTCCCATTTTCTCACATTGTAAATTCATACAGAACTATGAGTGTTACAGACTAAAGGCCACAGGCTGGGTGATCAGGAGACATTGTGGCCCTGCCACTGAACGCTGTGTGACTTTGAGCAGGTCTCAGCCTCTGTGTGTACATGATATGGAATTGGCAGAAAAAAACGGTTTATATGAGTCTGTGGGCCTGGTATCTGGCCCAGCTTGAGCCATTCCTGGGATACTATGAAATGTCTGCCACAGCAGTTAAGGGGGGCCCTCAGCCAACCACAGCATTTATTATGTACCTGTATCTGTTATTGATCTGCTGCGGACCATAATGGGGACCAGAGGAAATGGCAGACCGGTTATCTCAGGGTATTTGTAAACCCATTGGGATAAGGAAATACCTACCCTTGCAAAGTAGCTGGAAGAATATATTTATAGAGCTGAGGACATTTCTCTAGTAATTCACTCACTCTTTCAATACACATCTGTTGAGTGCCAGCTCTGCAAGGTGCTGTGCTAGGTGCAGGGGATTCCAAGGTAAGACTCAGATCCTGTTTTCAAACCTTTCATACACCAGAGGAGGGAAACAGACAAGACAGTCAGTAAGTACAATGCAATGTGATAAGTGCTATGCGATCACTATAATAATAAGCCACATTCATTGAACCCTACTGTGTGCCAAGTACTTTAATGCATTTATTCATTTAATCCTCCAACAATACTTGACTTTGTCAGTCACTTAATTGTGCTCATGCAGAGCCTATACATAGACCAACAGGCAGTTATTCAAACAGAACAAGGGATACCCTGTGATTTAAAATCAGGAAAGGTGTGCATCAGGATTGTATTCTTTCACCATACTTATTCAATCTGTACGCTGAACAAATAATCTCAGAGGCTGTACTATATGAAAAGGAACATGGCATCAGGAATGGTGGAAGATTCTTTAATAACCAGTGATATGCAGATAACACAACCTTGCTTGCTGAAAGTGAAGAGGACTTGAAGCACTTACTGATGAAGGTCAAAGACTACAGCCTTCAGTATGGATTATACATCAACAGAAAGAAAACAAAAATCTTCGAAACCCGAAAGGTCAGAGGTTTGAACCCATGAGCCACTCTGCAGGAGAAAGATGTGGCAGACTGCTTCTGTAAAGATTACAGCCTTAGAAACTCTATGGGTCAGTTCTTTGTCCTACAGGGTCACTATGAGTTGGAATTGACTCAATGACAACTTTTTTGGGGGGGCGTGTCACACACAGGACATCAAAGTGTAAGTCACAGACATCCTTCAGCATCCATGAGTAGAGCTTGAGCAGCATCATTCTTTTTATCAGCTGTATGCATGAACATGTATGAATGTATCATAGCTTATTTAACCAGTCCTATATCGACGTGGTGGGATATTGATGAATATTTGGTAGTCTTCCCATTTTCTTTGAGCCAAGTTTTAAGGCAGTTAGGAGGTGACTGGGGGTAAGATGTGCAGAGGAGCTGTCAGAGTGGTGAGTGGAATAGGCAAGGCTCTCTTTGTACATTTTTATATCCCTGCAGCCTGCACTGCTCCAGGAAATGCTCAGCCAAGCTGCCTCTCTGCAAACTCCAGTGAGGCAGGCACTGGGTCGACCTTCCCCCTTCTTCCCCTCCCAGGAAGATCTCTAAGCAGTTGTGGCCTCTCCATTTGCCTTGGCTCCATTAGCCTGAGGCTGGGGGTGTGAATGGTACAGTCATTCCTTGCTAAGTGCTTGAATTAGACTAATAGGTCATCTGTGCTTTTCTCTGAAGAAGGTCCAAATTCTTGGTAAACAAGAAGACCACTCTCCCAGCCCAGGGCCCAGAGCCAAGACCTGGGTGGGGATGCAGTGGCTTGACTGGAGCTTTTAATGGCATCCTGGCTGGCTAGAATGGTTAATGCCATTAGACTAGCTTTGGGGTATCGAGGTAGAAAGGGCTGCTGGCAGCAGCGGTAAGTGCAGAGTATTGAATTATAGGCCTCTCCATGGTTGGGGTGGAGCAGACTATCATTTAAACAGCTATCTTCAAATTCACTCATTTAATCATTCATTCATCAGACATGAATAAGCATTTATTCTGGGATAAGCCAAGAGTTTTTGTTTTTTGTTTGCCATGAGTACTTTCAAATGGGACAAGATCTGTTCTTGCCCATTCATGTGCTACCATTTTGGTGAAGGGGCAACCCAGGACTCAGGCTACTGGGACCGAAGTTTGTCACGCTTCAGTTATCCTAGTGATTATAACACCCAACTGTGTAATCTGTCAGGAATCCTGGTGGCATAGAGGTTAAGAGCTATAGTTGCTAACCAAAAGGTCGGCAGTTCGAATCCAACAGCCATTCCTTGGAAACCCTGTGGGGCAGTTTTACCCTCCCCTGTAGGGCCGCTATTGAATCAGAATCAACTCAACGGCAGCAGGAGCTTTTTGTGTAAGCTTGGGAAACATTCTTCACCCCGTAAGCCCTCCCCCTAACCCGAATTGTACAGTGTGGATGCCAGTAGGAATATCTAACTTAAAGGGTTATATTTTTTGTTTTGCTTTGTTTTTAATAAATATATTGGCAATATCAAATAACGTGTATATCCATTTTAATTTGGTTGACAGTTTTTTGGCTTCCTACTCAAATGCTGTAAGCATAAGGAATTTATGCTTGTTTTTATCTTCATGCAAGTTTAAATTAGACAATAGGACTGGAAATAAGTATAACTCTTAGCATGGTGCCTGATACAGGATGAACACTCAATAAATGGTAGCTATTTTTTTTATCATCATTATTTAGTCCCTGAATGGTGCAAATGCTTAAGCCCTAGGCTACTGACCAAAAGGTTGGCAATTTGAAGCCACCCAGAGGCCCCTCAGAAGAAAGCCCTGGTTATCCACGTCCGAACAATCAGCCACTGAAAACCCTGTGGAGCACAATTCTACTCTGATACACATAGGGTTGCCATGAGCGGGGATTGATCCAACAGCAAACTTTAAAAAAAAAAAAAATCATTATTATTACTTCTGGGTGGGGATCAAGTGAGTACCTTGTATTCCACTCCTTGCCCTGGAACAGTGATGAGGTGTGGTGCTGGTTCTTCCCTCCAGTTGTGAGCCAAACTCTGGGTGGGGCTGCCCCTGGGGGACCCATGACTCAAAATCTGAATTCCAGGAAGCCAGAGCTTTGAGTCTGTAGCTCAGGCACTGAGAGACCTTGATCAAGTCTTGGAGTCTGCGAAAGTCAGTGTTTTAGTCAAGGCTCTTTTGGCTGCAAGTAGCAGAAACACTGAAATTACTTAGTAAAAGGGGAATCTCCGTCTGGCTCCGAGGTCCTGGGAAGGAAGAAGTTTTACCACCGTGGGGCTTGCTAGATTTCTGGTCCTTGCAGTTAAAGAACAGGGCAAAGCATCACCATTTCCTCCATCTTCCCCTCTGCGTCCTGTTCTGACCAACAATCACAGGCTCTCTCCCTCATTCCTCCCTTGGGATCTGTGGTTCTCAGAAATTCTAGTTTCTTTTCAAGGTTTCTACTACTTGGGAGGAACCTGCTCAAACTTGGAACCTGAGAGATGATCTAATAAAATTCCACCTCAGATATTGAGCTGGTCAAGTTCTATTTTGAGATACTGTGGCTGAGGGATGACGTGAAGGGAAGACAAACAAAAAGAGTTAACATTTATCGAGAGCTTAATGTGTGCAAGGCACCATGCTTAATGGCTTAATGAGTATTAACTCGTTTAATTTTCATAACTTTACCCTATTTCCCCCGTTTTACAGTGGGGTTTAGTGAGACCAAGCAGCTTGTCCATGGTTACAGAGCTAAAAAGTGGCTGATACAGGAATTGAACCTGAATCTCCCTGACTCCCAGGCTCAATCTCTGATGCACAATGCATCTGTCCAGTGTTGGAGTGAGACCCACATGTCCTAAATTACAATAGGGGCTACGACGAGGGTGTGGGGTCAGAAGGAGCTCTTTCAGGCTATAGGGATAGTTTCCTGGGAGAGAAGGAATTTGAGCTGGTCTTTGAAGAACGAATAGAATTTATCAGGGAGAAATGGAGGAAGGGCACCCCAGGCCTAGGGATCAGCAAGAGCAAATGGAAAAACTGGGAAGAGGGGCATGACAAGTAGTCTGCTGTGACTGAAGTTCTGTGAGGTGAAGGTCTTCCTGTCACTCATCCCCCCTTTTTTGTCCTGGAGAAGGGGCCTCCTTTGAGGACAAAACTGGCTACGGAGCTGCTGTTGTGAAAGCCAGGCCCTGGGGAGCATGCAGGAGCATCAAGGAACTGGCACGCAGAATTCTAGACTGGCATGCTTGGCGTCCATGGCCCCTTGACCACTGCTGACATCCCAGGGCAGAGGTCAGTGTGTGTGGGTGGGAGGATGAAGCAGGCCTGTGTCTGGGCAGGGAATAGTGACAAGAGGAAGGGGGAGCCTGTCCCCATAGAGTGATACCAGGAAACAACCCCTCCCTAGTGCTGACCCCGCCACTGGTTGCTATGGTCTGCTGAAATGTCAGGGCATTTGTTCCTAGGGCCTGGTCTTCCCAGACTTTGCTTGGCCTTGGATTCCCACTAGAGGCTTCTTCCTGCTGAGCACCTACTGTGGACTGGATAGGGCAGGCAGGAGGTTAGCACAGCAATGAAGACAGGTCCTTGGCAAGCTCACAGTTTTGTGGTAGAGACAGACAAATAATAGCGACCCACCCAGTATAGCGACAGCTACAGCCATCATTATTTGAGGGTTTGGTATGTGCCATACACTGTGCTAAGAGCTTTACATGTGTATCATTTTAAAAATTGAGCCACCTCATGGTCTTGTCTCTGCATGGTATCAATCTGGCATCCACAATATTTGAAGAAAAAAATTAAATAATTGCACAAAAATAATTATTTTTGAAAAAAATGCAGAGCAAAACTTAAAATCCTTTTTCCCTGCCTGTCTGTATTGTGTACATAAAACAGCCACCCCTACAGAAGGTTTTCCCTCTCTCCAGGCTCCCTAGTGGAGATTTAGGCCATGAATACGTACATACATATATATATTTACTATTTTGTCTCTATTTTACACGCATGATCCATTTTAAACCTCCTCACAGCCCTCTGAAAGTAGGCACTATTATCCCCATTTCACAGATGGAGGAACAGATGTCAAGAGAAGTTAAATCTTGCCCAAGGTCACACAGCTAATGACTGGGAAGTGGATTTGAAGCAGGCTCTGTGCTTGCTCTGAAAAGTGCCCATGATCCAAGGGCTGGGAGACTCCTGAGGAGGAGGCAGTGAATTCAGCATGAGGGGATTACTTAGGCTTCATGAGGAAGCAACATTTGAGTAGGCTGGTAGTGCAGTGGTTAAGAGCTGGCGTGCTAACCAAAAGGTCAGCAGTTCGAATCCACCAGCTGTTCCTGGGAAACATTATGGGGCAGTTCTACTCTGTCCTATGGGGTTGCTGAGGCAATGGATTTTTGGTTTGGTTTTTAAAGGATAAAAAGAAGCTCAACAGGCAGAGGTGAGCAGTATATGGGTTTCTTAGGGAAGGAGGAAGGCCTGAGGGATGAGCATATCAGACGGTGGAATGTCAGAAGGGAGCAGACCTTACCCCTCCCTCTCAGTGAGGGCGGGCATGGTACTTAGGAGACTGGCCTCCATTCCCTATTTTGCCTCAGGCAGATTCCGCTTCTGCCCTTTTAACAGTCTCCTTCACAAAGCCTCCTTGTGTCTTCTGAAACAGACCATCTGAATCAGGCTGGGTCCCCTGCCGCCATACAGGAAGTGAGGGAGAGCTATGGTGAAGGAACCCAGAAATGAACTCCCTCCTGGACTAAATCAAACACACTTAATTCTTCAGGAATTACACGTCAAGACTGTCTTAGGGACAGCCTTGGCTCTCTAGATGTTCAAAGAAAGCATCTCATAGTGAAAAGAACACAGTGGAAAGTGGATCCAGTTGGATCCCGGTTTGAATCTTAGTAAACCTACTTACCAGCTAGGTGAATTCTGGCAAACTGCGTAATCTTGCTGAGCTTCAGTCTCTCCATCTAGAAGATGATGGGCCCTATTGCGAAAAAGGAGCCCTGGTGGCAAAGTGGTTAAGAGCTCGGCTGCTAACCAAAAGGTCAGCAGTTTGAATCCACCAGCTGCTCCTTGAAAACCCTATGGAGCAGTTCTACTCTGTTCTATAGGGTCACTATGAGTCAGAATTGACTTGATAGCAACAGGGTAGGATTATTGCTAAAAAGGAGCCCAGGCGGCTCAGTGATTAAGAGCTCAGCTGCTAACCAAAAGGTCGACAGTTGGAATCTACCAGCCGCTCCTTGGAAACCCTATGGGGCAGTTCTACTGTGTCCTATAGGGTTGCTGTGAGTTGGAATTGACTTGATGGCAACGGGCAATGGGTATGGTAAAAAGTGGTGCCTGGTAGGTCAGTCAGAGAGGAAGAGGAAATGACTAGCTGGGAGATATATTGATCTAATTTTACTTTGGTGTTGGGTGTTAGTGACTTGTCAAATCCAGGTTTTTCCAGTAGGAAGTGAACAGTAATACAAGATCTCAGGGGCTTGAGTGGGAAGGTGACTCCAGTAAGTGGAGGGAAAGAGGAGACCTGAGGTGGTGGATGAAGTACAGACAGTGAACTTCCTGTCCTAAAATCTCATTGTCATGCTGGAACATTTCCCCGAACCTTTCTGAACCTCAGTTTCCTTATCTTCAAATGCCAAACAACTTACGAAATCAATATTGGCCAGACCATTAAATTGATATTTCATTAAAAAAAATTTTTTTTTTCATATTCTGCCCCATCACAGAAGAGATTTGAAGTGGCTTATAGAAATGCACGCAGTACAACAAAATGAAAATAAAGGCATGGAAACCAGATAAAGGGAGAATCAAAACAGTATGTGGAGGCCAGATAGTTCGGTCAGCAATATTTAATGCTCATGCAGAGGTCCTGCCCAGATTAATATCATTGTCCCAAAACCCTTGTACTTGCGGGTAGTAGTGGTTGGAAAATGTATTTTGAATAGAACTAAAGGTATTATTTGTGTTTTACAAATGAAACTGAGGCTAAGTTTGTCGTGATTATAGCAAATGTGATGGCTAGGTGGGTGTGTGAGAAAGAAATCCTTTGTAATTTATACAAAGTTTGTTTTTGTTTTATACGCGATCACAGGCAGCTGCCTCTGCTTTCTCTGCTGCCCAAGAAGTTACAAAACCTGACCGCTTGATTGAAATGGGCATCCAGGAGAGTAAACACAAATTACTATTTCAATAAGTTATCCTGCCACACTAAAGTTTATTGAGTGCTCATTATCTGCCAGATATTCTTCAAAGCACTTAAATATACTACCTTTAGTACAGTAACAACTTAAGGAGCCCTGGTTGCACAATCATTAACTGCTGCTAACTGAAAATGTGTGTGGTTTGAACCCACCAGTCCCTCTGCAGGAGAAAAGACTTGGTGATCTGCTTCCATAAAACCAAACCAAACCACCACCGTTGAGTCAATTCCGACTCATAGCTTCCGTAAGTATTATTAATAAAACAAAAAACAACTGTTGCTGTCAAGTGGATTCCAATTCATAGCGACCCTATAAGACAGAGTAGGTCTGCCCCATAGGGTTTCCAAGGTGGATTCCAATTGCCGTCATTTTGGTTAGCACCCAAGTGCTTAACCACTGCGCCATAAAGATTACAGCCTAGGAAATCATATGGGGCAGTTGTACCATGTCCTATAGGGTCACAATGAGTTGGATGGGGGAAGAGAGATCCCATGAAGATCAACAGGAGCAGAGAGCTCAAAGAGACAAGGATCTTCCTCCAATTAACCCTCGAGGGCACATAGCAACACAAAGGCTACAACTTGGAGTCCAGAGGGTTGGGTGGCAGTCCCATCCTCCTCAGTAGCTTGCTGCATCAAAACAAACAAACAAAAAACAACCAAACCTGTTACTGTTGAGTCAATTCCAGCTCATAGTGACCGTATAGGACAGAGTAGAACTGCTCCATAGGGTTTCCAAGGAGTAGCTGGTGGATCCCAACTGCTGACCTTTTGATTAGCAGCCAAGCTCTTAACCACTGTGCCACCAGGGCTCCCTAAGCCTTGGTTATTGCTTTAGTTCTTCCAATTCGCTGAGCCCCAATTTCCACTATGTACCTCTTGGGTTATAATGAATCAGTATGTTGAAGTAGGTCCCTATGTGCCCCAAATTTTGTGCTTATTGCTAACCTATAGGCTGACTATTCAAACCCACTCAGTGGTACTGCATAAGAAAAGACCTGGCTATCTGATTCCATTAAGATTGTTGTTTGCCATCTAGTTAATTTTCAACTCATACCGACCCTATGTGACAGAGCAGAGCTGCGCTATAGGGTTTTCTAATCGACTGGGCGGCACTGGGTTTTTTAATCTTTACAGGAGCAGATCCCCAGGTATTTCTCCCATGAAGCGGCTGGGTGAATTACAGCCAGTAAAGCCCTAGGGAGCATTGCTACTCTAACACATGGGGTCGCCATGAGTTGGAATCTACTCCTTAGCAAACAACAACGTGCCGAAATAGTTAATGTGCTTTGCCCAGTGTTGGCACACAGTAATCACCACGGCAACATTATAACTAACAGCAAACGTTTATTGAGCTGATATGATCCTGAAACACTATACCCCCACCCATCCAGGCAACAGGATCCTGGGTTCAGCTAGGGCGGTAAGAGCAGCCCGCCCCCTTCACCGGCGGGGCTCCTCGGCGCGGGCAGAATCGTGGTGGGGAAGCCGCTGGCGGCGTACGGAGGAGGCGCGCCTCCTAATGCAGTTGTCAGTTAATTAGGGAGAAGGTTGTATCATTAACAGCGGGATCGATGCAAAAGGAATTACGAGATTCTGGCAGCGCCGCCGCCGCCGCGGAGCCCTCTGCTCTGGCCGCGGGCCGAATTCAGCAAAAACTCGATACGCATTAGCGGAAGATCAGCGGCCGCCTGGGGCGCTGGGCCAGCAGAGCGCGGGAGATGCGCCTGGCGCGGGAGGCCCGGGCGGGTCGCAGAGCGGTGCTCGGAAGGGCCAGTCCCGGGGCTACTGCCCTTGGTGCGCCGCCCGGGGCCTTTGCGAGGTGCGGGACACGGCACGTGTCCCCCGCCTGGTCGCTGACCCTCGGAGGTGAACAAAGCGTCCCGACCCAGGGAAGGGCGGGGACACGAAGGCTGGGCCAGAGTTTAAACATTGCCAAAGAACTTCTGGCGCTGTTGTCTGTCCGAGGCGCTCTGCCCTGCGTCCCCATGAGGCTGACTCCGACTCATCCTTCAAATGAAGCTAAACCAAACCAAACCCAGTGTCGTCGAGTCGATTCCGACTCATAGCGACCCTATAGGACAGAGTAGAACTGCCCCATAGAGTTTCCAAGGAGCGCCTGGCGGATTTGAACTGCCGACCCTTTGGTTAGCAGCCGTAGCACTTAACAAACTACACCACCAGGGTTTCCAATGTGGCTGAAATCACAGCAAAGCTCCTGACCTCCTCAGACTAGGCCAGGCCACCCTCTAAAAGACCCTCACAGTACTTAGTTCTCCTTTGTGGCATTTATCAAAACGTCGTTATATGGCAACTTGCATATTTTCTGGTCAATGTCTCTCTCCAGATCAGACTGTAAGCTCCAGGAGAGCAGGAACTGTGCTGGGCTGTCTTGTTTACTTGCACTCAGAGTGCCTGAGATGTGACAAGTGCTCAGTAAATTTTTGGAAAGAATGAATCCCCTCAGCAACCCATGGAGTTGGTAGGGTGAAGAATCTGAAGGTCAAAGAAATGAAGTGTCTTGCCCAAAACCACACTAGTCCCCAAGCCCCAAGCTCTTTCCTTGAGCAAATCAGTTAATCTATCTCAATCTCAGTCTTCCCGTCTAGGGGAAGATTAATTAGAGCTGTCTCTGTGCTGTGTGTTGGGGACTGGACTAAGACTTTATATTTGTTCATTTAATTCTCACAACAACCCTGTGTGGCAGAAATAATTTTATAAAGGAGGAACATTTATCTCTGCCTTCAGATTCTCTCCCTGTTTCTGCAGCTGTGTCACAGGTGGTTCAAACCCTGCAGACTGCATTTCTCAGACTCTCTTGTTAGCTGGTTTATGACTGGGTTTGGCCAGTTGGTGCCACTGGCACAAGATTGGGTGGTAGGAGAACAGGAGAAGCCAGGATATTTCCAGTCTTGGGAGCTTCTGGGCTCCACCTGCTCCCTTTGGCCTTCAGACTGGTAATGATAGTGGCTTCCTGCTCTTGCTAATTTCTTGAGTTGCCTCACTGTTCCGTTTGCCTTCTTAGTTCTTCCATCGGCTGTGTAATTAATTCTCTTTATTAAATATCCTCATTTGAAATACTTGAAGTGGGTTTCATTTTTCTGACTAATTTAAGAACCTTAATTTGAACTCAAATCTTCTGACTACAAAATCCACTCACTTACATGCTCTTACAGAAGATGACAATGAGGCAAAGCAGCAGGAAAGTGAGTTACTTAACCACCCTGCCCAGAGAGTTCTTCCCAGGTCCCTTCTGTGAGACAAATAAGTGCTAAAGATAATGGCCCACCCATAAAGCCCATTAATAATTATTATGTTTAAGAAATACTACTTAGCATAGCTAAAATATTGTTCACACCTATAAATGAAAGTAATAATAGCATCTTCTTGTGAAAAGCAAATATATTAATGTATGCCAGACACCTGGTACATGGTAGATGTTCAATGATAGTTCCTTCCTCCATTCCCTTAAAACCTGGGGAATCTTCAGTGCGTTCATGTGTTCTCAGCTTGGTAATCCTGGAATGTGAAGGACATCGGCTCTTTTATTCCCTAGCATTCTCCTTATCACATTGTAGATTCACCTTGCCCATTGGTCTAGTGAATGAGAAGTAGTGATCAGATGGCTGGCCTGGCAGCTATAATACTCATGTGTGCAACGATCTGAGTGAATGCTCCTAAATCAATTGGAGTGCCCTAGAGATTTGTCAGGCGAAGAAAAAGTGAGAGGTGCTTTTGACGCACACATCCAGAGCCTGATTTGAAAGAAGATGTCTGCTCAATGGTCCCGAGGGCAATTTTCTCCTGATTGATTTGCAACTTTTGATCTTAATGGAAAAGAAGCCAAGGAGGTAGTATTCTCCCTGAACCAGAAGACTTTGCCCTGATTAACTGTCTGGACTTGGGGAATGCCATCTCCTATTACCTGCAAGGGGGCTACAACGCCAAAATTTATTGGGGAGAGTGCTCAGGGTTGGGGTGGGGGTTGGGGGAGGAGTTTCTTAATCTACGTGATCATCAATGACCCTGGAAGCCAGGATATTAGTCTATGGAAGGGCCAGAAACTACCCTTGATGACTGAATAACTACAGATAACTGTTCAGATCTTCCTTCAGCCACTGCAGCCTAGAGCCTAGGGCTGGGAGTCTCACCTGTGCCCTTGGAGGAGGCACTTCATTTGAGCCTGCCCTAACTACCACACAGGTTGCTGTGGTGTCATATGAATCATTGATGTAAATGCAATTTGAGGAAGTTTATAGACGTTACAAACATATTTGAGTTTAGGATATTAAACTAGCTCAGCAGCTAAAAATTGTTCTTTACCACGATAGCATAAACTTCCCTATTCCTAAGGGTTAAGAGCACAGGATTTAGAGTCAAACAGACCTAGGCTCCGATCCCTGTTCACTGCTGACTTGACTACTTCCCACTTAACCTGTCTGAGCCTCAGACTCCTCATCTGTAAAACAGGAATAATAATGCCGTGGAGGGGTTGTTGTGATGGTTAAATTAGATACTAGAGTGAGAGTTTAAGAAATTGCAGCCATTATTAAAATTGCTCATAAGTTTATCTGCCAGCTAATATTTTGAAATGAAATAGGAATCTAGACAACTAGGTCATTAGAGTGTTCAGAATGCCCTAACAGACATGCTTTGGTTTGTTACCCCACAGTCCACTTCTCCAGGAACAGTTTTGCACTCATCGTTGTTAGCTGCTGTTGAGTCGGCTCTGACTCATGGCAACCTTATGTATAATGGATCTTGGCTGAAAGAGAGTATCAGAAAGATGTCTACCTTCCCACTCACAGTCCTGGCCAAAAGCAAGACCTGGGTAGACATGACCCTGTCCCCTTGGCTACTATTGACTGGACCAGGGGTGAACACTTAACCTAAGCTGAACCAATCAGATTCCTGTCCTGAGAATTGAACCAGTCAGTTGTGGGGAGCCATGTAGACTCCAGAGCTATTACCACCGTTTTGGGGTGTGTACAGTTAATGGATGAACTGGAAAAACTGATATGGAGAGATGTAGACAGAAATACGAATAAAAGACCATTTAGCTTCTGTGAAAATGATGGGGAAGGCCCTGTTCCTGATGATTGTTCAGTCCCAAGAGGCCTAGCTATGCTGAATTTCCTGTCTTCAGAGTCCACGCAATCTTCATACAACCACTAGTGCCCCACCTTTCCTTATGCTAGTATGAGTGCATCTCTTTTCCTTGTAACCAGAAGAGATTAGACTCGAGTAAGGGCGATGACTTGTCCTTTTATGAGGTAAAATGCATCTTAAAAAACTTAAGTGGCCTTCTTAAAATTGACCTTATATACTCAAAACACACCCTCGCCTCATAAACTGGTAAACAAAAAATGGTCAAACCAGTTATTAAGCAGAGTGTCAACCACAAACTAGATGAGAAACCTTTTTTATTTCACTTTTCCCTGTGTATTTTGTCATTATACTTAAAGTCCCAAGATATATGATTTGCAGCAGTACCTAGAAACTGTCAAAAAAAAAAAAAAATCGCATTACATGATCATGTAATTCCTAAAAAGATGTTGAGAACCTTAAGAATGGGTGGGGTTGGAGGATTTACACTGAGTTAATTCCAATTTGTTTTTGTTTGTGGTTAATTCCAATTTAAAGAAACAAGGCAAGAGGGGGAAAGGCTACCTTTCTGAAGGTCTATGATTCTCAATCTCAATTCCTCATCTCTAAAATGGAGATTTTAATGTACCCACTTCATATGATTGATCTGAATATTAAATGAGTTAGCACACACAAAGTTCTTTGCCAGGTGCCTGCCATGTAGGGTATATTCTGTAAGTGTTTTATTAACTAGTATAATCATGAAAATGTGACAAAGCTTTCTGCTGGAGCTGAATTTTAAAGGAAAATGCTCTAAAATTAAAATCAAAGCAAATGCTCTGGCATCCACTCAATTTTGCAAAAGGAGAGACTGAATCTTAGCCACTGTGGTTTTCTCAGAGCTCGGTACTGTTGTAAATGCCTAATAAATATTTTTTAATAAATGTTGAGCTCTCAGTAAGGTCATCATAGGACTGAAAAAAAAATTGAAAGCTTTGGAAAGTAAAATGGTGGTTCTCACATTCTAAGAGAACTCCGATTCTGGAGTAGAAGTATTGAAAATGGGGTAATGTGAAGAGGGTGGAGAGTAGGGGTCCATGAACCTAGAAGCTCAACATGACCACAGGAAGAAACATCCACAAGTTTGTAAAATGGCATAACCGCTGTGGAAAATGGTATGGTGCTTCCTTAAAAAGCTAGTAATAGAATTACCATATGATCCAGTAATCCCGCTCCTACGGTATATCCAAGAGAAATAAGAGCTTTAACACGAATAGACATATGCACACCCATGTTCATTGCAGCACTACTGACAATGGCAAAGAAGATGGAAACAACCTGTTAGGGATTGAATTGTGTCCCCCCAAGATATGTGTCAACATGGCTAGGCCATGATTCCCAGCATTGTATGGTTGCCAAGCGTTTTGTGATTTGATGTGATTATCTTATGTGTTGTAAATCCTAACCTCTGTGATGTTAATGAGGCAGGATTAGAGGTAATTATGTTAAAGAGGCAGGGTGCAATCTACACGATTCAGTTGTATCTTGAGTCAATCTCTTTTGATATATAAAAAGAGAATCCAGCAGAGTGGAGAGGGACATTATGCCACCAAAAAAGAAGTGCTGGGAGCAGAGTGTGCCCTTCAGACCCGAGACCCCTGTGCTGAGAAACGCCTAGCCCAGGGGAAAATTGATGACAAGGACCTTCCCCCAGAGCTGACAGAGAGAGAAAGCCTTCTCCTGAGGCTTGCACCCTGAATTCGAACTTCTAGCCTCCTAAGCTATGAGAGAATAAATTTACCTTGTTAAAGCCATCTACTTGTGGTGTTTCTGTTATAGCAGCACTAGGTAACTAAGACACAACCTAAATGCCATTAATGGATGAAGAGATAAACAAACTGTGGTACAGACATACAGTGCAATACTATGCAAGGACAAAGAATAATGATGAATTCCCAAAACTTCTCACAATGTGAATGAATCTGGAGGGCATTATGTTGAGTGAAATAAGTCAATCACAAAAGGATAAATATTGTATGAGACCACTGTTATAAAAAACTCAAGAATAGGTTTACACACATAAAGAAACATTCTTTGGTGTTACCAGTGATGGGATGGGGGAGGGAGGAAGAATCACTAACTAGATAGCAGACTAGAGTTAATTCTGGTGAAGGGTAGGGTAATACTGTCTACTATGGGGGAAGTCAGCAGAATGTAACCATGATGGTTAAGGTTGTGTGTCAACTTGGCTGGGCCATGATTCTCAGTGGTTTGATAGTTGTATGATGTTGTGATCACTTCCATGATGAAATTTGATATTATGTGATTACCTCCATGATGGGATCTGCTGTGAGTAGCCAGTCAGTTGAAAGGGAGTTTCCTTGCGTGTGTGGCCTCCATTGACTATAAATGGACATTCTGGCAAGGTTTGTAGGGTTTTGCTCTTTCTGGATCCTGCAGCTGGCTCCTGCTCACCTGACCTCTGGTTCTTAGGGCTTGAGCTAGCAGCTCATCTTTGGTTTTGCCTGTCAATCTTGGAATTCATCGATCTTCGCAGCCTGTGAGCAAGAGCCCTACTCTCTGACCTGCTGATCTTGGGTTTGCTAGCCCCTGCGGATATGTGAATCAGGAGAAGCCTCTGTGCTGACCCATGGAGTTGGGACATTCCAGCCTCTAGAACCGCGTGAGCCATTTTTTTGATATTAATCATTCTCTGTATATATATTTATACACTTTACTGGATTTTGCTTCTCTAGAGAACACAATTTTTTTTTTTTTTTTTTTTTTTAGAGAACCTAGCTGTCTTAGTCATCTAGTGCTGCTATAACAGAAATACACAAGTGGATGGCTTTAACAAAGAGAAATTTATTTTCTCACAGTCTAGTAGGCTAGAAGTCCAAATTCAGGGTGTCAGCTCCAGGGGAAGGCTTTCTCTGTCAGCTCTGGAGGAAGGTCCTTGTCATCAATCTTTCCCTATATCAGGAAGTTCTCTGCACTGGAACCCCAGGTCCAAAGGACACATTCTGCTCCTGGCACTGCTTTCTTGGTGGTATGAAGTCCCCAACTCTCTGCTTACCTCCCTTTAATTTATTTATTTTTTTGTGAATTAAATTAGTCAATTTTTTTTATTGTGCTTTAAGTGAAAGTATAAAGTTCAAGTTAGTTTCTCATACAAAATTTATACACACATTGTTATGTGACCCTAGTTACCCCCTCTATAATGTGACAGCACACTTCTTTCCACTTCAGATTTCCCATGTCCATTCAATCAGCCCCTTTTGCCTTCTCATCTGGTCTCGGGACAAGAGCTGCCCATTTAGTTTCATGTATCTATTTGAGCTAATAAGCACTTTCTTCACAAGTATCATTTTATGTCTTATAGTCCAGTCTAACCTTTCTCTGAAGAGTTGGCTTCGGGAATGGTTTCAGTTCTGGGCTAACAGAGAGTCTGGGGACCATGTCCTTGGGGTCCTACCAGTCTCAATCAGACCACTAAGTCTGGCCTTTTTACTAGAATTTAAGTTCTGCATCCCACTTTTCTGCTCTGTCAGCGACTCTCTGTTGTGTTTCCTATCAGAGCAGTTATTGGTGGTAGCCAGGCACCATCTAGTTCTTCTGGTCTCAGGCTGATAGAGTCTCTGGTTTATGTGGCCCTTCCTGTCTCTTGGGCTAATATTTTCCTTGAGTGTTTGGTGTTCTTCATTCTCCTTTGCTCCAGGTGAGTTGGGAACAATTGATGTATCTTAGATGCCCACTTACTAGCTTTTAAGACCCCAGATGCCACTCACCAAAATGGGGTGCAGAACAGTCTCTTAAACTTTATTATGCCAGTTGACCTAGATGTCCCCTGAAACCATGGTCTCCAGGCCCCTGCTCCTGCTACTCTGTCCCTTGAAGTGTTTGGCTGTATTCAGGAAAATTCTTAGCTTTTGCTTTAGTCCAATTGTGCTGAATTCCCCTCTACCGTGTTGTCCTCCCCTTCACCTAAGATAATTCTTGTCTACTTTCTGGTTAGTGAATACTCCTCTCCCTCTCTCCCCGCCCTCGTGACCATCAAAAAATGTTTTCTTCTGTGTTTAAACTTATTCTTGAGTTCTTATAATAATGGTCACATACAATATTTGTCCTTTTGTGGCTGAATAATTTCACTCAGCATAATGCCTTCCAGATTCAGCCATGTTATGAGATGTTTCACAGATTCGTCGTTTTTCTTTATCATTGCGTAGGATTCCATTGTGTGAATATACCATAATTTGTTTATCCATTTGTTCATTGATGGGCACCTAGATTGTTTCCATCTTTTTGCTGTTGAGAGCAGTGCTGCAATGAACATGGGTGTGCATATATCTATTCGTGTGACAGCTGTTATTTTTCCAGGATATATTCCAAGGAGTAGAATTGCTGGATCATATGGTACTTCTATATCTAGCTTTTTAAGGAAGTGCCAAATGCATTTCCAAAGTGGTTGTACCATTTTACATTCCCACCAGCAATGTATAAGTGTTCCAGTCTCTCCCCCACCTCTCCAACATTTATTATTTTGTGCTTTTTGTATTAATGCTAGCCTTGTTGGTGTGAGATGGTATCTCATTATAGTTTTTGATTTGCGTTTCTCTAATGGCTGATGATCGCGAGCATTTCCTCATGTGCCTGTTATCTACCTCAATGTTTTCTTTGATGAAGTGCCTGTTCACGTTTTTTGCCCATTTTTTAATTGAGTTATTTGTCTTTTTGTTGTTGAGGTTTTGCAATATCTTGTAGATTATAGAGATTAGACCCTGATGGGACATGTCATAGTCAAAAATTTTGTCTGTAGGTTGTCTTTTTAATCTTTTGGTGAAGTCTTTGGCTGAACATAAATGTTTGATTTTTAGGAGCTCCCAGTTATCTAGTTTCTCTTCTGGTGCTTGTGCATTGTTAGTAATGTTTTGTATTCTGTTTATGCCGTGTATCAGGGCTCATAGCACTTTCCCTATTTTTGATTCCTTGATCTTCATTGTTTTAGGTTTTATATGTAGGTCTTTGATTCACTTTGAGTTAGTTTTTGTGAATAGTGTGAGGCATGGGTCTTGTTTCATATTTTTGCATGTGGATATCCAGTTATGCCAGCACCATTTGTTAAAGAGATTGTCTTTTTCCCATTTAAAGGACTTTAGGCCTTTGTCAAATACCAGCTGCTCATAGGTGGATGAATTTATGTCTGGATTCTCATTTCTGTTCCATTGATCTATGTATCTGTTGTTGTACTTGTATCAGGCTGTTTTGACCACCATGGAAGTATAATAGGTTCTAAAATCAGGTAGTGTGAGGTCTCCCACTTTGTTCTTCTTCTTCAGTAATGCTTTACTTATCCGGGGCCTCTTCCCTTTCCATATGAGGTTGGTGATTTGTTTCTCCATCTCTTTAAAAAATGCCATTGGAATTTAGATCAGAATTACATTATATCTGCAGATTGCTTTGGGTAGAATTGACATTTTCACAATGTTGAGTCTTCCTATCCATGAGCAAGGTATGTTTTTACACTTATGTAGGTCTCTTTTGGTTCCTTGCAGTAGTGTCTTGTAGTTTTGTTTGTACAGGTCTTTTATGTCTCTGATTAGATATATTCCTAAGTATTTTATCAGGGCTATTGTAAATGGTATTGATTTGGTGATTTCCTCTTCAACGTTCCCTTTGTTGGTGGAGAGGAATCCAACTGATTTTTGTATGTTTATCTTGTATCCTGGTACTCTGCTGAACTCTTCTATTAGTTCCAGTAGTTTTCTTGTAGATTCTTTGAAGTTTCCTGTGTATAAGATCATATCATCCACAAATAGAAATACTTTTACTTCTTCCTTACCAATTTGGATGCCCTTTATTTCTTTATCTAGCCTAATTGCTCTGGCTAGGACCTCCAGCACAATGTTGAATAAGAGTGGTGATGAAGGGCATCCATGTCTGTTAAACATTTTCAAGGGGAATTCTTTCAGACTCTCTCCATTTAGGATGATGTTGGCAGTTGGCTTTGTATAAATGCCTTTTATTATGTTGAGGAATTTTCCTTCTATTCCTATTTTGCTGAGAGTTTTTATCATGAATGGATGTTGGACTTTGTCAAATGCCTTTTCTGCATGAATTGATAAGATCCTGTGGTTCTTGTCTTTCGTTTTATTTATGTGATGGATTACATTAATTGTTTTTCTCATGTTGAACCATCCCTGCATACCTGGTATGAATCATACTTGGTCATGGTGAATTATTTTTTTGATATGTTGTTGAATTCTATTGGCTAGAATTTTGTTGAGGATTTTTGTATATATGTTCATGAGGGATATTGCTCTGTAATTTTCTTTTTTTGTGGTGTCTTAACCTGGTTTTGGTATCAGGGTTATGCTGGCTTCGTGGACTGAGTTTGGGAGTATTCCGTCCTCTTCTATGCTCTGAAATACCTTTAGTAGAAGAGGTGTTAACTCTTCTCTGAAAGTTTAGTAGAATTCTCCAGTGAAACCATAAGGGCCTGGGCTTTTTTTTTGTTGTTGGGAATTTTTAAATTATCTTTTCAATCTCTTCTTTTGTTATAGGTTTATTTAGTTGTTCTACCTGTGTTTGTGTTAGTTTAGGTAGGTAGTGGATTTCTAGAAATTTCTCCATTTCCTCTAGGTTTTCAAATTTGTTAGAATACAATTTTTCATAGTATTCTATTATGATTCTTTTAATTTTGTTTGGGTCTGTTGTGATAGCGTCCATCTCATTTCTTATTCGGGTTATTTGCTTCCTCTTCTGTTTTTCTTTTGTCAGTTTGGCCAGTGGTTTATCAATTTTGTTGATCTTTTCAAAGAACCAGGTTTTGGTCTTGTTAACTCTTTCAGTTGTTTTTCTACTTTCTATATCACGTAATCCTGCTCTAGTTTTTATTATTTGCTTTCTTCTGGTGCCCGAGGGCTTTTTTGCTGTTCTCTTTCTATTTGTTTAGTTGTAGAGTTAATGTTTTTATTTTGGCCCTTTCTTCTTTTTGGACGTGTGCATTTATTGGTATAAATTGACCTCTGAACACCACTTTTGCTGTGTCCCAAATGTTCTGGTAGGATGTGTTTTCATTCTCATTTGATTCCATGAATTTCTTTATTCCATCCTTAATTTCCTCTATAACCCAGTAGTTTTTGAGCAAGGCGTTGTTCAGTTTCCTTTTTTTTCCTTCCTTTTTCTGCTATTGATTTCAGCTTTTATGGATTTATGTTCAGAAAAGATTCTTTGTAATATTTCAATGCTTTGGATTCATTTAAGGCTTGCTTTGTGGCCTAATATGTGGTCTATTCTGGAGAATGTTCCATGTGCATTGGAAAAGAAATTATACTTGGCTACTGGTTTTTTTTTTACTGTTGGGTAAAGTGTTCTGTATATGTCTATGAGGTCAAGTTGGTTGATTGTGGCATTTAGATCTTCTGTATCTTTACTGAGCTTCTTTCTGAATGTTCTGTCCTTCACCAAAAGTGGTGTGTTGAAGTCTTCTACTATTATTGTGGAGCTGTCTATTCCTCTTTTCAATGCTGTTGGAGTTTTTTTTTATGTATGTTGGAGCCCTGTCATTGGGTGTGTAAATATTTCTTTATTTACCCCTGGTGTATTGACCGTTTAATCATTATATAGTGTCCTTCCTTATCCTTTGTGGTGGATTTTACTTTAAAGTCTGTTTCATCAGAGATTAATATTGCCACTCCTGCTCTTTTTTGATTGTTGTTTGCTTGATATATATTTTTCCATCCTTTGAGTTTTTTGAGTTTTAGTTTATTTGTGCCTTTAAGTCTAAGGTATGTCTCTTGTAGGCAGCATATAGATGAATCGTGTTTTTTTAATCCATTCTGCCACTCTCTTGTCTCTGTATTGGTGCGTTTAGTCCATTTACATTCAGCATAATTATTGATAAGTATGAGTTTAGTGCTGTCACTTTGGTGTATTTTGTGTGTGTGCGTGTGTGTGTGTTGCTGACAGTCTCTTTGTTCCACTTAACTTTCTATGCTGAGTTGCTTTTCTTTATGTATTTCCTTTTCCTCCTTTTCATTGTTGCTGATTTTGAATTTTCTGAGTCTTTATGTTTTTCTTGGTTTTTATTTTGATGTGTAGGATTGTTAGTTCCCTTTGTGGTTACCTTAATACTTACCTCTGTTTTTCTAAGTTTAAGCCAATCTTTTATTACTTGATATCACCTTGACTTCCTCTCCATATGATAGATCTATGACCACATTGTTTAGCCCTTCCTTTTTGTTTTAACATCATCGTTTACATATTGACATCTCTGTTTCCCTATTTTCAGTGTTTTGAAAAAAAAAAATTTTTTTTTTTTTTAGCTTTGATTTATTTATGACTTCCGTATCTGGGTTGGTATGCGGTTGTTCTGTCCTGTGTTCCAGTCTTGCGTTGTTATCCGATGTTATTGATTTTCTAACGGGAGGATTCCCTTTAGTATTTCTTGTAATTTTGGTTTGTTTTTTTTACAAATTCCCTAAACATCTCTTTATCTGAAAATGCACTAATTTTGCCATCATATTTGAGAGTCAGTTTGCTAAATATATAATTCTTGGCTGGCAATTTTTTTCCTTCAGTGCTTTATATATGTCATCCCATTGCCTTCTTGCCTGCATGGTTTCTGCTGAACAGTCCGAGCTTAGTCGTATTGACTATCTTTTGTAGATGACTTTTTGTTCATCCCAGCTGCTCTTAAAATTCTCTCTTTATCTTTGGTTTTGAAAAGTTCAATTATAATATGTCTTGGTGACTTTCTTTTGGGATCTACCTTGTGTGGGGTTCAATGAGCTTCTTGGATAGATATCTTCTCATCTTTCATGATATCAGGGAAGTTTTCTGCCAACAAATCTTTGACAATTCTCTCTGTACTTTCTGTCATCCTCCCGTTCTGGTACTCCAATCACTCATATGTTATTCTTCTTGATAGAATCCCACATAACTCTTAGGGTTAATTCATCTTTAAAACATTATTTTATGTGATTTTTCCTCAAATAAATTGGTGTCATGTGCTTCATCTTCAATCTCACTAATTCTGACTCTTCCATTGCCTCACTTCTGCTCCTATGACTTTCTATTGAGCTGTCTAATTCTGAAATTTTATTGTTAATCTTTTGCATTTCTTAGCAATCTCTCTGTGGATTCTTACAGCCTGTTAAATTTTTCCTCATGCTCTTGTATAACCTTCTTAAGTTCCTCTATTGCTTTGCCTGTGTGTTCCTTGGCTTGTTCTGTGTTTCGCCTAAGCTCCTTCCTGATCTCTTGAAGAGCTCTGTACATTAATCTTTTGAATTCTACCTCTGGTAATTTGAAGAAATTCTCTTCCTCTGGAAGTTTCCTTGAGTCCTTGTTTTGGGCACTTGCTGAAGCCATCATGGTCTGTCTCTTTATGTGATTTGATATTGACTGTTGTTTCTGAGCCATCAATAAGTTACTAATTTATTTTATGCTTATTTACTGTGTCCTAGCTTCTTGTTTTGTTTTGATATTCCCAAATAGGCTGCTCATGTGAGCTAGTCTGATTATTGACACCCTTGAAGCTGTCACGCCTTGTTACCAGATGCTTAGAGCTGTTACTAGGTATGTAAGCCCAGGAGTCCGCTTACTTTTCTTGTATGGATTCAGCTCAGTTGTACAGGTAGTTGGTCACCAAGTGTGTGGTAGATGCTTTCATCTACAGTCCTAGATGGGCAAGGGTGACTGGAGTAGGCACAGGTATCTGGCTGCAGTAGGGGGTCATGTGCTGAACATGACAGGGGGCTGATAGTTGCCCCCGAGTGTCTGGGAGGAATGCATGTCCCTGTTTCCTAGAGTGCATAGGTGGGTGGATTTTGCAGCTGGACTATGGACATCCAGTGCTGTTGGCTGTAAGGACTGGGAGGCACCACTTATTCTTGGATCCCTGTTCCAGGTGGCTATGTGGCATGGGTGGAGCCACTAGTCCTCAGGCCCCTGATTTGGGTAGGTGAGGACCCTACTTAATGGGCAGAGTGGTGTCAAATATTGTGAGCCTGCCAGTCCACTTATAGCTGATATAGTTGAAATTAGGCTTCAGGTATATACCCTGTTGTACTGTGCTAATGAGGGCCTACACTGCTGAAATGAGCCCACAGAGGTCTATGCAAGGATGAAAAACATTCAAAGTCCATGGACCCCTTATGCCTGTGCCTGGGCAAAGGAGCTATGTGTGCTTGCCCTGAGTTCCAGCTTAGGGGAGCTGGCAGATTATTTTTTCCTGTTTGTTAATTTGTTCTCTCTCTAAAGCCAGGAGAATGGCTCAGGACACTCGACAGGTCCTACTTCAGGCCAGGGGATGCAACAGTTGCTGAAGCCTGCCAGGACCCTGTGCAGAGTGGGGAGGGGGCAGGTAAATGGCAGAGAGATTTTTCTCAAAGAGGGTCTTTTTTGATCTGTGTGGTAGGTTAGATGCATGTACTTCTCTTTTGTTGATTGAGTGCTGCTTCTCACTGGTTTTGGAGGGTTGAGTGGACTCTCCACCACTCAGTTTCTCCCGATGTGAAAAGCATGTCCCAAGTGCCACTGCTTGCCTCATTGCACACATGAGCTGATCCAGCCTGCAGCATGCTGGTTCCCATAGGGTCGGGTCTGGCAACTCCTCGCTGCTTCTGAACTGTCTTTCCCTCCCCTTTCCACTAAGCTGATTCCTTAACTTTGCCTTTGCTCTTCAGGGCTCCTAGATTGTCATATATAATTGATTTACTTGTTTTTTTCGGGTCTTTGTTGTAAGAGGGACCATAGGAAGTGTCCGACTACTTCACCATCTTGGCCTCCTCCTCTCCCTTTCCTTTTATCTCTTGTAAGATAAAAAGTGATACAGGCCATACCCTGGGAAAACTCCCCTTACATTGGATCAGGGATGTGACCTGAGCAAGGGTGTTACATCCCACCCTAATCCTCTTTGACCATAGGCAGAAATTATGATTTACAACACACAGGAAAATTACAATCACAAAATGGAGGACAACCACACAATACTGGGAATCGTGGCCTAACTGAGTTGACATATATTTTTGGGGGACACAATTCAATCCATCACACCAGCCTAAGACAGTAACCAAGGCAAAGGAAGGCTCTGAGAGGTATGCAAGAATAAACAGCAACTATGGTAAATGCTAAGGAGCCCTGGTGGCACAGTAGTTAAATTGATCAACTGCTAGCCAGAATGTTGGCAGTTTGAAACCACAAGTGGCTCTGCAGGAGAAAGATGTGACATTCTGCTTCCATAGAGCTTTACAGCCTTGGAAGCCCCATAGAGTTCTTATGAGTCAGAATCGACTTGACGGCAGTGGGGTATGGTAAATGCTATAACATATAATTCTGCAACATCAGTAATAGCATTAACTTGGGAGTAGATATGTAGGCTAATATGTACAGGAATACACCAGTGTACATGTTTAGGTACAGTTGTGGATATTTCTACATACATATTTGTAAATGCTGCATGTATTCTCAGATATGTAATAGAGCATATAGGGGGCACAGTTAAAGAAACTACTTAGACATTGGTACTGAACTACTGGACATGAAGGCTAAGGACCATAGTTTCCGGACATCTAGGTCAGTTGGCAAAGCACAGTTCATAAAGATAATGTTCTATGTCCTAGCCTGGTGAGTAGCATCTGGAATCTTAACAGCTAGCGAGTAGCCCTCTAAGAAGCAGCTACTGGTCTTTTTCTGCCTGGAACAAAGGAGAACAAAGAAAAACAAAGACTCAAGGAAGCAATTTGTCCAAAGGACTAAAGGGCCACGTGAACCACAGCCTTCTCTAACCTGAGACCAGAAGAACTAGATGGTGCCTAGCTACCACTACTGACTACTCTGATTGGGTTTACAATAAAAGGTCCAGGATAGAAAGGGTAAAAAATGTAGACAAAATTTGAATTGAAAAAACAAACAAGCAAAAAAAAAAACAAGACTTACTGGTCTGAAAGAGACTGGAGGGACCCCCAAGACTATAGCCCTAACACAATCTTCTAACTTGAAACTATAGATACTCCTGGAAGCCACCTTTCAGCCAGATAATTAGGTGGGGCTATGAAATAAACAATAACACCCATGAAGAATGTGTTCCTTAGTACAATTGACTATACCAGACCAAAAGGGCAACACTTGCCCAAAACCAAAGATGAGAAGACAGGGAGGGACAGGAAAACTGGGCTAATGGAAACAGGGAACCCAGGGAGGAAATGGGGAGAGTGCTGACACATTGCAGGGATTGCAACAAATGTCTTGAAACAATTTGTGTGAGAATCATTGATTGGAAAATTAACTTGCTATGTAAATTTCACCTAAAGCTCAATAAAATGTTTTAAAAAATTAAATAAATATCGAGCCCTCAGTATGGTCTGAAAAATAATGTGAAAGCTTTGGAAAGTAAAATGGTGATTCTCACATTCTAAGATGACTCTTATTCTGGGGTAGAAGTATTGAAAATGGGTGTCTTAGTTATCTAGCCCTGCTATAACAGAAATACCACAGGTGGGTGGCTTTAACAAAGAGAAGTTTATTTTCTCAGAGTAAAGTAGGCTAAAAGTCTAAATTCAGGGTGTCAGCTCCAGGGGAAGGCTTTCTCTCTGTCGGCCTTCTCTTCAATCTTCCCCCAGACTAGGAGCTTCTCTGCATAGGGACCCTGGATCCAAAGGATGCACTGTGCTCCCAGCACTGCTTATTTGGTGGTATGAGGTCCCCCACTACCACTCTCTGCTCACTTCTTTCTTCTTTATCTCAAGAGATTGCCTCAAGACAATCCAATCTTGTAGATTGAGTCCTGCCTCACTAGCACAACTGCTGCCCATTCTCCCTCATTAACATTATAGAGGGAGGATTTACAACATATAGGAAAATCACACAATACTGGGAATCATGGCCCAGCCAAATGGATACACACATTTTTGGGGGGACATAATTCAATCCATGACAGTTGGGTAACCCGAGGAGGGGCCAATGAACCTAGAAGCTCAGCATGGCCAAAGGAAGAAACATCCACAAATTCTTAAATTCTTCAGAGCTTGAGGTCATGAGCTTAGTTTAGATGTCCTGAAGCAAACACATCCAAAAATGCTGCCTCTCTGGCTCTCTCAGTGGTAACTTACTTCAAAGTCCAGATATTTAGTTCTACCCGTGTTTACCTGGAACCATTTCTATCGTAACAGTTCCTGCTGCCAAGTGTGCTTCCAAGCAACAAACAGAATGATGTGAAAAGTCCTTAATGGATTAGTTCCACTGAGCATAGTAGTTTAAGGTCCAACAAACTAAAACTACATAATTAAAAAAAAAAAAATCCTGCTCAGGTCCGAAGAGTTTAAAACAACAACAAAAAAAGTTAAGTTTAGAATGATTTATTTTTCCTTGTTTTTCTTTGTTAGCTGCTGTCGAGTTGGTTCTGACTTATAACAACCCTATGTACAACAGAACAAAACACTACCAGGTCCTGTGCCACCCTCAAAACCTTTGCTATGTTCGAGGCCATTGTTGCAGCTACTGTGTCAATCCATCTCACTGAGTGTCTTCATCTTTTTTGCTGACCCATCTACCTTATCGAATGTGATGGTTTAAGGCTGTGTGTCAGCTTGGCTGGGCCATGATTCTCAGTGATTTGGCAGTTATGATGTAGTTTGGTAGCTATGTAATGATGTAATCACTGCCATAATGAGATCTGATAAAATGTAATCACCTCCTTGATGAGATCTGCTATGAGAGGAGTTTCCTTGGGAGAGTGGCCTGCATCCATTATATGTGGATTTCAGGCAAAGCTCGCTGGCTTTTGCTCACTCTGGATCCTGCATCTGACCCCCAATTCTTGGGGCTTGAGCTAGTAGCTTACCTGCCCGTCTTGATTTTCTTTAGCCTGTGAGCCCACGGTCTGTCATGTTACCTGCTGATCTTGGGTTTACCAGCCCCTGCAGCTACGTGAGTCAGGAGAAGCCTCCAGCCTGACCCAAGGACATGGAACTTTCTAGCCTCTACATTTGTGTGAACCACTTCCTTGTTATAAATTTCTCTCTCTCACCTTTTCTCTGTATATAGATATATACATGTATATTTATATACATGCTTCACAGGTTTGACTTCTCTAGAGAACCCAGCCTAAGGCATTTGGTGCCAAGAGTCGTTCTAGAGAAACAACAGAAACAAAATTGTAAGGATGAGTTTTCTAAATTGATTCTCAAGTCTGGTTAGTCTTAAAGATGTTGATGATTCTGCTTCCAGTAGTAAAGAGGGTTCTGCTAATCCATGTCATGAGGTGGCGATAGAAATACACAAAATATCACCACCAATAGATCAGGTAGTGGTGAGAGGAGAGGCTCTGGGTGGTTGCATGTTTGATAACTTTCTTTAATTTTTTTAGAATGAGAAGTATAAGGAAGCTGATTGGTTAGTCCTATTTTCACTAGATGAAGTGGTGAAAGATATGAGCTCAGGGCTTCAGAGTCACAGCTTAACTGTCACATAAACAGCCTCAAATTTTCCACTAGTGCCTTGGAATAAAGCCTTATTTCTTGTTGTAACAGAGCTGATATTGCCAAACACCAAACCCAGAGTCTTATCGCAAGAGTGGCTGAATTACAATGCCAGTTGAACTCACAACCTCAAATGGTGTCTGAAGTTAAAGAAAGGGCATTGATTGGGAAGAAATGGGACCCTGAAACTTATGATGGGGACATATGGCCAGATAATCAAGAAGCTGGGGACACTGAGCTCCTAAATTCTGTCAAATCACTCCTGTGAACAGAACCACCCCTCTCACTCCCATCTGAAGAAATTACTCCATCTTTGCCTGTTAAGCCACCCTGCCCAGTAAAGCAATTAGGCCCCATCGCCATCTAATGAGATTAACCCAGCTGGGTCTGAAGAACCTTTGCCTAAGTCATCCCCTAGGGAAACATCTAAGTCACTGCCTGGGATATCACCTGAGGCAGATGCCCTACAAGAAGATGCTGATTGTTCTCAGAACACATCTCCGTCATCCATTTTTGTTTCTAGACCTATAACTAGACCTAAGTCCCAGTAAGCCCCACAAGGTGAAGTATAAAGCATGGCCCAGGAGAAGGTATGCTACACTTCAAAAAAAACTGCTTGAGTTTTCTAATGTGTAAAAACAGAAACCTGGGGAATATGTGTAGGAATGGGTATTAAGGGTGTGGGATAATGGTGCAAGGAACATAAAGTTGGATCACTCTGGGTTTATTTGATATGGGGCCACAAAGCACAGATCCTTCATTGAATGTTTCAGCTCAAGAGGTTAGGAAAGGATCTAATAGTTTATTTGGTTGGTTCCTTGAAGCATGGATTATGCAGTAGTCCACACTAAATCAACTGAAGTGTCAGACCTGCCTTGGTATACTGTAGAAGAAGAAATCCAAAGGCTTAGGAAAATTGGCATGTTAGAGTGAATTTATCAGGTTAGACCCACAGACCCACACATGGAGTGCCCAGAGGACATACCTTTTATGACAGTGAGGAACAAATTTGTGAAGGGAGCCCCAGCATCCCTGAAGACTGTTGTGATTGCCATTTTATGTAAGTCAGGTTTGACAGCGGGAACTGCCCTAACTGAATTAAGACATCTAACTATAATGTAGCTGACTGGGCTCTGTGGTGGTAGGGCCAAGGGACTACACTCAGTCAACAGACAGAAGGTGAGCGTGATTACTGTAATGGGCAGCAGAGTCAAAGCATTAATCAGAACAGCCTGACTCATAAGGACTTATGGCATTGGCTGCTTAGTCATGGTGTCCCTAGGAGTGAAATAGATTGGAAATCTACTAAATATTTACTTAATCTGTACAAGCAGAAGAATCCTTGGTCAAGTGAATGGCAATCTAATTCGAATTACCAGAATAGAGAGTCAATGCTCCTCAATCAATTCCCAGACTTGAGCCAGTTTACAGACCTATAACCCCTTGAACGAAGGGGAGGCTGGGTCCCCTTGAGGAAGGGCCCCGCTACACTGCCAAAGATTTGTACAGTTAATCTTTCTCCCAGCCTTCCTCAAAGGGATCTATGGCCTTTTACAAGAGTGACTGTTCGCTGGGGGAAGGATATAATCAGAATTTTGGGGGATTACTGGATACTGGCTCTGAACTGACACTAATCCCAGGAGACCCAAAAACATCACTGTGTCCCACCAGTCAGATATGGGGTGTAAATAGGTCAAGTTATTAATGGAGTCTTAGCTCAGTTTTGGCTCACAGTGGGTCTAGTGGGTCCCCGAAACCATCCTGTAATGATTTCTCTGGTTCCAGAATGCATAATTGCAATAGATATACTCAACAACTGGCAGAAACCCCAGACTGGATCCCTGACAAGTGGAGTAAGGGCTATTATGGTAGGAAAAGCCAAGTGAAAGCCATTAGAGCTGCCCCTACCTAGGAAAATAGTAAACCAAACAAAATACCACAGTCCTAGAGGGAGTGCAGAGATTACTGCCACCATCAAGGACTTGAAGGATGCAGGGGTAGTGATTCCCACCACATCCCCATTCAACTCGTCTCATTGGCCTTGTGCAAAAAAAAGATGGATTCTGGAGAATGACAGTGGATTATCGAAACTTAACCAGGTGGTGCCTCCGATTGCAGCTGCTGTTCCAGATGTAGTTTCATTGCTTGAGCAGTAGTTAAGAGCTACGGCTGCTAACCAAAGGGTTGGCAGTTTGAATCTACCAGGTGCTCCTTGGAAACTCTATGGGGCAGTTCTACTCTGTCCTATAGGGTTGCTATGAGTCAGAATCGACTTGACAGCAACAAGTTTGGTTTTGGGTGGTACCTGGTATGCAGATGTTGATCCGGCTAATGCCTTTTTCTCCATACCTATTTCAAAGGTCCACCTGAAGCAGTTTGCCTTCAGCTGGCAAAACCAAAAATACACCTTCACTGTTCTGTCTCAGGGTGTATCAACTCTCCAGCCCTTGATCGTTTTCCCTTCCACGAGATGCCACACTGGACTGTTACATTCATGACATTATGCTGATTGGACTTAGTAAGGAAAAATTGTCAATGACTCTGGACTTATTGGTAAAACATTTGCATGCTAATGGGTGGGAAATTAATCCAACAAAAATTCAGGCACCTTCCACCTCAGTGTGATTTCTAGGGGTCCAGTGGTGTGTGGCATGTCGAGATATTCCTTTTAAAGTGAAGGATAAGTTATTGCATCTGGCTCCTCCCACAACTAAAAAGGAGGCACGATGCCTGGTGGGCCTCTTTGGATTTTGGAAGCAACATATCCCCCATTTGGGTGTGCTACTCCAGCCTAATTATTAAATGACTCAAAAAGCTGCTAGTTTTGAGTGCAGCCCAGACCAGGAGATGGCTGTACAACAGGTTAAGGCTGCTGTGCAAGCTGCTGTGCCATTTGGGCCATGTGATCTGGCTGAGTCAATGGTGCTTGAAGTGTCAGTGGCAGTTAGAGACGCTGTTTGGAGTTTTTGGCAAGCGCTTATTAGTGAATCATAGCACAGACCCTTAGGATTTTGGCACAAAGCCCTGGTATCCTCTGCAGATAACTATTCTGCTTTTGAGAAATAGCTTTTGGGCTTGTTAGTGGGCCTTAGTAGACTGAACACTTAATCATGGGTGACCAAATCACCATGCCGCCTGAGCTGCCCATCACTAACTGGGTGTTGTGTGACCCACAGAGTCATAAAGTCAGATGTGCACAGCATCACTCCATCATTAAATGGAAGTGGTATATACGAGATCGGGCCCAAGCAGGACCTGAAAGCACAAGTAAGTTGCATGAGGAAGTGGCCCAAATACCCAGGGTCTCCACTCCTGTCACATTATCTGCCCCCTCGCAGTCTGCACCTATGGTCTCCTGGGTAGTTCCTTATGATCAGTTGATCGAGGAAGAGAAAACTCATGCTTGGTTTACAGATGGTTCTGCTCAATATGTAGGCACTACTCGGAAGTAGGCAGCGGCAGCCTTGTAGCCCTTTGCTGAGACCTCCCTGAAGGACAGTGGTGAAAGGAAATCCTCATAATGGCAGAACTTCGAGCAGTGCACCTGGTTGTTCACTTTGCTTGGAAGGAGAAATGACCAGATGTGCTATTGTATATTGATTCATGGGCTGTGGCCAATAGTTTGAATGGTCAGGGACCTGGAAGGACCATGATTGGAAAATTGGTAACAAGGAGGTATGGGGAAGAGTTATGTGGGCAGATCTCTCTGAATGGGTCAAAAAAGTGACGATATTTGTGTCTTGTGTGAATGCTCACCAAAGGGTAACCTCAGGAGAGGAGGATTTTAACAATCAAGTGGATAGGACAATGTGTTCTGTGGAAACCTATTATCCTCTTTCTCCAGCCACTTCTGTCATTGCCCAATGGACTCATGAACAAAATGGCCACGGTGGCAGGGGTGGCGGTTATGCATGGACTCAGCAACATGGACTTCCAGTCACCAATGCTGACTTGGCTACAGCCACTGCTGAGTGTCCAATGTGCCATCAGCAGAGATCAACGCTGAGTCCCTGATATGGCATCATCCCTCAAGGTGATTACCCAGCACCCTGGCGGCAAGTTGATTACATTTGACCACTTTCATCATGGAAAGGGCAGTGTTTTGTCCTTACTGGAGTAGACACTTACTCTAAATACGGACTTGCCTTCCCTTCACTCAATGCTTCTGCCAAAACTACCACCTGTGGATTATATAATGCCTGATCCACTGTCATTGTATCCCACACAGCACTATTTTGGATCAAGGGACTCACTTCACAGCAAATGAAGTGTGGCAGTGGGCCCACAATCATGGAATTCACTAGTCTTACATGTTCCCCATCATCCTGAAGCAGCTGGCTTGATTGGACAATGGTATGGCCTTCTAAAGACACAATTAGAATACAAGCTAAGTTACAATATCTTGAAAGTTTGCAGAAATGTTCTCCAGGAATCTGCATATGCTGTAAACCAGAGTCTAATATATAATGCTGTTTCTCCCATAGCCAGGATTCATGCGTCCAAGAATCAAAGGGTGGAAATGAGAATGGCATCACTCACTACTATCTTTAGTGATCCACTCACAACATTTTTGCTTCCTGTCCCCACAACTCTATGCTCTGTGGATTTAGAGATCTCAGTTCCAAAGGGAGGAATGCTCTCACCAGGAGACATAACACTGATTCCATTGAACTAGAAGTTAAGAATACCACCTAGCCAGTATGAACTACTCATGACTCTGGATCAACATGAAAAGAAGGGACTTACTGTATTGGCTGGTGTGATTGATCCTGATGCCCAAGAGGAAGTTGGACTGATATTACATGATGGAGGTAAAGAAGAGTATGTCTGGAATACAGGAGATCCCTTAAGACATCTCTTACTAATACCATGTCCAGTGATTAAAGTCAATGGAAAAAAACAGCAATGTAATTATGACATAACTACTAATGACCCAGACCCTTCAGGAATGAAGTTTTGGGTCACTCCAGCAGGCAAAGAACCATAACCAGCTGAAGTGCTTGCTGAGGGTAAAAGCAATACAGAATGGATGATTGAAGAAGGTAGGTCTAAATATCAGCTATGACCACATGACCAGTTGCAGAAACGAGGACTGTAATTGTTATGTGTATTTCTTCCTTGTATGTGTGCATCAAATATTTTTGTTTTCTTCACTTATAAATATAAGGTGTAAACAGGAGTAGTGAGCTTTCAGTTGTATACCAGATGCAATAACTTATCCTTCAATTTAGAAGGAATAGCTCGACGTGCCCCACACCACTGGGCCCTTGGAAATTACACTGAGGTGGAAGAAACAGCTGCAAATATCCATTAATCATTGGAATGTGGAATGTATGAAGTATGAACTCAGGAAAATTGGAAGCCTTGAAAAATGAAATGGAATGCATAAAGATCAATACCCTAGGCATTAGTGAGCTGAAATGGACTGGTATCAGTCATTTTGAATTGGACAATCATATGGTCTCTATTCCAGGAATGACAAATTGAAGAGGAATGGTGTGGTGTTTATTATCAAAAAGAACATTTCAAGATCTATCCTGAAGTACAAGCCTGTCAGTGATAGGATAATATCCTTATGCCTACAAGGAAGACCAATTAATGCAACTGTTATTCAAACTTGCGCACAAACTATTAATGCCAAAGATGAGGAAATTAAAGATTTTTACCAACTTCTGCAGTCTGAAATCAATCAAACATGCAAGGAAGATGCATTGAGAATTACTGGTGATTGGAATGCAAAAGTTAGAAACAAAGAAGAAGGAAAATATGGCCTTGGTGATAGAAACCACGCTGGAGGTCACATGATAGAATTTTGCAAGACCAATAAGTTATTCATTGGAAATACATTCATTCAACAACATATATGGCCGCTATACACATGGACCTCACCAGATGGAAAACACAGGAGTTAAGTCAACTACATTTGTGGAAAAGCTCAATATCATCTGTCACAACAAGGCCAGGGGCCAACTCTGGAACAGACCATCAATTCCTCATATGTAAGCTCAAGTTGTAGCTGAAGAAACTTAAGACAAGTCCACGAGAGCCAAAATACAACCTTGAGTATATCCCACCTAAATTTAGAGACCATCTCAAGAATAGATTTGATGCATTGAACGGTAATGACTGAACAACATACCAGTTTTGGGAAGACCTCAAGAACATCACACATGGAGAAAGCAAAAGTATTATAATGAAATGTGCAAAGACCTGGAGTTAGAAAACCAAAAGGGAAGAACATGCTCGGCATTTCTCAAGCTGAAAGAACTGAAGAAAAAATTCAAGCCTCGAGTTGCATTTTTGAAGGATTCTATGGGCAAAATATTAAATGACATAGGAAGCATCAAAAGCAGATGGAAGGAATACACAGAATCACTGTACGAAAAAGAATTGGTTGACGTTCAAACATTTCAGGAGGTCGCATGTGACCAAGAACCAATGGCATTGAAGGAAGAAATCCAAGCTGCACTGGAGGCACTGGCAAAAAACAAGCCTCCAGGAATTGAGGGAATACCAGTAGAGATGTTTCAACAACGGGACGCAGCCCTGGAACAAATCCACATTTGTTCATTGCAGAGAAAGTTGATCCAGCAGAATGCAGAAATTATTGAATAATATAATTAATATTACATGGAAGAAAAATTTTACTGAAGTTTGTTCAAAAGATTTTGCAGCAGCACATCAACAGACAGCCACCAGAAATTCAAACCAGATTCAGAAGAACAAAGGATATCATTGCTGATGTCAGATAGATCTTGGCTGAAAGTAGAGAATACCAGAAAGATGTTTACCTGTGTTTTATTGACTATGCAAAGACATTTGACTGTATGGATGATAACAAATTATGGATAACATTGCAAAGAATGGGAATTCCAGAACACTTAATTGTGCACATGTGGAACCTATACATAGACCAAGAGGCAATCATCTGAACAGAACAAAGGGATACTGCATGGTTTAAAATCAAGAAAGGTGTGCGTCAGGGTTGTATCCTTTCACCATACCTATTCAATCTGTATGCTGGGAAATTATCTGAGAAGCTGGGCTATATGAAGAAGAATGTGGCATCAGGATTGGTTGAAGACTCATTAACAACATGCGATATGCAGATGGCATAACCTTACCTGCTGAAAGCGAAGACTTGAAGCACTTACTGATGAAGGTCAAAGACTACAGCCTTCAGTATGGATTACACTTAAACATAAAGAAAACAAAAATTCTCACAACTGGACCAATAAGCAACATCTTGGTAAATGGTGAAAAGATTGACATTGTCAAGGATTTCATTTTACTTGGACCCACAATCAACACCTATGGAAGCAGTAGTCAGGAAATCAAACAACGTATTGCTTTGGGCAAATCTGCTGCAAAGATCTCTTTAAAGAGTTCAAAAGCCGTAAAAGTAGAAATCAATAACGGAAAAAGCAGGGAAGAGAGATCAGATACCCTGCTCAAAAATGACTGTGTTATAGAAGACATTAAGGATAGAATAAAGAAATTCACAGAATCCAAAAAGGATGAAAACACTTCCTATCAGAACTTTTGGGACACAGTTAAAGCAGTTCGCAGAGGTCAATTTATATCAATAAATGCACACACACCAAAAGAAGAAAGGGCCAAAATCAAAGAATTATCACTACACCTTGAACAAATAGAAAGAGAGCAACAAACGAAACCCTCAGGCACCAAAAGAAAGCAAATAATAAAAATTAGAGCAGAATTAAATGAAATAGAGAACAAATTGAAAGAGTTAACAAGACCAAAAACAGGTTCTTTGAAAAAATTTAAAAAATTGATAAACCATTGGCCAAACTGACAAAAGAAAAACAGGAGAGAAAGCAAATAACCCAAAAAAGAAATGAGATGGGCGATATCACAACAGACCCAACTGAAATTGAAAGAATCATATCAGATTGTTACTGCAAAATGGCCTCGGTTCTTGTCTTTGGTGTAGGAAAGAATTCAAACACTGAGACAAATAGTGCCAAGCAAGCAGAGGTTTATTAGCAAGCAGAGGGTTAGTAGTAAAAGTACACTTGACTAGGAAGCGTCACACAGGCTACTCAGATATAGAGAGAATCTGAGAGCCCCGATAGTCCTTTTCTCAGGGTTTTATACCCTTCTGGTCCCTTATCTGTCTCTGCTAACATTTAAAAGCCAGGACAGGAGCACCTATGGAAACTATTTCTTTGGCTTAAGTTTCAACTGTGTAGGGACCATTTTATTGAGGAATGTCACCACTCCCTGCCCCTTCCTCTGCAGGAACTACCTTGTTGAGGAATGTCATCACTCCCTGCCTCTTCCTCTTGTCCAGTGCAAGCTCTCCCTCTCCCCCTTACAAGATTACTACAAAAAATTGTACTCTAACAAATTTGAAAACCTGGAAGAAATAAATGAATTCCTAGAAACACACTACCTACCTAAGCTGGCACAAACAGAGGTAGAACAACTAAATAAACCTATAACAAAAGAAGAGATTGAAAAGGTAATTAAAAAACTCCCAACGAAAAAAAGTCCTGGCCTGGACTGCTTCACTGGAGAGTTCTACTAAACTTTCAGAGAAGAGTTAACACCACTACTACTAAAAGTATTTCAGAACATAGAAAAGGATGGAATACTCCCAAACTTATTCTATGAAGCCAGCATAGCCCTGATACCAAAACCAGGGTAAGACACTACAAAAAAAGAAAATTACAGACCAATATCCCTCATGAACATGGATGCAAAAATCTTCCAAAATTCTAGCCAATAGAATTCAACAACATATCAAAAAGTAATTTACCATGACCAAGTAGGATTCATACCAGGTATGCAGGGATGGTTCAACATTAGAAAAACAACAAATGTAATCCATCATATAAATAAAACAAAAGACAAGAACCACATGATCTTATCAATTGATGCAGAAAAGGCATTTGACAAAGTCCAACGCCCATTCATGATAAAAACTCTCAGCAAAATAGGAATGGAAGGAAAATTCCTCAACATAATAAAGAGTATTTATAGAAAGGCAACAGCCAACATCATCCTAAAGTGAGAGAGTCTGAAAGCATTCTCCTTGAGATTGGGAACCAGACAAAAATGCCCTTTATCACCACTCTTATTCAACATTGTGCTGGAGGTCCTAGACAGAGCAGTTAGGCTAGATAAAGAAATAAAGGGCATCCAGATTGGTAAGGAAGAAGTGAAAGTATCTCTATTTGCAGATGACATGATCTCATACACAGAAAACCCTAAAGAATCCTCAAGGAAACTACTGAAACTAATAGAAGAGTTCAGCAGTGTATCGGGATACAAGATAATCATACAAAATCAGTTGGATTCCTCTACACCAACAAAAAGAACATCGAAGAGGAAATCACGAAATCAATACCATTTACAGTAGCCCCCAAGAAGATAAAATACTTAGGAATAAATCTTAACAGAGATGTAAAAGGCCTATACAAAGAAAACTACAAGACACTATTGCAAGGAACCAAAAGAGACCTACATAAATGGAAAAACATACCTTGCTCATGGATAGGAAGACTTAACATAAAAATGTCTATCCTACCCAAAGCGATCTATAGATACAATGCAATTCCGATTCAAATTCCAACGATGTTTTTTAATGAGATGGAGAAACAAATCACCAACTTCATAGGGAAAGAGACCCCAGATAAGTAAAGCATTACTGAAGAAGAAGAACAAAGTGGGAGGCCTCACACTACCTGATTTTAGAACCTATTATATTGCCATGGTATTCAAAACAGCCTGGTACTGGTACAAAAACAGATACATAGACCAAATGAACAGAATTGAGAATCCAGACATAAATCCATCCACATATGAGCAGCTGATATTTGAAAAAGGCCCAGAGTTCATTAAATGGGAGAAGACAGTCTCCTTAACAAACGGTGCTGGCATAAGTGGATATCCATCTGCAAAAAAATGAAACAAGGCCCATACCTCACACCATGCACAAAAACTAACTCAAAATGGATCAAAGACCTAAATATAAAATCTAAAACGATAAAGATCATGGAAGCAAAAAATAGGGACAATGCTAGGAGCCCTAATACATGGCATAAACAGTATACAAAACACTACTAACAATGTACAAACACCAGAAGAGAAACTAGATAACGGGGAGCTCCTAAAAATCAAACATGCTCATCCAAAGACTTCACCAAAAGAGTAAAAAGATTACCTACAGACTGGAAAAAGTTTTTAGCTATGACATTTCTGATGAGCGCCTGATCTCTAAAATCTACATGATACTGCAAAACTTCAACTACAAAAATACAAATAACCCATTTAAAAAATGGGCAAAGGATATGAACAGGCATTTCACTAAAGAAGACATTCAGGTAGCTAACAGATACATGAGGAAATGCTCACAATCATTAGCCATTAGAGAAATGCAAATCAAAACTACAATGAGATTCCATCTCACTCCAACAGGGCTGGCATTAATCCAAAAAACACAAAATAATAAATGTTGGAGAGGGTCTGGAGAGACTGGAACACTTATACACTGCTGGTGGGAATGTAAAATGGTACAATCACTTTGGAAATCGATTTGGCTCTTCCTTAAAAAGCTAGAATTAGAAGTACCACACGATCCAGCAATCCCACTTCTTGGAATATAAAAACCCACTGCCGTCGAGTCCATTCTGACTCATAGTGACTCTATAGGACAGAGTAGAGCTGCCCCATAGAGTTTCCAAGGAGCGCCTGGTGGATTTGAACTGCCAACCTTTTGGTTAGCAGACATAGCACTTAACCACTATGCCACCAGGGTTTCCATATCCTTGGAATATATCCTAGAGAAATAAGAGCCTTTACATGAACAGATATATGCACACCCATGTTCATTGCAGCACTGTTTACAATATCAAAAAGATGTAAGCAACCAAGGTGCCCATCAATGGATGAATGGATAAATAAATTATGGTATATTGACACAATGGAATACTATGTATCGATAAAGAACAATGACGAATCTGTGAAACATTTCATAACATAGAGGAATCTGGAAGGCATTATGCTGGGTGAAATTAGTTGCAAAAGGACAAATATTGTATGGGACCACTATTATAAGAACTTGAGAGACAGTTTAAACAGAGAAGAAAATATTCTTTGATGGTTACAAGACTGGGGAGGGAGGGAAGAAGAGGGGTGTTCACTAATTAGATAGTAGACAAGAGCTATTTTAGGTGAAGGGAAAGACAACACACAATACAGAAGAGGTCAGCACAACTGGACTAAACCAAAAGCAAAGAAGTTTCCTGAATAAACTGAATGCTTCAAGGCCAGCATAGCAGGGGTGGGGGTTCAGGGACCATGGTTTCAGGGGACATCTAGGTCAACTGGCATAATAAAATCTATTAAGAAAACATTCTGCATCCCACTTTGGTGAGTGGCATCTGGGGTCTTAAACACTAGCAAGCGGCATCTAAGATGCATCAATTGGCCTCAACCTACCTGAACCAAAGGATAATGTAGAACATCAAAGACACAAGGTAATTATGAGCCCAAGAGACAGAAAGGGCCACATAAACCTGAGACTACACTATCCTGAGACCAGAAGAACTAGATGGTGCCCGGCTACAACCGATGACTGCCCTGACAGGGAATACAACAGAGAGCCCCTGAGGGAGCAGGAGAGCAGTGGGATGCAGACCCCAGATTATTGTAAAAAGGCCAGACTTAATGGCCTGGCTGAGATTAGAAGGAGCTCGGAGTTCCTGGTCCCCAGACCTTCTGTTAGCCCAAGACAGGAACCATGCCCAAAGCCAACTCTTCAGACAGGGATTGGACTGGTCTATGGGATAGAAAATGATGCTGGTGAGGAGTGAGCTTCTTGGATCAAGTAGACACATGAGATTATGTGGGCAGCTACTGTCTGGAGGAGAGATGAGAGGGCAGAGGGGGTCAGAAGCTGACTGAATGGACATGAAAATAGAGAGTGGAGAGAAGGAGTGTGCTGTCTCATTAGGGGGAGAGCAACTGGGAGTATATAGCAAGGTGTATATAAATTTTTGTATGTGAGACTGACTTGATTTGTAAACTTTCACTTAAAGCACAATAAAAAAAAAAAAAGAGTTCAAAAGCAAAGATGTCACTTTGAGGACTAAGGTGCACCTGACCCAAAACATGATCATTTTGAATTGCTTCATATGCGTAGGAAAGTTGTGCAATGAGTCAGGAAGACTGAAGACAAATCGATGCCTTTGGATTATGGTGTTGACAAAGAATATTGAATACACCATGGAGCACCAGAAGAACGAACAAATCTGTATTTGAGGAAATATAGCCAGAGTGCTCCTTGGAAGCAAGGATGGTGAGACCTCATCGCACACGCTTTGGACATATTATCAGGAGGGACCAGTCCCTGGAAAAAGACACCATACTTGGTAAAGTAGAGGGTCAGCGGAAAAGAAGAAGGCCCTTGATGAGATGGATTGACACAGAGGTTGCAACAATGGGCTCAAGCCTAACAAAGATTGTGGGGATGGCGCAGGACCAAGTAGTGTTTCATTCTATTGTACATAGGGTTGCTGTGAGTCAGGACCAACTCAATGGCACCTAACAACAACAACAACAATGTGTTGATTAATTTCTATGGGTCAGGGACTTTGCTAATCACTTTACAAACATCATTTTTTAAATCCCCTCAGCAATGCTAGGAGATAAGAGCTGCTATCATTTCTATTTTATAGACGAAGAAACTGAGACTCAGAAAATTAGCTTGTCTGTAAACACACATGGGGTTGCTATGAGTCAGAATCAACTCTAGGGCCCCTAACAACTAACAACAACATAAATACACAGCTAGTCAGTAATGGAGCTGGACCTCAGACCCAATTCTGCCTGAGCCTAGAGCCCAAGTCCTTGGTTACCATGCTCTTCTGCCTCCTGAGAGGGTACTGCCCTTAGCACATAGAGAAAACTCATGGGTTATTAGATCCATGATCTTATCTGCCTTAGTCTCATCATAATTGACATAAAAAGCTGTTGCATTTTCTGCGTGAAGTCTAAAGCTCAAAATGAGAGAACAGTGACTGACACATAGTGTTCTGTAAGTGCTAGCTACTATTACTATTAATATTGCATTGTACATGTTCCTTTCTGGCAAGGGGAAGTCCTGGTCTATTGCTAACAGTGGGAACTTAGAAGCGTTCTTGAATGATGAGACCTTGGGGTTGGGACTGGGAAAGTTAATCTAGGAAAAAATGAAAAGTGAGGGTGGGGATGTTGGAGCTGGGGCAGGAGGCGAGAGGGCAGGGAAAGCAGCTGGCTGAAGGCCAAACTCCACTTTGCCTTTGGTGTGGCTGCCCCTGGGGGTCTGGGGGTAGGTTGTGGATAGCCCCTCTACTCCTGATTGGTCAAGTCACCTTGCTTTATCCTTTATTTCCTCCCTTTTGGGGGTGATGCGGAGGCTGCATTTTGTGGTTACATAAAGCTTCCTGGAATTCATCCATGAAAAGGGGAAGCGTGTGTGGTCCTGGCAAACAAAGATTCAGGGGTGAAGCAGTGAGTGAGCCAGAGTGTTGGTTGTGCACCAGTGACAGCACCCATGGCGAGGCCCTAGGGTCAGGGTGACTTGGGTGTAAATCCCAGCTCTCCCACTTAGTAACTGTGTGACCTTGGGCAGGTAATGTAACTGCTTGAGTCTGAGTTACTTTTCTGTAATGAGGGTAGGTACTGATACCTAGTGGACAGTTACAGAGGAGCTCAGATGGTGCAGTGGTTAAAGCGCTCGGCTGCTAACCAAAAGGTCAGCAGTTCAAACCCATCATGGGAGAAAGATGTGGCCATATGCTTCCATAAAGATTTGCAGCCTCGGAAACCCTATGGGGCAGTTCTACACTGTCTGACAGGGCCTCTATGAGTCTGAATTGACTCAATAGCAATGGGTTTGGTTTGGTTTGGGGTAGTTATCTTTTTCTGAGGATTTAGTAAGATTGCACATTTAAATGCTTAGCATAAACCCAGTGCCTAGTGCCTCATAAATGATAACTGTTATTATTGTAATTGTTTTAAGTGTTATTAAGGTTTGAGGTTCTCTCTGCCTGATGCTGGTGATTCCCCAGCTTCCTCCTCTCCTTTCTGTTTTCTCAGTCCTGAAAATTTGGATCAAATCCTTCCATGTGACTCTTGATTCCCCTGGGCATTCCAGTAGGGCCAGGCCTTCTGGGACCCCTGGGGAGCTCCAGGACACTGGGAAAGATTTCCTCCAAGACTCTGGAACAGTCCTTTTGTTCCACAGTCCAAGAAGGGCTGATAAAAGCCTTATCTGAGTTACATTCCATTATGGGATTAAATCAGACTTGCTCTAGGGCCTTCTGGCTGCAGCTCTTGGTTATTTGCCTTTGGCCCAATCTGAGGTCATCACACTTCTTTGGGCCCAAGGCACAGAGGCTGGAGAGAGGCTGTAACAACCATTCAGGATTAGTTTTAATTAGTGAGCACTGACTAAACATAGACGCCAGCAACACCATGGGGTGCAAATAGGGAGGCTGGGACACTTACCTAGCCAGCTCTGATCTGAGGCAGCAAGTGACAGGCTCCATAAGGGTAATCCACAGGGATGTGGAAGATCAGCAAAAAGAGATCAGTGAGGCCAAGGAATAATTGTGTGCTCAATTGTAGGCAAGTTACTAAATTTCTGAGCCTGAGCTTCTTCGTCTGTGATCTGGGAACACTAAAGCTCACTAAACGCAAACCGAACCCATTGTCTTCAAGATTACTACATAAAGTTAATTTGTATGGAAATGTACTGGTTAAAAATACAAGTCTTTAGAGATAAATCTGGGTTTGAATCCTGGCTTGGCCACTCATTGGCTTTGTGCCATTGCAGTTAACTTCCCAGAGCCTCAGTTTCCTTACGTGTGGAAAGGAGAAAATAATACTTCCTTCTCAGGGTTGATGTGAGGTTTAGAGAAAATTAGGCATATAAAACATTTATTGTCTGCATGCATGTGAGTGTGCAAACACACACACACACACACACACACCTGAGAGCTGCTCAATAAATGGGAGCTCTTATGATTGTTTGTCTTAGGGTGGTAACGATAGGGGTGGGTTTAGTGTTCTTGTTCACCTCTCCAGGTTAGAGAGATGGGGAGAAGATGTACTTTCTCTTGCTGAGGTCCTGTGTGTGTGTGTGTGCATGTGCATATACGGGGGGGAAGCTTGGGAGTTTGCATGTCTCCATGTGTCCTCTGACAAAAGGAGCCTGAACTGAGCCAGATGCCATCAACTAGCCCCTCAGGGAGGGTCACGAAGACACCTCCAGCATGATGTCACCATCAGGGAGATATGTTTGTGGGACCTGGGTCAGCCTGGGACCAGCTCAAGAGTGAAGAGCAGAGTGGGGAGGGAGGAAGGGGGATTTCATTAACCTTCAACGTCTAGTCGGGCCTTGGAGCAGGCAGGTCCCAGTTGTAAGCTGTCTGGGGAGGCCGCCTAGAAACATGAGGCCTGTATGCTCAGCAGCCAGACTGCCCCAGCAAAGGCTGAATCCCCCGTGGGAGGGGTAGGCTTAGGACTCCCAGCTTGTCCATGTCTCTCAGCTCCAGCTCTTTCATCTTTTTTTTCCTCTCTCTCTCTCTCTGTACCTAGCTCCTGGGTCCCTTCTTCTCCCCTACATCCTTTTTTTTTTTCTTTGCCATTACTCTCAGATTTACTGTGGTTGATTTCTTCCTGACCTGGGCTCAGCTGGAAGTCTGGCAAGTGTGAAAGACCCTGGTCCCTTTGCCTGTTGGAAATTCAAATAGTCTTCCTGTACCTACTGTGCACACGGCATGATCTCATCTTTTCCTCAAAACAACCTTGAGAGCAAACGTCTCTTAATATCCTCCTAGTCCAGTTGAAGAAACTGTCATTCTAGAGATAAAATAAATTGCTCATGGTCACTTGGCTAGGAAGTACATGAAGCAGGACTTGAACTGTGGTCTGTCTGACTCCAATGCCCTGCATTTTCTACCCACTCTGAGTTCAGATAAAGAGGTCCTCAGGCCTGAGCTATACTTCCTATACTCATGGACTCCAGAGAAGTGTGAGACCTGTGCTGTTTTCTCAGGCAGCGACCATAATCCCACTGAGTGGCCTTTCTGGAGGCCAACTGTATGACCTCGAGAAACAGCAGCTGTTATAGGGGTCTTTGTTGTCTTCCCTCAGGTGGCAGGAATCAGGCACTGATCTCACAGGAGAGGGTATGGTCAGAGTGGGGATTCTTCCTTCCAAGTTTTGAAGGGGAGTCCAGAGGTTTCTGGATAACATAAGCAAAATGAAATAAAAATGAGGAGGCAACAGGTTACACTGAAGTGGTACTAGTAGACACCTCTTGCTTTTGCGTGGTTAGGAGCCTGGGCCTAGGAGTCTAGCTGACCTAGGTTTGAGTACCACTCTGGTTCCTGCTTCTTTGGGTTACCTTTTGCAAGGCATCTAAGTTCTCAAAGCCTCAATGTTTTCATCTGTAAAATGGAAATGATAATAGCACTTTGTTGTGAGGATCAAATGATATCATGCACGTAAAGCATTTAGCCTAATACCTGGAACTCAGGCAACGTTAAAAACAACACTGGGTTAAAAATAGACAACTGTTAAAATGTTCTATATCTTGATCTAGGTAGTGGTTATATGGGTGTATGCACATGTAAAAAATCATTGAACTATACTCTTAAGATCAGTGTACTTTTCACATTTTATTATATGTCTTATGCCTCAACAAAAAGGAAATTTTGTGGGTCAGGGTTGGTAAAGTGAAAGAGTTCAAATTAGAAAAAAGACTTTGCAACCTAAAATGTAGGGAAAAGTGTATTTACTTTACAAAAATATGGTTTTCCCCTCCGGATTTTGTAACAATCAGTTTTCTTAAACATGTAATTTGTTGTGATCTCTTTTATTTTTTCAAATAAATATACATATTTTTTAAAGTAAGATACCCCACTCTTCAGTAGGAGCTCGCCATGGAACCCTTTTCCTGACAAGAGAGAAAGCAGGAATTTCCAGGTTGGACAAGGATAGGGCCAAACCAGCTAACTCAGTGGTGGGGCTAGCCTACCCTCCTTCCTCAGCCCGCTGGAACCAACTGGGCCCTGCCTTGGCTGGCCTGGGTGTGAGGCATGTGGTCAGGTCATCCTGTGGAAAGGGAATATCTGGCCTGCATGATGGGAAGCCTGCTGAGATCAGGCTCAGCCTGTTGCCCCTGCACAGGGAGCTCCTGCTGGAGCATCTTCCCTGAGATGAAGAGGCTGAGTATTATATATTGAATTGTGCCCCAAAAAGTTATGTTGAAGTCCTAACTCCTGTACCTATAAATATGATCATGTTTGGAAAGGAGGTTTTCTTTTGTTATGTTAATGAGAGCATATCAGAGTAGGGTGGATCCTAAACCTAATCACTTCTAAGTGGTGTCTCACAAAAGGAGCAGACTAGACACACAGACACACACAAGGGAAGAAACCACAGATGCATCAATAAGCAGCTAAGGAATGCCAAGAATTGCTGGTGATCACCAGAAATTAGGGCCCACAGAAGGAACTGACACGTCTAAGACCCTGATTTGGAATTTTAGCCTCCAGGACTGTAAGAAAATAAATATCTGATCTTTAAAACCACCCAATCGTGGTATCTTTTGTTATGGCAGCACTAGACAACTAAGACATTGAGCAATACAACGATGTCAGCTTGATCAATTCTCCCTTTCTACCAGTTCTTAGCAGTGACCGTGACGGTGTTGCATCCTTAGGGGGACTTTATTGCATAATAGGGGTGGAGGACACTGGGAAGGGGGGTACCCAAGCTGGTAGCCCCTGATGAGTAGGACTGGGAGTGAGACCTCCCATTACACCCCAGGGCTATTACCTTAGGGAGATGGAATTGGACAAGCCTGCCTTTCAATTATGCAAAGAAAGGGCTTTTCAAGTAAATTTCCATTTAAGCATGAGCTTAAATGAGTGAAGATGGGGCCGTAATAGCTCTGATGGTCATCACGGCTATTAAAAATACATTTTTCCCTCTGTGCTCAGGCTGCCTTGTCATCTTTCCATCATTTATTCCCAGAAGACTGTGACTCAGCCTTTCCCAGGCTTCCCGGGGGGTAGTTAACTTTGATCCTTAATTTTCAACTTTTTAATCCTTCAACATATGTGGAGGAAGAAGTTTACATGCATTACAGAGCCCATGAGTATATCTAAACCAGTAAACCAGACCAGTTACTGTTGAGTCAGTTCCAACTCATGGCGACCCCATGTGCTCTGTAGAGTTTTCATGGCAATGACCTTTTGGAAGCAGATGTCTAGGCCTTTCTTCTGAGGCACCTTTGGGTGAGTTTGAACTGCCAATCTTTCAGTCAGTAGCCAAGTGGTTAACCATTTGTGCCACCCACGGACTCTTTGGGGGTATCTAAAATATGAAAAAACCTGGAAGTCAGTTGGGGATGGAATTGGGGTCTGAGTAATAGTAAAAAGCACCCCGCTCATTGGTCATTGCCCACAATGCTCTCTCTTTAGACCACATTGTGCTGGCTGCTCTGGCTCACTCTCTGCTTAGGTCCTTAGACATACACGTTTTTTTTTGTAGATCAAGGCCCTCAAAAAATGCTATCTCTGCTGTTTGGATGCTTTTCCCCCTGCTCTACCAGGATGACTCCCACTTACCATCCAGATCTCAGCTTGAACCTAATGTCTTCAAGGAGACCTTCTCTGACCTACTCTCCCACCCCCAGACTGGGTTAGGTTTTGCATTGTTTATCTAGTGCTATATAACAAGCTACTGCCAAACTTTGTGACTTAAAATACCAATCATGTATTTGCTCCTGATTCTGTAATTTTAGCTGATTGCAGTCTTACCTGGGGTCACCTCTGTAGCTGCAGCCAGTTGTTGTGCTGGCTGGATGCTATCTGGTTCTGAATGTTGTTGTTTTTAGATGCCTTTGAGTCAGTTCTGACTCATGACAACCCTATGTGCAGCAGAACGAAACACTGCCTGGTCCTGCACCATCCTCAAAATTGTCATGCTTAAGCCCATTTTGGAGCCACTGTGTCAATCCATCTCATCGAGGATCTTCCTCTTTTTCACTGTCCCTCTACTCCATCAAGCATGATATCCTTCTCCAGGGACAGATACCTCCTGATAACATGTCCAAATTATGTGAAATGTAGTCTTGCCATCCGTGCTTCTAAGGAGCATTCTGGTTGTACTTCTTCCAAGACGTATTTGTTCATTTTTTGGCAGTCCATGATATATTCAATATTCGCCAACACCACAATTCAAAGGTGTCGGTTCTTCTTCAGTCTTCCTTATTCATCGTCTAGCTTTTGCATGGATATGAGGCGATTGAAAACATCATAGCTTGGGTCAGGTCTCATTCATATGTCTGGAGACTCAGTGAGGATGACAGCAACAGCTGGGACAGCTAGACTATCTGGGAGCAAATAGGCAACTGTCTCCATAAGGTTTCTCATCCTCAAGGAGGCTAACCTGGGCTTCTTTACTTTGTGTCTTCAGGGCAGCAAAATGGTGAGAGTTGAAGCTACAAGACCTCTTGAGATAGAGGCTCAGAGCCCCATAATGCTTTTCCACTGCATTCTATTGGCTAAACCAAGTCACAGAGCCAGCACAGATCAAAGGCAGGGAAAATAGATTCACCGCTTGATGGGAGAACGAACAAATCTGTCTTGGAAGAAGTACAGCCTGAATGCTCCTTAGAAGCGAGGATGGCGAGGCTTCCTGTCACGTACTTTGGACACGTCATCAGGAGGGACTAGTCCCTGGAGAAGGGTATTATGCTTGGTAAAGTAGATGGTCAGCAAAAAAGAGGAAGACCTTCAATGAGATGGATTGACATGGTGCCTGCAACAATGGGCTCAAACATAGCAACCACCGTGGATGGCACAGGACTGGGCAACCTTTCGTTCTGTTGTACATAGGGTTGCTGTGAGTCGGAACCAACTCAATGGCACCTAACAATTTGACGGGAGGAGCAGCAGTCACATTGCAAAGGGGCTCACATCCAGGGGTGGGAGAACTTGTGTGGCTGTCTTTGCTCACAGCCTAGCATAGGCCTCCTGTTGTAGTTCCCTAAACTTTTCCTTCCCTGCACTTATCATACCCATTACCAAACCAAACCCATTGCCATCAAGTTGATTTAATTCCAACTCACAGAGACCCCACAGGACAGAGTAGAACTGCTCCATAGGGTTTCCAAGGCTGTAATCTTTAAGGAAGCAGGCTGTTAAATCTTTCTTCAGTGGAGCAGCTGTTGGGTTCCAACCACTAACTTTTCAGTTAATAGTTGAGTGCTTAACCACCATCCCACTAGGGTTCTTCTGCACTTATCATAACTATTATTTAATAATTCCTTGTGTGTTTATTGTCTTTCTCCCTGACTAGACAACAAGGTCTGTGAGTATAGAGATTGACAGTCTCCCAGGGCTTGACGCACAGGGGCTAAACAAATATTTGTTAAATGAATGGATGGTTGGATGAATGAATAAATAAATAAATGAAAGATAAGATTCCGGGAGTTCCAAAGATACAACATAGGGCTTTGAAGGTAGTCCTGGGTTTGAATTCTGAGTCCATCACTTCCTAACTGGCTGACCTTAGGCAAGTTGCTTAACCTCTCTAAGCCTCAGTTTATCTTTTAACCAAACCAAACTCACTGCAATCAGGTTGATTCCAACTCCTAGTGACCCCATAGGGTTTCCAAAGCTGTAAATTTTTTTAAAAAATAATTTTTATTGTGCTTTAAGTGAGAGTTTGCAAATCAAGTCAGTCTGTCACATATAAGCTTATATACACCTTACTACATACTCCCATTTACTCTCCTTTTTAATGAGTCAGCTGGCTCCCTTCTTCCAGTCTCTCCCTTCGTGACCGTTTTGCCAGTTTCTAACCCTCTCTAACCTCCCATCTCCCCTCCAGACAGGAGATGCCAATACAGTCTCAAGTATCCACCTGATACAAGTCAAAGCTGTAAATTTTTATGCACGCAGACTGCCACATCTTTCTCCTGTGACGCTGCTGGTGGTTTCAAACTGCTGACTTTTCAGGTAGCAGTTGAATGCTTTAACCACTGTGCTGTCAAGTTTCCTTCTTTATCTTTAAAGTAGGAATAAAACTAAACCTCACCTTACAGTCCAGTCTTAATTATGAGAATTCCAACTCCATGTTCACTCTTTCGCCTTTTCTTTGTGACTTCTTGGTTTTTCCTACTCATCTAGGTGAGGGTTGCTGGTTTCCTTGTTTTAAAGGCTTTGCTGCCACTCCTAAGCGTTGGAAACTGGGCTTTCAGGGTAGATAGGATTCAGGGTACACATCCCAAAGTCACCAGGAGTCCCTTCTATACAAGCCACTTCCGTAACACTATCAGTAGCTGGAAACCAGTAGTTCTCAGCTGTGAGTGATTTTGTCTCTCAGGGAACATTTGGCAATGTCTGGAGACATTTTTGGTTTTAACAATCTGGGGGCATGTTTCTGGTGTCTGATGTTGCTAAATATCTTACAATGCATAGGGCAGCCTGCACAACAAAGAATTATCTGCCCCAAAGTTGAGGAGCCCTGTTGGGAACTGACTGTTCTTTCAGTCCTCACAAGGTCAAGAATTGACAAGTTCTTCCTGACGTTAGTCAGCCCTCCCCCTCCTTTGCCTCTCACATCTGGTCTCTTGAAGCTTTTGAGCAACAGCTCTATTTAAGCCCTTTGAGAAGTCAGGGGAGGGAGGGAATGACTCCATCTGTCGGCCGAAGCTAGGATCACAGCAGGAGGAGGCAATGGAGTCCTTTCTGGGAAGGGCCTTAGGTATGTCAGCCTTGACCTGACCTGACCACATACCTCAAGGGCAGCTGGGGAACTTTAAGTGGAGCAGCTTGTGACTAGATAAAATTGTTAATGAAGCTGTCATGTGTGACAAGCTTGGGGTTAGGGTCTGGAGTTTTACTTACCAGTTAAAATGCTTTCCTTCTTATTCTTTTTTAAAATTTGTGAAATATATATTTATATTACATACAAATACAAGTATACAAATATATATACAGTATAGAGTATGTAAGTACAGTTTAAAGAATAATATTAAAGGAAACCTTCATGAACTACTACTCAGGTTAATAGAACATTACCAGTTCTTTAGAATCCTCCTGTGACACAGTTACACCGTCAGCTCTATTTTCTCTTTTCCTTTGCTTTTTCTCTTCTCCTCCTTTTGTGCTTTACTGTTTTCCTGTTAAATAATTCCTTCCTCCTTTTTTCCCCTTCATTCTGCCACATTTTATTGCTGTGAAACCTGGAGCAAGACACCTTAGCCTTATGGGCTTCTGTTTCTTTATCTATAAAATGGGTATAATAATAGCTATACCTGGAGTCCTCGCGTGGTGCTCAACTGTTAACCAAAAGGTTGGAGGTTTGAGTCCACCCAGAGGCACCTCAAAAGAAAGTCCAGGAGATCTACTTCTAAAAAATCAGCCATAGAAAACCCTATGCAGCACAGTTCTACTCTGACACACATAGGGTTGCCATGAGCCAGAATTGACAGAATGCCAACTGGTAATAGCAATCCCTACCTCACTGGCTTATTGAAAGCTTTAATGAGATAATGTTTGTGTAAGGGTTAAATGAGATAATCTGTGTAAAACCTTAGTAACAACCGTGGCATACAGTTGGCACTCAATAAATAGAAGCTGTTTATATTTTTATTATTTTAAAATGAATTCTACTCTAGCAGAAGAACTCTGTAGTATAATGGAAATAGGCATGAGTTTTGGATTAGTTTTTGTGTATGGTGTGAGGAATGGGTCCTATTTCCTTTTTTTGCAGATGGACATCTAGTTTTACCAGCACCGTTTGTTAAAAAGATTGTCTTTTCCCCATTTGAAGGACTTTGGGCCTTTGTTGAAAATCAGGTGACTGTAGGTTGGTGGATTGATGTCTGGGTTCTCAACTCTGTTCCATTGGTCAGTGTATCTGTCGTTGTACCAGTACAGGCTGTTTTGACTACTGTAGCTGTATTCTTCTTCAATAATGCTTTATTTATCTGGGGCCTCTTCCCTTTCTGTATAAAGTTAATGATTAAGTTTTTCCATCTCTTTAAAGAATACTGTTGGTATTTGGATTGGGATTGCACTGTATTTGCAGATTGCTTTGGGTACAATTGATATTTTCACAATGTAGAATCTACCTATCCATGAGCATAGTATGTTTTTCCATTTACATAGATCTCTTTTGGTTTCTCGCAGTAGTGTTTTGTAGTTTTCTTTGTATAGGTCTTTTTCATTCCTGATTAGATTTATTCTTAAGTATTTTTTTTTTAGGGGCTATTATAAATGGTATTTTTTTCCTGATTTCCTTTTCCTCATTCTCTTTATTGGTGTATAGGAATCCAACTGAGTTTTGTATGTTTATCTTGTATCCTCCTACTCTGCTGAATATTTCTATTAGTTCCAGTAATTTTCTTGTGAAGTCTTTTGGGTTTTCTATGTGTAGTATCATATCATCCACAAATAGAGACAGTTTTACTTCTTCATTCAATTTGGAGGAAATAGGCATGAACTTTGGAATCAGAGAGACCTAGGTTCAAATTATGGTCCCAACATATACCCGTAGTGTGAATTTATGCAAGTAATGCAACCTCTTCATCTATAAAATGAGGGTGATGATACTGGCAGTCAGTAATCAACTACATAGGGTTGTTGTGAGAACGAGAAGAAATGACTTATATAAAGGGCCCAGTAAACAGTGGGTGCATAATAAATGTTCATGTTTTATGCATAATAAATGTTTCCCTTCCTCTCTCCTTTTCTTCCTTTTTCTTCTGATAGAGTAGATTTTCTTCCCAAGAAGGACATGAAGGGTAACTGTGTGCTTGTGGTAGTTTCTTCTGAACCCTGGATTCAGTTCAGCAAGTATTTATCCTTCCCCCACCAGGTGATTAGGAGCACCTTCCTGGCTACTGTGCTGTTAGGCCCACAGCACCAACTCCCTTGGAAGAAATGAAGTTCTAGGGTCATCTTCCTTCTAATGTTGGATCCCCGGGCAAGGGATCCTGGATGGGCTATAGGTATGGGCACAGCTCTGATCTTGGAAACCAGTCTCTTGGGTGTGGAAGTCACATACTAGGTGAGCTTGGCTCTATGTCCTTGTGCAGAATTAAAAGGGAGCATCTTGACCAGTACATAAAGACAACAGGGGCTCACTCACAAGTGAAGATACAGTCTATAACTGTAATGCAGGCATCTGCAATGGAGCAGGAGACTGGGACTCTGGTCTCCAGTGACCTCTCCTCCACTTCATGGGACCTGGTTAATAATATGCAGAGGGAAGGGTCCTGGTTGTAAAATAGGTGAGTTAAGAGGAGGCTGAGATCTTTGATTTTTGAATGGAGCCTTGTTTATGGAGGGACCTCCCAGACTTCCACTGAGAGGAGCTGTTCATCTCAACCATAACATGCCTTCTGCAGTTCCTCATTACCTCATTATCTTTTTTTTTTTAATTTTCTTTTTATTGTGCTTTAGATGAAGGTTTACTGAGCAAATTATTTTCTCATTAAACAACTAATACACATATTGTTTTGTGACATTGGGTGCCAACTCTGCAACATGTCAACACTCTCCCCTTCTCAACCTTGGGTTCCCCATTGCCAGTTTTCTGTCCTTTCCTGCCTTCTCATCCTTGTCCCTGGACTGTGTGCCCATTTTGGCTCATTTTGTTTTATGGGTCTGTCTAATCTTTGGCTGAAGGGTGAGCCTCAGGAATCACTTCTGTACTGAGTTAAAACGGTGTCAGAGGACCATACTCTCACGCTTTCTCCAGTCTCTGTCAAAGCAGTAAGTCTGGTCTTTCTTTGTGAGTTAGAATTTTGTTCTACATTTTTCTCCAGCTCTGTCCGGGACCCTCTATTCTGATCCCTGTTAGAGCAGTCAGTGGTGGTAGCTGGGCATCATCTAGTTGCTGTTGGTTTCAGTCTCAGGGAGGCTGTAGTAGTTGCGATCCATTAGTAGTCCTTTGTACTAATCCCTCCCTTGTTTCTTCGGTTTTCTTCATTCTCCCTTGCTCCAGATGAGGTGGGACCAGTGGGGTATCTTAGATGGCCACTCACGTACTTTTAATGACCCAGATGCTACTAACCAAAGTAGGATGTAGAATATTTTCTTTATAAACTATGTTACGCCAATTGAGTTAGATATTCCCCGAGATCATGGTCCCCAACCCTCAGCCCAGTAATTTGGTCCTTCAGGGAGTTTGGATGTGTCTATGAAGCTTCCATGACCTTGCCTTATACATGTTGTGCTGGCTTCCCCAGTGTTGTGTACTATCTTACCTTTCCCCAAAGTTACCACTTACTTATTGTCTATTTCGTGTTTTTCCATCCCCACCCCTCCTGTCCTTCCTAACCATCAAAGATTGTTTCCTTTTGTGTATAAACCTTTTGATGAGTTTTTATGGTAGTGGTGTCATACAGTATTTGTCCTTATGTGATTGACTTATTTTACTCAGCATAATGCCCTCTAGATTCATCCATGTTGTGAGATGCTTCGCAGATTCATCATTGTTCTTTATCATTCCATAGTACTTCATTGTGTGCATGTACCAGTTTGTTTATCCATCCATCTATTTGTGGGCACCTGGGTTGTTTCCGTATTTTTGCTATTGTGAACAATGCTGCAATGAATATGGTTGTACATGTGTCTATTAGCGTGACAGCTCTTATTTTTCTAGGATATATTCCTAGGAGTGGGATTGCTGGATCATACGGTATTTCTATTTCTAGCTTTCTAAGGAAGCACCATATCGTTTTCCAAAATGATTGCACCATTTTGCATTCCCACCAGTGTATAAGAGTTCCAATCTCCCCACAGCCTCTCCAACATTTGTTAAATTGTTTTTTTTTTTTTTATTCGTGCCCCCAATGTTGGGGTGAGATAGCGTTGAGACAGGTAATGTTAACTGTGCCTGTGGCTGAACAAAAGAGCTGTTATAAAATTATCATCTAGAAGCTGGGTAGACAGGAACCCACCCTATCAACATGAGATAAGACTGAAAAACCCATGAATTACTATCTCCTTCTTAGTATTTTTCTAGTCCCCTCCTCCTTTACATGCGCAGAAGAATGAAGTGTGACTGCTGTTTAACCTTCCTTAGCCCTCCGAGGACAGCAATGTAGTGCTGAAGATCAAGTGTGCTTGCACTATATTCAATAATAAGTGATGCCGAGGACTTCCGAGAGGACTCCATCTTGAATATCAGCGAGTTCCATCTTAGGTTCCAGACTGCAAAATAAATAACATACACCGCCATTCTGAGAAGTGCCCGACCTTTGAAAGAAGCTCACTAAATATTCATTACTCTGTTGTCTCCACTGAAGCTACAAGCCCTAGCCTTGCTTCCCTTTTGAGTCAGTCTTTTGGAGAGGCTTAGATCCTTGCTGACTCCTTTTGCTTGACTCAAGCAAAATAAAGCTTGCTGAACATAAAGTTTGTCTTCCAGGTGTATTCTTACTCGGGAAAAGACAAGGACCCTTTGTGTCAGATTGGCGATTGGTAACAGTATCTCATTGTAGTTTTGATTTGCATCTTTCTAATGGCTAGTATATCACTATCTGTCATGGATTGAATTATGTCCCTCCAAAAATATGTGTATCAACTTGGTTAGACCTTTATTCCCAGTACTCTGTGGTTGTTCTCCATTTTGTGATTATAATTTTATGTTAAAAGAATTAGGGTGGTCATGTTTATTGCAGCTCTGTTTACAATAGCAAAAAGCTCGAAGCAACCAAGGTGTCCATCAACAGATGAATGGTTAAATAAATTGTGGTATATTCACACAATGGAAAACTACGCATCGATAAAGAACAGTGAGGAATCTGTGAAACATTTCATAACATGGAGGAAACTGGAAGGCATTATGCTGAGCGAAATTAGTCAGAGGCAAAAGGACAAATATTGTATAAGACCACTATTATAAGATCTTGAGAAATAGTATAAACTGAGAAGGACACATACTTTTGTGGTTACGAGGGGGGGAGGGAGGGAGGGTGGGAGAGGGTTGTTTACTGATTAATTAGTAGATAAGAACTGCTTTAGGTGAAGGGAAGGACAATACTCAATACATGGAAGGTCAGCTCAACTGGACTGGACCAAAAGCAAAGAAGTTTCCGGGATAAACTGAATGCTTCAAAGGTCAGCGGAGCAAGGGCGGGGGTTTGGGGAACATGGTTTAAGGGGACTTCTAAGTCAATTGGCAAAATAATTCTATTATGAAATCATTCTGCATCCCACTTTGAAATGTGGCGTCTGGGGTCTTAAATGCTAACAAGCGGCCATCTAAGATGCATCAATTGGTTTCAACCCACCTGGATCAAAGGAGAATGAAGAACGCCAAGATTACACGATAACTAAGAGCCCAAGAGACAGAAAGGGCCACATGAACCAGAGACCTACATCATCCTGAGACCAGAAGAACTAGTTAGTGCCCGGCCACAACCGACAACTGCCCTGACAGGGAGCACGACAGAGAACCCCTGAGGGAGCAGTAGATCAGTGGGATGCAGACCCCAAATTCTCATAAAAAGACCAGACTTAATGGTCTGACTGAGACTAGAGGAATCCCGGCGGTCATGGTCCCCAAACCTTCTGTTGGCCCAGGACAGGAACCATTCCTGAAGACAACTCATCAGACATAGAAGGGACTGGACAGTGGGTAGGACAGAGATGCTGATGAAGAGTGAGCTATTTATATCAGGTGGACACTTGAGACTGTGTTGGCATCTCCTGTCTGGAGGGGGGATGGGAGGATAGAGATAGTTGGAAGTTGGCAGAATTGTCACGAAAGGAGAGACTGGAAGGGCTGACTCATTAGGGGGAGAGCAAGTGGGAATATGGAGTAATGTGTATATAAACTTATATGTGACAGTCTGACTTGATTTGTAAACGTTCACTTGAAGCTCAATAAAAGTTAAAAAAAAAAAAAAAAGGATAAGGGTGGGATTGTAACACCACCCTTACCCAGGTCAGATCCATGATCCAACGTAAAGGGAGCTTCCCTGGGGTGTGGCTTGCACCACCTTTTATCTCTCAAGAGATAAAAAGGAAAGGGAAGCAAGCAGAGAGTTGGGGACCTCGTACCACCAAGAAAGTAGCACCAGGAGCAGAGCGTGTCCTTTGGATCCTGGCTCCCTGTGCCTGAGAAGCCCTTTGACCAGGGGAAGATTGAGGACAAGGACCTTCCTCCAGGGCCAACAGAGAGAAAGCCTTTCCCTGGAGCCGACACCCTGAATTTGGACTTCTAACCTACTAAAAAAACTAGAGAGAATAAATTTCTCTTTTTTAAAGCCATTCATTTGTGCTATTTCTGTTACAGCAGTACTAGATAATTAAGAGACTATCTTTTGATTTCTTTACTTTTAATAAACCAGAAACAAGATCACTCCTCCCCTCTAACTCTCATGGAGGCAATCTGAACTCCAATTGGAGATTATCAGAGGTAACGGATCTTGGAAGTCATCTTGCCCAGCTCTGTCATTTTATAAGGGGGAAACTGTCATTTTACAAGGGTAAATCTGGGGCCCAATGGGGTGGGAGTGAAGGAGTGGGGAGATTTGCTCAGGTGTATTTAGATCATGGCAGAGTTCAGCTCTTTAGGATCCCAATCTGGAGTCCCTGGGTGGTGCTAACAGTTAACATGCTTGTTGCTAACTGAAAGGCTGGTGTTCGAGTCCACCCAGAGATGCCTCAGAAGAAAAGCCTGGTGATCTACTTCCCAAAAATCAGCTGTTGAAAACACTATAGGTCACAGTTCTACTCTGATACACATGGGGTTACCATGTGTTGGAATCAACTTGACGGCAACTGTTTAGATCCCAATCTTGGGCTTCTTTGAGGTGGCAGCTGTGTATCAGGGGAAGAGGCTTGAACTAGAAATGTGGAGTCCTGGATTCTTTAACTCTGATAGCTGGGTGACATCTAGACCATGCTCTCTCTTCCCTGATAGAAATAACAGTGGCTACTAAGTGCACATATTTCTAATCCTCATAACAACTCTGTAAAATAGCTATTATTAGCATCTGAAGGTTGGAATAATATCTACCTCACAGGATTCAATAAGATAACTTTTGAAAATGGTTTCTAAATAGACAAACATACAAATAAGGATCATTAATTTTTATCACCCTAATAATGTAGTGGAAACATACTGGCTTTAGTCAGACAGAATTTAAGGTCACCTCAGGTAAGTTTCCTGAGTCTCTATTTTCTACTCTGTAAAATGGGGATAATGACACCTACCTTGCAGGGTTGTCATGAAAATTGTTGTTGTGTGCCATGGAGTTGATTCCGATTCATAGCAACCCTATATGGCAGAGTAGAACTGGCCCATAGGGTTTCTAGGCTGTAATCTTTATAGAAGCAGATGGTTGGGTCTTTTCTCTTGAAGAGCTGCTGGTGGGTTAAAAAGGCTGGCCTTTCAGTTAAGGGCCCAGTGCTCCTTGTCAGGAGAATTAGTGATCAAATATGTAAAGATCCTAGCAGGGCGTAAGTGCTGAAGAATAGCTTACATGTATCTAGTGCTGACCATGTGTTAAAATTGTTTTAACACTTTACATGTACTACCTTGTTCAATTCTCACCCCAACCTAAAGCCAGGAATTGTTATGATCCTCATTTTATCAATGAGTTACCTAAAGGACATAGAATAAATGACTTCCCCAAGGTCAAAAACCAGTAATGGTAGAGTTGAGGCTTGTATCTAGGTAGTCTGGCTCAGAGACCACATTCTGAAGCTCTATACTCCACTGGCTCACAATAAGTATGGTTGCACAACTACATGAATATAACAAAAACCACAGAACTGTACTTTCAAATGGTAAACTTTTATGGTATATTAATTACATCTCAAAGCTGTTATTAAAAAAAGCCATGTGAATTTTTCATTCTACTCAAGGGTACATGTTTATCTTCATATATAAGTAGATTTTCCTCCAAACCTTTCAATAAAATTGGCACTTCATACTGAAAAAAAATTTTTCCAAGAAATTCATCTTGAGGAAATAATACTAAAGAAAAAAATTCATGCACAGACGATCATTGTATTGTAATTTAAAACAATAAGAAATCAGAAATAATATAAATGTTCAACAATAAGCAAATGAAAAACTAAAAGATGATTGTTTATATTGTTAGGTATTATACAGCTTTAAAAATTATGGTTATCACAGCCAATTAATGTAATTGCTGTCAATAAGTTGTACACCTGTAAAAGGTTGCACTGGCAGAAGTTGTGTGATAGATATAATTACAATAAAGACAAAAAAAAAAGAAAGAGTAGCTGCTGAAGCTTGTGTACAACCAAACACCTCATTGGGTTTGGTTCCTTGGTTTGGAGGTTTAGGGTCATGGTTTATCATGGGACAGCTTAGTCAATTGGCCTAATAAGTGGTTAGTGCTTCTCCTCTACCTCCTAGTTTGTTGAATACTGCCTGTGGTCTTAAAATCTTTCAAATGGCCATCCAAAGCACAACAGTTGGTCTCTATTCACCTTGAGCAATAAAGGAAGGAGAGTCAGGAAAAAGAGGAGAAAATGAAATGTGTGGCGAATTGCTGCCGTGAATAAACTGCCTTCTTTGCCATGAGACCAGAAGAACCTAAAATCATTTCTATATCATATAACACTGGAAAAAGGACAAAATGGTTTTAAAAATTACCAAGGGACTTTGTAAGATTGTGTATTACCAGGAAAAGGGCTCTTGGGTTAAAAGCAAAAAAGATTGAAAACACTCAAGTAATGCTTAAGAACAATGGATTTTAGAGTCAGAACTGGGTTCTAATCCAGACTCTGACCTTCGAAGAGTGCTAAAACCTCTCTGAGCTTCTGTTTACATATGGCTACTTTAAGGAAAAACCCAGAGGACACCATGCATCCTTCCTAGACCACATCCTTTGTGATCTCTGGCACATAATTTGCCCACAAACTACATCCTTTCTATTTGTGGTCCAATCACATCACCCCTACGGTGCAGGACGCTCTCCTTTTCCACCCTTTACAAAAGCCCCAGCTTCCCGGTCCACCATTCCTAGTCTCACACTCTTCTCTCCTCCGTCCAGTCGTCTTGGCTTTTTTTTCCTTCCTGGTTCTAACTTTCCCGCCTCAGTAGCTCTTGGCCAATCGGAGAGGTAAAGTTTTCTTTTCTCCCGGCCCTCGCGTGACGGTCGACAAAATCAGATCTTTGATTGGTTCTTCCGGAGCACGAAGCCGCCAATAATAGACAGACCTTTTGGGTGCGGACAGCCAGCTAGTATTGTCGCTGGGGATTGGCTGGAGTGGGCTGAGGCTCGAAAATGGCTGCGGTCGGTTCTGTAGTCCCAGGGGCTGTGACGGCTGCCGTGGTGCCTGTCCTGACAGCGAGCGGTGATTTCTCAGATTTGCGGGAAATTAAAAAGCAGCTGTTACTTATTGCGGGCCTTACTCGGGAGCGGGGCCTACTGCACAGTAGCAAATGGTGAGATGTCGGGTTCGGAAGGGGCCAGGCTTTGGCCTTTGGCCTTGGGGGCTTGTCGAGCTGATCTAGTTTGTGTGGGTGTTCCAGGTCTGCGGAGTTGGCTTTCTCCCTACCCCCGTTGCCTTTGGCCGAGCTGCAGCCGCCGCCACCTATTACAGAGGTAAGGGCATCTTCATAGCGAGCGCTCCGTATCAGTGGAAGGGTGTGCCCCTAGAAGTACTGAGTGCCGCCGGGTCACTGGAGGGGAGCATACTGCTTAGCAGGAATGTTTGAAGATGAGATTAAAATATTTAAAGACCTGAGTGTTTTAAGGGGTTTATGTGTGTGGTTTTGTTGACCCTTGAAGGATTGGTGGTTCTCTTACTTAAGGTGGAGAGATTTTGTAAAGAATTCTTGCCAAAAATACCAACTTTTTAAGTTTTGTAGCCCAATCTAGGCAATAGTCATAACGATGGGAAGAATCAGAGGGTTTTACAACAATGTGAAACTGTTTCTACACTGTTGTCTGAATCTATATAGGAAAATGGCTAAGTGTGTGATCCTTGGATTCAGATGGCTCTGGGTTCAAATCTATACACTTGTGACAGTTGACCTCCAGAGGCTCAGTTTCCTCATCTGCGTAATAATAGTATTTACATTTTGAGATAATGTAAAATAACATAATAGAAGTGCACCAGGTGCATAGGACTTAGTATAATTAGCTATTCCTCATAATTATTTTGAATACGGGTAGGCCCTGATTTACCACGTAGTCGACTTACTGCTAACTGCACTTAGACCTGTCCCAGTTTTGGTTTTTTTGCACAGCTTATCTTTAGTAATGTGTACTACATACAATGTTGCAGCATGTAATTTGCTGATGTTATCGTTCTCAGATATAATGTTACCAACCCTCAAAGATGAAGATCAGATTTATCAAGATACTGATAATAATAATAAAAAAAGGCAATAATAATGAAAACTAAAAAAAAAAAAGTATTCAACTTACATCAGAACCAATTTATGACAGAGTAGTGGTGAATCAGAACTCTGTCATAAATCGGGTACTGGTATTAATAAGGGAGAAATGACATGGTAAGGTGGACGTAATATTCTACTTTCAGATAGATTTGCATTCATATTCCAGTCACATTCTTTACTAGTAGAATTAATGGGGGCAACTGACTTCTATTATCATAAACCAAAACGAGAAACTATTATCTATTGATAATATTAATTGTTGCTGGGTTTTAATGAGGATTAAATAAGATAATAAGGGTAGAGGACACATTGCCCTTACCTAAATTTTTTGAGTCAATGTGATTTACATCTGTCTTACTAACTTTTGCTTTCTTATGCCTGCTTTCATAGTGTCTTGGCACACTGTTGGTCCTTAGTAGGATAAATAATTGTTGAATGAGTTAAATAAAGCACAGTGCCTGTGCAGAGTACTTGTTAGTTGCTGTTGAGTGGATTGAACTCATGGTGACCCCATGTGTGCAGAGTAGAACTGCTCCATAGGGTTTTCAAGGCTGTGACCTTTTGGAAGCAGATCACCAGGCCTGTCTTCCAGGGTGCCTCTGGATGGGTTGGAACCACCAGCCTTTCGGCTAGTACATGAGTGCTTAACCATTTGTACCACCCATGGACTCCTTGTGTAGAGTAGAGCATCAGTGAATACTCCCCTCCCCTAAGGGTTGGTATAATGTATGGGGATTTTACAGACATTGTGGAAGCCTGAGGATTATTGAATTATTGGAAAGTATCATATATTGGTTTGTTTGGTAGCTTTCCAATTGATATGAGGTATATTAACAGCCTCTTTGCTAATTTACTGTGTGTTTAGTGTTTTTGTGTCCTCTCTAAGGAATGTCTCTGAAAGTTGCTAGAAAAACATTTTGATCTATGATTTTTAGACATATCTGACAATTCAGCCATGATCTGGTAAATTTAAACTAGAATAAATCTTAAAACTTTGTCTTTAAAGAGCTACTGAAATGGAAGATTGTTGTGCTGTGCTCAAATCTGTGTGGTTGATGTTTCTTAAAGCTTCCTCTCCCTGTTATGTAAATATTACCAAAGATATATTTAACACCTCTTGCTGTCGAGTTGATTCCGACTCATAGCAAACCTACAGGACAGAGCAGAACTGCTGCATAGGGTTTCCAAGGAGTGGCTGGTGGATTTGAACTGCTGACTTTTTGGTTAGCAGCAAAGCTGTTAACCACTGTGCCACCATGATATATTTATTAGAAATTTTTAAACTTATTATAATCTGTCTTGGAGCTTAAGCTTGTCTGTTCTGAATCTAGGATGTGACTGTCATCAGCTAAATGCCTCTATATGACGTTATATGTAACTTTCAATAGAATATTCTAGGTGCTTCCTTTAAGCAAGAATAAAACCAAAATTTTAAAGGCTATTGTCCTAGTTATCTAGTGCTGCTGTAAATAAATACCACAAGTGGATAGCTTTAACAAAGAGAAATTAATTCTCTCCCAGCCTAGTAGGCTACAAGTTTAAATTCAGGGTGCTAGTTCCAGGGGAAGGCTTTCTTTCTCTGTCGGCTCTGGAGGAAAGTCCTTGCCATCAATCTTCCCCTGAGCAAGGAGCTTCTCAGGCACAGGGACCCCACGTCCAAAGGACATGCTCTGCTCCCGGTGCTGCTTTCTTGGTGGTATGAGATCCCCATGTCTCTCTGCTTTCTTGGCTCTTTTGTATCTCAAAAGAGATTGGTTTAAGGTACAATCTAATCTTGTAGATTGAGTCCTGCCTCATTAATATAATTGTCGCTAATCCCATCTCGTCACACCATGGAGATAGGATTTATAACACATAGGAAAATCACATCAGATGACAAAATAGTAGACAATCACACAATACTGGGAATTGGCCTAGTCAAGTGGACAGATATTTTTAGGGGACACAGTTCAATCCACGACAGCCATGTAGTCCAAGCAGCAAAGGTTTATAGATTGTAAATGTGTTTGAAGAGTTAGGAATATATTTTATGTATTATCTATCCAAACTTACTGCCATTGAGTTGATTCCGACTCATAGTGACCGTACAGGACAAAGTAGAAGTGCCCCATAGGGTTTCCAAGGCTGTAAACCTTTATGGAAGCAGACTGCCACATCTTTCTCCCACAGATTGGCTGGTGAGTTGAATTGCCAACCTTTTTTGGTTAGCAACAGAGCGCTTTAACCACTGTGCCACCAAGGTTCCTTGTATTATATCTAGCATGTATATTTACGTAGTCTGTAATCTATAGCTCCTGTAGCTACTTAAAACATGGTTTTAGAAACTAAACCCAACATTTCCAGTAACCATAGAAACAGTTAAAATTTGCCATGAAAGCCCTTATATCATGCTTGATACAGGGAGGTAGGAAGATGTAAGAACCAGCATACATGAGACCTGACATTTTATCTACAACTTCCATTTGCTTTACTGAGGGTGTAGTTTCAAAATTCAGTCACCTTCTTCAGTTTCAGACTCAGATTCTTCTTCAGCATTTTTGAGCTACTGTACAAACTTTTTCATTTGCTCGAGGAAGAAACTTTTCGCATTTGCAACATATGCATCTTTATACCATTTCAGGATGGCCTCTTCATTCAGGATTTCAGCTTTATAAAAAAGCACCACTATTTTCTGGAAAGCTTTCATGAAATGAATGTTGTCGTATAACAATACTCCTGAATCTTCAGTAACAGACTCAGCTCAGACTGCCCTTGAGTAATGAAAGCAGGAAGTAGAGAGTAGAGGGACATAGTCTGTAGTCTGAATGATTTTCATCCATAAGCCATTTTGTTTTTCCTGAAGATGCAATTTTTTTTTTTAATTTTGAAAAAAATTTATTGTGCTTTAGATGAAGGTTTATAGAGCAAATTAGTTTCTCATTAAAAAATTAATACACATATGGTTTTGTGGCATTGGTTGGCAACCCCATGACATGTCAACACTCTCCCTTTCTCGACCTTGGGTTCCCCATTACCAGCTTCCCTGTCCCTTCTTGCCTTCTTGTCCTTGCCCCTGGGCTGTTGTGCCCATTTAGTCTCGTTTTGTTTCATGGACCTGTCTTATCTTTGGTTGAAGGGTGAACCTCAGAAGTGACTTAGTACTGAGTTGAAAGGGTATCTGGGGGCCATACTCTCGGGGTTTCTCCAGTCTCTGTCAGACCAGTAAGTCAGGTTTTTTTTTTTTTTTATGTGTGTGTGAGTTAGAATTTTGTTCTACATTTTTCTCCAGCCTCTGTCCAGAATGAAGATGCAATTTCTTGATTTTTTTCTTCCATTCAAAAGCAATGATGTTTGTTACTTCGTACAGATATAATGCACATGAGGGGGAAAAAGGGATAAAAATAAGCAAATGGTGAACAGATGTGAAAAGGGCTACCAGATTCCTAACCTAAATTGGCACGTTTAGGACAGGTTGAGTCATGAAGAAAGCACTGAATATGTTTTGGGTTCCAGTTTTGTGCTGTTGATGTTTGACAAGAAAGGTGAGGAGAATGAAGTTACCCAAATTTTAATCAATTTATTTCTAGCATTTTTTGAGAGAGCTGGTATGTTTTTAACTTTTGTACTATCTCATTTTTTTACATAGAGAATTCTAATTGTGTCTATACTTTAAAAAAATTTTTTTATTGTGCTTTAAGTGAAAGTTTACAAATCAAGTCAGTCTCATACAAAACCGCGTATATACCTTGCTGTATACTCCTGGTTGCTGTCCCTCGGAGATAGCACACTTCTTCTCTCTACTCTACTTCCATGTCCATTCAGCCAGCTTCTGTCCCCCTTGGCCTTCACATCTCCCCTCCAAACAGGAGCTGCACACATAGTCTCATGTGTCTACTTGATCTAAGAAGTTCACTCCTCACCAGTATCATTTTCTGTCTATTTATTTATTTATTTATTTTTAATTAACTTTTATTAAGCTTCAAGTGAACATTTACAATTCCAACCAGTCTGTCACATGTAAGTTTACATACATCTCACTCCCTACTCCCACTCATTTTATCCCACTGATCTCCTGCTCCCTCAGGGTCCTCTGCTGTGCTCCCTGTCAGGGCAGTCATCTATTGTGGCCGGGCACCAACTAGTTCTTCTGGTCTCAGGATGATGTAGGTCTCTGGTTCATGTGGCCCTTTCTGTCTCTTGGGCTCTTAGTTGTCGTGTGGCCTTGGTATTCTTCATTTTCCTTTGCTCCAGGTGGGTTGAAACCAATTGATGCATCTTAGATGGCTGCTTGTTAGCATTTAAGACCCCAGATGCCACATTTCAAAGTGGGATGCAGAATGATTTCATAATAGAATTATTTTGCCAATTGACTTAGAAGTCCCCGCAAACCATGTTCCCCAGACCCCCGCCCTTGCTCTGCTGACCTTTGAAACATTCGTTTTATCCCAGAAACTTCTTTGCTTTTGGTCCAGTCCAATTGAGCTGACCTTCCATGTATTGAGTGTTGTCCTTCCGTTCACCTAAAGCAGTTCTTATCTACTGATTAATCAATAAAAAACCCTCTCCCACCCTCCCTCCCTCCCCCCCTCGTAACCACAAAAGTATGTGTTCTTCTCAGGTTTACTATTTCTCAAGATCTTATAATAGTGGTCTTATACAATATTTGTCCTTTTGCCTCTGACTAATTTCGCTCAGCATAATGCCTTCCAGTTTCCTCCATGTTATGAAATGTTTCAGAGGTTTGTCACTGTTCTTTATCGATGCGTACTTTTCCATTGTGTGAATATACCACAATTTATTTACCCATTAATCCGTTGATGGACACCTTGGTTGCTTCCAACTTTTTGCTATTGTAAACAGAGCTGCAATAAACATGGGTGTGCATATATCTGTTTGTGTGAAGGCTCTTGTATCTCTAGGGTATATTCTGAGGAGTGGGATTTCTGGGTTGTATGGTAGTTCTATTTCTAACTGTTTAAGATAACGCCAGATAGATTTCCAAAGTGGTTGTACCATTTTACATTCCCACCAGCAGTGTATAAGAGTTCCAATCTCTCCGCAGCCTTTCCAACATTTATTATTTTGTGTTTTTTGGATTAATGCCAGCCTTGCTGGTGTGAGATGGAATCTCATGGTAGTTTTAATTTGCATTTCTCCAATGGCTAATGATCGAGAGCATTTTCTCATGTATCTGTTGGCTGCCTGCATATCTTCTTTAGTGAAATGTGTGTTCATATCCTTTGCCCACTTCTTGATTGGGTTGTTTGTCTTTTTGTGGTTTGAGTTTTGACAGAATCATGTAGATTTTAGAGATCAGGCGCTGGTCTGAGATGTCATAGCTGAAAATTCTTTCCCAGTCTGTAGGTGGTCTTTTTACTCTTTTGGTGAAGTCTTTAGATGAGCATAGGTGTTTGATTTTTAGGAGCACCCAGTTACCGGGTTTCTCTTCATCATTTTTGGTAATGTTTTGTATTCTGTTTATACCTTGTATTAGGGCTCCTAGGGTTGTCCCAATTTTTTCTTCCATGATCTTTATCGTTTTCGTCTTTATGTTTAGGTCTTTGATCCACTTGGAGTTAGTTTTTGTGCATGGTGTGAGGTATGGGTCCTGTTTCATTTTTTTGCAAATGGATATAGGCGTTTGATTTTTAGGAGCTCCCAGTTATCTGGTTTCTCTTCATCATTTTTGGTAATGTTTTGTATTCTGTTTATGCCCTGTATTAGGGCTCCTAGGGTTGTCCCTATTTTTTCTTCCATGATCTTTATCGTTTTAGTCTTTGTGTTTAGGTCTTTGATCCACTTGGAGTTAGTTTTTGTGCATGGTGTGAGGTATGGGTCCTGTTTCATTCTTTTGCAAATGGATATCCAGTTATGCCAGCACCATTTGTTAAAAAAACTATCTTTTCCCCAATTAACTGACACTGGTCCTTTGTCAAATATCAGCTGCTCATACATGGATGGATTTATATCTGGGTTCTCAATTCTGTTCCATTGGTCTATGTGCCTGTTGTTGTACCAGTACCAGGCTGTTTTGACTACTGTAGCTGTATAATAGGTTCTGAAATCAGGTAGAGTGAGGCCTCCCACTTTCTTCTTTTTCAGTAATGCTTTGCTTATCCGGGGGTTCTTTCTCTTCCATATGAAATTGGTGATTTGTTTCTCTATCCCCTTAAAATATGACATTGGAATTTGGATCGGAAGTGCGTTAAATGTATAGATGGCTTTTGGTAGAATAGACATTTTTACTATGTTAAGTCTTCCTATCCATGAGCAGGGTATGTTTTTCCACTTAAGTATGTCCTTTTGAATTTCTTGTAGTAGAGCTTTGTAGTTTTCTTTGTATAGGTCTTTTACATCCTTGGTAAGATTAATTCCTAAGTATTTTATCTTCTTGGGGGCTACTGTGAATGGTATTGATTTGGTTATTTCCTCTTCGGTGTTCTTTTTGTTGATGTAGAGGAATCCAAGTGATTTATGTATGTTTATTTTATAACCTGAGACTCTGCCAAACTCTTCTATTAGTTTCAGTAGTTTTCTGGAGGATTCCTTAGGGTTTTCCGTGTATACGATCATGTCATCTGCAAATAGTGATAGCTTTACTTCCTCCTTGCCAATCCGGATACCCTTTATTTCTTTGTCTAGCCTAATTGCCCTGGCTAGGACTTCAAGTACGATGTTGAATAAGAGCAGTGATAAAGGGCATCCTTGTCTGGTTCCCGTTCTCAAGGGAAATGCTTTCAGGTTCTCTCCATTTGGAGTGATATTGGCTGTTGGCTTTGCATAAAAAAATGCCCTTTATTATGTTGAGGAATTTTCCTTCAATTCCTATTTTGGTAAGAGTTTTTATCATAAATGGGTGTTGAACTTTGTCAAATACCTTTTCTGCATCTATTGATAAGATCATGTGGTTTTTATCTTTTGTTTTATTTATGTGATGGATTACATTAATGGTTTTTCTAATATTAAACCAGCCTTGCATATCTGGTATAAATCCCACTTGATCAGGGTGAATTTTTTTTTTAATGTGTTGTTGGATTCTATTGGCTAGAATTTTGTTGAGGATTTTTGCATCAATGTTCATGAGGGATATAGGTCTATAATTTTCTTTTTTTGTAATGTCTTTCCCTGGTTTTGGTATCAGGGAGATGGTAGCTTCATAGAATGAGTTGGGTAGTATTCCGTCTTTTTCTATGCTTTGAAATACCTTCAGTAGTAGTGGTGTTAAGTCTTCTCTGAAGGTTTGGTAGACCTCTGCAGCGAAGCCATCCGGGCCAGGACTTTTTTTGGTTGGGAGTTTTTTGATTATCGTTTCAATCTCTTTTTTTCTTATGGGTCTATTTAGTTGTTCTACTTCTGAATGTGTTAGTTTAGGTAGGTAGTGTATTTCCAAGAATTTATCCATTTCTTCTAGGTTTTCAAATTTGTTAGAGTACAATTTTTCGTAGTAATCTGAAATGATTCTTTTAATTTCATTTGGTTCTGTTGTGATGTGGTCCTTCTCGTTTCTTATTCGGGTTATTTGTTTCCTTTCCTGTATTTCTTTAGTCAGTCTAGCCAATGGTTTATCAATTTTGTTAATTTTTTCAAAGAACCAGCTTTTGGCTTTGTTAATTCTTTCAATTGTTTTCCTGTTCTCCAATTCATTTAGTTCAGCTCTAATTTTTATTATTTGTTTTCTTCTGGTGCCTGATGGGTTCTTTTGTTGCTCACTTTCTATTTGTTCAAGTTGTCGGGACAGTTCTCTGATTTTGGCTCTTTCTTCTTTTTGTATGTGTGCATTTATCAATATAAATTGGCCTCTGAGCACTGCTTTTGCTGTGTCCCAGAGGTTTTGATAGGAAGTATTTTCATTCTCGTTGCTTTCTAAGAATTTCCTTATTCCCTCCTTGATGTCTTCTATAACCCAGTCTTTTTTCAGGAGGGTATTGTTCATTTTCCAAGTATTTGATTTCTTTTCCCTAGTTTTTCTGTTATTGATTTCTAGTTTCATTGCCTTGTGGTCTGAGAAGATGCTTTGTAATATTTCGATGTTTTGGACTCTGCAAAGATTTGTTTTATGACCTAATATGTGGTCTATTCTAGAGAATGTTCCATGTGCACTAGAAAAAAAAGTATATTTTGCAGCAGTTGGGTGGAGAGTTCTGTATAAGTCAATGAGGTCAAGTTGGTTGATTGTAATTAGGTCTTCCGTGTCTCTATTGAGCTTCTTACTGGATGTCCTGTCCTTCTCTGAAAGTGGTGTGTTGAAGTCTTCTACTATAAATGTGGAGGTGTCTATCTCACTTTTCAATTCTGTTAAAATTTGATTTATGTATCTTGCAGCCCTGTCATTGTGTGTATAAATATTTAATATGGTTATGTCTTCCTGATCAATTGTCCCTTTTATCATTTTTTAGTGTCCTTCTTTATCCTTTGTGGTGGATTTAAGTCTAAAGTCTATTTTGTCAGAAATTAATATTGCTACTCCTCTTCTTTTTTGCTTATTGTTTGCTTGATATATTTTTTTCCATCCTTTGAGTTTTAGTTTGTTTGTGTCTCTAAGGTGTGTCTCTTGTAGGCAGCATATAGATGGATCGTGTTTCTTTATCCAGTCCGTGACCCTCTGTCTCTTTATTGGTGCATTTAGTCCATTTACATTCAGCGTAATTATAGATAAATAAGTTTTTAGTGCTGTCATTTTGATGCCTTTTCATGTGTGTTGTTGGCCATTTCATTTTTCCATATACTTTTTTGTGCTGAGACGTTTTTCTTAGTAGATTGCGAGATCCTCATTTTCATAATGTTTAACTTTATGTTAGTTGAGTCGTTAACGTTTTCTTGGCTTTTTTCTTGAGTTATGGAGTTCATATTCCTTTTTGTGGTTGCCTTATTATTTACCCCTATTTTTCTAAGTAAAAACCTAACTTGTATCGTTCTATATCGCCTTGTATCACTCTCCATCTGGCAGTTCAATGCCTCCTATATTTAGTCCCTCTTTTTGATTATTGTGATCTTTTACCTATTGACTTCCATGATTCCCTGTTATGTGTATTATTTTATTTATTTATTAGAATTAATCTTAATTTGTTTGTTTTTGTGCTTTCCCTATTTGAGTTGATATCAGGACGTTCTGTTTTGTGACCTTGTATTGTGCTGGTACCTGATATTATTGGTCATCTGACCAAACAATCTCCTTTAGCATTTCTCGTAGCCTTGGTTTGGTTTTTGCAAATTCTCTAAACTTGTGTTTATCTATAAATATCTTAATTTCTCCTTTATATTTCAGAGAGAGTTTTGCTGGATATATGATCCTTGGTTGGCAGTTTTTCTCCTTCAGTGCTCTGTATACATCGTCCCATTCCCTTCTTGCCTGCGTGGTTTCTGCTGAGTAGTCTGAACTTATTCTTATTGATTCTCCCTTGAAGGAAACCTTTCTTTTCTCCCTGGCTGCTTTTAAAATTTTCTGTTTATCTTTGGTTTTGGCAAGTTTGATGATAATATGTCTTGGTGTTTTTCTTTTTGGATCAATCTTAAATGGGGTTCGATGAGCATCTTGGATAGATATCCTTTCGTCTTTCATGATGTCAGGGAAGTTTTGTGTCAGGAGTTCTTCAACTATTTTCTCTGTGTTTTCTGTCCCCCCTCCCTGTTCTGGGACTCCAATCACTCGCAAGTTATCCTTCTTGATAGAGTCCCACATGATTCTTAGGGTTTCTTCATTTTTTTTAATTCTTTTATCTGATTTTTTTTCAGCTATGTTGGTGTTAATTCCCAGGTCCTTCAGATGTCCCAGTCTACATTCTAATTGCTCGAGTCTGCTCCTCTGACTTCCTAGTGCATTGTCTAATTCTGTAATTTTATTGTTAATCTTTTGGATTTCTACATGCTGTCTCTCTATGGATTCTTGCAACTTACTAATTTTTCCACTATGTTCTTGAATAATCTTTTTGAGTTCTTCAACAGTTTTATCAGTGTGTTCCTTGGCTTTTTCTGCAGTTAGCCTAATTTCATTTGTGATGTCTTGAAGCATTCTGTAAATTAGTTTTTTATATTCTGTATCTGATAATTCCAGGATTGTATCTTCATTTGGGAAAGATTTTGATTCTTTTGTTTGGGAGGTTGGAGAAGCTGTCATGGTCTGCTTCTTTATGTGGTTTGATATGGACTGCTGTCTCCGAGCCATCACTGGGAAACTAGTTTTTCCAGAAAATCCGCTGACTGTATGGTGGCTCCTGGCTCTGAAAACAATCGCTGTCTCCCCGTATTTGTTTGTTCTCCGTCTCTAAATCTGTGTTTGTTGTTCAGAGTTCGTAGATTGTTATGTATGTGATCGATTCACTTGTTTTTCCGAGTCTTTGTTGCAAGAGGGATCCGCGGTAGCGTCCACCTAGTCTGCCATCTTGGCCCCGCCTCATTTTCTGTCTTATGTCCTATACTTTTTCCCCCTAAATTTTATTTATTTTGTTATTGTTGTTGAGAATATACACAGCAAAACATTTACCAATTCAACAGTTTCTACATGTACAGTTTAGTGACATTTATTACATTCTTTGAGTTGTGCAACTACTCTTACCCTCCTTTTCTGAGTTGTTCCCACCCCAGTAACATAAACTCACTGCTCCCCGAAGGTCCTAACTAATCTTTCCAGTTGCTGTTGACAATTTGATCTCATATAGGTAGTTCTTAAAAGAGTGTAATGTTTAAGGCAGACCTTTTTTACTAGGTAAGCCAAATTATTGTTCGGTGTTAAGATGACTTCAGGGGATATTTTTGGTTTCAGGTTTAAAAATTATCCCAGGACAGTGGTTTTAGGGGTTCATCCATCCTTGTTGGCTCTAGAAAGTCTAGAGTCTATGAGAATTTGAAATTCTGTATTTTCCTCTTTTTGATCAGGATTCTTCTATGAAATCTTTGATCAAAATGTTTAGCAATGGTAGCTGGGCACCATCCATTTCTTCTGGTCTCATGGCAAAGGAGGCAGTTGTTCATGGCAGCAATTAGCCACACATTTCATATTCTCCTCCTGTACCTGATTCTCTTTCTTCCTCTGTTCCTCCAGGTGAATAGAGACCAATTGTTGTGCCTTGGATGGCCACTTGCAAGCTTTTAAGACCCTCAGGCACTACGCAGCAAACTAGGAGGTAGAACAGAAGCACTAAACATGTTATTAGGCCAGTTGACAAAGATGTCCTATAAAACCATGACCCTAAACTTCCAGACCAAAGAACCAAATCCCATGAAGTGTTTGGTTGTATGTAAGTAGCCTGTCTTGGTTATCTAGTGCTGCTATAAGAGAAATGGCTTTAACAAAGAGATGGCTTTAGGAAAGAGAAATTTATTCTCTCACATTCTAGGAGGCTAGAAGTCCAAATTCAGGGTACCGGTTCCAGGGGAAGTCTTTCTCTCACTTTTGGCTCTGGGGGAAGGTCCTTGTCATCAGTCTTCTCCAGTCGAGGAGCTTTTCAGTGCAGGAACCCTAGGTCCAAAGGATGTGCTATTGTCCTGGCTGTTGTTTTTTGGTGGTATGTGGTTCTCCTTGTCTCTGTGCTCATTTCTCTCTTTTATATCTCAAAAGAGATTGGTTTAAGACACAATTTAATCTTGCAGATTGAGTAGTGCCTCATTAGCTGCCACTAATACCATCTCATTAACATCATAGAGAATTTACAACACATAGGAAAGTCACATCAGGTGACAAAATGGTAAACGTCACACAGTACTGGGATTCATGGCCTAGCCAAATTAATATACATATTTTTGGGGGACACAATTCAGTCCATGACACAGCCTCAGCAGTTACTCTTTTTTTTTTTTTTTTTTGTCATTGTTATAAATATATCTACCACACTTACCAATTCAGCTTTTTACAGGGGTGAAGCTTATTTACCCCAATTACAGTAATTGGCTGTGCAACCCTACCCTTAATCAAGGTGATTTTTCCATCACCATTAACCCCCCTTTTCACCTTTCCTCCCACCCCTGGTAACCAGTAATAAACTTTTGTCTCTATACTTGCCTTTTCTTATCTTTTTATATAAGTGAGGCCATACAATATTTTTCCTTTTGTGACTGGCTTATTTCGCTCAGCATAATGTCTTCAAGCTGCATCCATACTGTAGCATGTATCAAGACTTAATTTCTCCTACTGGCTGAATAGTATTCCATTGTATGTACCACATTTTGTTTATCCATTCATCTGTTGATGGCCATTTAGGTTCTTTCCATCTTTTGGATATGTGAATAATGCTTCAGTGAACATTGGTGTACAAGTCTCTTTTTGAGTCTCTGCTTTCAAGTCTTCTGGTTATATACCTAGGCATGAATTGCTGGCTCATATGGTAGTTCTGTTTTTAGTTTTTTGAGGAACTGCCACACTGTTTTCCACAGGGGCTGTATGATTTTGCTTTCCCACCAGCAGTGATAAGGGTTCCAATTTCCTTACATCCTTAACATTTGTTGTTTTCTGTTTTTTTATCTTAGCCATCCTAGTGGGGGTGAAATGGTATCTCACTGTGGTTTTGATTTGCATCCCTCTGATGGATAATGATTCTGACCATCTTTTCATGTGTTTGGTGGCCATTTTAATGTCCTGTTTGGTGAAATGTGTATTCAAGTCCTTTGTCCATTTTATGATTGGGTTATTTGTCTTTTTGTTGTTAAGTTGTTGAAGTTTTGTATATATTTTGGCTATTAGATTTTTGTTGGGTGTTTGGTTTGCAAAGATATTCTCCCAGTCAGTAGCTTGTCTTTTCACTTTTTTGGTAAAGTTTTTCAATGAATAAAAACTAAAAAAAAAATTTTTTTGTGTGCTTTAGGTGAAAGTTTACAGAGCTAATTAGTTTCCCATTTGATAGTATGTACATAAAGTGTTTCGGGTTCTTGGTTTCATTCCTACAATGTGTCAACACTCTTCCCATTTCCACTGTGGTTTCCCTGTTTTCTTTCATCCTGATTGTCTACCCCTTCCTACTTTCTTATCTTATAATTGATTGTTCTAAGGAGTACTTTCTCTTGGGTGTTATTATTATATGCTTGTCTATCGTTTGACTGGGAGGTGGTCTCTGGGAATGGCTTCATTTCCAGGTCAGAAGGGTCTCAGGGCCACAGTCTCAGTGGTTTGTCTAGTCTCTGTCAAACTAGGAAGCCTGGACTTTTTTGTGAATTTGATTTTTTTTGATGAGCAGAAGTTTTTAATTTTTATGAAGTGCCATTTATGTAGTTTGTTTTTACTGTTTGTACTTTTGTTATTATATTAGATAATCCATTGTTGAAAGCTAGACCTCACAGCATTGCCCCTGCTTATTCTTCTAAGAATTTTATGGTTTTAGTTTGCTGTGTCCTATGCTTTCAGCAATACTAACTTATGTCAAAACTTTCTTAAAGTAGAAAAAGTATAATTAATAGCACAGCATATTACATTTATTTAGGAATTTAAAAGAATATTAAGGAATGTGACAGGAGAAGGAAGGGAATGCCGATGTTAATGCCAGATATTTTACTTTTTCCTTATGTCAATGCTGTAAAATCAGTATTATTGGCTCCATTTTACAGATAAGAAATGGATGCTCAGAGAAGCTAGTAACCTCCCCACTAATGTCATGAAACTAGGACATCAAGGAGTCAGAATTTGGATTCAAGTTCATAACACTAAAGCCATGTAACTTTCTGCTACATTTGCAGAAACAAGATTCTGAGTGTGTTGGGTTTGTTTTTTAAATTTTTATTTTTTTCCCAGCTAATTTTGAAAACTTTCAAACCTACAAGAAAGTTGAAAGAATAGTTAAACCCCTTCTTCTATATACCTAAAATCCCCAGTGCTAACATTTTACTATATTTGCTTTTTCTCTGTCTGTCTCTAAATATATTGCTGAACTATCTGAGAGAAAGTTGCAAACAAGATCACCCCTAGAATATCCAGCAGGTATCTCCTGATGAACAAGAACATTCTACTTAATATAATTACCATTATTACATTAAAGAAAATTTTAACATTGATACAATAATGTTATCTAATATACAGACCAAATTAAATTTCCTCCAATTATCCCAATAATGTCCTTTGTGACTCTTTTTGTTGGCTCCATGATCTAATCAAGAATCATGAATGGCATTTAGTTGTCATCGTATCTCTTTAGTATTCCTTAATCTATAGTCCTCCCGCTTTTTTTTCCTCCTTTGAAGACATTAACATTATTTAAACTAAATTTAATGTAGTTATCAATTTTATTACTACACTGGTACACAAAATGATGGCAGCCCTTTTATATGGACGCTATGCTCTTGTCCCCCTGCTCCCCTTCTGATGTCATCATCTCCTACTGTTTTGTCCCTTTCTCACTCCACTCTAGTCACAATGGCCTCCTGCTGTACTTGCAACATGACAAGCACAAGTATGTCTTAGGACCTTTGCACTTGCTTTCCCATTGCTCCAAATCTGTTATGTTCTTCCTCCAAATCTCCTCCTTAACTGCCTACAGGTCTCAGCTCTAATGTTAACAAAAAGGTCTTTGACTGCTTCGTAGAAAATAACATTCTCCAGCACTCTTCATCCCTCTAACCTTTATTTTTCTTCATAGCACTTGTTACCACCTAACATTATGTATTTTATTAATTTGTTATCTTTGTCTACTAAAAAGTAAGCTTGAGAGTAGGAATTTTGTTTTGCTCACTATTGTATCCATAACACCTAGAACAGTGTCTGGCACTTAGTAGGTGGTCAACAAATACTTGTTAAGCAAATGAATAAAGAGCCTCCCTCTTGGTAAATATGCTAATAAGTGTATATACTTTTTTCTTTTTAAACGCTTTTAACTGTCTTAAAATAAATAAAATGAATTAGTGATATGAATAAAAGAGGAATTAGTAATTTTATGACGTTACCTGGTATTAAAAAAATAGAGGCAGGTTAGGTTTTTGGGAGGAGGGAAAATAATCATATTTTCTTATGTCTTAAAATTAATAAATGTGCATCTTGAATTGAGAGTTTTTGTTGTCCTGTTCCCAACCACTTCCATAAACTTTCTTTTCTAGGAAGATGCCCAGGATATGGATGCCTACACCCTGGCCAAGTCCTACTTTGATGTTAAAGAATATGATCGAGCAGCACATTTCCTACATGGCTGCAATAGCAAGAAGGCCTATTTCCTATACATGTATTCCAGATACCTGGTGAGGGCCATTTTAGTATTTTACTTTACCTTCAGTGAAGCATCCATGTTTAGAACCACATGGAAAAAGTTTACTCTCTTAAATAGCTTAGCAATGGACCATTTGGTGAATGTACTTAATAATAAAAAAGATATCAAATAAAATATAAAAAATGACAATATAGAAGAAAATATTAAAACATCGATAATATCTATTATTGTTAAAGGTGTGGGGCATTTGACCCTCTGTTTTAGGAATAGGAGCCCTGGTGACACAGTGGTTAAGAGCTATGGCTGCTAACCAAAAGGTTGGCAATTTAAATCCACCAGCTGCTCCTTGAAAACCACATGGGGCAGTTCTGCTCTGTCTTATAGGATCGCTGAGCCAGAATTGGCTCAATGGCAATGGGTTCGGTTTTTTTGGTTGGTTCAGGAATGAGTTTGTATAGCCTTTTTAGAAGTCAATTTTGGCAGATTAGTCAATTTGAAATGTTACAACCAAACACTTCTAACTTTAAGGACCCTGTCCAATAGGAATGGCTTGCATATGTGCACAAGGATCTATGTATAAGGTTGTTCATTGGAGTATTTTTGGTAATAGCCAAAAAATATCAGCAACCTAAATATCCATTAGTGAAGAAGTGGTTTTAAATTATGGTAGAGAATATTCGGTGGAGTGAAAGGAACAAGCATATTGTATATGCATAAAGAAACTTTGGAAGGTTAGCTATGGATGGTGAGGATGGAAACTAGATAAATGAAGGCAAGGATGAGAAACTTTCACTGTATACATTTTTATACTTTTTAGGTTTTGAATCATTGTATTGCCTATTCAAAAATTAAATTATAAAAATAAAAAATGGCATAAATCCATGTATGTATGTATATATATATATATATATATATATATATATATATAGAAGTGGACACAGCTCTAAGATCTGCCGATAAGTCATAAATATGATTCTGTTGTTGTGTGCCATAGCATCAATTCCGACTCATAGCGACCCTGTAGGACAGAGTAGAACTGCCCCATAGAGTTTCCAAGACTGTAATTTTTATAGAAGCAGATTGCCCCCTCTTTCTCCTGTGGAGTGGCTGGTGGATTTGAACCGCTGACATTTTGATTAGTAGCCAACTGCATAACCACTGAGCCACCAGGGCTCCTTAAATATGATCCTATTTATATAAAAACAGCAATATGAAATTTTAAGTGTATATATGTTTATGTATATATGCATAGGTAAACACATTATAAAAAGTGTGGAAGTATGTGATTTTCAGTTGTTACCTTTCGAGGGGGAAAGATTGATGGGAGAAGAACTCGGGGGCTTTGACCTTCTATAATTTTCTATATCATTTATATTTATAACAATGTATTCTTTTTTTTTCTTTTCTTAATAATATTTTATTATGTTTTTTGTGAAAGTTTGTATAATAAACTAGGTTCCCATTTGACAATTTCTATGCGTATTGTTCAATGACATATTTTGCACAGTATGTCAGTATTCTCTTTGTGTTCTGGTTGTTCTGTTTTCAGTACTATTGTTTCCGAAATGTATTCTTATGTATTTTTTTTTTTTTTAAGTAATTTAAAAGACAACAACTTTAAAATTGCTTTATGATTTGGAAAATGTGAAGAAGTCTCAGGAACGAGCAATTGGATAATTAGTAACAATCTGACCTTTTGCTTCAGGTTATACAAGTTTCTTTATGCCTGAGAGTTGATGTTGTTTCAGAATTAAGTTAAAAAGTCTGGGTCTAATGTCAAGATGATTTTTCAAGTTATGAACTCAGTGATCATTTTATTTATAGTATATTTGTTATTTTTGTTTCATAGCTATTAAAATTATGAATATAAGGGATAATGAAAGTGAAATAATTTAATACTGTGGCACAAATAATTTACTAACTGAAAGGTTGGCAGTTTGAATTCACCCAGTGATGCCTCGGAATAAAGGGCTGGTGATCTAATCCTGTAAGATTACAGGCACTGATAACCCTGCGGAGTGCAGTTCTACTCTGATACTCATGAAGTTGCGTTGAGTTTTTTATTTTAATAATTGAACTATAATTTATTATTTTATTTTGGAACATTGTGAATGTATTTTACTACTTTTAGCTGTCTATACAAACTGCTTTTTAAAAAACATTTCATGTGTTTTCATGTATTAGCATAGTCTGTAACTGTCAAGTACTGTAGATTCTTGTGGTTACAGACTTCGTTGAATTCATCTATTATACTCTAAAAGCCTAATCATTCACTTCTTTTTTAGGCATTGGGTAATAGATGTGCTCATTGCTATTGGAGTGTGTTGTTCCCTGGCCTTCTGAATGGATGGAGATAGGGAATATGGATACATATATACAATGCTTATATATATATGCATATACATTTACATCTATATGTAATTCTATATGTATTAAAAGTTGTGAGTTTACAGTGATCAAATTCTAATCCAACCCCACAAGGTTCATTCTAGCTTTTTTCTTTCCCATGTTTGTAATTTCTCTTTCTAATAATGAGAAGCTTGGTTCCCATTATCCTTAATATTATATATTTACTAATCAGCCGCCCTGTATATAACCAATGGCCATCTCCACTGCCTTTACCTCCCCTCCCCCATGTGGATGCCTTCCTTACCCCACTGGCCAGGCCATCTCTCTGTGGGATGCGTTCCTCTTCCTGTTTGGCTTCAACACCCTGTGCCATGTTGCCCTCCTCTCTCAACATGGACTCTTTCTTTATACCACTTGGACTCTGACATGTTGCTCTGGGCACTGCTGTTCCCCCATCCCTCTGTGTTCCCCCACTCACCCTCAGAGATGCCTACTTTGCTCTGTTCTACCTAATGGTTTTAAGACTAAATTTTTCTACATAATTTGTTTAAGTCCTAGAAAATATTCTGATAACTATTATGTTTTACTGTCGATACTTTCCCTATGTATCTTAGATTTTTGACATTGAAATGGGATTATTTGGAACCTACTGATCATTTTTCTTTATGGAGTAAGTACTCCTCATGGTCTGTTTAATTAAGTAAGGGGTTGTCATGTAGTTAACATAAGATGTGAGCTTTAAGAAAGATATTTTGAAATTATGAGATTTTAAAAATTACTTTTTTACATATACTCTTTCTTTGTGTTGTTGTCGTTAGGTGCCGCCAAGTCGGTTCCAACTCACAGCGACCCTATGTACAACAAAATGAAATGCTGCCCGGTCCTGTGCCATCCTCACAGTCGTTGTTATGCTTGAGCCCATATTTGTGTAGAAGCACTAATTTGGAAAAAGCTATAGCAGGAAAAGAAGAAGCATTTGCTGAAGTTTGGGAGAAAAAGTTTGAGATCTTTAGGAAAATTACATAAAAACTTAAAGAAGAAAAAAGAAAGAAAATCTGAATATTTACTTTTTAACTTTTTATTTGAAAATAATTTCATACTGTCAGAAAAGTTCCAAGAATAAGAATACTACAAAGAACACCCATGTACCTTTTATCCAGATTCACCTTTTGTGAACATTATACCATTTAATTTTATCATTTCTCTCTCTCTCTCCATACACATATTTATAGAAACACAGTATTTTTTTTCTGTGAACCATTTGAGATTAAGTTCCAGATAACGCGGCACGTCACCCATAAAAGCTTCAATATATGTTTTCTTAGAATAAGAATATTCTAGTAAATAACCACAGTATAGTTACCAGCTTCAGTACATTTAACATTGATACCATGCTTCAATTTACTGTTGAATTCCAATTTTGTCAGTTGGCCCAGTGGTGTCTTCTATAGCATTTTTCTCCTCTAGTACAAAACTGGGAAACCCTGGTGGTGTAGTGGTTAAGTGCTACGGCTCCTAACCAAAAGGTCCGCAGTTTGAATCCTCCAGGCGCTCCTTGGAAACTCTATGGGGCAGTTCTGCTCTGTCCTATAGGGTCGCTATGAGTCGGAATCGACTCGACGGCAGTGGGTTTGGATTTTTTGGTTAGTATAATATTGAATCAGGGGTTGAATTTAGTTGTCATGTCTCTAGTCTCCTCTAACCTGGAACATTTCCACAGCCTTTTTTTTTTTTGGCCTTTTATGACATTGACAATTTTCCAAGCTTACAGTACTCCCTCCTTTTTAAAAAGAGAACATTCTTCATTTTGGATATTTCCTTATGATTTTATTCAGGTTATTTATACATACATGGCCAGAATAGTATGCAAGTGGTATGTCCTTTTCAGGGCATTGCATTTGGTAGTACATGTTATCCATTTGCCCCTCATTGCCAATGAAAATTTTGATCACCCAGTCAAGACGTCTATTTTCTCCACTGTGTAGTTACTATTATTTTCCTTGCAGTTAATAAACAATCTGTTGGGATAACTTTAAGACCATACAAATATCCTGTTCCTCATAGAAATTTCCCTTTAGATATAATATCCATTGTTAATACTCACCTGAACCACTCTTTATTATGATACTGCAAGATGATGATTTTCCAACTATAGCACAGTCTCTACATTTACCAGTCAACACTTGGCATTCTATTTTAAATAAGAGCCTTCCCGTCCTTTCATTTACTTATCTCTTTTCTCAGTGTCAGTAAAAACTCATGGATTCCTTTTGTTTTTAAACTGTTTATAATTCATTGCTCTACCTAATTATTTGGTGTTCAGATTGTCTAAGATTTGGCCAGTGGGAGCCCCTGAATGGTTATTTAAAATTAATAACCAAAAGCAGATACCATTTTGGTTGAACTTGGGCATCAAGGGTAGGATCTGTCTTCTTAGTTTTAGATTTGTTTCAGAACAAGTGAAAAAAGACCTATTTGTTGGTTTTCCCTTACAGTCTGGAGAAAAGAAGAAGGATGATGAAACAGTTGATAGCCTAGGTATGAAGTTCATTCTCTTACCTTTTGGAATAAAGCAGAGATTGCAAACTCAAATGCCAACAGGAGCCAGGAACCAGGCAGATAATGTAAATGTGTGAAGTGGGCCAAGGAGGACTTTGCAATCTGCAGAGCACATCGTTCATCTCGGCTAGCTGTCACTTGTCTCTGACTGACAGCCGCCTTTCGGGAATATGGGCCTGATGTTGTCAGGGCTTTCTTCCCTCAGCCCTGCCCTGTACCCTGCAACCTGAAGCTGGGATTTCAGATTTTTAGTTGAAACTTCTGATTTTTAAATGTTGATAACTAATTAAAAATTTTGTTAAAAATTGTGTGGGTCTAATAAAATATGACTGTAGACCAGGTATCAGTTTGTGATTTCTAGAATAAAGTAAATGGATTGTGTAAGATACCACTGGCCACTTTTGAGTATTTGCTAGAGGTTCCAGATGGTTGGTGCTTAAGGGAAAGTTGAAGCCTATGCAAATGAAGGCTGGCAACCTTCTTTTATATCAGAGACTTTGTTCCTTGCTTAGGTCCCCTGGAGAAAGGACAAGTAAAAAACGAGGCTCTTAGAGAACTCAGAGTGGAGCTCAGCAAAAAACACCAGGCTCGGGAACTTGATGGATTTGGCCTTTATTTGTAAGTGTTACAAACATTTGGAACTTTGTATAATATGTTCTTCTGAGTAGAAGGGAGATGTTAACCCAGACCCAAAGGGGTTAATTTCTCCAGCAACTGTTTCCTTCTTTCCTAGGTATGGTGTGGTGCTTCGAAAACTGGATTTGGTGAAAGAGGCCATTGATGTTTTTGTGGAGGCTACTCATGTTTTGCCTTTGCACTGGGGAGCCTGGCTAGAACTCTGTAACCTGATCACAGACAAAGAGATGGTAAATTGAGATGAGCTAAGTGAAAAACCCTCTGGTCTAAGGCTTACTAATTCTGTAATAAGGGGGCCAGGGGAGAGAGTTTTGCTAAATCTTTGACTATAGCTAGCTTTCTGCTGCTTCTCCAGTCTATTTCACTGCTGTAGGACTTAGGTGTTCAAATGTCTAGCTCTTGTTCAGTAGTTGCTGTTGGATTTGCATCCAGTCGTTAAAATTTTTTTTTATATTCCTGTTTTTATATTCAAGTTTTACTGTAACTAGTTTTATGGACTAAATGCTATTACAGTTTCCCCATTAATTCCAAAGATGCTATAGGAGAGGTTTCTCTGATACCAAGAATTGTATTAAAAACATTTTCAGGTCTCGTCAGAGCTGTCATGGGATTCCATAAAGATATGGAGATTTGTTTTTTTAATGAATTTGCTTTATAAACTACAATCATTAATCATTATTAGAGGACATTGTAGAGTTAATTTTGTCATTCTTTAGTAGTTAATGGGTACAACAACATACTTCCTTTTGTTGGTTCTGAAGACCCAAAGCCTGATTCATTCCCCTGATAATTATACATGCTAATAACTACTAAACCTGTTCTTGAAATCATATCTTAGTTTACTTGTATTCATTTATCTCTAATTGATTACTAGACTTTCATTGAAAGCCTTATTGTATTGCTGAACTTGAAATATACAAAACCAAATTTCTCACCTTGCTTACCAAATTCTCCTTCTTCTTCCGAACTTGATAGGCTCTTTCACTAGCATCACTATTTCTTAAGATGCCCAGTCTTGATGCCTCACAGTCCTATTTGTCTTGACCCTTTTTCTTATCAAGCACAAGACATTACCATGGTTACTTTCTTGTATGCAATCTCTTTCCCTTGGTTTCCTTTGCTATCTTGGTTATCATCTCATATTTGGATCACTTGTATAAGCTTTCTCATTTTCACACTACCATTTCCAAGCCATCCTGCATACTGTTTTCAAACTATCCTTAAAACACCTATGTAATCATGTCATTCTCTTCCCAAAATTTTGCATTGGTTTCCTGTTGCATTTCATTTCCAGTTGCACCATAGGACCCACCTTATTTGTTCAGTCTTATTTTTCTGTTACTTCTCAGCACATAGCCTCCCCTCAAACCAAATGAGTTTCCTCATCATACCATCCCCACACTCATCATGTTTATTTTACCTCTACTTATATTGTTGCCCTTGCCTAGAATGTTGTCTTCTTTCTCGTCCCTTCCCTTTATTCTATTCAAATTCTACCTATCCTCCAAGACTCATCTCAAATCCCATCTTTTCTTTGAAGTCTTCCCTAAGGAGGCCATTTTCCCCTATTGTGCTTGTAAGTCATATTGCTCAATTTCAGCACTTAACTGAACTGTTCTGTGCTCATTATTAGGTGCTCTAATACAATTTGAATGATAAATTCTTTGAGGCAATAAAGATAGTTCCTTGATATTCATTTGGGAGAGAGGTCAAAGTATATTAAGAATGTCTCTCTCCTACTGCCAGCTGAAGTTCCTGTCTTTGCCAGACACCTGGATGAAAGAGTTTTTTCTGGCTCATATATACACAGAGTTGCAGTTGATAGAAGAGGCCCTGCAGAAGTACCAGAATCTCATTGATGTGGGTTTCTCTAAGAGCTCATATATTGTTTCCCAAATTGCAGTTGCCTATCACAATATTAGAGGTGAGTGAATAAGGGTAACGAAATACCAACAAACCCTGAAAGGGTGCACTGCTTTGTTTTCTGAACTGTATCTCCTTTCTGCAGATATCGACAAAGCCCTCTCTATTTTTAATGAGCTAAGGAAACAAGATCCTTACAGAATTGAAAATATGGACACATTCTCCAACCTTCTTTATGTCCGGGTGAGCTGCTCCTCTTGCTTGGACTTGACTAAACCTTTTTGTGTTATAATTTCCTAGGCTGGATTGTCACCCAGTTACACTAGCTGCAAGAAAAATAATTTAGAGTTTCTTTTTCATGCTTAGATCATTTTTCTCTTCTTTTAGAGTATGAAATCGGAGTTGAGTTATTTGGCTCATAACCTCTGTGAGATTGATAAATATCGTGTAGAAACGTGCTGTGTAATTGGTAAGAGTTACTACATTTATCTTTATTGTAACTAACTCATAATGTAAAAATAACAACAGTATAAGAGTGTCAAAGGTAACAAAATTACGTACTATAGAACATCAAAGTTCAATGTTATCCTTCCCCTAAGATTGTTTGGTGAACATGACTCCAGTGAATTTTCCTGTGTGCACACTAAAAATGTATGTTTGTGTGTGTGTAGTTTGCAAAAACTAAATCATTATACATTGTACTTTATAGCTTCCTTTTTTTTAATTTAACAGTATATCTTGGCCATCTTTCCATGTTAGTACATCTAGGTTTCTTTTATTATTATTATTTTTTTTAATAATTTTTATTGTGCTCTAAGTGAAAGTTTACAAATCAAGTCAGTCTCTCACATAAAAACTTATATACACCTTGCTACATATTCCCAATTACTCTGCTCTCCATGAGACAGCCCTCTCCCTCCTTCCACTCTCTTTTCGTGACCATTTTGCCAGCTTCAAAGCCCCTCTACCCTCCCATCTCCCTGCCAGGCGGGAGATGCCAACATAGTCTCAAGTGTCCACCTGAACCAAGTAGCTCACACCTCACCAGCATCCCTCTCCAACCCATTGTCCAGTCCAATCCATGCCTCACGAGTTGGCTTCGGGAATGGTTCCTGTCGTGGGCCAACAGAAGGTCTGGGGGCCATGATAACCGGGATCCTTCTAGTCTCAGTCAGACCATTAAGCCTGGTCTTTTTATGAGAATTGGGGGTCTGCATCTCACTGATCTCCTGCTCCCTCAGGGGTTCTGTGTTGTGTTCCCTGTCAGGGCAGTCATCGGTTGTGGCCTGGCACCATCTAGTTCTTCTGGTCTCAGGATGATGTAGTCTCTGGTTCATGTAGCCCTTTCTGTCTGTTTGGCTCGTTATTATCTTGTGTTCTTCATTCTCCTTTGATCCAGGTAGGTTGAGACTCATTGATGCATCTTTGATGGCTGCTTGCTAGCGTTTAAGACCCCAGATGCCACTCTTCAAAGTGGGATGCAGAATGTTTTCTTAATAGGTTTTATTATGCCAATTGACTTAGATGTCCCCTGAAACAGTGGTCTCCAAACCCCTGCCCCTGCTTTGCTGACCTTTGAAGCATTCAGTTTATTCAGGAAACTTCTTTGGTTTGGTTTAGTCCAATTGTGCTGACCTCCTCTGTGTTGAATGTTGCCCTTCCCTTCACCTAAAGTAGTTCTTGTCTACTATCTATTTAGTAAATACCCTTCTCCCACCTTCCCTCCCTCCCCCCTCTCGTAACCACGAAAGTGTGTGTTCTTCTCAGTTTAAACTATTTCTCAAGATCTTATAATAGTGGTCTCATACAATATTTGTCCTTTTGCAACTGACTAATTTCACTCAGCATAATGCCTTCCAGGTTTCTCCATGTAATGAAATGTTTCACAGGTTCATCACTGTTCTTTATCGATGTGTAGTATTCCACTGTGTGAATATACCATAATTTATTTGTCCATTCATCCATTGATGGGCACCTTGGTTGCTTTCATCTTTTTGCTATTGTAAACAGTGCAGCGGTTAACATGGGTGTGCATATATCTGTTTGTGTAAAGGCTCTTATTTCTCTAGGATATATTCCACGGAGTGGAATTGCTGGGTCATATGGTAGTTCTATTTCTAGCTTTTTAAGTAAGCACCAAATCGATTTCCAAAGTGGTTGTACCATTTTACATTCCCGTCAGCAGTGTATAAGTGTTCCAGTCTCTCCACAGCTTCTCCAACATTTATTATTTTATGTTTTTTGGATTAGCACCAGCCTTGTTGGAGTGAGATGGAATCTCATTGTAATTTTGATATGTATTTCTCTAATGGCTAATAATTGAGAGCATTTCCTCATGTATCTGTTAGCCGCCTGAATGTCTTCTTTAGTGAAGTGTCTGTTCATATCCTTTGCCCATTTTTTAATTGGGTTGTTTGTCTTTTTGTGGTTGAGTTTTAGCAGAGTCATGTAGATTTTAGAGATCAGGTGCTGGTCAGAGATGTCATAGCTGAAAATTTTTTCCCAGTCTGTTGGTGGTCTTTTTACTATTTTGGTGAAGTCTTTGGATGAGCATAGGTGTTTGATTTTTAGGAGCTCCCGGTTATCTGGTTTCTCCTTGGCATTTTTAGTAATGTTTTGTATTCTGCTTATGCCATGTATTAGGGCTCCTAACGTTGTTCCTATTTTTTCTTCCATGATCTTTATCGTTTTAGATTTTATGTTTAGGTCTTTGATCCATTTGGAGTTAGTTTTTGTGCATGGTGTGAGGTATGGGCCCTGTTTCGTTTTTTTGCAAATGGATATCCAGTTATGCCAGCACCATTTGTCAAAAAGACTATCTTTTCGCCAATTAACTGACACTGAGCCTTTGTCAAATATCAGCTGCTTATATGTGGATGGATTTATATCTGGATTCTCAATTCTGTTCCATTGATCTATGTGTCTGTTTTTGTTAGGTTTGTATTATTTTTTATCACTGTGTAGCATTTTATTAAACAGACGTACCATCATTTTTATTTAATCATTTCCTGTTATGTAAGTTGTGGCTAGTGTTTGTTAATACAGAAACAAGAAACATTTTTGTACATGTACATTTATTTTTGCATATTATGCAACTATTTCTGTGTAATAAGTTTCTAGCAGTGAAAGGCAGGGTCAAAGATATGTATGTTTAAAACCTTAATTAAAAATTTTCTAAGAGCCTCCAGTCCTATGAAAAGAGATGAGAATGCTTGTTTCCCTGTATCAGGTTTTCTCAACATTGGCACTATTGACATTTTGAGCTGGATAATTTTTTTTTGTGAGGGGCTATGCTGTGCATTATATATATTAGTAACGTTCCTAACCTCTACCAGCTAGATGCCAATAACCCTTTCCCCCAGGTTGTGTCAACCAAAAATGTTTCCAGACATTGCTAAGTGTCTTCTGGGGGTAGAATCACCTCCAGTTGAGAACTATTGTCCTATATTCCTGGCCACGCTATGTGGCCTAATAATTGGTTGACATAGATAGATTAATGGCCTCTCCTGGAAAGAAATAAGCTTGATTCATTGTGATTAAAAGCCTAGATTCCCTGGAGATGAAAGGAAAATACTGGTTCTTGGGTCTTTGTTGACACTCTTTTACAATCATACATTTGTACCTTTCTAGATCAGAATATTGTTAATAAACTGATGGCATTTCAATTCATCATTCCTTCAGTAAATACTTCCAGTCCTTGAAGAAGTTGTGGTCTAGTATGAAAAGTAAGCATTAATAAAAATGTAGTGAGTTCTATGGGAACATAGGTAAGGGAAGGAACAAATGATCTTTTTAATATCAGGGCATTACTAATAAACCATAAAGTCCATTGAGGTGAGGGTGAAGCTCCAGTTTGCTCGCAAAACACCTATTGATCATCTTCTGTGTGCCAGGCACTGTGCTTTGTATTGGAGCACCTACCCTCATTGCCTTTTGAGGAAGACCAGTTAGAAAACAGCTGTAATTCAGTGGGTTGAGTGTTATGATTAAAGTAAACATAGACTGCTGAGGGACACATAGGAAGGGTATCCAGTCCAATCTGGGACTAAGGAAGACTTCTTGGAGAAGGTAATACTTAAAAGATGAACAGGAGTGAAAGAGTTCAAGAGACCCAGGGGAAGGGCATCGCAGTGCAGAGGCATTGAGTATGAAACAGACAATGTGCTTGAACTATAGTTCAGTGTACCTGAAGCATGGTGTGGGAGGCAGGAATGTCAATAAAGGGGCAAGATATTAAAGAGCAAGACTAGAGATAGGCAGACCAGCTAAGAAGCTGTTGCAGTAATTCATTCTAGGAGTGATGAGAGCCTAAACTGAGGTATTGACAGGAGAAATGGTGAGAGGAGTATGGATTTAGAAGCTGTTTAGGAAGTAGATCCAATAGGAGTTGGTCACTGGGTAACCAGATTGATAATAGTGCCCTCTGCGTGAAGAAACAAAATAGAGCAAGAGGAGATAATTAACAGTTCGTTTTCTAACGTATCCACTCACAGCCACTTAAAATCAAAGGAGACACATATGAAGAGTAATTTGCAGCTTAATTTAGGACTTTCTTGTTTTTTAATAATCATTTCAAGTGAACTCCTTAAATACCTGATTTTTCCCCCTAGCTTATCCTTAGTGCCCAACAAAGTTCCTGGGATACAGTCAATAAATGTTTGTTGAACTCAGCCCACCTACCTTAAAAATTAGAGGGCAGTGATGGTTCAGTGGTAGAATTCTTGCCTTCCATGCAGGAGACCCAGGTTTGATCCCCAGCCAATGCGCCTCAAGTACAGCCACCAATTGTCTGTCAGTGAAGGCTTGTGAGTTGCTATGATGCTGACCAGTCTTCGGTGGAGCTTTCAGACTAAAACAGAATAGGAAGAAAAGCTTGGTGATCTTATGAAAATCAGCCAATGAAAACCCTATGGATCACAATGGTCCAATCCTGTTGTGCTTGGGGTCACCATAAGTTGGGGGCCAAGTTGATGGCAGCTGAGATCAACACCTTAAAAGTTAAGGCCATGGAGCATTAGGTATGACAAAAAATATTCTTCAGCTTTTACATTAGAGCTAGTTTAGAGGAAGTGAGAAAGAAGAGAGAGAAGAAAAACTGAGGCCCTGAGAGAGAATGAGACAACTTTAGAGTTTGGCAAGAATCTCCCACTTGTTTAGTTTTTGTTCCACTTTTATGTCCTGATGTGGATTACTTCCTTTTGTACCCTTTCAGGTGTTAATCTCTCCGAGAGGCAACGTTTAATACATATGTATGTTTTTTCTTTAAACAGCTTATACTATATATAGTATAGCATAGTAGTTAAGAGCTTGGACTCTGGAGCCAGACTTCCCAAGTTTGAATCCTGGTTCTGCTATTAACTGTCTGTGTGATTTTGGATAAGTCACCTGACCTCCCTATGCTATAGTTTCCTCATCCTTAATTTGAGAATAATAGTGGAACATACCTCATGCAGTTGTTGGGATAAAGTAAATGAATATGTATAAAGCACTTAACCCCCCAAAAAACCCCACTGCCATCGAGTCGATTCCAACTCACAGCGGCCCTATAAAGCACTTACAGCATTGTAATTACTGAATACACTTCTGATCCAACTGGCCAAAAAATTTCATCTGTTTATCTTTGCCCAGAACTTGCCTGTCTGGCTTCTTTAACATCTCCTTTGCCATCCTGACTCTTCTAGCGGTTAGGACTTATACCTTTCTACCACTACCTCACTTCTCTTCTACTGTGTTAGAAAGGTTAACTTTTGGGCATTCTGCCTAAAGTTTGCTATTTTCTATCTCTAAGGATTGTCTGAGTCAATGGCAGAAGCACTGATATCCTTGTATAGGACATAAAACCCCTGCATCTTGCTTTTTTCTAGATGCACATGAAATTGAATTTGAGCTTTAATGATCAGGTAGGGGATACAGACAGTTGATATAGATAACTTCTCCTGAAACAAGAGAAAAGCTGGATCTGGATTTATTAAAAAAAATATGTGGAGGTTTTATTACTTGGTTGTTTTTACTAAACTGGAATCATAGGTAATTTTTCTGCAATTTGCTTTTTCACTTGACAGCATATCATGATCTCTACAAGTTAGTATATATACATCTAAATCTATGTTTTTATCCAGTTTATGTGTACACAATTTACACATAAAAGGGATTTTTTTTTTTAATTAATTTATTGTGTTTTAGGTGAAAGGTTACAGGTCAAGTCAGTCCCATACAAAAAGCCATACACACCCCGCTGTGCACTCCAAGCTGCTGTCCCCTTAATGAGACAGCACATTCCTCCTCTTCACCCTGTATTCCCATTCAACCAGCTCCTGTCCCCTTCTTCCTTCTCATCTCGCCACCAGACAGGAGTCACCTGCATAGTTTCATGTGTCTACCTGAGCCATGAAGTTCATTCTACTAGCATTACTGTCTATCTTATAGTCCAGGCCAATCCCTGTCTGTAGAGTTGGTTTCGGGAATGGTTCCAATCTTGGGCTATCAAAGGGTCCGGGGACCAAGACCTTCAGGATCCCTCCAGTCTCAGTCAGACCATTAAGCCTGGTCTTTTTATGAGAATTTGAGGTCTGCATCCCACTGCTCTCCTGCTCCTTCAGGGATTCTCTGTTGTGTTCCCTGTCACGACCTTTATCTGTTATAGCCGGGCACTATCTAGTTCTTCTGGTCTCAGGCTGATGAAGTCTCTGGTTTATGTGGCCCTTTCTATCTCTTGAGCTCATATTTACCTGTGTCTTTGGCGTTCTTCATTCTCCTTTGCTCCAGGTGGGTTGAGACCAATTTATGCATCTTAGGTGGCTACTTGCTAGTGTTTAAGACCCCAGATGCCTCTCACCAAAGTGAAATGCAGACCGTTTTCTTAACACATTTTGTTATACCAATTGACCTAGCTGTCCCCTGAAACCATGGTCCCCAGACCCCCATCCCTGCTACTCTGGCCTTCAAAGCTTTTGGTTGTATTGAGGAAATTGCTTTTGGTTTAGTCCAGTTGTATTGACTATCCCTGTGGTATGTGTCGTCCTTCCCTTCACCTAAAAAAATTTTTGTGTACTATCTAGTTAGTGAATATCCCTCTCCCTCTCTCCCCACCCTTGTAACCATCAAAGAATATTTTCTTCTGTGTTTAAACTTTATCTGGTGTTCTTGTAATAGTGGCCTCATATGATATTTGTCTATTTGCAATTGACTAATTTAACTCAGCATGATGCTTTCCAGATTGCTCCATGTTATGAAATTTTTCACACATTCATCGTTGTTTTTAATTGTTGCATAGGATTCCATTGTGTGAATATACCATAATTTATTTATCCATTCATCCATTGATGGGTACTTTGGTTGCTTCCAAGTTTTTGCTATCGTAAACAGTGCTGAAAAAATATGGGTGTTCATATATCTGTTTGTGTGAAGGCTCTTATTTCTTTAGGGTATATTTCAAGGAGTGGAATTGTTGGGTCATATGACAGTTCTATTTCTAGCTTTTTAAGGAGGCACCAAATTGATTTCCAAAGTGGCTGTACCATTTTATGTTCCCACCAGCAGTGTATAAGTGTTCCAGTCTCTCCAACCTCTCCAGCATTTATTGTTTTTTTTAATAATTTTTATTGTGCTTTAAGTGAAAGTTTACAAATCAAGTCAGTCTCTCACACAAAAACCCATATACACCTTGCTACACACTCCCAATTAATCTCTCCCTAATGAGACAGCCCGCTCTCTCCCTCCGCTCTCTCTTTTCATGTCCTTTTCGCCAGCTTCTAACCCCCTCTACCCTCTCATCTCCCCTCCAGGCAGGAGATGTCCACCCGATCCAAGAAGCTCACTCCTCACCTGCATCCCTCTTCAACCCATTGTCCAGTCCAATCCATATCTGAAGAGTTGGCTTCGGGAATGGTTCCTGTCCTGGACCAACAGAAGGTCTGGGGGCCATGACCACCGGGATCCTTCCAGTCTCAGTCAGACCATTAAGTCTGGTCTTATGAGAATTTGGGGTCTGCGTCCCACTGCTCTCCTGCTCCCTCAGGGGTTCTCTGTTGTGTTCCCTGTCAGGGCAGTCATCAGTTTATCCGGACACCATCTAGTTCTTCTGGTTTCAGGATGATGTAGTCTCTGGTTCATGTGGCCCTTTCTGTCTCTTGGGCTCGTAATCACCTTGTGTCCTTGGTGTTCTTCATTCTCCTCTGACCCAGGTGGGTTGAGACCAGTTGACAGCATTTATTATTTTGTGTTTTTTGGATTAATGCCAGCCTTGTTAGAGTGAGATGGAATCTCATTGTAGTTTGGATTTGCATTTCTCTAATGGCTGATGATCGTGAGCATTTCCTTTTTTATCTGTCTGTCTTCTTTGGTAAAGTGCCTGTTCATATCCTTTGCCCATTTTTAATTAGATTATTTGTCTTTTTGTTGTTGAGTTTTTGCAGTACCATGTAGATTTTAGAGATCAGACGCTAATCAGAAATGTCATAGCTAAAAATTTTTTCCCAATCTGTAGGTAATCTTTTTATTCTTTTGGTGAAGTCTTTGGATGAGATAGGTGTTTGACTGTTAGGAGCTTCCCGTTATCTAATTTCTCTTCTGGTGTTTGTACAATGTTAGTAGTGTTTTGTATACTGTTTATGCCATGTATTAGGGCTCCTAGCGTTGTCCCTATTTTTTCTTCCATGATCTTTATCATTTTAGATTTTATATTTAGGTCTTTGATCCATTTTAAGTTCGTTTTTCTGCATGGTGTGAGGTCTGGGTCTTGGTTCATTTTTTTGCATATGGATGTCCATTTATGCCAGCACTGTTTGTTAAAGAAACTGTCTTTTCCCCATTTAACAGACTTTGGGCCTTTTTCAAATATCAGCTGGTCATATGTGTCTGGGTTCCCAATTCTGTTCCATTGGTCTATATATCTGTTGTTGTACCAGTATCAGGCTGTTTTGACTACTGTGGCGGTATAATAGGTTCTAAAATCAGGTAGAGTGAGGCATCCCACTTTGTTCTTCTTTTTCAATAATGCTTTTCTTAAAAGGGATGTGTTTAAGTTAAATTTTCTTTTTGCTGTGTCCCTTCCCCCTTAAGTTTTTTGTGTTAGCGTGTTCTTATCGTACCACAAAGCAAAGCCAAAACCAAACCTGTTGCCATCAAGTTGAATCTGACTCAGCGACCCTGTAGGACAGAGTAGAACTACCCCATAGGGTTTCCAAGGAGCACCTGGTGGCTTTGAACTGCCAACCTTTTGGTTAGCAGCTGAGCTCTTAAGCATTGGGCGACCAGGACTCTCAACCATATTTAAAGAAAAAAAAAAAAGTATATGTAGGTATACACCTTCTCCTCACTTATTGACATGGTAAAGTTCCAAAGACCAGGTCATTATGTGTAAATCGGCATAATGCAAAAATGGGGGATGACCACATCAGATCATAAAATGGAGGATAACTACATCATTACATAATTGCGAAATTACATCATTTCGTAACTGCCAAATTACCTCATTATGTAACTGACAAATTACATCATCAAATAACTGACAAATCACTGAGAATCATGGCCTAGCCAAGTTGACACTCAGCCTTAGCCATCACAGCCAGCGTTACTCTTGCCTCACACCTTGGTGTTTGTTACTGCCAGACATATGTTGTTAATGTGTAAAATAGTTGGATAGATTTTTTACTATTGTACACTGTGAAATGTCAGATAACAAGGTAGCCAATAGGTGAGGAAGTAGACATATACATACCAAAAAAACCAAACCCACTGCTGTCGAGTTGATTCTGACTTTTAGCGACCCTATAGGACAGCGTAGAACTGCCCCACAGAGCTTCCAAGGAGCGCCACCAGGGTTTTCAGATGTATGCATATGCAGGTTTTAATGGTTGTTTGCTTTGCATTTCTCTGCATTTTACTTTTCTTTCTGAACAATACTGCCTAAAATTTTCTCATAGTCTTGGTATAGTTCTAATTCATTCTTCCTTCCTTTCTTTTTTTTTAATTTTTATTGTGCTTTAAGTGAAAGTTTACAAATGAAGTCGGTCTCTCATACAAAAATTTATAAACACGTTGCTGTATACTCCTAATTGCTCTCCCCCTAATGACACAGCACATTCCTTCCCTCCACTCTCTATTTTCATGTCCATTCGGCCAGCTTCTGACCCCCTCTACCCTCTCATCTCCCCTTTAAACAGGAGATGCTAACATAGTCTCATGTGTCTACTTGATCCAAAAAGCTCATTCTTCACTGGTATCATTGTCTATCCCGTGCTCCAGTCCAATCCCTGCCTGAAGAGTTGGCTCTGGGAATGGTTCCTGCCTTGGGCTAACAGAGGGTCTGGGGACCATGACCTCCGGGCTCCCTCTAGTCTCAGTCAGACCACTAAGTCTGGTCTTTTTATGATAATTTGGGGTCTGCATCCCACTGCTCACCTGCTTCCTCAGGGGTTCTCTGTTGTGTTCCCTGTCAGGGCAGTCATCGGTTGTAGCCAGGCACCATCTAGTTCTTCTGGTCTCAGGCTAATGTAGTCTCTGGTATATGTGGCCCTTTCTGCCTATTGGGCTCATAAGTACCTTGTGTCTTTGATGTTCTTCATTCTCCTTTGGTCCATGTAGGTTGAGACCCATTGATGCATCTTAGATGGCTGTTTGCTATCATTTAAGACCCCAGGCGCCACTCTTCAAAGTGGGATGCAGAATGTTTTCTTAATAGGTTTTATTATGCCAGTTGACTTAGATGTCCCCTGAAACCATGGTCCCCAAACCCCCGCCCCTGCTACGCTGGCCTTGAAGCATTCAGTTTATTCAGGAAACTTCTTTTGGTTTAGTCCAGTTGTGCTGACCTCACCTGTATTGTGTGTTATCTTTTCTTTCACCTAAAATAGTTCTTATCTACTATCTAATTAGTGAAAACCCCCTCCCTCCCTCCCTCCCCATTCTCATAACTATCAAAGAATATTCTCTTCTCTGTTTAAACTATTTCTCGAGTTCTTACAACAGTGTTCTTATACGATATTTGTCTTTTTGCAGATGACTAATTTCACTCAGCGTAATGCCTTCGAGATTCCTCCATGTTATTTAATGTTTCACGGATTTATCATTGTTCTTATTCCTGAGTAGTTTATCTTCTTGGGGGCTACTGTAAATGGTGTTGATTTGGTGATTTCCTCTCTGATGTTCTTTTTGTTGGAGTAGAGGAATCCAACTGACTTTTGTATGTTTATCTTGTATCCTGATACTCTGCTGAACTCTTAGTTTCAGTAGTTTTTTTGAGGATTCTTTGGGTTTTCTGTATATAAGATCATGTCATCTACAAATAGAGATACTTTTACTTCTTTCTTATGAATCTGGATGCCCTTTATTTCTTTACCTTGCCTAATTGCTCTGGCTAGGACGTCCAGCACAATGTTGAATAAGAGTTGTGATAAAGGGCATCCTTGTCTGGTTCCCGATCTCAAGGGAATGCTTTTAAACTCTCTCCACTTAGGATGATGTTGGATGTTGGCTTTGTATAAATGCCCTTTATTATGTGGGGAATTTTCCTTCCATTCCTACTCTGCTGAGAATTTTTGTCATGAATGGGTGTTGAACTTTGTCAAATGCCTTTTCTGCATGGATTGATAAAATCATGTGGTTCTTGTCTTGTTTTATGTATGTGATGGATTACATTAATTGTTTTTCTAATGTTAAACCATCCCTGCATACCTGGTATGAATCCCACTTGGTCATCGTGAATTATTTTTTTGCTATGTTGTTGAATTCTATTGGCTAGAATTTTTGTTGAGGATTTTTGCATCTAAGTTCATAAGGGATATAGGTCTGTAATTATCTTTGTGGTGTCTTTACCTGGTTTTGGTATCAGGGATATGCTGGCTTCATAGAATGAGTTTTGCGGTATTCCATCGTTTCCTGTGTTCTGGAATACCTTTAGTAGTAGAGGTGTTAATTCTTCTCTGAAAGTTTGGTAGAATTCTGCAGTGAAGCCGTCCGGACCAGGGCTTTTTTTTGTTGGGAGTTTTTTGATTACCTTTTCAATCTCTTCTTTTGTTATGCATCTATTTAGTTGTTCTACCTCTGTGTGTGTTAGTTTGGGTAGGTAGCGTGTTTCTAGGAATTCATCCATTTCTTCTAGGTTTTCAAATTTGTTAGAGTACAATTTTTTGTAGTAGTCTGATATGATTCTTTTAATTTCAGTTGGGCCTGTTGTAATATTTTGCATCTCATTTCTTATTCGGGTTATTTGCTTCCTCTCCTGTTTTTGTTTTGTCAGTTTGGCCAATGGTTTGTCAATTTTGTTAATTTTTTCAAAGAACCAGCTTTTGGTCTTACTAACTACTTCAGTGGTTTTTCTATTTCATTTAGTTCTGCTCTAATTTTTATTATTTCCTTTCTTCTAATGCCTGAAGGTTTCTTTTGTTGCTCTCTTTCTATTTGTTCAAGTTGTAGGGATAATTCTTTGATTTTTGGCCCTTTCTTCTTTTTGTACATGTGCATTTATTGATAGAAATTGACCTCTGAGCACTGCTTTTGCTGTGTCCCAAAGGTTATGATAGGAAGTGTTTTCATTCTCATTGTATTCTATGAATTTCTTTATTCCATCCTTAATGTCTTCTATAACCCAGTCTTTTTTGAGCAGGGTATTGTTCAGTTTCCAAGTATTTGATTTCTTTTCCTTGATTTTTCTGTTATTGATTTCTACTTTTATGGCCTTATGGTTAGAGAAGATGCTTTTGGTGTTTTGGTTGCTGCTAAGGCTTGCTTTATGACCTAATATACGGTCTATTCTGGAGAATGTTCCATGTTCACTAGAAAAAAAAGTATACTTGGCTGTGTTGTGTGGAGTGTTGTGTATATGCCTATAAGGTTGAGTTGGTTGATTGTGGCATTTAGATCTTCCACGCCTTTATTGACCTTCTTTCTGAATGTCCCATCCTTCACCAAAAGTGGTGTGTCGAAGTCTCCTACTGTAATTGTGGAGCTGTCTTTCTCACTTTTCAATGCAGTTAGGATTTGTTTCATGTATCTTGCAGCCCTGTCATTGGGTGCATACATATTTAATATGGGTATATCCTCTGGGTATATCGTCCCTTTAATCATTATATAGTGTCGTTCCTTATCCTTTGTGGTGGATTTAACTTTAAAGTCTATGTGGAGTTCGATGAGCATCTTGGATTGATATTTTCTCATCTTTCACAATATTAGGGAAGTTTTCTGCCAAGAAATCTTCAACAATTCTCTATTTTCTTTTATCCCTCCCTCTTCTGGTACTCCAGTCACTCGTAGGTTATTTTTCTTGATAGAGTCCCACATGATTATTAAGTTTTCTTCATTTTTTTATATTCTTTTATCTGATATTTCTTCAAATACATTGGTGCCAAGTGCTTTATCTTCAAGTTCACCAACTCTGCCTTCCACTTGCTCGATTCTGCTCCTCTGACTTTGTGTTGAGTTGTCTAATTCTGTAATTTTATTGTTAATCTTCTGAATTTTTGATTGCTGTCTCTCTATGGATTCTTGCAGTTCATTAAATTTTTCATTATGTTATTTAATAACCTTTTTCATTTCTTCAACTGTTTTATCTTTGTGTTCCTTGGCTTGTTCTGCGTATTACCTGATCTTCCTAATTTCATTCCTGATGTCTTGAATAGTTCTGTATATTAATCTCTCGAATTCTGCATCCGGTAATTCTAGGAAGGCACTTTCATCTAGAAGATCCCTGGATTATTTGTTTGAGAGCTTGTTGAAGCGATCATTGTCTGTTTCTTTATGTGACTTGTTATTGACTGTTGTCTCCGAGCTATCTGTAAGTCATTGTATTAGTTTATTTTATGTTTGCTTACTGTATCCTAGTTTTTTGCTTTGTTTTGTTTTGATACGCCCAAATGGATTGCTTGACTGAGCTAGCTTGATTATTTTCACCTTTGGAGCTCTGATGTCCTGTCACCAGATGGCTAGAGCTGTTATCAGGTATATGAGCTTATGAGTCCATTCACTTTTTTTGTGTGGATTCAGCTCAGGTGTCCAGGTATCTGGTCATCAAGTGTGTGGTACAGGCTCTGTCCTACAGTCTTAGAGGGGCAGGGGTGTTTGGCATAGGTACCGGTATCTGGTTGCAGCAGGGGGTTACTCTCTGAACAAGGCAGGGGGCTGAGAACCATCCCCTGAGTGTCTCTGAGGAAAGCATGTCCTTGTTCCCTACAGCATACAGATGGGTGGGTTCTGCAGATAGACCATGGGCACCCAATGCTTTTGGTTGTAAGGACTGGGAGGTACCAGTTATCTTTGGACCCCTGTCATGGGTGGCTGGGTGACCTGAGTGGAGCCACCAGTCCTTGGGCCCCTGATGTTAATAGGTAAGGACCCTGTTTAACAGGCAAAGCAGTGTCAAATATCAAACACCCACCTCTATACCACACAGCTGAAACAGTTGCAGCCTGCCAGCAAGGGCCTGTTCTCCTCAATAGGCCCTATTCTCCTGAGGAAGCTGTGGCCGAATGCTACTACTATCCCGCTGGAGCTGCTCCCAGGAATGGTGCCTGAGGGAATCCCAGCAATTCTGGTCTGGTAACTCCTCTCTGCTTCTGAACCGACTCTCCCTCCCGTGCCGTTCAGTCCGTTTTCTAACTTTGCCTTTGATGTCCAGGGCTCCTAGCTTGTCATAAATAAAATCGTTTTACTTGATTTTTCGGGTCTTTGTTGTAAAAGGGATCGCTGGAAGCATCTGCCTATTCTACCATCTTGGCCCCGCCTCCCCCATTCTTCCTTTCTTGAACAGCTTTATAGAGGTACAATTTATGTATCATAAAATTCACCCATTTTAAGTTTATAGTTCAGTGAGTTTTCATAAATTTATACAGTTGTTCAATCATCACAGTAATCTAGCTTGGAACACGCGTCACCACAAAAAATTCCCTTATGCCCTGTTCCCATCCCCCAACCCCAGGCAACCACTCATCTGCTTTCTATCCATAGTTTTTAGAAATTTCATGTAAATGAGATCTGGGCATTATGTAATCTCACTTTCTGGCTTCTTAAATTTGGTATGGTGTTTTTGAGGTTCATCCATATTGTAGCATGTATGAATACTTCTTTTTATGGCTGAATAGTATTCCATTGTTTGGATATGCTGTGTTTTGTTTATTCATTGACAGTTGATGTAAAACAGATGGCTTTTATACTCTTCAAATAAAATCTTTCACAGGAGCCTAAAATTTTTCACTTGATCCTTTCAGACTGATTATAATAGAACTGCTTTGATTCTTATGGAAGAGGGGAGCTCAGAACTTTACTTTTTTTTGTACTTGAGGTACTTTCTTAGAAACTTAGGGTTCAAGGAATTTAATTTGAAAACCACCAATTTAAGGCACGGTCTAGAAATTTTCTACCCTTTTTAAAGGAAATGTGTGTGTAAATTCTATATCAAGATGAAATAAACTGAAGAAAAATTTACAGTGTTTGCTAAATTTTTTTTTTTTTAAAGTCAGAATGTGTGATAAATGAAATATATTTCCTAAGGGATGATGATATCTACAATGTGTTGAGTTGCCTTTTCTGCCAGGACTATAGAGGGAATGGATTATGATTTCATGCCCACTTGGTGGAATGCTGTCCATTTCAGTAGACTTCTGTTTTTACCTTCCTAGTTATTCTTTTTTTTTTTTTAACCCAGGCAATTATTATAGTTTGCGTTCTCAGCATGAGAAAGCAGCCTTGTATTTCCAGAGAGCCCTGAAGTTGAATCCTCGGTATCTTGGGGCCTGGACACTGATGGGACATGAGTACATGGAGATGAAGAACACGTCTGCTGCTATCCAGGCTTATAGGTGAGCTTCTGGTTAGCGTGAGGTGATGCAGATGGCTGTGATGTTAAGAGCCTCTGTTGAGCCTACAAATTGCTAACTTTGATAATGCCTTCTTAACCAGTCTCTCTTTTCCATTTCTTAGACATGCCATTGAGGTCAATAAGCGGGACTACAGAGCCTGGTATGGCCTTGGGCAGACCTATGAAATCCTCAAGATGCCATTTTACTGCCTTTATTATTATAGACGGGCCCATCAGCTCCGGTAAGCTTGGCCACTGGGGGAGTGTGTTGGGTGTGGGAAAAGGTGATATATATATGTTTTTTTTCTCTTTTGATAGCTGCTGCAGAATCGCAGTGAATAGGTTTTGACTCTTGGAGGCCTAAGTTTAAACTTGCTATGTATTTTTATTTTAGGGTATCCATTAATATGTTAATAGTAACATTTTGAACACAAAGTAATATTGTATGAAGCATTGGATGGTGGTGGTGGTTCCTCAAGGGAGGGCGACTTTTATTAATAAGTCTTTGCTCATGCTCAGACTGCTGTTCTTCTCTCTCAGGCCCAATGATTCTCGAATGTTGGTTGCTTTAGGAGAATGTTATGAGAAACTCAATCAACTAGTGGAAGCTAAAAAGGTACCTGAAATTGGGTCCTAGAGAATTTGAGTCAAATCTGCTGTTTGGATGAAGGTTGAGCTATCTCTGCTCTAATTTTTTCTTCATTATGATCTATATATGTAGGAAAGTATAAATATTTACAGGTGCATAGGCTAAAAGCAAAGCTGGACTGAAATCTTCAGTGGGAATGTCGTATTTCAGTAGCCAACCTAGCAGCACTAGACGGAGCCCTGGTGGTGCAGTGATTAAGAGCTCAGCTGCTAACCTAAAGGTTGGCAGTTGGAATCCACCAGCTACTCCCTGGAAACCCTGTAGGGCAGGCAGTTCTACTTTTTCCTATAGGGTTGCTATGAGTCAGAATTGACTTGACAGCAATGGGTTTGGTTTGGTTTGGTTTGGTTTTACCTGCACTAGTGAAAACTGAAGAGCTGCCCTTGTATTCTGTAATTCTGGACTTCTGGGAAGCTTGTAGGGCCTGAGCCTTTATATGATGAGTCATGGCACATGGGGCAATGGTCAAGTGACCAGTTTCTTTCTTTGACAGTGTTATTGGAGAGCTTACGCCGTGGGAGATGTGGAGAAAATGGCTCTGGTGAAACTGGCAAAGTGAGTGAAAGGAGTGAAACACTGTTAATATATCTATTGGCTTCTCTCGTGTGGTGGGTCCTGCATGCTCTAGAGCCTTCTGTCTATCATCCTGCCTGAATATAGGAGATGCAGCAGGGTTTATGAATGTTGATCTGGGAATTTAGTAATCTAGGGTCTAGAGAATGCCACTTCTCTTTGAAGGATCCTATTAGGCAAGGGATCAAGAATGACTTGAAATTAAAATTTAGAATTTCCATGTCAGAGCAGGCTAGAAAAGCTACTTTTTAAGTACTGATCAGCTCCTCATAAGGGCCAGGAAAAATAGGAATAATTCAGAAATAGTAGGCAAAGAGGTTCTCATGTGCAATTTCATTCCTGCTAGTTCTTTTCTGGATTCTTACAAAAAACTCTGAGTTGCTTGGTATCTTTTTTTCTCTCACTCTGGGTATTACCAGAGAATTTTGCAAAGGTGTGTTCTCCAACATAAGTATTTATTAACTCTCCCACTATTACCAGTGCAGAGTAATGATTCTAAGGTTTAATGACAGTAACCATTACATCTGGGGGGCACTAATACTGTGCTGATTCTCATTTATATGCCATTTATATCAAAACTTGTACTTTTCTATATATTATCATTTTTTGGTGTTGTGTGGTTTTATTTTTTCTATTGCTAACTTGTGTTGAGCTCTGATTTGTACTTAAAGGCTGATTTCTCTTGTAGGCTTCATGAACAGTTGACTGAGTCAGAACAGGCTGCCCAGTGCTACATCAAATATATCCAGGATATCTATTCCTGTGGGGTATGTGTCATGAACATGGGAATTGGACTGGTGATCTTATTCTTATCCCGAGTCATTCCTGCTTTCCCTATCTAGGAAATAGTGGAACACTTGGAGGAGAGCACTGCTTTCCGTTATCTGGCCCAGTACTACTTTAAGTGCAAGCTGTGGGATGAAGCTTCAGCTTGTGCCCAAAAATGTTGTGCATTCAATGATGTAAGTATCAGTTCTTTAATAAAGGGTTTGGATTTTTGGCTAGAACGTATGATCTTTACATGATCTGGGGATGGGAGACAGATAGTGAGTGGAAGGGCTACCTTGATCTGTGCAACTTACGTATCAGTTATTTTAACGAACTGTTTGAGAATAGCCTTGGGCATATTTTTAAATGGTTGCCTGACTTTGTTTCAGACCCGGGAAGAAGGTAAGGCCTTGCTCCGACAAATCCTGCAGCTTCGGAACCAAGGCGAGACTCCCACTACTGAGATGCCTGCTCCCTTTTTCCTCCCTGCTTCACTGTCTGCCAATACCACCCCTACACGCAGAGTTTCTCCACTAAACCTTTCTTCAGTCACACCATAGTTGGCTACTTTCAAGCCAACAAACTGCCAGGCTCAGATTACGCCTTACCTCCATATAAAGGCCACGTCTGTCTTCAAGGGCTTCAACTCTTGTTTCTACAGATGGAAAACACCTCCTTGGGGACAGTTTATAGAATCACCTCCAGAGGCTGACTGACAGAAAAAACCCCGGCAGGAACAGACATTGTCTTTTGCCAGTTAAAAGCACTTCTATCTCACTTTTTTTCAGAGAGTGGCTGTAGATCTTGGCCTTCTTCCCAGACCATTTTTTCCCCCTAAAAAACAGCACTTTAGCACGGGCAGTGCTACAGGAACAAAGTTTAATGCTGCTGGGAGTAGGAGGGGATTTCTTTAGAGAGGCAAGGAAAGGAAAAAGGCCTGCCACTCTACCCCCTGCTGGCAGTAGGGGCATTGAATACCTCAGGAAGAGGTCAGGGCACTGGAGGGACGTGACCTCTTTGGATTTGCTAAGCATGTTCCTTATCCTGATGTCAGAGATTAGGTTTAAATGGTGTGAAGTGATGCATTTGTTCTTACTCTAGGGAGGCATTTTTTCAAAACACAATTTTGATGAGTCTACTAGAAGCTTTCAAATTAAAAGTAAGTTACTGGAGTTGAATAAAAGAAAGGCAGAAAGAATTTCAGAGCGTGGAACAGCTGATGGCCTTACTTAGGGCAAAAGATGTCTCCCATTGCATTGGCTGTACCCCAACCAAAGCAAAGCAAGGAAACAGGGATACAGATAATTCATGGACATTTGGGAATGATACTTTTGTGACTGTACATACTGAGAATAAACTCACTGCAAGCCAGCCTGTTTTAATAAACACTTTTGATGTAATTGTGTTTCTTTTTTTCTTCATCTGCAAGAGAATGATTTCTCAGCCTTCATCTGTTTAGACAAAGGGATCATTCTTGCAGTGCTCAGTGTCACAGTGTTCAGATCTGTACATTTTGTTCAGTAGGAGGTAATATGTGATGACTATGTCTACTGTAATGAATTTACGCAGTAGATGCTATAGATCATTCTGAGCTCAGGGCTCAGTCTTCCTTTATTCTTGTTCCCAGAGTATGTTTATTACACATCCACCTCCTAATCTATGATACTTCATTTTATAGTAAGGAAGGTTTAGAAAATCTAATCACCCTTGAATTTATTCCTTACCGAGCCTTCTTAGGCTAGCAGTAACTAATTACTGGTCTCTACTGCCATTCCTGTGCAAGGGTCTCATGGGCTTGAATGATATTTGAATCTCAGTCTTTCTGTCCCTATTATAATTTGTTTTAATGATTTTGCTCAATTTGGGATTCAGATAAACACGTGAACAATAATATCTTTATTTAATATAAGTTTTTTGTGTGCATAGATAGAAACCTTAAGTAAAAAAAAGAGATTACATAGATGATTATATTACAAAACAGGAAAACAAGTATCTAAGTATTGCATTCTGCAAAGTGTTCCAGGTATATGGTAAAGCTTAAGAGAGCTATTAAGCTGAGCAGCTGACCCACCTCTGGGCAATGGCTATTCTCTCCTTCCCCACAGCTTTAGTACTTTTTGCCAAAAGGCCCAGATCTGAGTAAAGGGGAGCGCCGTGAGCGCAGAATTCGGGCATAAGGGCTGCAGTCTGTTGAGCTTTGGCAAGTGGGTGTTCGGGGAAGTAAGTTGCGAAGGAATGGTTTCTTCCCTGGGGGCTGTTGGTTTGGTTGCTGGTTTTCCCGGTTGGTACCAAGGCGCTTTTTGGTGGAAGAAGCCTGGCCTTGGAGTTTTAGTACAGTATGATACTGCTCAGCAATGCATGCTGCCTTCTTCCGAAGGTCCAGTTTCACAAGCATCATGTTATTCTGCAGCTCAGCCAGGGTCTGATCCTAAAGATCAATAAAGTGATAGAAAATACATTTCCCTCTGATAGAGAAACAAGAGGACAAGATAATACACATCATCCACTGCTAGTAACCAACAACTGTTTCTTCAAGATTTTACCTTTGAGATGAATTTTTTGTTATGACAAAGTGCCTAAAAGTCATTTAGCACAGTGCCTGGTACTTACTAAATGTTTAAGAAAGCATGCTTATTTTTATTTTGCAAGGAAAAGAAAATCCTCCCACTATGAGATCAGCCTAAATATCTTTATCTTCTGCTCCTCATTCCTCTTCTCAAATACACACTGGAGTGGGCTGGGTGGGGGAAGGAAGGAGTATATAGGCTGCCCTAACCTGTTTGATTAAGATGTCATCACAAGTGGTCAAGGCTTGACGAAGTTTTTCTGCTCCAGTGCTGTGGCAACAGGCTCTTTCTGCTGACTGGAAAGACTCGCCAAGTTTCTGAAGCTCTGTCCGCAGCAGCCTTATGTTCTAAAAAAGCAGGAATAGGAATCAGATTGTGGCCAAGATCAAACAGGATAATGATCTGAAGGGGTTGGGTAGCCATTTGAAGAGAAGTAAAATTAGAAAGGCTAGTTAGCTGACAATGAAATAATCCCGAAGACTGGGCAAAACGTCCTGTCCACACACAAACCAGAAAAAAATTATATGGAAAATTGATAATAATTTGTACCACCGTATTACATATGTAAAAAATTTCAATTAGCAAATACTGTGTTATATATAGTTTTTATAACAAAACAAAAAAAAAGATCGACAGGTGTAATAGAAACAATGCTTTTTGGGGAAAAAAAGTATTGGAAATTGCCTAAGTAGGAGCTTTGGTAACAGAGAGGTAATTACCTTTTGGCCCTCCTCTAACTTCTTGTCCACATCAGTGGTGAAGGGCTTAGCTGAGGGTGGTGGTTCTAACATTTTCTGATACTTATGTAGCTCTGAGGGAAGGAAACCAGAAATTTAAATATGTACGCTTTCTAATGCTTGGACATAACCTCCTTAACTCTTTAGCAGTAGCCTGCAAAAAATATAAAAGGTGAGGTCACACGCATCCTAGAGTGAGAAGTCAGAGGGATGTAGCTTGGAGTTGAGGAAATTATGTTGAACTTGGAGTCAGAAGGCCCAGGTTTGAGGAACATCTTCTCTTTTGCCAGCTCTGTGATTGGCAGATCATTTAATATCTGGATTTCAAGTAAGGCAGTCCCCAAATTACGATTCCACTGTAAGTCAGTTGTGACGTAAGTTGAACACCTCATTTTTTTTTTAAGTTTTCATTATTATTGTCTTCTACTATCAATGTCTTTATAAATGCGATATTTATTTGTCTTTGGGGTTGGAAACACTGCATATACACTCAGATATATTTTAGCATTATATGTAGTACATAACACTACTGATAAGACGTACCAAAAAAAATATGGTTGTAAGTATATTTTGTTGTAACTCAAATACATTGTAAGATGGGCACTACCTGTAGTTCATCTTTAGATCGGGGCTAAAACATTGAAAGTTTCTAGGGTGATGAAAATATTCTATATCTTGATCCAGGTGGTATTAGATAGGTGAATACATATGTGAAAATCCACTGAGTTGTTCATTTAAGATTTTATCATATGCAATTCATATCTCCAAAAGGGGTGTGGGGGGGCACACCTATCACACAGGGTAACTGCTGTGAAGAGAACATGTAAAGGCTCTCTCTAAATGGGAACCTGTAAGATACTAATCCAGAATTTCTACCCTGAACCACTGTTATGCCTCCTGCCTTCTCTCTTTCCTCACCTTCAGTGGTGGAGCTTAGCTCTCCTTTGCATTGCTCTAATTTAGCTTTAACCTCCTGGAGCTGCTGGGTGCAGGAAGATGCCAACCGTTGTGACCGCCGTAGAGACAATTCAGACCCTGATTGTTGGTGGGCCACTGGCTGCTGCCTGGCTTCTTTTAAGAGGGCTTCTAGCTCTTCAATCTTTTCATCCCGTTCCTAAGAGGGTAGCAGAAAACATACTTCCATAGACAGATACTGCAGGAACAGATGACTGAAAAAATGAACAAAACCTTCCTGACACTTAGGCCTTGAAAACCTGTTTGTTAAGCACTTACCCATTTCTTGGCCAACTAAACCCTTAAATCAATTTATCAAACATAGGTTGAAAACATACTTAGCACTAAGGGGAAGAGAGTTAAGTGAGTTGTATATTCCTGCCCTCATCAGTTTATAAAATTTTGTTTACCTCAGGCAAGCTGGGGATGGGAATCTGAGCAGCTAGTTGGAGGATGGTTCAGGGCAACTCACCTGAAGCTCTTCTTGGTAAAAACTTGTCAGTGACTCCTTGAGAATCTTTAGTTTTTCTTCATACATCTCCTCCAACAGTTCCTTCTGGGTATCCAAATGTTCACTGTTAGAGAGGACAAAAAAAAAGTGAATGAAGATTCTCTGTGAGGGGTGAGCTTAGAGGACAGATCTTGAGGCCCAACTCCACCCCATGCTCTACCTTCTGACCCAGGTGACAGAACAAGAGTCAGTACCTGCACCACTGTTCCCGTTGTTGCATCTGCTCCACCATCTCATTGCAAATTTCGTCACGGAGCTGCATCTCAAGCTGCAACTTTTCCTGCCGTTCTTTCAAAAGCAGTGCTTTCATGGCTTCTACCACCTGTAGGAGCTCCTAAAGGAACACATAGGCCAGAGGTCATCAAACGTCTATGCTCCAAAAAGACACATGCCCGCTTGAAAGACAGCATGGAAAATGTGTAGCCATCAAGCTGCTGCACCAAAGCCGCCTTGCATTCTCACCTCCTTGCTGTACATGGAGATGTCGGTTTCACTTTCTATGTCATCATCAAGGCCTGGGTCTGGCTTCGCCCCTGTCTCTAAGCTGGGAGATGCCTGCAGACTGTGTTCCTTGATGAATGAATGGAGGGGTGGTAATCCCAGTTGCACAGGTGGGGCATGCACAAGCTAGAAGGGAAAATTTTTAGTTGAATCCATAACTACTCCCTAGTAGTTTTCTGAACAAAGGTACCAGCCCAAAGTAGGTACTACCATCACACCTACAGCTTCTCACCTGGCTGGCAACAGCTGAAAACTTGGCCACATGAAGGGTCTCATCATAGGTGGATGCACAGGGATTCATATTGACAATCATACATGAGCGGCCTCGGCCTGTAAAGAAGCCTTGGAACACTCGAGTCAACTTGCTGTCACGGAAGGGAACCAGGTTCTGCTTTGACCTGACAGGGAAACAGAATAGTGTTTTGAGAAGAATTCTAGTCATTTGGGTATCCCAGCACTAGCCCCAGTGGTGACCAGGAAGTGTCTTAGCAAATTGCAGAGCTTCAGGCCATCCTAACCCATAGCTTACAGTCAGGAGCTCACCGGTTCTGCTGGTTTTGGCGCAGGGCAGCAATACAGCGGCCAAGAGTATGCAGAGAAGTGTTAATGTTTCCTGCTTCCTTTAGCCGATCACCACTCTTCTGATCTTTGCAGCGCTCTGTGCCAGCCAGATCACAGAGTGACAACCTGGAATGATGGACAAGATTTAACATAAGGATCCTATATGTTATGTGCCTTCCAGCCCTTCATATAGTTCTGGAGAGGGGAGGGCCACCAAAAGTCTCTGTACCAAAGAAAGGAGAGCATAGGATCTACCACAAGTAATTCTGAGGGCCTCCCTCACACTACCATTTAGGGCCACGAAGCCCAAATTTCTAAATAGTCAAACTTACTCGCTGATCTTGGGGATTATATCCCCTTCTCCCTGGAGATGCAGGATTCGGATTGAGAAGATGCTATGACTGAAAGTTAAGAAAAGGGGAAAAGTTCCATGACTAGACGGAAGACATACGTTTACTGGAACACAGTGAAGGTTGACTCTCAGAACCCCCTCACCTGCGGCTGGAGTTCTGGTTCAGGAGGGTGCTGGCAAAACTCTGGTTCTTACGACCCACTTTCAGGAGTTTCCAGGCTTCCTCAGCATCCTGAACATGAATCCAATTGAGATCTGAGGCCAAAGGAAAAAAATGTATAAGATGGGAGCACCCAACTCTTTCCCTAGTTCTTCCCTCAAGTCCACTACAGGGTTCATGCCAGCCTCCCCACTTTCCCACACCTTTCACGTAGGGATTGCCATTCTGATCTTCACACAACCGTAGAGTCTGTCTCTTGCGCTGCTGGCTAGGTGGTTCTAACAGGTCATAGATCAGCTCATTGTAGATCTCGAAGAAGGATATCCAGATGGAGAAACGAATGTCTGCTGGGACACTTACTGGGGCAGTGTCTGGCTGTGCCCATCGGTGACTTGTTTCTGGGGAAGAAGCCAACGTACAGAGCATCAACCCTAGAGTGTCCATCTCCCCTTTGGCCTGGGGATCCTTGGAAGGCAGAGCTCAGGCTGCAACCTCTGGTTTGTACCCCTGGCAGCTGCTGGGAACAGGGAATGGGTTCCTGTTACTTGGCCAAGAACCCAGTTATGGTACGTACCATCCAACTGGCTACTGCTGGTCAACTGACTAGTAGAGGAGAGCCCAGCAATGCCACTATCAAAGCTGGTGCTGGTACCCATCCGACTTTCAATGTAGACACTTCTCTTCAAGGAGGTGGACAGCTCCTCCTGGAGGGGCCCGGGGAAAAGGTTAAGCACAAAACTTTCCAGAGATTTGTACCACTACCCCACCTCTATAGACACCAACACTTCACCTCTTGGAGGCCTCCATTTAGCAGGGCTAGCTTCTTCATTTCTTCCTGCCGGATCTGTTTGCTGTCTAGCCAGATTACCTCATTGGAGAGCAAAGGCTTCAGATCAGGCGTCGGATGAAGTTGGCCTTGGAGGCTACTGAAGATCAGAGCCAGGGACCGGGGCAGGATCCCTCCATCCTTGATGGTCCCTAGAGGTTATGTGAAAGATGGACAGCTGAGGTAAGTGCCTTTCTCCCCCTAACTCACAGCATCGAAAGCAAAGACAACACCATTACAGGACAATCAGCAATCCTGTGAGGCCTTACCACTTACCTTGAATTGTGTGGGTTTTCCCTGAGTTGGTGACTCCATATGTATAGATGAGCCGGTTCTGCCCTCTGAGTACATCCTTTACCATCTCCTTCATTGTCAGGTTGAAGAAGGATGCCTGTCCCACTTCTGGCCCAAAGATCTAGAGACAGAACCAGTTCTTCAAAGGCCCATCCTTTATCTACCACTTGTCTCCTATGCAAACCCAGCAGATTCATTCCTTCCTGGGTGGTGGCTCTGGAGTCCACTTAAGCAGCTTCCTCCTACACTGCTACCAGCTGCTCCCTCAACACTGAAGATTCAACCAGTCTCTGCTACTACATCTTTCAGCCAAATCAACAGATACTTAAGGAACGCTGTACATTAGGTGCAATGCTGCACACACAATGGGGTAGTGTAACGGTCACAAAGGCGAGTTTTGAAGATGGATGGATTTGGATCCAAGTCCTAGCTCTACCACCAACTAGCTACATGGTTTTGGTAATGTTACTTACCTTCACTGTGCCATAGCATCCTTTTCAGGAAAACAGGGACAATAATAGAGTTGTGAATAAATGCACATATAGTACTTGACAGAGTGAACTAGCAGATAACACAGACCCCCCAAATTGTAGGGGTGTATAACGGTGTTTCATAATGGTGAGTGAGAGAAAGAAAAGCTTTCTTTCCAGAGAAAACAAAGTTGCCTCTACATGCTGGTCTCTTGTTCACAGCCCAGTACTTCCATACCTGGGAAAAGGTGAACCTGTGGGTAGCTTGGCCAATCCCACGTTCATTGCTTTTCAGGGCAAAAGAGTCCTTGGGTGCTTGTAGAACAAGAGTCTCTGCGTTCTCGATGTGGATACAACTCTGAGAAGGGGGGAAACATGGTTGTCACAGAAGGAAAAATTCCTGGGAACCTCTTCTGTACTGTATCATTCCATCTTGAATTGTCCCTCCTCAGACACTTACCTGATCCTCCTGCCGTTCCAACTCTGAAGGTAACAAGGGTCTGATCCTCAGGTATACTTTCACCTTCTCTGTACTATCCTCAGATAGAACCTGTGGCAGAATTCCAGCCCGGAACCACATTAATCTCAGCTGTCACCTCTGAGCAGATGGACAAACACAGCATAGTTCCTAGGAATCATGCTGGCACTACCCCAAAATTACAGACTTTTTCACTAATCTGTCACCCTTCCCTGTCTCATCAGTATCTTGCAAAACTAGCTTGCAAGATAATTGCTACACCAATTATCTGAGTTAGAAGTGGTGCACCAGGATAGTCTGGTAGTTTACAGTGAGAGACATCAAGATCCCTGCCTCATGAATCTCTCTATAGGAGAGGAGGCTTCTGGGTAGAGTTTTTCTGAAGACAAAACATGTTAACATATGTTAAGCATTTAACATTGGGTCTAGTACAATGGCTGTCAACCAAGGCCTTTCCCTGTCCCCTTGCCCCTGTGGACACTTAGCAGCGTCTGGAAACATTTTTAGTTGTCACACTGGGGAGGTGCTACTGGCATCTACCGGGTTGCGGCCAGGAATGCTGCTAAACATCTTACAATGCACAGGACAGCACATCCCCCCTCACAACAAAGAGTTATCCAGCTACCAACAATAATGTGGTTGAGAAACCCTGGCCTAACAGAAAGAAGGGTTCAATAAAAGGAGCCCTAGTGGTGCAACAGTTAAGCTCTCAGTTGCTAACCAAAAGGTTGGCGGTTTCAACCTACTCGGCAGCTCTGCAGCAGAAAGACTTGCTTCTTTAAAAATTATAGCCTAGGAAACTCTATGGGGCAACCAACAACAATAACATGGTTGATATTATTAAAACATGAGTATAAGTTCCACCTACTTAATGGTAGTATAATCTTGTGTGAATAATTTAACATGTATGTGCCTCATGGTAAAAGAGAAATAACTATTATACCTCCCTCACAGGAGGAACTAAGAGCATGCACATAACATTTCACTGATGCAAAGCAAATACTAGTTCTTATGGACATATGCATGTGAAAGCTGGACAATGAATAAGGAAAACCGAAGAACTGATGGCTCTGAATTATGGCATTGGCAAAGAATATTGAATATACCAAGGGCTGCCAAAAGAATGAACCGATCTGTCTTAGAAGAAGTACAGCCAGAATGCTCCTTAGAAGCAAGATGGTGAGACTTCATCTGATGTACTTTGGACACATTATCAGGAGAGGCAAGTCCTTGGAGAAGGATGACGTCATGCTTGGTAGAGGGCCAGCAAAAAGGAGCAAGACCCTCAGTGAGATGGACTGACATGGTGGCTGCAAGAGTGGGCTCAAACAAAGCAATGATTGTGAGAATGGTGCAGGACCCAGCAGTGTTTCATTAAGTTGTGCATAGAGTCACTGTGAATCAGAACTAACTCGACAGTACCTAACAACAACATCAACACGGATACATACCTCTATGTTTTTTACTTGTCCTGGCACTTAATTTTAAACTCTCAGACCCCTGTATGGACTAGTAGGCTGGGGTTATCACTTGCTGCCTCCAAACAGCTCCTTTACCTGCTGCTTATCCTCCAGGGAGGTGGAGATGACAGAGCAGTCTGAAAGCAGGTCCTTGCGTATCACAGACCCCAAGTCTGCAGCTGTAGACTCAAACATGGGGGAGACTGCAACCTCCTCATCAGACAGCAAGCCCACTGGCGGAGAAAGGATCCCTTGAGACATGACAGCAAGGGCAGGTTTGGTCTAAAAAGAGACAAGAGTGGATAGGGAGAAGAACCTTAGGGACAGAAGGGGCCTGTGAATTTCTAGGTAAGAAACAATGCCCTTGCCCCAGGACACCTGGTCTGGACGCCTGAATTCCTACTGCCTTTTCTTTCCAAGGAAACCCTGGTGGCATAGTGGTTAAGTGCTACAGCTGCTAACCAAAGGGTCGGCAGTTCGAATGGGCCAGGCACTCCTTGGAAACTCTATGGGGCAGTTCTACTCTGTCCTATAGGGTCGCTATGAGTCGGAATCGACTGGACAGCACTGGGTTTCGGTTTTTCTTTCCAAGGAAACCCTGGTGGCTTAGGGTTCAGAGTTCGGCTTCTAACCAAAAGGTCGGCAATTGGAATCCACCAGGAGTTCCCTGGAAAACCCGTGAGGCAGTTCTACTCTGTTTTACAGGGTCACTATGAGTTGGAATCGACTCGACGGCAACGAGTTTGGGTTTTTTTGTTTTGTTTTGTTTTTTTTTGGTTTTTCTTTCCAAAGTCTTGCAGAGGGAAAGGGGTGGGAGGAGTTAATTCCTTAACCCAGTCTCAGGCGGCATTTCCATCTTAACAGAAAAGAACAGAGATATCTGGCTCTAAAAGCAGAGAGCCACGCTCCAAGTGCAGTGCCTCGCCCTCCGATACTGTGAAACACGGGCGGAATCCAGAGTTAGGATCCGGAGGCTGCTTCTCCAAACTCGCCCCAAGGCCAATCGTGAATGTAGAAGTGTTCAGAAACAGAGAGATGGCAGCAGCTCCGCTCCTGAAAACACGTTCAGGGAGGGCAAGAGTTGTTAACCCCGGTTCCAGCCCAGGCGCACACTTACCCGAAAGCCGAGACACTCGCTCCCGCTCCGGTACCAGCTTGCTCACACACAGCAGCCGAACCTGGACCTGCGCCGCGGAGGATCACGACTCCGCCCACGAGGCGCAGCTTTGTTACTGATACAATGTTTTAAATTACGCGCTGCGTTCGTTCGACCAATCAGATAGCAAAGCCTGCAGTTACCAATCAGAGCATGGAAGGAGGGCGGGCGAGACTAGGAGACCGTTTGCTTTAGGTCGACCTCGCTTCGGTTTTGCGCGTCCGGGTTACCAACTGCCGCGAATCTGTTGTTGGGTCCCCAGGGATTCGTCACCCTTAACTGTTTTCTTGAACCCTAGACATTTCTTTCCTAAGAAGTCTAAAGGAAAGCCTGAGGTTTCAGCCGCCATCTCCTGTCCTTCCTTAGCAACACCTTCTGAGGAGCGCTCCAGAGGATTGGATTATTGTGCTCGCTTCCTCCCGGGAAAGAACTACATTTCCCAGGAGCCACCGCGAACAAGCGCCCGTACTCTATTTCCCAGACTTCCACAAGGTTCGCTTTGGCTGAACCCTCGTCGGAGCTTGGAGACTTCGAAGCTAAGATGGCGGCGGGAACGGGCAGTGAGTGTCAGTGCTTCTTTTGCGTGGAAAGCCTTAGTAGAGCCGAGGATAGGCACCAGGTTTCTGTCACACACTTAGAGAGTGGGAGGAGTGGTTTGCCTGAGAGCCCAGGGTCTTCAGAGACCTGCGCTGTACGGCGTCGTGAAGGCCAACGGTTAGAGGCCCAGAAGTGCAGCGTGTTGTGTCTCTGGGAGAGAGGGTGTGAGGGAAGCATCTCAACGAATCCTAAAGGGATAAAGGCCCTTAAGAAACTTGGGCGTGCAGACAAAGAGACGTTGTGCGCCTTACGGAGTGGCCGGCGTCTCAAAAAATCATTCATTTTTTAACGAACGTTTGTGAGGCACTGGAAATGAGATGTTTTAACCGGGAGCTTTTTCTGCCTTTAGGGTAATTGCGTTTCGTGCAGCTCAGCCATTTCCCTCCGTTTGGTGGATAGAAAAGGTCTTTTAAGTCCCACAGTAAACAGCGGGGGTGGACTGACAGAAATAAGCAAGTTTATGCTAAAAAGGAGGCGGGGCGGTAGGAGGAGGTGGCCGTTCAGATTCTGGGAAATAAGCCCTTGTTTTAAAATTGGAAGAAAATATGAGTGAAATAAGGCCTTTCGAGAGAACTGCTTAATCTGACATTAATGTTTTAATCTGACGTTTTCTGTTTTTTAATGAAGCGAAGCTTGAAGCTGTGGCCTTTAAGAAAGTAAAGTGTTCTTCTGCCTTATTAAAAACTCATTGCCATTGAGAAGATTCTGACTCATACTGACCCTATACAACAGAGTAGAACTGCTCCACAGGGTTTCCAATGCTATAATCTTTACAAAAGCAGACTGCCACATCTTTCTCCTGTGGAGCTGCCTGACCTTTCAGTTAGCAAGAAAGTGCTTTAACCACTGTGCCAACAGGGCTCCTTCTACCTTATACTCACTGCAGCTACCATGTAATGGATAAGTACCACTCTCTAGTGGTGATATTTCACTGTATGGGTGGATATCAAGATTTGGGAATACTGTTGCTGTGAAGATGATTCTGACTCATAGTGCCCCTATGGGACAAAGTAGACCTGCCCCATAGGGTTTCCAAGGCTGTAACCTTTAGAGGAGCAGATTGCCACATCTTTATCCCGTGAACAGCTGGGGTGTTAGAACCATGGACCTTTAGGTTAGCAGCCCAGTGCTTATCCACTGCACCATAGTAGCCCATTTTGTTCTAACACGTTGGGATGTTTTGTATTAGGCCTTTAGTTCTCCCTTTGGGGCTTAGAACTAGTGTCTCAGTGGTTGTGCTAAGCCTTCTCTCCTTTTAGAACACAAGCTGCTGAGTACTGGCCCCACAGAGCCATGGTCCATCCGGGAGAAGCTGTGTTTGGCATCTTCTGTTATGAGGAGTGGAGATCAAAATTGGTAAGGTATCTAGGAGGTATGTTTTTTTAGGTCTTAAAAACTGTAGGATACTTTTTCATGCTGGTGGATTTATATAGTTAATCATATTAACCTTTAAGTACTATTTTTCTTTTTAAAAAGCACCTTTATTGAGATGAAATTCATATACCATAAAATTAATTCATGTAAAATATACAATTCAATGATTTTTAGTATAAGCACAGAATTGTATAACCATCACCACAGTCTAATTTTGGAACATTTTCATTACCCCAAAAAAGGAACCCTTTAACAGTCACTCCACATTCCCACCTTCACTCATCTCTTCTAGTCCTAGGCAACCACTGACATAGTTTCTGTCTTGATAGGTTTCCCTATTCTGGGACATTTCATGTAAATGGAGCCATATAATATGTGGTCTTTTTTTGTGACTGGCTTTTTTCACTTGGCATAATGCTTTTAAAGTTTATTCTGGTTGTAGCATGTATTAGTGCTTCATTCCTTTTTATGGTTGTGTAATATTCCATTGTATGGATATACTACCTTTTTTTTAATCCATTCATCAGTTGGTAGACATTTGGGTTGTTTCCAACTTTATTTTGAATAGCCCTGCTTTGAACATTCTGTACAATTTTTTGTGTAGACGTGTTTTCAGTTCTCTTGACTATATATGTAGGAATGTAATAGCTGGGTAACTGTATGTTTAACTTTTTAAGCAACTACCAAGCTGTTTCCCAGAGTTGTACCATTTTACATCCCCATCAGCAATATATGAAGGTTGCGTTTTTATCATATTCTCGCCAACAGTTGCTGTTGTCTTTGATTATAGCCATTCTAAAGGGTAAAAAAGTGGCATCTCATTGTGGTTTCGATTTGAGTTTCCCTGGTAACTAATGATTTTGAGCATCTTTTCAGGTGCTTATTGGACATAATGATGGGGCCCCTGTGGTGCAGTGGTTAAGTGTTTGCCTGCTAACCAAAAAGTCAGCAATTCGAATCCACCAGCTGTTTCTTGGAAACCCTGTGAGGCAGTTCTACTCTGTCCTGTAGGGTTGCTATCAGTCGGAATTGACTTTACAGCAACAGGTTTTACTTTGGTATTAGAGATATGGCTATCTTATTTGGAGAAATTTATTCAAGTCCTTTGCCCAATTTTTTTATTAATACAGTTTATTTTTTAGAGTAGCTTTAGGTTTGTAGAATGTAAAAATGGCATGGGAGCAGACTCTGACCTCTTCACTTTTCACAAGGGGAAAGGAGAATCAAGATCAACAGTCCAAGGCTGATTGCTATGAGGTGGAGGTCAGTCATGCCTCCTTTATCTGCCATGTATACCATTTCTGTCACCAGCCATCTTTCCCACAGCACTTTCTACTTCTCTCCTGGGTTTAATAGTTCATTGCAGTGGCCACACAGAACTCACAGACAATGCATACAATTTGGGGGTTTATAAGGGAAGTAACAGGTTATAATTCAGGCTTAGGAACACTCAGGATACAGTTCTTCCATCAGGACAGCCACTTTTCAGCTGTGCTTGCAGTCGTACCCTCTGGCCCTGGGCCTCTGCTCTGCTCAGGCAAGGGTTACAAAGCTCTTTTAGCCCCTACCCATAAATCCCAGAGGCACCCAGGTACTCAGCATTCTTGCCATATGAACTGGGAAGCCCGCTGCACAGTCTACTGCTGGTCTCTCCTGCCACCACTTTTTGCCATCTTCAGGGTTACAACTTGATCGCTTTCTTTCTATGTCTCCTGGTTCCAGGAACTTCTCAGCACAGGGATCCCGGGTCCAAAGGATGTGCTCTCCTCTCCTGGCTGTTCTTTCTTGGTGGTGGTGGGATCCTCTCGTTGCTCTGGAATTGGCTCTATTTTAAGGCAGAATTGGCGAATCTCCTTGGTGGGCCACAATTACCCTATTTGTGTCAAGAAAGGCCACACAAAAGCGATCTATCGCATCACAAGAAAAATTCCACAGAAAAGCATGCAGATTTCCCATTTTTAATTGGGTTGTTTAAGTTTTTTTTTATTATTGAATTATAAGAGTTTTTAATTCTAGACACAAGTACCTTATTAGACAGCACAATTAAAGATGAGAAGGAACAGCTGCAAAATCTATTTAATAATCAACGTGGAATGTACAAAGTATGAATCTAGAAAAATTGAAAGTAAAAAATGAAATGGAAAGCTTTAAAATAGATATCCTAGGCATTAGTGAGATGAAATGGACTAGTATTGGCCATTTTGAATCTGACAAACATATGGTATGCTAGTATTGGCCATTTTGAATCTGACAAACATATGGTATGCTCTGCTAGAAATGACAAATTGAAGAAGAGCGGCGTTGCATTCATTGTTATTTATTCATTGCATTCAAGTACAACATTGTCAATGACAGGATAGTACCCATATGCTTACAAGGAAGACCAGTTCAGATTTACACTCCAACCGTTAATGCCAAAATTGAAGATTTTTACCAACTTCTGCAGTCTGAAATTGATCAAACATGCAATCAAGATGCATTTGATAATTGCTGGTAATTGGAAGGCAAAAGTTGAAACAAAGAAAAATCAGTAGTTGGAAAATACGGCCTTGGTATAGAAACGACACCAAACAGCACATAATAGAATTTTGCAAAACCTTTTTTCAACAACATAAATGATGACCATATATGTGGCCCTCACCAGGTGGAATACACAGGAATAAAATCAAGTACATCTGTGGAAAGAGACAATGGAGAACCTCAACACCATTAGAACAAAAGTAGGGGCTGACTGTGAACAGATCATAAATTGTTCATGTGCAAATTCAGGTTGAAGCTGAAGAAAATTAAATCCATGAGAGCCAAAGGACAACTTTGAGTATGTCCTACCTGAATTTAGAGACCATCTCAAGAGTACATTTGACACATTGAACACTAATGACTGAGCACCAGATGAGTTGTGGGATGATATCAAAGATGACATACTTGAAGAAAACAAAAGATCATCAAAAGGACAGGAAAGAAAGAGAGACTAAAATAGATGTCAGAAGAGTCTCTGAAGCTTGGTCTTGAACATAGAGTAGCTAAAGCAAAAGGAAGTAATGAAGTAAAATCTGAACAGAAGATTTAAAAGGGCACTTGAGAAGACAGAGTATTGTAATGACATGTGCAAAGATGCTTGGCATTTCGTGAGCTGAAAGAACTGAATAAAAATTCAGGCTTCCAGTTGCAGTATTGAAAGATTCTATGGGCAAAATACTGAATGATGCAAAAAGCATCAAAAGATGGAAAGAGTACACTGTCACCGTGCCAAAAAGAATTGGTCATGTTAAATACCGATGGTATTAAAGGAAGAAGTCCAAGCTGCACTGAAGGCATTGGTGAAAAACAAGCATCCGGCAATTAAGGGAATATCAGTTGAGATGCTTCAGCAAACAAATGCAGTGCTAGAAGTGCTCACTTATCTATGCCAAGAAATTTGGAAGATAGCTAACCGCCATCTGACTGGAAGCGATCCATATTTGTGCCCATTCCAAAGAAAGGCAATCAACAGAATGTGGAAATTATCAAACAGTATCATTAATATCATACACAAATAAAATTTTGCTGAAGATAATTCAAAAACGGTTGTACGTGGACCGGAAACTGCTAGAAATTCAAGCAGAACTCAGAAGATCATATGGAATAAGGGATGTCATTGCTGATGTCGGATCCTGGATGAAAGCAGAGAATAACAGATAGATGTTTACTTCTGTTTTATGGACTGTGCAGAGGCACTTGATTGTGTGGATCATAGCAAATTATGGATGCCACTGTAAAGAATGGGAATTTCAGAACACTTAATTGTGCACATGAAGGATCTCTACATAGACGAAGAGGCAGTTGTTTGAACAGAACAAGGAGATGCTGCGTGGTTTAAAATCAGAAAAGGTGTGCGTCAAGGTTGTATCCTTTCACCATACTTAGTCTGTGTGCTGAGCAAATAATCCGAGAAGCTGGACTGTATGAAGAAGAACAGGTCATCAGGATTGGAGGAAAACTCATTAACAACTTGCCATATGCGGATGACACAACCTTGCTTGCTAAAAGTGAAGAGGACTTGAAACACTGATGAAGATCAAAGGCTATAGCCTTCAGTATAGATTACACCTCAACATAAAGGAAACAAAAATTCTCACAACTGGACCAATAAGCAACATCATGACAAGTGGAGAAAAGATTGAAAATGTCAAGGATTTCATTTTACTTGGTTCCACAATCACTGCCCATGGAAGCAGGAGTCAAGAAATTAAACAATGTATTGCATTGGGCAAATCTGCTGTAAAAAACCTGTATGAAGTGTACAAAAGCAAAGACGTTACTTTGAGGACTAAGGTGTGCCTACTCATGATTGTTTTTTTTTTTTTTTAAGTTTTTTTTTTTTTTATAACTTTTGTTGTGCTTTAAGTGAAAGTTTACAAATCAAGTCAGTCTCTCACAGAAAAACCCATATACACCTTGCTACACACTCCCAATTACTCTCCCCCTAATGAGACAGTCTGCTCTCTCCCTCCACTCTCTTTTCGTGTCCATTTCACCAGCTTCTAACCCCCTCCACCCTCTCGTCTCTCCTCCAGGCAGGAGATGCCGGCATAGTCTCAAGTGTCCAACTGATCCAAGAAGCTCAGTCCTCACTAGCATCCCTCTCCAACCCATTGTCCAGTCCAAAACATGTCCGAGGAGTTGGGTTTGGGAATGGTTCCTGTCCTGGGCCAACAGAAGGTCTGGGGGCCATTACCACTGGGGTCCTTCCGGTTTCAGTCAGACCGTTAAGACTGGTCTTATGAGAAGTGGGGGTCTGCATCCCACTGCTCTCCTGCTCCCTCAGGGGTTCTCTGTTGTGTTCCCTGTCAGGGCAGTTATCAGTTGTAGCTGGGCACCATCTAGTTCATCTGGTCTCAGGATGATGTAGTCTCTGGTTCACGTGGCCCTTTCTGTCTCTTGGGCTCGTAATCGCCTTGTGTCCTTGGTGTTCTTCATTCTCCTTTGATTAATTGGTATTTTTAATCATCCCCTGTGCGTGTGAAAGGTAGACAATGATTAAGGAAGACTGAAGAAGAATTTTTTTGAAGAAGAACTGATGCATTTGAATTATGGTGTTGGCGAAGAATATTGAATATACCACGTACTACCAGAGGAAGGAACAAAGCTGTCTGGGAGGAAGTAGAGCCAGAATGCTCCTTAGAAGCGAGGATGGTGAGACTTTGTCTCATGCACTTTGGACTTGTTATCAGGAGGGACCAGTCCCTGGAGAAGTACATCATGCTTGGTAGAGGGTCAGCCAGAAAGTGGAAGACCCTTATTGAGATGCATTGATGCAGTGGCTGCAACGATGGCTCAGATAGCAAAGTTTGATGGCCCAGGTCTGGGCAGTGCGTGGTTCTGGGTTGGAACTGACTGGATGGCACCTAACAACAACACGTGTAATTCTGTGATCCATTTTGAGTTAATTTTTGTGATGAAGTAGGGATTTTATTTCATTCTTTTGTGTGTGGCTATCCAACTGTCCTAGAACTGTTTGTTGAAAACAGTATTCTTTCCTTATTGAATTGTCTTGGTTTGCAGTCATTGTTTTTAACTACCAGAAAATAGGACTTTGCTTTCCAATCTTTTTTTGCCACCAGGGGTACCTTTTTTTTTGGCAACCATTTGTCTTTTTTCCTTTGTTTTTCCTCATGATCTAAAGGTATCTTTGATTGTTTTAAGCCTTATAATTACTTAATATATAAATTTGTGTTTCTGTGGTATATTTCTACTACTTTAACTGTTCTAATGAGTTTACAAAGCCACATTATTAGTTGCACTGAGCATTTCTGCATTTTTGTATATAGTATTTATATAATATTATCTAATAATATTTAAAAAAAAAAACTTTTAAAAGGTGACCGTGAATTAAAACAATCTAGTGTTTTTTTTTTTAGTTCAGTTAATAATTCAAGGGCAGAGATTCACTGCTGTTTATCTTGTTTCTGTATCATGTCACTCTAAGATCATTCATATAAAATTGGAGAAATACTGAGCTTCTTTACTTGAAATTGTATATAAATCTCTTTGAAATGCCTTAGTGAATGCATGAATAATAGCTAACACAGGCTAATTTCCAAAACGTGAAGATAACTCGTATCCTCACTTATCCACGTCATCATTCTGACACCAGCCACCCATGCGGTGCTTTCTGCCTAACGGTAACCACCCAGAGTTGGGTTTCCAAAGTTAGAACTCTGTCCTTCTAGCTACTGGCAAGTAGTCAAATGCTAGCCTTCCTGTTGGCTGTCATTGCCCCTGGTGGGTTTGATAATTCATCGGAATGACCCTGAACTCATGGAAATTATTACCTATATGTACAGTCACCCGTTTATTATAACCAGAAAAAATATTAACATAGAGACACACAAGGCAAGATCTGGGAGAGGTTCTGCCACCCTTTCCTGTGCATGTATGTTCTCACCAATTCTGGAAGCTCTAAAAAGAGAGAGCTCCAAGGCCTAGGGTTTTTTAGTCTTTGGGACTCAGTAAATATGCATGACCAGAGTCTTAATGCATAGTTTTGATCAATCCAACCATGAATGTGCATGACTTCATCATGAATCATCCCCTCTTCCTGAGGCCTGTTGCCAGGGTGATATCGGTGTAGCCCCCTACTTGTTTATCTTTTAAGTTTGGCCTGGCTGTTTTAGACAAAGAACACCTTACTTGCTCAGGCTATTTTCTGAAACCAGAGACAAAAGCCAGACTTAGTTCTTTGTCCCACAGTGTATTATAAAGTAACGTTTTAATTGCAAAAAATTTTAATTTGGCAAGAAGGACTAAGGAAAAACATGAACATTTCTTTTAATTCAGTGGATCAGATTTAGCCCTTTCGTTTGCTTAGTCTGAGGTACTTGAACTAATGAATATAGATTCAAACCAGAGCCTACTCTTTCTCTGTTAGGCAAGATTATGAATTAGGTTTCCTCAGTGTTCTAGTATATTTATACAACTTGATTACTAGGTAGAAGAAAATGCTTTTTTAGATTTAAATTGTGAGGTTCTAAGAACTACCTTTTAAAATTAACCCAGCTGACATCAATTCTTATGAAATCCCAGGACAGAGGGGAAAAAAAAAGGGTGCATCAATTTTTCCCAATCCACCTGGAGCAAAGGAGAATGAAGGACAGCAAAGACACAAGGAAAATACTAGCTCAAGAGACAAAATGGCCACATAAACCAGCGACTCCAGCCTGAGACCAGAAGAAATAGATAGTGCCCAGCTACCACCAATGACCACCCTGACAGGGAACACAGCAGAGAGTTCTTAATGGAGCTGGAGAAAAGTGTGGTGCAGAACTCAAATTCATGTAAAAAGACCAGACTTAATGGTGCCAGTGAGACTAGAGGAACCCCAGGAGACATGGCCCCCAGACTCTCTATTAACCCAGAACTAAAACCATTCCTGAGGCCAGGTTTTCAGACAAAAATTAAACGTGACTGTGAAACGTAAAATAATACTTGTGAAGAGTGTGCTTCTTAGTTCAAGTAGATACACGAGACTAAGTGGGCGGCTCCTGTCCGGAGGCAGGATGAGAAGGCAGAAAGGGACAGGAGCTGCTTGAATGGACGCAAGGGTAGAAAGGGGGAGTGTGCTGTCACATTATAGAGATTGCAGCTAGGGTCACATAACCGCGTACAAATTTTTGTATGAGAAATTAACGTGAGCTGTGAACTTTCACCTAAAGCACAGTTTTTAAAAAAATGGTGGCACTTAACTAGAGTTATTATCAAAACAAATCATGTTGTTGTTGTTATGTGCCGTTGAGTTGATTCTGACTCATGGCGACCAACAGGATAGAGTAGAACTGCCCCAAGGAGTGGTTGGTGGATTCAAACTGCCGATCTTTTGGTTAGTAGCCAAAGCTTAGCCACTGTGCCACCAGGGCGCCACAGCTGCAGAATCTGTATCAAAAAAAAAAAAAGTAAGAGAGAGGCATAAGTGAGGCAAGTAATTATTCCCTCTTTATTCTTTTTTTTTTTTTGCCTTTTCAATTAATGTCTTTTTGTTCTTTCTCTGTTTCAGCAAAAATTGTTTAAGACTAAAAATGTATTTCTTGGGGGTTTTCCAGATGCCCCAGCAGAATGCATCTCCCTAAGTGATGCCTTTGTTTTGGCACCTAGATACCAAGGGAATCCAAGGGAATCCTAAGCTAGGCCTGCTTTTTGTCTAGCTGGACCAATCAGGGTAAGTCTAGTTGCGTGCAGTTGCTCTGAGCAACTGTTTCGCACTGGACACAGTTCAGAACTGTCATCATCTTAACCTTTTTCTGCATCAACCCCCCTTTTTTTATCATCCACTTTGAATTTGTCTCGCTTGCCGTACTTGCTAACATAATTCCACACTCTGCTGATTGTCCTACTTTCTAGCATATTTTAATCTTTTTTTTTTTAAGTAATGCATAGCTATTGTAAAAACACAACAAACAGAAAAAAACAACAGCAACAAAGAAATGGATCAAAAACTTGCATTTATTTCTTTCACACACACAGGAAATTTAGAGATAGGCAGTCCACAGCTGGTAGAACAGCTTCATGGCGATGTCAGGGAGACAAGGCCCTATCTTTCTGCTCCACATTCCTCATCACATTACTTCCATTCTGAAGGTTACCTTATGGTCCTCTTAAAAAATATAATCACGAGATAAAACTATTGGTCTCTTACTGCCTGGAGCAAAGGAGAATTAAGAAAACCAAAGACTCAAGGGACCAGTTAGTCCAAAGGACTAATGGACCACATGAACCACAGCCTGTACACCCTGAGACCTGAAGAGCTAGTTGGTACCTGGCTGTCACCACCTACAGCTCTGACTGGGATCACAAAGTAAGGTCCAGGACAGAGTTGGCGAAAAATTGCGAAACAAAAAATGAAATTCACAAAAAAGGTCAGACTTACTGGTTGACAGAGATTGGAGGAATCCCAAGACTATGACCCTGAGATGCCCTTCTGAACTGGAGCTTAAGCCATTCCCAGAGACTACACTTCAGCCAAAGCATAGACAGGCCCATAAAATAGTAACACCCAAGAGGAACATGTTCCTTTACAACAAGCAATTATATAAGACCAGAAGGGCAACATTTTCCCAAAACCAAACATGAGAAGCCAGGAAGGGGTAGCAATTCAGGACAAAAGGAAATGGGGAACCTAGGATAGAAATAGGGGAAGTGCTGACACATCCTGGAGAATGAAACAAAAGTCATGGAATACATACAGACTGTAGGATGGGAAACAAATTTGCTCTGTAAACTTTGACCTAATGCACAATAAAAAATTAAAAAATAGTTATGTATTAATTTGAAGGAATAACAATATTTGATTACTCTGTGGTTTAATAAACAGTTTACAAGCTGGAGAAACGTTCCTTCATGCAAGAGAAAGCCCCTTGTAGAGAATGTGGCATTTACAGAGACTTAAAATACCAGTAACTTTTGTTTGAATAATACAGGTTTCCATAGTGGTAAACTACTTAATGGCTACTATTGTTGTTGTTGTTAGGTGCCATCGAGTTGGTTCCGACTCATAGCAACCCTGTGCACAACAGAACGAAACACTGCCTGGTCCTGAGCCATCTTTACAATTGTTGTTATGCTTGAACTCATTGTTGCAGCCACCTTGTCAATCCATCTTGTTGAGGGTCTTCCTCTTTTCCGCTGACCCTGTGCTCTGCCAAGCATGATGTCCTTCTCCAGGGACCGATCCCTCCTGACAGCACGTCCAAACTATGTAAGGTGCAGTCTCGCTATCTTTGCTTCTAAGGAGCATTCTGGTTGTACTTCTTCCAAGACAGATTTGTTCATTCTTTCCGCAGTCCACGGTATGTTCAATATTATTCACCAATACCACAATTCAGAGGCGTCAGTTCTTCTTCGGTCTTCCTTATTGTCCAGCTTTCACATGCATATGACGTGATTGAAAATACCATGGCTGGGCCAGGCGCACCTTAGTCTTCAAGGTGACGACTTTGCTTTTCAACACTTTAAAGAGGTCTTTTGCAGCAGATTTGCCCAATGCAGTCTGTCTTGATTCTTGACTGCTGCTTTCATGGGTGTTAATTGTGGATCCAAGTAAAATTAAATCCATGACAACTTCAGTCTTTTCTCTGTTTATCATGATGTTGCTTATTGGTCCAGTTGTGAAGATTTTTGTTTTCTTTATGCTGAGGTGTGATCCATGCTGAAGGCTGTGGTCTTTGATCTTCATCAGTAAGTGCTTCAAGTTCTCTTCACTTTCAGCAAGCAAGGTTGTGTCATCTGCATAATGCAGGTTGTTAATGAATCTTCCTCCAGTCCTGATGCCCCGTTCTTCCTATAGCCCAGCCTCTCGGGTTATTTGCTCAGCATACAGATTGAACAGGTATGGTGAAAAGGATACAGCCCTGACGCACATCTTTCCTCACTTCAAACCATGCAGTATCTTCTTGTTCTGTTCAAATAATTGCCTCTTGATGCAGGTACAGGTTCCTCATGAGCACCATTAAGTGTTCTGGAATTCCCATTCTCTGCAGTGTTATCCATAATTTGTTATGATCCACACAGTCGAATGTCTTAGGATAGCCAATAAAACACAGGTAAACATCTTTGTGGTATTCTCTGCTTTAAGCCAGTATTCATCTGATGTCAGTAGCGATATCCCTGGTTCCATGTCCTCTTCTGAATCTGGCTTGACTTTCTGGCAGTTCCCTTTTGAGATACCGCTGAGCCGCATTTGAATGATCTTCAACATTTTACTTGCATGTAATATTAATGATATTGTTCGATAATTTCCATATTTGGTTGGATCACCTTTCTTTGAAATAGGCATAAATATGGATCTCTTCCAGTCGGTTGGCCAGGTAGCTGTCTTCCAAATTTCTTGGCATAGACGAATTAGCACTTCCAGCTTTGCATCTGTTGAAACATCTCAATTGACATTCCCTCAATTCTTGGAGCCTTGTTTTTCACCAATGCCTTCATTGCATCTTGGACTTCTTCCTTCAGTACCATTGTGTTCCTGATCATATGTTAACCTCCTGAAATGGTTTAATGTCGACCAGTTCTCTTTGGTATAGTGACTCTGTATTCCTTCCATCTTATTTTGATGCTTTCTGTGTCATTTAATATTTTCCCTGTGGAATCCTTCAGTATTACAACTCGAAGCTTGAATTTTTTTCTTCAGTTGTTTCAGCTTGAGAAATGCTGAGTGTGTTCTTCCCTTTTATTTTTCCGTCTCCAGGTGCTTGTGCATGTCATTGTAATACTTTTCCTTGTCTTCTTGAGCTGCCCTTTGAAATCTTCTGTTCAGCTCTTTTACTTCACCATTTCTTCCTTTTGCTTTAGCTACTCAACGTTCAAGAGCAAGTTTCTGACATCCGTTTTGGTCTTTTCTTTCATTTCTGTCTTTTTAATGACCTCTTGCTTTCTTCATGTATGATGTCTTTGCACAACTTGTCATCAGTCGTTAGTGTTCAATGTGTCAAATCTATTCTTGAGGTGTTCTCTAAATTCTGGTGGGATATACTCAGGGTTGTACTTTGGCTTTCGTGGACTTATTCTAATTTTCTACAGTTTCAACTTGAACTTGCATATGAGCAATTGATGGTCTGTTCTGCAGTCAACCCATGGCCTTGTTCTGACTGATGATATTGAGCTTTTCCATTGTCTCTTTCCACAGATGTAGTCGATTTGATTCCTGTGTATTCCTTCTGGGGAGAGCCACGTGTGTATAGTTGCCATTTAGGTTGGTGAAATAGGGTAATTGCAATGAAGAAGTCTTTGGTCTTGCAAAATTCTGTCATGTGATCTTGGAAATCATTTCTATACCAGGGCCGTATTTCCCAACTGCCGATTTTTTTTTATTTCCAACTTTTGCATTCCAGTCACCAGTAATTATCTGTGCATCCTGATTGCATGTTTGATCAATTTCAGACTGCAGAAGTTGGTAAAAATCTTCAGTTTCTTCATATTTTGCCTTAGTGGTTGGGTCGTAAATTTGAATAATACTCGTATTAACTGGTCTTCCTTGTAGGTGTATAGATATTATCCTATTGCTGACACCATTGTACTTCAGGATGGATCTTGAAATGTTCTTATTGACAATGAATGCAACATCATTCCTCTTCAAGTTGTCATTCCTGGCAAGGTAGCATGTGGTTTTCTGACACAAAATGGCCAATACCAGTCCATTTCAGCTAACTAATGCCTACGATATCAATATTTATGCGTTCCATTTCCTTTTTGACGGCTTCCTGTTTTCCTAGATTCATACTTTGTACATTCCATGTTCTGATTATTAATGGATGTTTGCAGGTGTTTCTTCTCATTTTGAGTCATGCCACATCCGCAAATGAAGGTCCTGAAAGTTTGACTCCATCCATGTTATTAAGGTCAACTTTACTTTGAGAAGGCAGCTCCTCCCTAGTCATATTTTGAGTGCCTTCCAACCTGAGGGTCTTATCTTGCAACTCTGTATCAGGCAGTGTTCCGCTGCTATTCATAAGGTTTTAACTGGTTAATTCCTTTCAGAAGTAGACTGCTGGGTCCTTCTTCCTAGTCTGTCTTAGTCTGGAAGCTCAGCTGAAACCTGTCTGCCATGGGAACCCTGTTGGTATTTGAACACCAGTGGCGTAACTTCCAGCATCACAGCAACATGCAAGCCCCCACAGTATGACAAACTGACAGATGTGGGGGAAAGAAGACCTAGTCTTTCTCATTTAATCACAGGTTATTGGGTTTGTTATGGTCTGCTCTTTGGGTGAGAGAAAAAACCACTGGCGATTTTGGGTCAGGAATTTTTAAGTTCATGGATAAGAAAAGCCTTCTTGAAATAAAAGCAAAAATATCTATTTTTAATGTAAATTTGATTGTGAAGTACCCAGTAGCTACTTGAGCTTTACCTCTCACATCCTTATTCCACACAAGAAGAAGAAGAAGAAGAGGAAGAGTGGTGGTAAGTAAGGTCATGCCCCTTACCCTCATCCCTTTTTTTTAACAGCTTTATTGTGATATAATTGATGTGAAACAAACTGCACACATTTAAAGTATAAATATGATTTCTGAGATACGTATATAACCATGAAACTATCCACAATCAAGATAATTACTACACCAACCCAATAAAGTGCTCAAAACGTAAACTTTCCCTTTGCTGGCATGCCAAGGCTGTCCATTCTTCTGTAGAGGAGTCTAGATGTGTCCTTTCAGATGTTTTTGTATGCATGGTATGTCTATATTTAAGCTTCTTTAAAAAATAAAGTAAAAATAGGGGTATAATACATACATAGTTTTCAATGTCATTTTTTAAAAAATTGTGGTAAAATTTAACAAAATTTTCCATTTTAACCATTTTAAGTATATAATTCAGAGGCATTGCTTAATTGCAGTGTTGTACAGACATCACCTCTGTCTTATTTCCAAAACTTCTTCATCGTCCCAAACATAAACTGTGTACTTGTTAAGCAATAATTCCCCATCTTCCTGACTCCAGCCCCTGGTAAGCACTAGTTTACTCTCTGTCTCTATGCATTTGCCTAGTTTAGATATTTCATATAAGTGGGATAATGCAGTATTTGTACATTTTTGTCTGACTTATTTTACATAATGTTTTTAAGGTCCAAGTCATAGCATGCATTAGAACTTCATTTCTCTTTATGGCCAAATAATTTTCCACTATATGGATATACTACCCAACAAAAACCCAGTGCCGTTGAGTTGATTCCAACTCATGATATACTACGTTTAGTTTATCCATGTGTTGATAGATATTTGGATTGTTTCCCCATTTTGTTTATTGTCAGTAATACTGCAGGTATCCATTTGAATGCCTGCTTTCAGTTCTTTTTGCTGAGTTGTATGGCAGTGAGTTTGGTTTGGTTTATGATAATATTTAACTTTTTGAGGACTCAACTATTTTCCAAAATGGCTCCACCATTTTACATTATTACCAGCATTAGATGAGAGTTCCAGTTTCTCCATGTCTTCTCCGACACTTATTTTCTATCTTTAAGTTTATTTTCGTTGCTGTTGTTGAGAATATACAGAGCACCAAACCCAAATCCACTGCCGCCAAGTTGATTCCCACTCTTAGCGACCCTGTAGGTAGGGCAGAGTAGAACTGCCCCAAAGGGTTTCCAAGGCTGTAAATCTTTACCGAAGCAGACTGTCATATCTTCTGCGGAGCAGCTGATGGGTTCAAAGGCCAGCCATTTGGTTAGCAGCCAGGCGCCTTAGCCACTGCACCTCCAGCGCTCCTAATACTTTGTATCACCACACCACCGCCACCCACTGTTGTTGAGTCGATTCCGACTCATAGCGACCCTATAGGACAGAGTAGAACTGCTCCATAGGGTTTCCAAGGGGCGCCTGGTGGATTTCAACTGTCGACCTTCACGGTTAGCAGCCGTAGCTCTTAACCACTGTGCCACCAGGGTTTCCATACTTAGCACAACAAACACCAATTCAGCAGTTTCTACGGGTACAGTTCAGAGACTGGTTACATTTTTCAAGTCATAAAGCCATTCTCACTCTCCTTTTCAGAATTGTACCCCCTCATTAACATAAATTCCCTGCCCCTGAAGTTTCCTCTTTCAGATGCTGTTGTGAATTTGATCCCAATAGATAGTTAAAAGAGCACAGTGCTCAAGGCAGGCATTCTTTACTAATTAAGCTGAACACTTGTTTGGTTTACAGAAGACTTCAGGGAATATTTTTGGTTTCAGATTTAAAGATAACTATCCTAGTGAGTATGAAGTGGTATCTCATGTGATTTTTATTTGCATTTTCCTATTGGCTAATGGGAAACCCTGGTGGCAAAGTGGTTAAGAGCTACAGCTGCTAACCAAAAGGCCGGCAGTTCGAATCCACCAGGCACTCCTTGCAAACCCTATGAGGCAGTTCGACTCTGTCCTTTAGGGTCGCTATGAGTTGGAGTCGACTCGCCAGCAGTGGGTTTGATTTTTTTTTTTAATTATCTGGTGATGTTGAGCATCTTTTCATGTGCTTATTGGCCATTTCTATATCTATTATAGTCCTTTGTCCATTTTTTAATTTTTTTTTTGTCTTTTGTTGTTGTGTTTTAGGAGTGTTTATGTATCTCGCCCTTATCAGATATATGATTTACAGATATTTTCTCCCATTCTGTAGGATGTCTTTCCACTTTCTTGATAATGCCGTTTGATGTACGAGTTTTTGATTTTGATGAAGTACAATTTATCTATTTCTTTTGTTATTTTGGTGTTGTATCTAAGAATACATTGCAAATTCAATGCAATGAAGACTTGCCCTTATATTTTTTTCTAAGAGTTTTATGGTTTTAGTGCTTATATTTAGGTCCTTGATTCATTTCGGGTAATTTTTTTATATGGAGTGAGGTATGGGTCCAACTTCATTCTTTTTTTCATGTGGAAATCAAGTCCCAGCACCGTTTATTAAAGAGACTATTTCTTTCTCCTTTGAATTATCGTGGTACCCTTGTTGAAAATCGGTTGGCCCTAGATAATATGAGTATATTTTTGAGCTCTTAATTCTCTTCCATTGGTCTATATGTCTATACTTATGCCAGTACCAAAGTGTTTTGATTACTGTAGCTTTGTAGTAAGTTTTGAATTTGGGAAGCGTGAGTCCTCCAACTTCGTTCTTATTTTTCAAGATTGTTTTGGCTTTTGGGGACTCCTTTCAATTCCATGAGGAGCCCTGGTGGTATAATAGTTAAGTGCTTGATTGCGGCTGCTAACCAACGGTCGGTGGTTTGAACCCACCAGCTGCTCCGCAGGAGAAGGATGTGGTAGCCTGCTCCGTAAAGATTACAGCCTTGGGGAAACCCTATAGGGCAGTTCTTTTCCGTCCTGTAGGGTTGCTGTGAGTTGGAGTCATTGACAATGGATTTTGCTTTTTACAATTCCATATGCATTAGAGGATCAACTTTTCTATTTCTGTATGAAGGACTATTGGAATTTTGATAAGGATTATGTTGAATCTACATATTGCTTTAGGTAGTATTGATATCCTAACAATGGTAAGTCTTCCAATTCATAAACATGGGATGTCTTTCCATTTATTTAGACCTTTTATTTTTTTTTTATAATTTTTATTGTGCTTTAAGTGAAAGTTTACAAATCAAGTCAGTCTCTCACATAAAAACTTACATACACCTTACTGCATACTCCCAATTACTCTCCCTTCAATGAGACAGCCCTCTCCCTCCTTCCAGTCTCTCTTTTCGTGACCATTTTGCCAGCTTCTAACCCCCTCTACCCTTTCATCTCCCCTCCAGGGAGGAGATGCCAACATAGTCTCAAGTGTCCACCTGATGCAAGTAGCTCACTCCTGATCAGCATCTCTCTCCAACCCATTGTCTAGTCCAATCCATGTCTGACGAGTTGGCTTTGGAATGGTTCCTGTCCTGGGCCAACAGAAGGTTTGGGGACCGTGACTGCTGGGGTCCTCCTAGTCTTAGACCATTAAGTCTGGTCTTTTTATGAGATTTGGGGTCTGCATCCCACTGTTCTCCTGCTCCCTCAGGGATACTCTGTTGTGTTCCCTGTCAGGGCAGTCATTGGTTGTGGCCGGGCACCATCTAGTTCTTCTGGTCTCAGGATGATGTAGTCTCTGGTTCATGTGGCCTTTTGTGTCTGTTGGGCTCGTAATTACCTTGTGTCCTTGGTGTTCTTCATTCTCCTTTGATCCAGGTAGGTTGAGACTCATTGATGCATTTTAGATGGCCGCTTGCTAGCGTTTAAGACCTCAGACACCACTCTCCAAAGTGGGATGCAGAATTTTTTCTTAATAGATTTTATTTTGCCAATTGACTTAGATGTCCCTTGAAACCATGTAGGCCTTTAATTTTTATAACAGTGTTTTATAGTTTTCAGTGTAGAAGTCTTTTACTTCCTTGGTTAAATTTATTACTAATTTTTTTATTCTTTTCAGTGCTATTGTAAATGGAATTTTTTTATTCCTTTTTGGATTGTCTGTTGCTGGTGTATAGAAACACAACACATTTTTGCATGCTGTTATATACCCTGAAACTTTGCTGGATCTGTTTATTAGCTCTAGCAGCTCTTTTGTGTATCATTTGGGATTTTCTATATTTGGGATCATGTCATCTGTTGAGAATGATGTAAGCCGTGGGTTTTTTGTAAATGCCCTTTATCATGTTGTGGAAGTTCCCCACTATTTCTAGTTTTCTGAGTGTTTTTATTTTGAAATATTCGCTTACAATTCTAGGAGATATGTTAGTGGGTTAAAAGATAGTAACATATTTTTGTTTTTGAAATGTATTACAAGTTGCTTTTCAAAAGACAGATCTTTTCTGAAAAAACCAAAGCAGAGCAAAATCGACATCCCAAATAAACAGAATTGATAGTTTACTAGTTTCTAATACCTACTTTTATCACCCAGGAAAAACTGCTTAGCAGTGACTCCCTCTAAATAACTTTGATGTAGTTGTGTCATTTTCAGTCAGATATTACAGAATACTTTCCAACTGCAGTTTTTTATTCTAGAATGCTTTTCATAACCTCCAAACCTTGAACTTTGAACGTACCTCCCTTTTTCCCTTTTATTTTGTGTGTAATGAGGCTTTTCTCACTTTGTAGGGTATCAGTTAGCAGAGCAATCAAGCCCTTTGCTGAACCTGGCCGCCCTCCAGACTGGTTCTCTCAAAAAGTAAGTTCCACAGCAGGTGCTTTTTTGAGCAGTGTTTGAGATGTGAATTAGGTTTTCTTCCAGGCCCTGCCCTTTAGTCATGGTGTATAATTAGGATTTTATACCATGACAAGGGAAAATAGCTGAGAATGCGTTTCCCGTTTTCCTACTATTTGCCAGTATATCCATGTATGCTCATATTACAAAATGTTCTTATCAATGTAGTCTAATAGGTAAGAGCCCATGCTTGGGAGTTCGATAGATCTGGGTTCACATATGAATCGACTTCTTAAAAACTTTGGATCAGAGCCTCAGTCTTCCCATTTGTAAAATAGAGGTAAGAGTTACTTCAAAACTGTTGTGAAGATTTAATTGAAGCAATAAATGTAAGGACTTGCATATGATTAACTACTCAGTAGGTATTGGTTATTAACATTGGCTATTAATTTGTCTTCTCCCAAATATAAACATTTCAGGCCAGAAGACTCCTTTTTATGTGTCCTGGTACTTAGTACACGTAGTCCCCAACTTAGGACATTCAAGTTACGAAGAACCATGCTTACTGTCCTCTGTTTTTCACTGCATACGATGTTACAGTGCGTAATTTGCTGATGTTATCATCAGCATATGTTTATCACTTGCGTATGTTCATATGTAATGTTTCCAATCCCAAAAAACAAAGATTTATAAAGATACTGATAATAAAAGGCAATAGTAGTGAAAACTAAAAAAAAAAAAACCCAAGGTTTTCAACTTTTGTCAGAACCAACTTATGATGGAGTCATTGGAACAGAAGCCCATCATAAGTTAGGGATTACCTGTGTATTGAACTGATTTGATCGAAAAGTAATTTGCCCTCTAGAAACCACTCACATCTTACGTACAGCTCTCTGAACCTTAGTCTAATCTGTTAAAACTTTGAAAAGTCTTTGTCTTCCAGGCTTGTGCATCACATTTCCACTTTTTTTCCATAGCATTGTGCTTCCCAGTACTCAGAGCTTCTAGAAACTACAGAGACCCCAAAGTGAGTACAAAACTAGACACTTACCAAGTGTTTGCAGCTAAATCACCTCTGTGGAGAGTGTTTACTGAGGATGTTTGTTTTATATAAGTGCGTAATAAAAGAACGGTAGTCCCTCTTTATCTGCAGGACATATGTTCCAAGACCCCCCGTGGATGCCTGAAACCTCAGACACACACACAAACACACACACACACACACACACACCCACACACCCATACACCCATATATATTTATATATACACTCTGTTTTGTCATATACGCACATACCTATGATAGTTTAATGTATAAATTAGGTACAGTAAGAGATTAACAACAATAACTAATAATAAAATAGAAAAATTATAACAATATATTGTAATAAAAGTTATGTGAATGTGGTTCCCAGGTTGGTCAGAGTAGGATGGCACGAGATTTCATCGTGCTACTCATTTAACATTTTTGGATTGTGATTGACCCTGGGTAACTGAAATCTTGGAAGGCAAAACTGGATAAGGGAAGCTACAGTATAGCAGAAGTTATCTATGATTAGGTGGTAGAGAAGATGCTGGAAAGCAAGCGGGAGTGGGAACAAATGTTCTCTTATTCAAACGTGGATTTTTATTACTCCACAGACGGAAACGAGGTGAAAAGGGCGAAGTGGTGGAAACTGTTGAAGATGTCATTGTTCGGAAACTGACTGCTGAACGAGTTGAGGAACTGAAGAAAGTAATAAAGGAAACTCAGGAAAAATATAGGTACTTACCAGAGAGAATGCCAAATGATTGGGAAAGAGAAAAGGAACAGACTTCTGATACTGGTCAGAATTTTCTAAGTGGCAAATTAAAAAACCCAGTATTACCTCTCTTTTTTCCTACAGACGGCTAAAAAGAGACGCAGAATTAATTCAGGCTGGACACATGGACAGCAGACTGGATGAGCTTTGCAATGACATTGCAATGTGGGTTATATTATATTGTTCTTCTATCTGTGCTCCTTCCTCTTTTTATCCCCCCCCCATATCAAGTAATTTGGTTTATTCCCCTGCCCCCCATCACCCCTTTAGACTTTAGACAGATTCTGGAAGGGGAAAGCTACTGAGTGGGCTGATGACTGGGGAGGGGAGTAAGTCCTAGAAGGTAATAATATGATAGAACATTTCCATGTGAGAATAAAATTTAGTTCTAGCTTAAAAATTGCCGAAATTTGCCTGAGTGAAGAACTGGGATTTAGGCAGTACACCCAAATTCCCTGTTTTGCTGGTAAGAATTATTATTTAGGGCTTTTCCCCAGAGAGTGCTGTCTTGGCAGCATATTTCTTTGTGAGGGCACTGTGAACTATGGAGGAGTAAGAGTTGGCCAGGATCTAACCCTTAATTCCCTCTTCAGGAAGAAGAAGTTGGAGGAAGAGGAGGCTGAAGTAAAGAGGAAAGCTACAGATGCCGCATATCAGGGTAAACTGAAACTAGTAATCTTGTTCAGCAGTTCACTATATAGTACTGCATGTTAATGACAGTGGAAGAAGACTATTTTGCAACGTAGAGTTCACTAGTTCGAATTTATTTGCATACTTTCCTCTCTCATATTCTTTCCTACCAGAATAAAAACATCCCTCAATATCCAAGAGGAATCTCTTAGAAAATGAGCTCTGCTCAGATCTCTCTAGACTTTGAATTGACTTTTAGAACATAAAGGCTTGATAATAAGACATCAAGCATAATTAAGGTTTTAGATTTCAAAGCCTGTAGAAAGATTAAGAATAGCTCAGTCATTCTAGGAATATATCTTAGAGAAATAAGAGCCATAGCACAAATAGACATAGGCACACCTATGTTCATTGCAGCATTGTTCACAGTAGCAAAAAGACAGAAACAACTTAGATGCCCATCAACTGATGAATGGATAAACTGACTACAGTACATAAGCCCAAGGGGGTACTATGTAAAACTATGTAACGATAAAGGACAGTAATGAATCTGCAAGGCATCTCACAACATGGATGAATCTGGAGGGCATTATTATGCTGAGTGAAATGAGTCAGTCACAAAAGGACAAATATTGTATGAGACCACTACTGTAAAAACTCATGAAAAGGTTTACACACAAAAAGAAACAATCTTTTATGGTTACGAGGGAGGGAAGAGGCAGGGATGGAAAACACTAAATAGACAATAGATAAGTGGTAACTTCGGTAAAGAGTAAGACAGTACACAATACTGGGGAAGCCAGCAAAACTTGTCTATGGCAGGGTCATAGAAGCACCATAGAAACATCCAAACTCCCTGAGAGACCAGATTACTAGGCTGAGGGCTGTGGGAACCATGGTCTCGGGACGTTTAACTCAATTGGTATACATAGTTTATAAAGAAAATGTTCTACATTCTACTTTGATGAGTAGCATCTGGGGTCTTAAAAGCTTGTGAGCAGCCATCTGAGACATTCCACTCTTGTCACCCCATCTGGAACAAGGGAGAATGAAGAAAGCTAAACATACAAGGAAAAGATTAGTCCAAAGGTCTAATGGACCACAACTATCGCATCCTCCACCGGACTGAGTCCAGCACAACTAGATGGTGCCTGGCTACCACCACTGACTGCCCTGACAGGGATCACAATAGAGGGCCCCGGACAGAGCTGGAGAAAAATACAGAACAAAATTCTAACTCAAAAAACAGACCAGACTTACTGGTCCGACAGAGACTGGAGAAACCCTGAGAGTATGGCCCCCGGACACCCTTTTAGCTCAGTAATGAAGTCACTCCTGAGGTTCACCTTTCAGCAAAAGATTAGACGGGCCCATAAAACAAAATGAGATTAAATGGGCACACCACCCCAGAGCCAAGGATGAAAAAGCAGGAGGGGACAGGAAAGCTGGTAATGGGGAACCCAAGGTTGAGAAGGGGGGAGTATTGACATGTCATGGGTTTGGCAACCAGTGTCACAAAACAGTACGTGTATTGTTTAATGAGAAGCTAGTTTCCTCTGTAAACCTTCATCTGAAGTACAATAAAAAAAAAAAAAACCTCAGTCATTGGATGAGAGGAGGAACTTAAGCATTTGCGACTCTAGGAATACATGCTCTGAGCCAAATGAAGTCTTTGCATCTTGTTAAAAGCAGAATCTTAATAAGTTGCTGAAAAAGGATATAGAGGGGTGTTTAAACGAGTTTCCCACTCCAAGGACCTTTTTGATAGTTAAATAGGTTAAACACATTGTTTAATGGTGGTATGAGAATTGCTTTTAGCAAACATTAGGCTAAAAATGATCCATCTCTAAGAAGGGATAAAGAAAGCTTTCTAATCCAAACTTACTGTGTTTTGGTAATGTGCCATCCCTACTTGTCCATTATTATGTAACAGCAGAGTGGTGTTTTATTTAATCGTGAAGATTTAGACATTGTTTTCTTTCCTGTTCTAGCTCGTCAAGCAGTAAAAACACCCCCTCGGAGGTTGCCAACCGTGATGGTCCGATCTCCTATAGATTCTGCTTCCCCAGGAGGTGATTTTCCACTTGGGGACTTGACTTCAGCCACTATGGACGAGACTACCCCTGGGGTGAGTGTATTTCCATCCTCAGGAATTGACCAGCAAAGGGACAATAAGCCAGCAGAGATCTGAGTTTTGAGGAAACCACTTATGGCTTAGAGGCAACTTCCTCTCTTGGTCTGAATGCTAAAGACTTAATTTACTATGTTTTGTGCTCTAAGATAAGGGTGGACCTAAAAACATTGATGTTTGTGACCTTTAGAGAAATATGTAAAAGGTGATGTTAAGGTATTATTTCCTAAGTATTAGTCTTGTGAAATTCCTGCTAAAATAAGGGACAATTCCCTTGTAAATATAGTACTGGTAGTGGATAAGGAATTTGTACAAGGCAAGTTGGGTAGAATGGTTGGATCATTGTGGGTTTGAGTGGGTGGATAGAAAAATTGGCAGGGGAGCAGTTAGAAAGGTATGGCTGAGAGCAGGGAAGGTAGAGGGTTTCTGGGCAATTCCACTTAGGACTAATAAAGTAATAGTTAGACACACTAACCCAACCAGATTAGTAGGGAACCTTCCAGAGTTTGAGAAGTCAGATAAAGGTTCTCTGTTGTCTCTTAGGTAACCCCTGGGACTTTGCCGAGTACCCCAGTCACCTCGTTTCCTGGGATTCCTGACACCCTTCCTCCAGGCTCTGCACCCTTAGAAGCCCCCATGACCCCAGTAACAGATGATTCACCCCAGAAAAAGATGCTTGGACAGAAAGCAACTCCACCCCCCTCCCCTCTGCTGTCAGAGCTCTTGAAGAAGGGCAGCCTCCTGCCTACTAGCCCCAGACTGGTATGGAGACTTCTGTGGGTGTTTGAGAGCTGTGGTGATTTAGTACTTGGAAGGGAGTGCCTGGGACCTAAAATATGACATGGGAAAAAGAAAGTTCCAAAAAAGGAAAAAATCTTAGTTAACTGTTAATTAAAAAAACGAAAAAAGTCTCCTTGGGTCCTGAGGTACCTGAACCACAATTACTTTGGTTCTCTTCTCTAGAAAACTCTTGTCAAATAAGTTTTGAAAATTATAGTTTAGAATTTCCCTTGGGTCTGAAATTATTCTCTATGGATATTAACTTTTAATTTTCATGAAGTGTGGTCAACTGCTGGAGCTCTTTTGGGAAGTGGTAGTAATAGAAACCTTGAGTGTAGCCTTCACCTCTATTCTTCCCTGGTAGGTCAGTGAGAATGAAATGGCTGTGACTACTGGCCATCTGAACAGTACAGGTGTCCTCTTGGAGGTAGGCGGGGTCCTTCCCGTGATACATGGTGGGGAGATGCAGCAAACACCCAACACTGTTGCAGCCTCCCCTGCCGCTTCAGGTAAGTCACCGCTTTTCTTTTATCTCCTTTACTTTAGAGATGTTGAACTTGGCATTGACTCTGGGTTTGCTAGCATTTGTTACTGAACAATTGTCAATCCTAGATTTAAAGCCCAACCTCGGAGCTGTACTTTGCCTGTTACACCACGTAGTGTTACGGATTGTAAATTCATTCCATCCGTAAGATATTGATAGCCCTAGCTCCTGTCCGGAGGCGAGATGAGAAGGTAGACGAGGACAGGAGCTGGTCGAGTGGACACGGGAAATACAGGGTAGAGAGGAGAAGTATGCTGTCACATTATAGGGGGGAGCAACTAGGGTAACACAACTGTGTGTATATAAGTGTCCATATGAGAAACTGACTTGAATTGTAAACTTTCACTTAAAGCACAATTAAAAAAAAAAAAAAAGACATTGATAGCCTGTGTGACCACAGTATAGATACTCATGAGAGGAATAATGAAGTTAATGGCTGCTTTTTGGGGGCTTGCAAAATCACGGAAGGGTGCTTAGAGTTACCTAAGATTACATATAGAACAGGGGGACAAAAGATTTGGAACCAGAGAACTGGGCTTGCCACCCATTGGATTCGTGACTTTGAATAGGTAACTTAACTCTTGAGCCTCAGTTTCCTCTTTATTAATTGCAGATGTTCAGTGTATACATCACATTTAATTCTTAAGAAGAATTAAATGAGGTAGAAAATGAAAAAGAAAAAAAAAGAAAGCTTTACAAAATACCTCTTAAACTTTAGATACTGGTATTTGAATCATGTTGAACTTGGATGGCTTACAGCATGTTGCAGAAGTGGCAGATTTATTTGTACCAGTTCTTTTTTTTGAGGAAAAATTACAACGTTGTATGCTCTGGTGTTTTGGCTCATTCTTAACTTAGAAGAAGTAGTTCTTGAGTAAAGTTGGAGAAAGTAAGGATGCAGATAATGAGCTTATTTTATTCAACATGAGAGTTGCTTTCATCCTTTGAGTCTATAAAAAATTTCTTAGTTGAGCCTTAAACAAAGTGGCTGTTTCTTCTTGTTCATGTGCTTTCTTCTTACCTCATTTTGTGTACCTCTTTGTCTGTTAGGTGCTCCCACTCTTTCCCGGCTTTTAGAAGCTGGTCCTACACAGTTTACCACACCTCTTGCTTCCTTCAGTACTGTTGCCAGTGAGCCTCCAGTTAAACTTGTGCCACCCCCTGTAGAGTCTGTGTCCCAGGCTACCATTGTCATGATGCCTGCGCTGCCAGCACCATCCTCTGCTCCGGCTGTCTCCACTCCTGAGAGTGTAGCTCCAGGTGCGTCCCTGACCCACGCCCTGAGCAGCCACTAGGTCCATATTTAATTTTGAGCTTTAGTCAGAGAAAGATGACCAAGAGCATCAGTTCTAGTTTAGATGCTTCTGTTCTCCGTAGACATATGTCATCTTTATACTTAGAAAAACTGAGGCTGTAAGAAGAGGTGGGTGGGCATTTAAGTGTTGAGGGAAAATATGAGAGGGCTAAAGAATGTGATTCTTACCTTACTTTCTCGATAAAACTGGGGAAAAGAAGACAGAGGCAGGTATAAGATAACTTTTCCTGAGCCTAAATGTATGGGTACTTGATGTCTGTCTACAGCTTGGATGTGATCTCCATGTAGTCACTTGGGACCTAATAAGATTTTGAGATGCTTTTCTCTTCCTGTTATTAAGTGAGTCAGCCTGACACCTGTGTTCCTATGGAGGCCGTGGGGGATCCACATACTGTGACTGTTTCCATGGATAGCAGTGAGATCTCCATGATCATCAATTCTATCAAAGAAGAGTGTTTTCGATCAGGGGTAGCAGAAGCCCCTGGAGGATCAAAGGCTCCCAGTATTGATGGAAAGGAAGATTTAGATCTGGCCGAGAAGATGGATATTGCTGTGTCTTACACAGGCGAAGAGCTGGACTTTGAGACTGTTGGAGACATCATTGCTATCATTGAGGACAAGGTAATTATTCAGCAAAGCCCAAAAGAATCTCCCATGGGTCCTACATAGGCTTCCCTCCTTAGCCTCTCCTTGCTTCTGGTAGTAAGAATTACTTAAACAAACAAAAAGCAAACTTTCCTGCTCATCTCCATCTCATTATCTCCAAAGCCTTTTGATACTGACATATTAGTCATCTCTCCAGCCATCCTATGTTACTGGCTTTCACAGGACAGGTCCTTATCCATTGGTTGCTTCCACTACATGGAGGAGGTGGAGAGAGAAAATGCAGATTTAGGCCATCTCATTTGGTGCTAACAGAATTGAGGGACCTGGGCTTTGCTTTCTTCTGTGACTTCAACAGTCTGTGTATTATGGGACAGGTAGATGATCATCCTGAAGTACTGGACGTAGCAGCAGTGGAAGCAGCACTATCATTCTGTGAAGAGAACGATGATCCTCAGTCCCTGCCTGGCCCCTGGGAGCACCCTATCCAACAGGAGCGGGACAAGCCAGTACCTCTCCCTGCACCGGAGATGACGGTCAAGGAAGAGAGGCTGGACTTTGAGGAAACAGAAAACAAAGCAATTCATGAACTGGTGGACATCAGGGAGCCCAGTGTTGAGATCAAAGTGGAGCCTACAGAACCAGAGCAAGGCATTTCCAGGGCTGAAATAGCTGGGGTTGTTCCAGCCTTAAGTATGGAGCCACCAGAGCTTAGGAGTCAAGACTTAGATGAGGATCCCAGAAGTACTGCAACTGGAGAGATTGCTGAAGCAGATGTTTCCAGTGGGAAAGGCGATGAGACCCAGCATACAACTGTGAAGGCAGAGGTATTAAGTTCAGGGGCTGGAAAGATGGAGGGTTCTACCTTAGGTAAGAAATGACGCTTCAGGCTTTTGGTTTTCCTGTTACATTCCTGAGTTCTGACGTGTTTGATGTGTCCAGAGCTCATAGGTTGTGATCAGTGTTTTACTTGTCCTCTTCCTGTTAAGGTGACCATTAGAATCATATTACTTAGATTTACTTAGAATTTCTTCTCCAGTCTCATTGTCATTAAGGCATAAAATTCTGTGAGCTGTAGTAGTCACCAGTACTTAAGAGTGTATGTTCTCTTTGGTCTTCAGGCATCTCCTGAAAGCATGTTGTCTCCATCACATGGCTCAAATCCTATTGAAGATCCTTTAGAGGCAGAGACTCAGCACAAGTTTGAAATGTCAGGTAAATAGTAAGGCAAGGAAATTTTTACTCTGTAACTAATTAACTTGAGGTCATTTGCTTTGGCTTCTGAGGGATTGTGGGTTGTGGGCAAGTAGAGGAGTTAGAGCAGGTCAGCATGGAAAGGAGAGCTGCAGGGGATTATGGTCCATAGGAAGGGGAAGGCTAAGGTGGAAAAATCTTCAGGTAGTCTTTCTCTCCTCTGCAGACTCATTGAAAGAAGAATCAGGGACTATTTTTGGAAGCCAGATAAAGGTATTTCAGACTTTTCTTTATTCCTCTTGCCATGTGACTAGATTTCCCTATAGCACTACCTTTTTAATGAATTCCAGTAAATTCACATCTTTATTCTTCAAGATGAGATTGGTTTAGGAGTTGCATGGGGAAAAGGAGTAGTGGACAGTCAGGCACAGTGGTAGTATCACGGCAACATGTGCTTTCCATCTGAAAGAGTTTGTGAAAGTCACACAGACCTTTCTTTGCGTATAGTGCACAAAGAAGCTTTGATAAACCCAGAGTGAATTGGAATAGTAGAGCCAGGGAGAACAACACTATTAGAAATCAGAATATTAACTAGGACTGTCCATACAGAAGCACCTAAAATTTTCTTTTTAGAATTACTAAAGCTGTAGTTAACAGACTTTAAGTAGTGCATTGTGAGCTTGCTCCATCAGATGAGACACGAAATAAAAATTATTTTTGATAACTTTGTACCCAGGGTCAGAGTTCCTCTCAAGAGCAAGGGGAAAGAAGGAACACCTCTTAGCTTAGCCTTAAGTAAGTAGCTTTTTTTTTTTTTCCCTTCTTTTTAAAAAAACCCTGGGTCTTACTCTTTGCCCAGGTTCCAAATTACCTTACTTGATCCATTAGTATCTGTAAATAGTTGATAGTAAAAGTGATAGAGGGCTCAGTCAGAAAACATAGTGTGAGGCTGTTTTTAGAACTGATCTAACCCAAAAGACAGACATGTTTAGTGATGCTTTGCAGGATAGCTTGGCTTACATTTGTTGACTGGAGAACACTGTGTCTAAGGATGCCCCAGGTGAGGATGAGGAGGAAGATGGAGTCAGTGAAGCAGCCAGCCTAGAAGAGCCCAAGGAAGAAGATCAAGGGGAAGGCTATTTGTCAGAAATGGATAATGAACCTCCCGTGAGTGAGAGTGATGATGGCTTTAGCATCCACAATGCTACACTGCAGTCCCACACACTGGCAGACTCCATCCCCAGCAGCCCTGCTTCTTCACAGTTGTGAGTATCTGAATTCTTTCTTTGAGGTCAGGGCACTGAAAGTGAGAAGTGGGAGAGAGAATCTTTTCTTCAGTCTTAACTTTTTCATCTTCCCTTTCTTGGCCTGAAATAAATAGTTGACGAGAAATGATTAGGAATTTTTTTTTTAACTTCTGCCTGTGTCGTCTTTATTCCAGCTCTGTGTGTAGTGAGGACCAGGAAGCCATTCAGGCACAGAAAATCTGGAAGAAAGCCATCATGCTTGTGTGGAGAGCTGCAGCTAATCACAGGTGAGGGAACGTTCCCAATTCAGTATGAACATTTTCTCCTGCTCCTCCTCATTATTGGTGACTAGAAAAAAGTCTGAGTAGGCTTATATGGAACTACTAGAGTTGTCTTTTAAAACCTTCAGCTACTTAGAAAAGTTCCCTCATCTGTGCTTTTGGAGAATGGGTCAGTAATTCCGTCGTATTCTTTTTGGACAGGTATGCCAATGTCTTTCTTCAGCCTGTAACAGATGACATAGCACCTGGCTACCATAGCATTGTGCAGAGGTAAGCCATGGTCTCTCCAACATGCTGACTTGCCCGGGTTGTAAGTTGTCAAGTCTTAGTGAATTTTGCTTTTAGATAGTTTAGGGCAAATGTTTTTGATATGAGTAAGAGTGACCAAGTGATAAACAAACCATTCTAGTGGCTGGATAACCACTGATAGTCTAAAAGAATTAACCCTCTTATTACCTTTCTCAATACCTATTATACAGACTGACTTTGTTTTTTGGGTTAAGTGTATTTTTGGGGGTAAGGGGTTGATGTTTTCGGTCCTGCCAGCTGGTGACAATATGTTCAGAGATTGAGGTGAGTCCTCTTCCCTCCTCCACTGTCATTTATCCCTGTTCCCCTTTTAGGCCTATGGATTTGTCAACTATTAAGAAAAATATTGAAAATGGCCTGATCCGCAGCACAGCTGAGTTTCAGCGTGACATCATGCTGATGTTCCAGAATGCTGTAATGTACAATAGCTCAGACCATGATGTCTACCACATGGCGGTAGAGATGCAGCGAGATGTCTTGGAGCAGATCCAGGTACTTGGAAAATCCTTAGTGTTTTAGCAAGGATGAAAAGGAAATGTTCATGAGAAGGATTCATGTTGGTGATAGGAAGGGGTTCTGTGGCGTTTACTTGAAATAGCCATCAGGACACAAGAGCTTAAAATTTTGTTCTTGCTGAATTCATTTTGGTTTTCTTCGGTTTGGTAAAAGAGTTGTGATAGAGTATTCTGTCTTTCTTGGGCAAATAACTTCAGTTTCCTTATTTATAAAATGGTGAACATGTAGTTTTTAAATTATGTTAAGCACTGGTACATCGTAGACAATGAATATATAGTTTCTTCTCCCTACCCTTTTGTCACATACAATCTACTGTCCTATAGTTGCATTACCAGGCAAGTCACCCTTTGGGAGGTTGAAATTAAAGAAATGTTATTTATCTCTCAGAGTCAGCCAGATAAATTGCTTAATGATCTTAAGTTCATCCTGTTTTTATTCCTTTTCCCATTTTTAGAGTAAAGAGATTTTGATACCATATTATAGCCCAAAGAAGTTAGGGCCATTTGGGATTTTCAGATTCTTTAACATGCCTGTGACAACTAGAATTAAAACCTAATATGTTGAACTTCCAGTTAAGAAGTATTTGAGTGCTGTTTGTAAAAGGGTACCATGCAGAGTCCTCTTTACAAAGCTTAAAGTGTCTTAATTCTTCCCTACTCAATCAAGTCTTTAGAGCCAATCCTATTTCTTCTCCCTACAGCAATTCCTGGCCACACAATTGATTATGCAAACATCTGAATCTGGGATCAGTGCAAAAAGTCTTCGAGGGAGAGATTCTACCCGTAAACAGGATTCTTCAGAGAAGGTAAGGAGACCAGGGAAGAGCCTGTTGGCCTGTGGTCCAGTGGTAGAAGTCTGAAACTTCCAAGAACCTTATGTTATTATTTGGTTCTGCCAGGCTTCTATATTTGAGTGGTGTACAGACACATAGGTCTTTAGAAATTTAGTAACTTATAATCAGATGAATTTCTGACTGATTTAGAAGTTATTTCTGTTAGGAACTTTCAGGTGTCTGGGTGTTATATAGGCCAGTCTCCAAATCCCTGGCGTTCTCTTTAGCATGGTAGTTGTTTGCTCCCATCCAAACATTGAAGAAGCCTGCTCTGACGGGGGGCCCACTCACACAGGAGGAACTGAGTTGAATGAATGAATTATTAATTCCTCTGGGAGAATGCTCTCAAGATGGGGGAAATAACTTAGCTTGCAGCTGTTGGAGGCCATCAGTTTCTATTCCAAAGACATAATGACCAGATTGCTTTTGATCTCTTTCCTCTTGTTCTTGAGTTTTTAAATTTTGTCTTTGTGTGTATGGTGCTTGTGTCTCTGTCCTGAGGTTTGGGTTGCTTGTGGCTGAGAGTTTCCGTGGAACCTGATCAGTGTTTGTTTGTCCTCTAACAGGACAGTGTCCCCATGGGCTCTCCTGCCTTCCTTCTCTCTCTCTTTGTAAGTATTGAATGGCTGCAAAAGGTGGTGTTGCCACAAAGATACTCAGCTCCTGCTGGGGGTGGGTACAGAGGGAAATCCAATTATGCAGACTGTGGCAGTGTCTTTAACATCTGTTTATTCAGTTCCTTGAATAAGAAACTGTCTGTTCTTGTGCATTCCTGTTCTTTCTGCATGTGTGTGTGTGTGGGCTGGGTAGGGATTATTTATGAGGTTACTGGGCTAAAGTGAGGTATTGGGGTAAAGGATCTAGGATGCGTTTGCCTCTCATTTCTTGACTCCGCCTTTTGCCAGTTCTAATCTTAAAAACAGAAGATTGCTCAGAGCAGCAGCTGCTAAGCTGGTTTTTTAAAAGTGCTTCTTAGTTTTTCTCTTCTCTTAAAATTAAGTTAAAAGACTGATACACAAACACGCAGTAAAATTTACACTAAAGATTTCAGTAACAATGACCACTGCATACAGTAATGGCTGGTAGAATTAGAGAGAAGCTTAGTAGAGCTATTCTAAAGACTTATTTTCTTTTCCTGCACGAATTAAATCACCCTCTGACTCTGTGTTGCTCATTATGGGGCAGTGACGCATGATGTAGTGGAAGGGGCATCAGGCTAGAAAACTGCTTATCTTAAGCTTATCACATAATCTCTTGGGGCCTTATTTTCATCTGTGTGATAGAGCTAATATAATGAGGTACCTGTCCAGCCTACCTCACAGGGATGTTGTGAGGATAAAATAATAGGTATGGAAATGACTTGGAAAAAAAATTAAAGTGTTGTACAAATGCAAGGTGGTATTTTTGTTCTTACTGTTGCCTCACAGGCAACTTGTGTTCTTGAACTCTAAAAATTTTAGAATCCTTGCATATAAAAATGGCCTGGCCCAGCAGAAGTGTTCACTAGTTCATCTTGCTTACAGGCCTCTAGCCTGTACCACAGGCAGAACACTATAATCTCTGTTCTTTCTTATTGGCCTGCAACAGTGACTCTGGACCACCCAAGCAGTTGGCTGGCTGTTGCGAGGCTGGTTAATAGGATCTAACTTTTATCTATTGAAGACAGCAAAGTATTGCACAAGATGAAGGAGCTGGGCTTCAGGGAGAGAGCAGCAGATGGAAAGAAGCCTTCTGATTGTCCTGATCTCATGGAAAGCAACTGTCAGGAGGTGCTAGGGAACTAGTGCCAGGGTCAGTCTGCAGGAAAGGCCTTTCTTATAGGGACCAACAGCTGGACAGGTACGTTAGCCAAGAATCTCACTATCTACTGCCCTTTCTGACTCTCCCACCTTTCTTTTACTCTTCCTGTTCCTTTGCACATGATTTGGGGCCTGGGTGGGATGACTAATAGTCATTCTGGGGGACCCCAGGTGAATTCAAGCAGCCTCTGGTTGGTATGAGCAAGATACTCTGTCCGACATTTCGTCTCACAAACTACCAGGTGCTCTTTAACCAATCTTTGGAAAGACAGAAATATGCCCCCTCATACCCCCGGACTTTTCTGCTGATTCTCTCCCCTCCCCAAGAAACCAAATCCCCAGCATTCTTCATGTTGCATCTTCTCTCTTAACTCCTAACCAACTCACTCATGCTCCCTTTCTTTGTCTGCCTGCCATCTAGGATGGGGGAACCAGGGGGCGCCGCTGTGCCATTGAAGCAGATATGAAGATGAAAAAGTGAAGCCTCAGAGGACTGTCTTTGAGCTGAACCTGAATAGAAGTAAACAAGATAGAGCTTCGGCTCCTGGGCCCAGATCCAGAAGTGGAAGTTACAGAAGAGGAGGCACCTGGGCCACGTGACATGAGCTAGGAAAATCTCTCTCAGAGAGTTGGAGTAGCCCAATTGCCTGTTTTAGGGCAACAATTATGGGCTGTGTTAATGTCCTTATATGTAGCTAGCAGATTGTGGCTAGTTCGTACTGTCTTGTGAAGTGTACAGATTTTTTAAAAACCTGTGAAGTGTGTGTATACAATAAACTCTGGAAGAAAACTTTAGCTTTTGATGTGTTCTTTGTGTGTGTGTGTGAGAGAGAGAGAGAGATTTACTTTGTGATTTCTTCTGTGTAACTGTCTCATTATTTGTGGGAATGAGATTGTTAGAGGGGAAATGTGATGTTATAAATATGAACTGTTGTACTACAGCTTATGGAAAGTAAGTAACCAAGATTTAATTTGTAGTTAATGTTTAAATGTGTTGGCATTGTGCAATAAAGACTACCCTATGCAGCCTTCCATGAGTGTTTGGGAAAACTTAAGGTTTTCAGATTTTAAGGTTCTGTTCGTGGCATTGCTTAAAGAAGACTAGAGTATGGTCATTGATAGCACTGACCTTTATTTCAGGAGCGTAGGTGCCATTTAATACTACATTTACAGATGATATTTTTAGAGTATTACCATTTTCATTCCATCTGTTTCTATGCGTAGGACTCTTGGATATTTTAGAATGCTTTGCATTGCTCTTTGAATACTAAAGTCAGTTTGAGTTACCAAATTTATTATCTGAGTTCTATTCCAGTTTCTGTTAACTCATTAGTGAAATGAACTAGTTAATAAGACTTTTACTATAGAGATTAATAGGGTATTGTCTTATACTTTGAACCTCCTCGAGAAAGATATATTTAGGAAAGAAGTTACAGATCTTTTTTGCCTTAAATAGATTGATTTATAAACCTTAGAATGCTAAGGAAGTAGGAGATACATTGTTTTTGAGGTGTTAGGAAGAAGTTCAATCAATCCAGGAGTTAAAGCTTTGGAAATAAATAACTAGAGAATATTCCCAAAGCAATCCACAAACAGGCATATGATGTAAGCACTGAAAGGACTTAAATTTGAAAAAGTTTTTGGAAGAGGTGGGTGTTAAGGGATATAGGTTTTGAGCTGGTAGGCAGTCATCTGAGTTGAAAGCATCATCTTCGTTGGGACAATAAGGAGGCAAATGTAATTAAGAACATACTAAGAAACAGTGAGGTACCAGGTCAGGGGGACAAAATAGGACAGCATGAGTGGCAGGTTAAAATTTCATATTTAATACGTGTAAGGATGATAGTCATTCTAAGACCTTGAGTAGGGAGACAATTTGTTGAGAGCAGCTTTGATGGAAGATAGAGAAACCAACCAGGAGACGATAGCATTTCTTCAGTAACAAGTGAGAAAAATTATCTTGCAAAGAATTGAAAGGAGAACTTGCTTACTAAAGATAAGAAAAAGAAGAATCAAAACAAGGTTTTGAGTTCTGTAGATTAATAGTGATGGTGAGGAAATTTGGAAAAATAAGTTTTGGAGACATTCAGGAGAAAAGTGACTTTAGTTTTGGAAATGTTGAAGCAGGTGGTGGGATATCTAAAAGATATTGACCTGGGTACATAGAGATCTGAGACCAGAAGTCATATAAAAGGTAAAGGTGGAGAGATTTGGGAGATATCTGAATAGAATTCAAACATGAAACTTCAAAGTATATATATTTTTGAGGATGTGTTAATAAGCAAAGGACCCAACAAAAACAGAAGACAAGGATTGATTAGAGGGATAACAAAGTGTGTTTCGAGGGTTTGATGGTTGATTGGTTAAAAATGTGTGTACATTGAGAAAGATATTCCTTGTCCCCTCGAGTTTATTGCCTTATAGTTGAGTTTTTACTGTGCTTTAAGTGAATGTTTACAAATAAGTCAGTCTCTCTTATACAAAAATTTATATACACCTTGCTTTGTACTCCGAGTTACTCTCCCCCCTAATGAGACAAGACAGCACACTCCTCTCTACCCTGTACTCCCCATGTCCATTCAGCCAATTTCTGTCTCCCTCTGCCTTCTTATCTCCCCTCCAGACAGGCACTGCCCACATAGTTTCATGTGCCTACTTGAGCCAAGAAGCTCACTCCTCACCAGTATCGTTTTCTATCTTATAGTCCAGTCCAATCCCTGTCTGAAGAGTTGGCTTTGGAAATGGTTCCTGTAGAGGGCTAACCCTACTGGGGACCATGACCTCCGGGTCCTTCTAGTCTCAATCAAGCCATTAAATCTGGTCTTTTTACAAGAATTTGAGGTCTCCATCTCACTGCTCTGCTCTATCAGGGATTCTCTGTTGTGTTCCCTGTCAGGGCAGTCATCGGTTGTAGCCGGGCACCATGTAGTTCTAGTCTAAGGCTGATGCAGTCTCTGATTTATGTGGCCCTTTCTGTCTCTTGAGCTCATAATTACCTTGTGTTCTTCATTTTCCTTTTTGCTCCAGGTGGTTTGAAATGAACTAATGCATCCTAGATGGTTGCTTGCTAGCGTTTGAGACCCAGGTGACACCAGTGTGGGATGCAGAATGTTTTCTTAATAGATTTTATTATGCCAGTTGACCTAGATGTCTCCTGAAACCATGATCCCCAGACTCCTGTCTCGGGCACTCTGGCCTTTGAAGCGTTCACTTGATTCAGGGTTTAGTCTGGTTGTGCTGACCTCTCCTGTATTGTGTGTTGTTTTTCCCTTAACCTAAAATAGTTCTTGTCTACTATCTAATTAGTGAATATCGCTCTCCCTCCCTCCCCACGCTTGTAACCATCAAAGAATATTTTCTTCTGTGTTTAAACTATTTCTTGATTTCCTATAATAGTGGTCTCATACAATATTTGTTGTTTTGCAACTAATTTCTCTCAGCATAATGCCTTCCAGATTCCATCATGTTATGAAATGTTTCACAGATTCATCTTTATTCTTTATTGATGTGTAAGATTCCATTGTGTGAGTATACCATAATTTTTTTATCCATCCATTGATGGACACCTTGGTTGCTTCCATCTTTTTGCTATTGTAAACAGTGCTGCAGTGAACATGGGTGTGCATATATCTGTTCGTGTAAAGGCTCTTATTTCTCTAGGATATATTCCAAGGAGTGAGATGGCTGGATCATGTGGTAGTTCTGCCTTTTTAAGGAAGCGCCAAATCGATTTCCAAAATGGCTGTACCATTTTACATTCCCACTAGCAGTGTATAAGTGTTCCAGTCTCTCCACAACCTCTCCAAAATTTATTATTTCGTGTCTTTCGGATTAATGCCAACCTTGATGGAGTGAGATGGTATCTCATTGTAGCTTTGATTTGCATTTCTCTGATGGCTAAGGATGGTGAGCATTTCCTCATGTATCTGTTAGATGCATGAATGTCTTTGGTGAAGTGCCCATTTTTAAATTGGGTTATTTGTCTTTTTGTTGTTGAGTTTTTACAGTATCATAGATTTTGGAGATCAAATGCTGATCAGAGTCTTATAGTTGAATTTAAGGGGTACTTTTTTTTTGGGAGGGGAGAGGAATTCCGTTAACCCAGCTATCCTCCAATTATTTCCCTTCTTTTGGGGTATGAGGAAATCCAAGTAAAAATATTTCATTATTGGGTAATCTCTGTTTTACACTATTAGATATCAGGCCGCTGCTTCATTCCCAATGATACATCATTTAGTCTTCTGATTATTTTCCTTCTTCAACTAGCTTTTTTCTTCCTAATAATTAGTAGAAAGAAATATTGGCCCCTAGGACTCCCTGGGTGGCAGCAAATGGTTAAACTAACTAAAAGGTTGGTAGTTCGAGCCCACCCAGAGGTGCCTCAGAAGAAAGCCCTTGTGATCTTCTTCCGAAAGATCATAGCCTTGAAAACCCTATGGAGCCGTACCACTCTTCCATATATGGGTTTGCCATAAGTCAGATTTGACTCAACAGCAACTGGTTTGGTTTAATCTTTCTATTGAACTAGGAAGATGGAGGTGTCTTAGGAATAATGAGTTAATTTAATGCCTTTTTTTTTTTTCCTGTGTATTTTCAGATGGGTCATGAGTGGGTTTGGTTGAATTCTGAACAAGATTATCCCAATGACTCTGAGTTGAGCAACGACTGCAGGTCCCTCTTCAGCTCATGGGACTCTAGTCTGGATCTGGATGTGGGCAGCTGGAGGGAAACTGAGGAGCCGGGGGCTGAGGAACTAGAGGAAAGCAGCCCAGGGAGAGAACCTAGTGAGCTTCTTGGAGATGGAGGCAGTGAGGAATCTCAGGAAGAGGCAGAGCAAGTCAGCCACCAGAACCTCCTTCACTTTCTCTCTGAGGTAATGGTGAGCCTTTATTCCCGAAAGCTGGAAATGCCTCAACTGTCTAAGAGAATGCTTGCTCTTCCTTGTTTCTACCACTCTTAATTCTGTTGACTAGAATGTAAATAACACAGTGGCAGGGACTAAATTCTTTACTGTGTCCCCAGCACTTGGTGCTGGCATAGAATATGTGCTAAATACGTACTTTTTGACTGAATGTTCTAATACCTCAGTCATTAGGGACCTGAGTCATAGGAAGTGGAATTCCTGTATGCAGGACTGTCTTACGAGTATCTTTGCAATACATTTTTCAGAGTCATGGGAGGTTACACTTGCCCAAACTATTCTTGAAGCTTATAATGTTGTTAGGACCTCAAGGCAATATTTTTAAGTGTCCTTATTATCGTGGTTAGGGGCTGAAGACCAGAAATAAACAGAACTGGACAGAGAGCTGATATTTATGCTAGAACTGGACACATTCAGGAGAATTTAGATTTAGTTCAGCAAGTACAGTGAAACCTGTGAGAGTTGGAACTTGACGGAACTGCCTTGTTTTTTCCGGGTTTCAAGTTTTCCACCTTTGACAAGGTGCAACCTTACCATTTTTCTGTTGGTCTCTGTTAGTGGAAAATATTTGAGTTTTCCTTCTCTGACAGGTTTCTGCCTTACACAGGTTCTGACTTTTCACTGTATACAGTTCATATGTTGCCAGTTCTCTCTACAGTGTCTGTGGCAGACAATATTTTTAACAGTTTTCTACACAACCACTCCCAATTGCTCAGAGTGGACATTTCAGATGAAAAATTTGAACATGCACTTTGAAGAGACAAGAAATATGTTTATCATTAAGTCTCCAGCAAGTTGCCTAGTGCCATGTGTATATAGCATGTTTGATAAATTTTAAGTGAATGAATACATTAAGCCTATTTTGCCATCTCATACTCAGTCACATGTAAGCATTTGGCATTGTCGATATATGGATGATGATTTCCATTGGTGTTCCTAATAATAAACTATGATTGCAGGTAGCTTATTTAATGGAGCCATTGTGCATTAGCAGCAAAGATTCGAGCGAAGGCTGCTACCTTCCATCTTGCACCAGGCAACAAAAGGAAAAGGAAATTGAAACTACTGAAGGAGAAGGAGAGCCCTGCAGAGAGACTGAAGAGCTTTCAGCTAAGGTAAACACCTTGGTAGCTGAGAAGAAGCCAGTGAGAGAAAATGGAAAGAAAGAGGTAACTCCAGCTCCCTCAAATATTTATGTAGTTCAGGGACCACCCACAGAGAATGAAGAGGTAAGTAAATAACATAAACCAGCTGTCTGGTTGGGTCCTTTGCACAGGGAGGCAGAAGCAGAGTGTTTGGTTAGAGTACAGGCTGTCTCCTGAAAGTTATAGTTTACCTGAGTTCAAATCCTAGTTTTAGTACCAATTAGCTGTGTGGCCTTAGACATATTAATGAGCTGTTTAGAACCTCAGTTTTCTCCTTTGAAGCAGAATAAGAGTGCCCTACCTTGTAGGTTTTCTGTGAACTTTAAATAAGACAAATCATGTAAAGCACTTGGCACAGCACCTGGCCCATGGTAAACAATCAGTAAACTTATCATTATCTGTGTTATTTGACCAGCTAGGCCAGTTAGTTCCAGAACCACAAGCGATAACAATTTTTAAAGGTGACAGCATCCATCTAGAATTGAGTAAATATTACTTTTTTTATTTTTTCTTGGGGTGTAGGTTCAAAGTTCTCCAGCAAGACTGTTAACAAGAATTCATTGACTTAGGTCTAGTTAAGCCTGCTTTCTATAATTTCTTTTATAACTTTATGTAACTGGCCTCTTTTCTCCTTAAGGTCAGTGTGAATTTACTCTATGCAAGTAAAATTACCATGCAGATAGTAAATCTCTTTGTAAATGTCCTGTGTTTCCTGGCATTCCCAGGGGAATGTTCAGCCAGAATCACAAGAGGAAGATGAGGGTGAAGGGTATGTGTCAGAGATGGAAGACCAACCCCCTTCAGGTGAGTGTGACGATGGCTTCAACATTCAGGAAACACCCCTGGTGGATATCCTTTTCAACCGTACCACCTCTTCAAAGCTGTAAGTACAAATTTTTGTCCAAGGTTGTTAAGATTCATACTTCTGTTTATGCCTGTTTGGTTTTGTCACCATGAACATGGATTACTTTTATAAATCATTAGAAAAAGGGAAAATCAGAGTTGGAAAACATTAAAAATAGAATTCTATGTAATCTTACTATCATGTAGATAGAAGTCTGTATGCTCTCATAAAACAAGTCTGTTTCATCTACATTAAGAATCTCTTTCATAAATAACCCTTCTGTCTAATTATGACGTTCATTTATTCAGGAATCATTGCTGAGTCAGATTGTCCCTCAAGTTTAATGTTATACAAACTGTACTTCTTTTTAAAAATACTAAAAGAGCTCCTAATAACTTGAAATTAAAAATTATTTTGAGGATATAATCTCTCGTTTCTTTTTCACAAATCTTGGGAAGATGGTTATATAATTGTCTTTCCTTTTTAAAAATAATTATGGTGCTGAAGGACACATTTTAGAATTTTATTTCTTTAATGAAGTGAATTTTTTAATCAAAAATAGTTATTTTTGTTATGGCAATAAATAAATAGTTCTTTTTTATGGGCGTGGCTTTGTATCTATCTATTGAGCAAGTACAGTATGAATTGTTATTTTTCTTCACATCCTAGATCCACATACCTGTCTATAGGAAGGCAAAATCAGTAATTATTCTAGTGTTCTTTTGTTTAAGGTATACAGCTGAACTGCACATATATATTTTTTAAATTAGCAGGTTTTTAATTTTCATTATACAAATAGAATACAACTTAAAACCCTGGTTGGTAAAGAATCACTTCATTTGCTTTTTATAACTCCCTGTGTAAGTATGAGCCGTAGCGTGCCGAGATGTCATATGATGAATATCCAAAAAGCAGGACACCGGCAATCTGAGACATTTTATCTCATGACATTTCACCCTGTAGAATGGCAAACTCCACACCCTTATCTTGGAAGTTAGGTTAAGCATGAGCTCTTTATTAGAAAGCAGTAGATACCAGTAATTGAGTCTGATTGACCAGATATTTTAAGAGGAGTTCTTGTCATATTATCTGAGAAGCTTAAAACTACTTTGAAACATAGACATTCTCCAGGTTCCGCTTTTCTAGCTTCTCCCTCGGTCTGTACTGATTCTCAGGAGTAAAGGGAAGTAAAGCCTCTGGAGCACTCTATTCCCAGTGTACAGCCCTTTCCACTCCCACACTTTCACTTGTGGTTACTTGGCATGCATTTCCAAATAGGTATAAATAGATGTAAGCAAGGGATTATTTTTTTAAATATTGCAAAGTTGGTGGATTTTGAGGTTACAGAACCTGACACAGTACTTTTCATTTGATGGAAACTTATAAATATCTGTTGCATGGATGAATGGATGAATGGATGCACCAGTACCAAGGAACTATTGTATGTTCAGGTTGACTAACCAGAAACAGAGGAAGAAGTTTATTTTGGATTTTAAGTGCCTTGTTCTATAGAATTCTATAAATAATAAGATTTAAGGATAAGTTAACTATAGATAGTAGGGAAATTTATATGATTTTTGTCATGTGATTTAGATGCAAGTGAGATTTTATATGATTAAAATGAATAGTTACATGGAGATGCTTATATGGGAGAAAGATAATGTCTTAGTTATGTAATGCTGCTATAAGAGAAATATCACAAGTGGGTGGCTTTGAGAAAGAGGAATTTGTTTTCTCACAGTTAGGAGGCCAGAAGTCTGAATTCAGGGCGCCAGCTCTAGGGGAAGGCTTTCTCTCTGTGTCAGCTTTGGAGGAAGGAGCTCTCTTTGAGCTCCTGCTCCTGGACAGCCTTCATGAGGCTTAGCATCTCTCTTCCTCCATCTCTGCTAGCTTGCTAGTTTAATATCTTTTATATCTCAAAAGAGATTGATTCAAGATATACCCTACACTAATCCTGCCTCATTAACATAACAAATGGGATTATAACCACAGGCATAAAGGCTAGGATTTATAACATATTTTGGGGGGGACACAATTCAGTCCAAAACAGATAATGAGATGTGAATTGTACTGCTCAAGTAGACACACACGGTATGGTATATAAAGCAAAATGAGAGTATGCAACCTTAGATGTGAAGAGAACCTGTTTAGAGGGAAAATGCACTACATAAGGTGGGATTTGTAATTTAATGTTTAAGCAGAAAACTTGGAAATCTAGGAAAATTATGAATGAAATAAAACAGTGTACAAGTTGTACTTCCAAAGAAAATATAAGTAAATTAAACAATTTAGTCCAAGGAAGGAATGGCTGTGAGGAGAAATGAATATTGTATTTTAAGGATTACTTCTGTATAGAGAAGAGCAAAAAGGAAAAGATGTTTAAATTGTGTAGCATTAGGGTAAAACATAAGTGAATTCCTTAGAATGTGAAACCAGTATTTCCTTCTCTGGAAATATGGGAAAGATACTTGTCAATGTGGCATATTCCTGCATAAAAACAAGACCAGATTCATTCATCAAATACATATTAAGCATCTAATATGTGCCAGGCACTTACTGTTACAGGTACTTGGGAAGCATCAGTGGACAAAGACTACCTTCATGCACCGGGTCAGTCACAGGTGCTGAAGAGCAAATCAACAAGAGTTGAAAAGACACAGACAATTGTAGTATTGTAGTTTACATTATAAGAAAGTAACCATTTCACTGAATAACAGTAATAGGTAAGAGAATATTTATTGAGCTTGGGATCCCTTTTAGAAGTATTAAACATATTTTTGTTCCTATGGTGTTCTATTTTTTCAGGATATTTTTTCCTACTATGGCTTGAGAAAACCTCACACCTGGGGGAGGTAGAATACCATTTATGAAGTTACTGTCTCTTTTCTGTCATGTTTTGTCCCATAGGTCTGACCTAGGCCAGAATGATCCTGTTCAGGATCATTTACTATTTAAGAAGACTCTCCTGCCAGTCTGGAAGATGATTGCCAGTCACAGGTAGGTATCCAGAGCGGTGATGGGATTATGTTCAGAGCTGAAGCGGTGACACAGATTTGGGATTAAGCATAAAAGAAGATGTGTTCATCCCATCATATGATCCATATGATAGGCTTAGATAGAGGCAAATCCTATATCTAAGCCTGTTTTATCCATAAGTCCTCACAGCTGCTTTCACAGGTCTGTATAAGATATAGTTGCTGTGTCATTTGAGTTGCCTATAGAAATTGGTTCCTATTACATGATAAAATTAGTATTTAAAATATATGCTTCCTTCCAATATGGTGGCGCCTCCTTTTCCACAGACATAGGGCCTCAGGGCCTTCAACAAATTTCTGAGCGTTTAATCAGTATATTAGAATCGTAGTTAAATATTTTATACTTTTTTTTTTTAATTCTTTTTCTGTTCAGCAAGAATAAACTAATAGTCTTCCATAATGGCACTCAGTCTGCATTTCCCTAAGGAAAGTCTTATAAGAAGTGATCCACACTGTGTAGGTTAAATATTGTCTTCTAGTTCATAGCTGCTCTTCTTGTTCAGAATAACTTGCCAGAGTTTCTTCATCCTCTCTGGATTTGTCTCTTACCAGGTTCAGCAGTCCATTTCTGAAGGCTGTGTCAGATAGGCAGGCCCCAGGATACAAAGATGTGGTGAAAAGGTCAGTGGAAAAGGGGTCAAGAAAGGTTGGTTGCTTTTATATCTGTCTTTTAATTCCTTTTTTTTTTTTAAGTTATTTTGTTGTTGTCACTGCTGTTGAGAATATACACAGCAAAAACATACACCAGTTCAAGTTTCTGCATGTATAATTCAGTGACAGTGATTATAGTCTTCAAGCTGTGCAATCATTCTCACTCTCCTTTTCTGAGTTGTTCCTCCCCCAGTAACATAAACGCACTGCCGTCTAAGGTTCCTATCTGATCTTTCAAGTTGCTGTTATCAGTTTGACCCCATATAGATAGATCTCAAAAGAGCATAAGGTTCAAGGCAGACATTCTTTACTAGTTAAGCTAAACTATCATTTGGTTTTAAGAAGACTTCAGGGGATATTTTTGGTTTAAGGTTTAACTATTATCTCCGGGCGATAGTTTCAGGAGTTCATCTAGCCTCAATGGCTCCAGAAAGTATGGATTCCATGAGAATTTGAAATTCTGTTCTGCATTTTGATAGGATTCTTCTATAGGATATTAGATCAAAACGTTCAGTAATGGTAGCCAGGCACCATCCAGTTCTTCTGGTCTCATGGCAAAGGAGGCAGTTGTGCATGGAGGCAGTTAGCTGCACATTCCGTTTCTTCCTCCTACTCCTGACTTTCCTTCTTTCTGTGTTTTTCCAGGTGAATAGAGACCAATTGTTGTGCCTTGGATAGTGTCTTTTCATTCTTCATTTCTCATCTATTAGATAATTTCTTTACTTCAGCTAAAAACGTAAAGTTATGGTTAGCTTGGTCTTTTCATTTGAGAAGGAATGAAGGGAACAAAAGGATACTCTAATTTTTGTTTTTTGGAGTTTTTTTTCCCCCATATTTTTAAGTAATATGATCCATTTATTATAATCTTACCATTAGCCTTTGGTAGATTTTGATAGTGTTCTTTTGGAGCAGAACTTGAAAAGGAAAGCTGTATGACCAGGCAGTTATATAAGTATTCTAAGGCAGATACGGTAATCCAAAGGGATGTTACTAACACTGGTTGTTTGCAGTATTTTGAATTTTGATAGCATAGTATATTTAAAGCACTGTTGTAAACCAGTGTGTTTATTAATAGAGTATAGAAGATCAGAAAGGGACCTTTGGAAAAAAACACTTCATATTAAATGTAAGGAAACTAAGGCTTAGAGGTGGTCCTGACTTATAGTTAATAGCAGAGCTAGAACTAAACCCCAAATTCTTACCTCCCAGTTTAGTCCTCTTTCTACACTGTTGTGCCTTCTCTTACATACCCACTATCTCTGCCTCATTGAATAATAATTTATCTTATTTACCTGATTCTCATTCTTTTTACTCCCATGAAAGGAGAAAAAAAAATTAGCTTTGATTTATACAATAATAAAAGTAGATTAATTACCTAGTATAAGATTGTACATTGTAAACAGTCAGTCAGTAACTAGTATGTGACAAACTGACCATCGGATTCTTTACAGCTTTGGTACCTAGGGCTAGCTTTCCTGCTGTGATGCTGTTGTTGTTGTGTGCCATTGATTCTGACTCACAGCGACCATACGTAACAGAGAAGAACTGCCTCATAGGGTTTCCTTGGCTATAATCTTTATGGCAGCAGATTGCCAGGGCTTCTCTTCTGCAGAGCCACGAGATGGGTTTGAACCACCAAGCTTCTGGTTAGCAGCCACGTGCACCGCCAGGGCTCCATTCTGCTATGATAGTTGAGTGAAACGCCTGGGCTTGTGGGTTCTGGAGTCAGGCTGCCTTTGAACTGGAATCCAGGCTATGTGACTTTGGACAAGTACTTAACCTCTTTAGATCTCAGTTTCATCTGTCAAGTGGGGATAATACTTACCTTATAAGTTTATTGAGAAGATTGAGTTAATATATAAAGCGCCTAGCATAATGCTTGGTCTCTTGAAAGCAGTCAAATATTAGCTACTGTTGTTATTTTATTATCTGGTGGGTTTGTTATTTTTACTATTATTCATTAAGAGCTGGTTAGTTCTCTAAGAGAACATGTTAGGTTCCACATATTCCACATGAATGTTTGATTTCCCCTGGTTTCTCTTGGCCACCTGCAGACCCATGGACTTAACTAGCTTGAAGAGAAATCTGTCTAAGGGACAGATTCGCACCATGGCCCAGTTTCAGCGGGATCTGATGCTGATGTTCCAAAATGCTGTGATGTACAATGACTCTGACCATCATGTGTACCACATGGCTGTGGAGATGCAGCGAGAAGTCTTGGAACAGATTCAGGTACTATATTTAGAGAACTGCAGGAAAAAGGAATATAGCCTCTGGAATCTAATTTCAGAAAGTCTTTGAGAATAAGGTTGATACTGAGATGACCTGGTGTTCCCAGAGTTTATTTATCTTTAGGGATAAATCAGGGCCCTGAAGGAAGGATTGACATTGTGCATACTGACTCGGAACACCCCGAGCTCTAATAAATTAGCAAGTGAAGTAGTCCAGAAAGGCAGGCAGCAGCGAAGAGCTCTCAGGAGAGCTGGGGATAGATAAGTAATGGGAGATCCTGCATCTAGAGCCTCAAGTCAGAGGTGTAGATGTGTAAACCAGCGGCTAGAGTCACTGGCCATTTTTGGATTACTACATCTGTTGATATTAATGTACTTTCACACTGTCCCATCTTTAGCAGATAAGACATAGTAGCCAGATGAGGACATTTGAGAATTTCTTTCTGGGCAGCATCATACTTTAAAGAAAGAAGTACAGTCAAATTTATATGCAGAAGAAGAAATAAATTGCATTTAAATCTCTATAGCTTTTAAGATTCATAGCTTGCTCTCTGTGCCTTGACCCTGTAGGTGCTGAGTATTTGGTTAGATAAAAGAAGAGATCTAAGTAGTCTGGAATGACAACCACCCAACCTGGTGGATGATGGGAAACCTATTTTGTTAACCTGGAGCTGCTACCCTGATCTCTTCTGGAGTTTGGACCTCTTCTTAAGACTCTGATCCAGAGAAGATTTCAGTAGTTGTTTACCACTTCTCCATTTTCTTTTCTAATAAAATTAAGACCTTTAACTCATTACCAAGGAGTCAAAGATGCCTGTGAACATACTATAAAGAAAAGAGGAAAGCTGAAATTTGGGTTTATGCCACAATTGTTGCCTACAACTTTGTTCTACAAGCTTAATTTAGAGGTAACTAGATTAAGCCTGTTATTGCTGATCTATAAATAAATGTTATTTCACAAACCTCAGACGATTTTAATGATTAAAGAAACCAGGATAAAGAGGATAGCACAGTCTGTGAAATAAAGAAGATACTTGATAGGGGTTTTCTTACATATACTGTCTGGAACGGGGTGGGGTGGGGTTGGGGGAGATCTTTGATTTGTCTTCTCATTTGTAAAACCAAAAAACAAACAAACCAACCTGTTGAGTTGATTCCGACTCATAGTGACTCTGTAGGACAGAGTAGAACTATCCCATGGGGTTTCCAAGGCTATAATCTTTACGGGAGCAGACTGCCACATCTTTCTCTTGTGGCAGTTAACTGCCGAGCTCATAACCACTGCACCACCAGCGCTCTTCCTCATTTGTAAAGTTAGAATAATTGAAGCATCCCTCAAATAAGTAGGAAGAAGAAATAAGATAATTATGAAGAAAATGTAAAAACAACAGCAAAAAAAAAAAAAAAACCCAAAAAGTGTAGTGCTCTTGGAACAGATTCAAGTACTGTATGTGGAGAACTGCAGGAAAAAAGGAGTATAGCCTCTGGAATCTGATTTCTGAGTCTTTGAAAATAAGGATGATACTGAGATGACCTTGTGTTCCCAGAGTTTGTGTTTAGGGGTGATTCAAGGCCCTGAAGGACTGACATTGTGCCTACTGGTTTGGAAAGCCCTGAGCCTCAGTAGGTCCAGCACTAATAAGTTGTGAAGTGAAGTAGTACAGGAAGGCAGGCAGCAGTGGAAAGCCTTCAGGAACGGGAGGTCCTTCTTCTACAGCCTCAAGTCAGAGGGCTAGACCTACAAAAACGTCTGGGGCTAGTTCCCTTTCTTGGTTAAAAGAAACCAGGCAAGCGTGGAAGAACTGCTAGAATTGGCCCTCTGCAGCCACCATCCGGGAGCTGGGGCTTCTGGTCTCCTAGCAACAACTTGTGGTCACTGAGTTGGGTGCGGTGCTGTGGTGAGTGCCTCCGGTGGGTGCAGCCCAGAGGGGTCCTGAGGACCCTGCTTTTCAGTCAGTCCTGGCTCTAAATAAGCAGTCCTCCCTGTGGGGAGGAATTGCTTCTTTCAGGCAGCCAGCCAGTAGAGGCTGCCCACCCTTCCATGCCCCTGCTCCCGCTCCCGCCCCTGGCCTCCGCCCCGCGCGTCTGCCACAGTCCCAGGCCTTCGGGCAGCCCCTCGGTCCTTCTCTCGGTGAATGCCTTACAAAAACCCAAGGCATGACCTGGACGCAGAATAGAAATATCACTGGAACAATGCTTATAGAAAAATATATGGCCGTTTCGGACTTTATAAACGAAAATCAAGCACCTGATATTGCTATTCTTAATCACAATTACATTAATTTTGGGGTGGGTGGGGTACTGTCATTGCAGTTGATACCTGTCAAGAAACTATTAAATTACTCTGAAAAGCCAAGATGGAGATATCAATGCCCCCACCTCAGATATATGTAGAAAAAACTCTGGCCATTATCAAACCAGATATTGTTGACAAAGAGGAGGAGATACAAGACATTATTCTTAGATCTGGATTCACCATTGTTCAGGTAACTTCTGGGCAGGGTGATCGTGCTTTTGGCTCTTTTTTATCCTTTTTTTTATGTAAATAACACTAATCCATTTAGATCCTTAGTGCTTGGCATTAATTTTTGTAGTTATAAAAGTAGCACGTGATAGTTGTAAAAAGCTTTTTTTTCATGGTTCAGAAGGATATAAAATGAGAAATAAAAGTCGGTTTTCTTTCCCTCCAACCCCAAGTCCCAGTCTCCAGAGGCAACCACTGTTAACACTTTCTGTTCTTCCAGGGATTATCTATGCATTTACAAATATTTTTCCCTCTTAAAAGGGAATAGTTTCTTTCCCTTGACCCCCTTAACAAAGTCCCTTAGCACTCCGGATATATATCTGAATCTATCTCATTCGTCCTATTTACAACTTCTGTGTAATATTCCTCTGTATGGATGAACCGTAATTTATTTACTTTTAAAAGTTCTCTGTTGATGGTCTCTTAGGTTGTTGGTATTTCTTCAGTTAGTATTTTTCATTACAAACATTTAAGGTTTTAAAGCCTTGTATTTGTTCTGCAGTTGGTAAACACTGTCATTTTAGAGACTTGGAAATGAATATAAAAAGAGTATTGCTGAAGATTATCAAATAGAATTGAATATTTTTAATCTTCCTTTTTGTTCCATCCTTTCTTGAATTTCCAGTTTTTTATTCTCTTACATTTATACAGTGTTATGTTCCCTGTTTAGTCAGTGTTTTAAAAAAGAGAAAACTTCAGTTTTCAGGAAATATATAGGATTTCAGTTGAGCTTCAAAGAATAGGTATAGAGGCCAAAAGTAGGGGTGGTGTAAGAAAAAAGTAAGGAAACAGTATAGGAAACAGTAAGGAAATATGTAATATAATTAATAGAACTTTTTAATAAACAGTGTTAGGAAAACTGGGTAGCCATTTTTTTAAAAGTAGAATTCAAATATTATATACTTGGATAGACTCCAAATGGATCTGAGATTTAAATATTTAAAACTTAAACCGTATAAGGTTTAGAAGAAAAGAGGGATGAATTTCTTCTTATCTTTGCAGTGGGATAGCCTTTTTTCCTATGACTTAAAGTTTAGGAGCCATAAGAGAAAAGCTTGGTAAGACTACATAAAATTTAAAAACTTCTGCATGGCCAAATAAACCCCATACGCAAGGTCAAAACACAAAATGACAAACTTGGAAAAAAGATTTGCAACTCATATCATGAAGGACCAATCTCCATAATGTATAATGTGTTCCTAGAAAAGATTAACAGTAGAAAGATGCATAGAGCACATGGATGGTCACAGAAAAAAGAAAAACAAATGGTTTTTGTTGTAGGTGCCGCCGAGTTGATAATCGACTCATAGCGACCCCATGTGACAACGTAGAGCTGCCCCATAGGGTTTTCTAAGCTCTGATCTTTATGGGAGCAGATTGCCAGGTCTTTTCATCAGAGCTGCTGGGTGGGTTTGAACCACCAACCTTTTGGTCAGTAGCCGAGTGCTTAACCATTGTGCCACCAGGGTTTCTTAAATGTGTAAAAAGATGCCCAACCTCTTAGTAGGAAAAAGTGAATTAAAACTATACTGAGATACCATTTGGCTAAACTCTAAATGGCACAACCCCTCTTGAAGGGAATTTGGCAATTATCTACCAAGATTACAGATGCATTTACTCTTTGACTCAGTAGTTCTACTCTTGGGAATCCCTCCTATAGAAACTCTTGTGTTAACATGAAATGGCATGCGTACAGGTTATTTTTTGCAGTGTTATTTATTTAGTATAGTCCTACTCTGACACGCATGGGGTTGCCATGAATTGAAATTGATTCAACAGCAGCTGGTTCAATTTTTTTGTTTTATTTACTAGTGAAAGATTGAACACAATCCAGCAGTAGGAGATTGGTTAAACAAACCCTGGTGAATCCACCAAATTGAATACTGTGCAACTCAGTGTAAAAAGAATAAAGAACCTGTGTGTGTGCTGTTATGGAAAAAAGCAAGGTGCAGAACTGTGTGTGGCAACCTTTTGTGAAAGAGGAAGTGTAACATTCTTGTTTGCCAGTATTTGCAAAATAAAGTACTGAGAAATAAATTTAAAAAAAGGTTGCCTATTGAGGTGAGAGAGAAACAGGGTGGATTAGAATGAGATTTTTCAGTACATATCTTTTTATACTGTTTTGGTTTTTTGAACCTTGTTATTGGTGGTTCAGTAGTAAAATTCTCCCCTTCCGTGCAGGAGACCCAGGTTCAATTTCTTGTCAGTGTACCTCATGTGCACTGGGAGCCTACGCATTGCTATGATACTGAATAGATTTCAGTGGAGCTTCCAGACTAAAACAGACTAGTAAGAAAGACCTGGCAATCTACTCCTGAAAATCAGCCAATGAAAACCCTATAGATCATGTCAGGGATTGAATTGTGCACCCCCCCTCAAATGTGTGTCAGTTTGGTTAGGCCATGATTCCCAGTATTGTGTGGTTGCATTCCATTTTGTGACTGGTTTGATTTTCCTATGTGTTGTAAATCCTAATCCCTGCCTGTGGTTAATGAGGCAAGATTAGATTCTGTTAAAGAGGATTAGGGTGGCATGTAACACTCTTCCTCAGGTGACATCCCTGATCCAATGTAAAGGAGTTTCCTTGGGGTGTGGGCTGCATCACCTTTTATCCTACAAGAGATAAAAAGGAAGTGAGCAGAGAGTTGGGGACCTCATACCACCAAGAAAGCAGCACTGGGAACAGACCGAATCCTTTGGACCTGGGGTTCCTGCATGGAAAAGCCCCTAGACCAGGGGAAGATTGATGACAAAGACCTTCCCCCAGAGCTGACAGTGAGAGAAAGCCTTGCCCTGGAGCTGGCACCCTGAATTTGGACTTCTAGCACCCTAGACTGTGAGAGAATAAATTTCTCTTTGTTAAAGCCATCCGCTTGTGGTATTTCTGTTATAGCAGCACTAGATAACTAAGACAGATCACAACGACCAGATCTACAACTGATCATGGGAATGGCTTAGGACCAGGTAGTGTTTTAAGCTGTTGTGCGTGAGGTGGCCATGAGTCAGGGTCTGACTCAATGGCAGCTACCAAGTATCAAAAAAACCACTGCCATGGAGTCTCTTCTGACTCAGTGACCCTGTAGGACAGAGTAGAACTGCCCTCTAGGGTTTCTAAGGTTGTAATCTTCACGGAAGCAGACTGCAACATCTTTCTCCCAAGGAGTGGCTGGTGGGTTCAAACTGCTGACCTTTCGATTAGCAGTGTAACACTTAACCACTGGGCCACCAGGGCAACAATAAGTATATTACCCATTTATTTTTTGAATCATAGAAAAAAACGAAGTATACAAATAAGATAAATGTGACCCTTTAAGTTTTTTTTAAAAAAGATAAGTCTACATTTTAAGAGTGGTGGCAAACTTGTTAAATGATTAATGTTAATTAGTTATAAATTAGTATAAATACCAATATTTAACACTTTCCCTAGTCAGCAATAAATTTTATACTAAAAGTCCAGGGTGTATTGTATACTTTTAAAATAGACTTCATTGTAGTTGCGAATCCGTTGAACTTGATGCCTTCTTGTCCCATATAGGAAAAACCTCTTGAAAAATGATGCATCCCTTCAATAGGTGGCAGTCTTTCCTTTGTTACAAACCAAGGGTTCCATTCCTGATAAACCAAACTAAACCCTTTACTGTCAATTCCGACTTGTAGTGACTCTGTAGAGCAGAGTAGAACTGCCCCTGTAAGGTTTCCAAGGATTGGAACTGCTGACCTTTTTTAATTAGCAGTTGAGCTCTTAACCATTGCACTTCCTGATAGTATTTGATTGTCACCAGTTCTCTCTGTGAAAATATTTAACCTAATTCCAAAAAATTGTACGTGATAATAAGTTTAAAGCAACCAATGGAATAATTGATTCAGTATCAGCTAGCTTTAGCTAGCACACCTGCTAAGGTAACTTTCCTTGCTTATAGTAAGGGGCTTGTGGCAGATAAGGCATTGCATTGCCACAGATAGGATTTTATTTTTAAACTTACCAAAGGGAAAAACCCATCAATCTCAATAAGAATCCTAAGTACTGCCATGTCTCCATTTAAATAATAGAATCAAAGATTGAAATAAATCACATCCTGCTATAATTTCTCAAATTTCTTGACTATGTGAATTTTGGTATGAGAACAAATGTCAGCACGTTTTTCATAGTAGCTGGTCCTTTGACTGTTGAGAATGTTACGCTTGTCCATCAGACTGTTCACAGCAGTGCTGAGCCACCTAGCGAAACATCTTCCCAAACTTCTTGCTCTGGGCCATTTAGACCCATTGGTACAAAGCAAACAATTTTACCAAGTTTCTAAACCCCGAGGAAACATAGTTCTGGAAGGGGCTTTAAGAAATAGGTCACTTGGTAAAATTCACCTTGTACTCTCAGGAAAATCTAACTTGTTTTAGCAAGATGGATTTCTGCCTTAATCATGGAGACTTTTAGCCTAAGCCTAGCAACTTAGTCCAGTATCTCCCCATCCTTACTCTAGCAAGAAGTTCTTCCTTAATATCTACTTTGAATCCCTCCGTTATATTTTCCTGCCTGGTCCACTTTTAGTGGAATTGGAAAACAGCAGTATACACTCAAAAAAAAGGTGCTTCTGAGGAAACCATGATACTTTGAAACTGGGAGAGTGATTCACTCAGCTTTCATGATTTTTTTAATTTAATGATTCATTTTTGTAGTCTCATTTGTAAAGAAAATATCTGTCCAAAATAAATGTTTCATAATCTTTTAAATTGAGAAACATAGCACCAACTAATTTTTCTGAAGGTCACAGTAAATTTACATATTTATGACAGAACCAGAAAAAAAGAACACACAGTTTTCATGTTTAAGTGAAAAACCCTTTTTTTTTTTTGCATTGTTACACTGCATGCTATTTGTAAATACCATATGAGACCAGATCCTGAAATAGTGTAGGAAAATTTCACAATAGATAGGGAAAAGATAAATTTGAAAAATTCTGAAGCCCACTTTTGCTACTTTAATGTATACAAAGTATACATTAACAAATTATTGCTAATTGGAGTGTTACTTTAAGGAGATATGAATTCGTTATTAGCAAACCATATGCTAAGAGTGGCTACTGAACTGGAATAGTTTTTCTTGATTAGGTTAAATAATTCCTCTTATAATCTTATTCACAGGAATTGTTTGATTTTCTTATCATTCCCTTTCTTAATACAAAGATAAACCTCAAATTTATAATCAGATTGGTACTAATTTCAAGTTACTAATGACTAAAAGCCTATGGCAGTTCTACTCTGTCCTATTCGGTGGCTATGAGTAGGAGTTGACTAAATGAGGTATTATTGGACTGTCATTTTAAATGCTTTTGTTGAATTTTTTTCTCTTATAGAGAAGAAAACTACATCTCAGCCCCGAACACTGTAGTAACTTTTATGTGGAACAGTATGGGAAAATGTTTTTCCCCAATTTAACAGCTTACATGAGTTCTGGACCACTTGTTGCTATGATATTAGCTAGACATAAAGCCATCTCTTACTGGAAAGAACTTTTGGGACCAAGTAATAGCTTAGTAGCTAAGGAAACACATCCAGACAGGTAATTTTCCTAGGGGAAAAATATATGTAATCTATATGTGAAAATGAAAAAAAAAGAATTTTGATTTTATTTTAATATGAATTTCCTTTCATTTGGAAGTTTTTCTAAGTAAGTTTTTTTTTTTAAAGGGGGAATTCATTTTAGATTTTAACAATTTAAATGTGTATTTTAATCCGTATATCAAAAAAGACCTCAGAGAATGTCTGATTATGATTGATTTTCCTTATTCCTCTCATCCTACCCCAAAGTAGGGTTTTTCCTGGGAAAATTGGTGCAGTAGTTTAAAAGAATATTGGTAATATTGGACCAGAAATACAAAGTTTCAGCATTATCGCTAATGTCTGAGAACACGAGGCCAGTGAATTCTTGCACTTTTGAATAGGTGTTGTTTTTTCACTTCTAAAACAACACCTCTTTTTCACCCAGAGAACTCTTATTTTCCTAGTGTATCTCTCCTACTGTTTAAATATATTTGACCCTCATCCAGATAGATTTAAGCTGAAATTCAAAATAGGTTAAAGCTTCCATATGTGAGAAGTGACAATGCCTTGGTAAAATCCCTAAATAGAACACATATGTAGAAAATGAGGAAAGGACATCAGGTTGAACGGTCATCATCTCTAACTTGCTTTTAGTCTGAGAGCAATTTATGGCACAGATGATCTAAGGAATGCACTTCATGGGAGTAATGACTTTGCTGCAGCAGAAAGAGAAATTCGATTCATGTTTCCTGAAGGTGAGTTACATATGAATAATTGGTTAATTCCATCTGCTTATTATTTGCCTTCTCTTTTATTTGGGGGATGTAGGTGGGAAAGGTGATAATAGGATTTTTCTCCAGTACATTTTATCAGATTCAAGTCATTGTTACTTAAAAACTTGAAGCCAAGAATGAAGAACTCAGCATTTCCCTCAGAACCAAGTTGTGTCCTCTAGGAAATCTGAGAAGAGTTTGTTTCTTTCTTTTCTCTTGGACTAGACACATTTAGGATCTAGGTTTCTCCATCTGTATTATTTCTTGAAAATTTCTCTTGAAAATTATGATTGATTTACTCTTTTCCCTAACAGTTTACTCTTTGCCTAACAAAGTCTCATGCAGTTGTGTAATTAATAATTCTCAGACCCTGTTTTTGTTTCCATCCTGTTATGGAAGTGATAAACCTTCTTTCAGAAGTAGACTTAGAGAGGAATAGCAGTAGCCGACTAAAGTTTCTTGTTTGTCTTGAGTATTTTTAGAGCTGAAAGAAAATTTGGTGATTTTCATTATAAAGAAAAAAATATAAAGCACTCGGCAGTTTTGATTTTCTCCTTTTTTTTTTGCATATTATTTTTCTCTAAAGTCATTTAGTGCTGTTCCTCGGTATTTTCTACTAATGATTCATTAAAATAAAAAAATTTTAAAACCTGTCTTGGAGACTTTAGAAGTCCCTGATTCATAAACAAACAAAAACTCCCCACACTACTGTTTTATAGATATTTGTACATTAAAGGATTTTCCCACCTATATGGTTTAGTCTTACTGATCAGATTTAGTTTGTCACATATCCATTCCATTACAGTATCTTTTTCTTTATAATTCTTTTTTGTGGAAAATTTGAAACATTCATAGAAGTAAACAGTATAATAAACCTCTAATTAACCCATCACCCAACCTTGGCAGTTGTGGTCAGTGTTGTTTCATCTATACACCTCTCTTCCCCAGCTCCTACTTCCCCTTCCTGCTCCCATATTATTTTGAAGTACATTTCAATATGAGATGTTTTTCTAATGTGGTAGCACTGTAGGTTTAGTCCTACTAGTGAATTGAATTTATCCTTAAAACAGAATAAAAACTCTCGTTATCTTAAGTAGAAGGTGTATTTAGAAGCTCTTCTTATTCATAGGGTTATATTCTTAAACTGCTACTTTAATTGGTTTTTTCCCCCCATTAATTAGCCTGTAGACATGAGTTTAGATATGTACTTAGATATTTGAGAAGCAGCAAATTGTGGGATAAATATAAACCCTTAGCTACTACCATGCTGTAGATCTTTTGCTATGGGAATGTGAAGTTCTCTGGAGCACAGTCTCAGAGTTTGTTGTGTGAGCTGCTTCTTACTTCACAAATGATCAGTAACTATGTGGAAAACTCTCTATGATGAAACACTTAGGCAAGTTATAAAAATATTAAAGACATGTTCCTAACCCTTGAAAGAGGTAGCTCTTTCCCTTCTCTCTCTTTTTTTTTTTAAATAATATTTTACTGTGTTTTAGGTGAAAGCTTACATAGCAAATTAGGTTCCACTTTCACAATTTTTATATATATTGTTGTTCTGTGCCATTGGTTACAATTTTTGTATGTGTCAACATTCTCATTCCTTCCATTCTGTTCTGTTTCCATTGATCTAGCTCCCCTTCCCCTCCTTGCCTTCTCACCGTTGCTTTTGGGTAATGTTGGCTGTTTGGTCTTACATAGTTAATTGCTTAAGGGAAAACATTGCTCATGGGTGATAATGTTTATTTTATAAGCCAGTCTATTAGTTGGCTGAAAGGTGACCTACAAAAATAGCTTCAATTCCATGTTCAAAGGTTATCTTAGGGCGATAGCCTCTTGCAGGTTCCGCTAGTCTTTATCTGTCCTGTAGGTCTGGCCTTTTTAAAGAATTTGAGTTTTGTTCTACATTTTTCTTCCATTCTATCTGGGACCTTCTGTTGTGTCCCTGGTCAGAACTGTTGGTATTGGTAGCCGGGAACCATCTAGTTCTTCTGGTCTCCGAGTTGAAGAGGTTATGGTTCGGGTGGGCTGTTAGTCCTGTGGATTGGTTTCTTCTTTGAGCCTTTGATTTCCATCATTCTCTTTTGTTCCATACGAATAGAGACCGGTGCTTATATCTTAGATGGCTGTTCACAAGCTTTTATGACCCCAGACGCTACTCACCAAACTCGGATGTAGAAATTGTCTTTGTGAGCTGTGTTATCCCAGTTGACTGAGTTTCCCCCTGAGACACTCCCCTTTCTCTTTTAATGTTGTTGTTGTTAATTGCCCTCAAGTCAGTTTCGACTCATGGCAACCCCATGTGTGCAGAGGAAAACTGCAGTTCTGCTTGCTCCATAGGGTTTTCACGGCTTTCACCTTTTGGAAGCCAGTTGCCAGGCCTGTCTTCTGAGGCATCTCTGGGTGGTTTTGAACCACTAGCCTTTTGGCTATTGTGCCATCCAGGGACACCTCTCTTTTAATAGGAATGGCTAACACAAAGCTTTGCTATATTCTATTCATTCAACAAATTTCTTGAGTTACCTACTATGGGTTAGAAATACAAAAATGAATAAGAAGATGTCTCTGCCCTCAAGATGCTCATATTTTAAGTCTATAAAAATATACAATGCAAGCTATAAAATTATAAGTGTCATAAAAAAAAGCTTTAAAAAGTGTAATGGAAGTTTATCTACATAAGAAACATGAAACCAGTTTTTATTTTCTCATTAATTCTCTAACCCTAGATGCTAGAGACAAATAAAAGATAGTCTGCAAAAATAGATGAGGTTCCATAACAAGTGAAGAGATTGAATTCGTAATAAAAAATCTCCCCCAAAAAGAAAATTCCTGGACCAGATGACTTCACTGGAGAATTCTGGAAAACATTTATAGAAGAAGTAACCCCGGGGAACATCTAGGTTAATTGGCATAACAAAGTTTATTAAGGAAATGTTCTGCATCCCACCTTGTTGAGTGGCATCTGGGGTCTTAAAACCTTGTGAGCAGCCATCTAAGATGCATCGATTGGTCCCACCCCACTTGGAGCAGAGGAGAATGAAGAACACCAAAGATACAAGGAAAATATTAGCCCAAGAAGCGAAAAGTCCACATAAATCAGAGACCCCATCAGCCTCAGACCAGAAGAACTAGATGGTGCCCGGCTACCATCAATGACCGCCCTGACAGGGAACACAACAGACAGTCCCTAACGGAGCGGGAGAAACGTGCAGAGCAGATCTCAAATTCACATAAAAAGACCAGACTTAATGGTCTGACTGAGACTGGAGGAACCCCTGAAGCCATGGCCCCTGGATGCTAAAACCATTCCCATAGCCCACTCTTCAGACAAAGATTAGACTGGTCTATAAAACATAAAGAGTGTGCTTCTTAGTTCAAGCAGATACATGAGACCAAATGGGTAGCTCCTGTCCAGAGGCAGGATGAGAAGGCAGGAAGGGACAGGAACTGATTGAATGGACACAAGAAACCCAGGGTGGAAAAGGGGAATGTGCTGTCACATTATAGGGATTGCAACTAATGTCACATAACAATATGTATATAAATTTTTGTATGAGAAATTAACTTGAGCTGTAAACTTTCACCTAAAGCCAATAAAAAAAAAAAAAAGGGACCCCTTAAACTTTTTCAAAAAATAGTATGGGAGAGAATATTTCCTAACTCATTCTATGAGGCCAACTTTACCCTGATACCAAAGCCAAAGATACCACAAGAAAAGAAAATTACAGACAATATCCTTGGTGAATATAGATGCAAAAATCCTCAACAAAATACTAGCAGACTGAATTTAAAAGCATATTAAAAGGATTATATGCCATGATCAAGTAGGATTTATCCCAGGAATGCAAGGGTGGTTCAACATTAGAAAATCAATCCATGTAATATACCACATTAATAGAACAAAGGAAAAGATCCACAGCTACATGATTATCTCAGTTGATGCAGAGGAGGCATTTGACAAAATCCAGTACCCTTTCATGATAATATTATTTAACAAGCTAGAAATTGAAGGGGAATTCCTCAATCTGATAAAGGGCATTTATGAAACACCCACAACTAACATCATACTCAGTGGAGAAAGACTGAGGGTATTCTCCTCAAATCAGGAACAAGACAAAGATGCCCACTTTCACCACTGCTATTCAATATTGTACTGGAAGTCCTAGCCTGAGCAATTAGGCAAGAAGAAAATGTATCCATATCAGGAAGGAGGAAGTAAAACTATCCCTTTTCACAGATGACATGATCATATGTATAGTCATGCACTTCATGATGCCTGTTCAGGCAGTGTCCGACAGCATATGCGTCCATGGTCCTATGAGGTTATAATAGAGTTCAGAAATCCCTGTTGGAGAACAGGATGTAGTGAATGCAACAACTTCCTGCATGCAACACATGTGTCTTATGTCTCTTGTATACAAAGCGATTGTGCTGCCAGTCGTATAATGGTACAGTACATATATAACCTATAATACATATGTCTTGATAGTCATACTAAATGCCTCTATTACTGGCTTATGTATGTACTGTACTTTCTATCATTATTATAATATGAACTTTCCCTGTTTACAAATAAAAAGTTTACCATATAAGAGTGTATGCTTCGACTGGTAGTAGGCAGCGGAATCCAATCTTGTGTATTGCACATGTCTTGAGTGTTGTAGTGTTCTCTCTTTGTTTAGTTTTTTTCCAAAAATATTACCATGAAGTGCATCATGGTTTCCAAATACAGCAAAACCAGTTCTAATGATAGCAGCAGAAATAGGCAAAGGAGAAGTATCAATTTGAAAGTGAAACAAAAGGTTAAACAACATGAAGGTGGAAAATCAGTGAATGCTATTGCTTGAGATTTAAGCGTGTAATTTGCTAAGTATATAATATGGCATTTGCACGACATCCAAATCACATAATGTCCTATTTCACAGAACATACTGTGGGCATTAAGTGACACATGACTGTATATAGAAAACCCCAAAGAATCCACAGAATCCCACCAGCAATGGATGAGGGTTCCAGTTTCTCCACACCCTCATCAACACTTGTTTTCTGTTTTTTGATCATAGCCATCTTAGTTGGAGTAAATGATACCTCATTGTTTTTTTTTTTCTTTTTCAAAGTACTTTAAAAAAAATATTGCAATATACACACAACACATAAAATATTTCATAAGTTTCTACATGTACGCTTAAGTGACATCGATTATATTCTTCAAGTTGTAGAGCCATTTTCACTTTTGTCCAAGTTATCCCACCACCGTTACCATGTGTTCAATGCACTCTAAATAAAAGCCCTCTGTTTCTCCTTCCCCCGACCCCTGGTAACCACTAATTACTTTTGGTTTCTATATATTTACTTATTTCATATAAGTGATATCATACAGTATTTGTCCTTTCATGTCTGACGTATTTCACTGAGCATAATGTCCTCAAGGTTCATCCATATTGTGGTATGTATCAGGACTTCATTCCTCTTTATGGCTGAGTAATGTTTCATTGTATGTATATACAACGTTTTGCTTATCTGTTCTTCAGTTGTTAGACATTTCAGTTGTTTTCACCTTTTGGCTATTGTGAATAGTGCTGTAATGAACATTGGTGTTTACATCACTGCTTTCAGGTCTCTTGAGTATACACCTAAGAGTAGAATTGCTGGGTCATATGAGAGAACTATGTTCAACTTTTTGAGGAAACACCAAACATTTCCACAGTGACTCTACCATTTTACATTCCCACCAGCAATGGATGAGGGTTCCTGTTTCTCCACAACCTCACCAACACCTAGTGTTTTACGTTTTTTTTGATCATTGCCATTCTTATGGTGGTGAGATGGTATCTTGTTGTAGTTTTGATTTGCATTTCCCTAATGACTAATGATGTTGAACATCTTTTCGTGTGCTTGTTGGCCATTTGTACTGCTTCTTTGGTGAAATGTGTATTCAAGTCCCTTGCCTACTTTTTTGACTGGGTTGTTTGTCTTTTTTTGTTGTTACATTGTAGAAGTTCTTTATATATTCTAGATATTAAACCCTTGTCAGACATACGGTTCCCAGAATTTTTCTCCCAGTCTGTAGGTTGTCTTTTCACATTGTTGATAAAGTCCTTTGATAAACAGAAGTTTTAAGTTTTGGTGAAGTTCCATTTATCTGATTTTGTCTGTTGTAGACCATGCTTTTGCCACCATATCTAAGAATCCATTTTGGGAAAACTAGGTCCTGAAACACTACCTTTATGTTTTCTTCAAGAGTTTTGTGGGACCGTATGGAATACCATTCTACTCTGCACACATGGGGTCACCACGAGTTGGAATTGATTTCACAAGAACAGCAAAGTACGCAAATCTTAAGTCTGCCAGTGTTAATATTTTGGCGAATGTCCTCCTGTCTGTTTTCTGTGCATAGTTTTACATTTATGTATTTCACAAAAAGTAGGAGCGTTCAGTATATACTCTTTTGTAGCTTTTTCCTATCGCATTTTCCATAACATTTAAGTCTTGCATACCTTCATTTTTAGTATATTTTCTCATATGAATGTAACACACATTTTTAACCAAGCCTCTGCTATTGAATATTTACATTGTTTCCAATTGTTCATTAGCATAAGTAATACAGAGCTGAGCATCCTTATCAATAAAGCTTTATATGCTTTCTCAAAAAAAAAGTTTTATGGTATTAATTCTTATATTTAAGCTTTTGATTCAATTTTTTTATGTGATCTGAGGTGTGGCTCCAGTTTCCTTCTTTTGCATATGGAAATCTAGTTGTCCCAGCACCATTTATTAAAGAGACTATTCTTTTCCCGTTGAGTAGACTTACCACCCTTGTTAAAAATCATTTGACCATAGATATATGGGTTTATGTTTGGCCTTTCAATTTTATTCCATTGGTATGGAAAAAACTTTAGCAGTTCCTCGAAAAGTTAAATGTGGAATTACCATATGACCCAGAAATTCCACTCCTAGGTACATACCCAAAAGAATTGAACCAGGGACTCAAACAGATACTTGTACACTAATGTTTATTGCAGCACTATTCACAGTAGCCAAAAGGTAGAAACTACTTAAATGAATGGAATATTATTCAGCGTACAAGAATTGCACTGAAGAAATAAAGTCTTGATACATGCTACAACATGGGTGAATCTCTTTAAAACATTATGCTGAGTGAAGTGAGTCAGTCACCAAAGGATAAATATTGTGTGATCCCACTTACGTGAAATGTCTAGAATAGGCAAATGTATAGAGACTAAATTTTATTGGTGGTACCAAGGGACAGGTGAGAGGGAGGGGAGAAGAGAGGGTCATTGCTTAGGGGGCACTGAGCTGCTTTTAAGGATGATGTGAAAATTTGGAAATGTGTAGTGGTGATGGTTGTACAGCATGACGAATGTAATTAGTGTTACTGAATTGTACGTGTTAAAAATGTTGAAATGGCAAATGTTTCATTATATATATTTACCACAAAAAAGAGTAGATGCTGTAGTGTTATGGATTGAATTGTATACCCCCCAAAATATGTGTCAGCTTGGCTAGGCCATGATTCCTGGTGTTATGTGATTGTCCACCATTTTGTCATCTGATATTATTTTCCTGTGTGTTGTAAATCCTACCTCTGTGATGTTAATGAAGCAGGATTAGAGGCAGTTATGTTCATGAGGCAGGACTCAATCTATAAGATTAGGTTGTGTCTTGAATCAATCTCTTTTGAGATATAAAAGAGAGAAGTGAGCAGAGACATGGGGGACGTCATACCACCAAGAAAGTAGTGCCTGAAGCAGAGCATGTCCTTTGGACCCGGGACCCCTGTGTTGAGAAGCTCCTTGACCAGGGGAAGATTGATGACAAGGACCTTCCCCCAGAACTGACAGAGAGAGAAAGCCTTCCCCTGGAGCTGGTGCCCTAAATTTGGACTTCTAGACTATGAGAGAATAAATTTCTCCTTGTTAAAGCCATTCACTTGTGGTATTTCTGTTGTAGCAGCACTAGTTAAATAAGGCAGGTAGTGGTGAATAATCTAAAAATGGAATTAAGAAAGCAATTTCATTCACAATAACATCAAAAAGAATAAAATATTGAGGAATAAATTTCACAAGAGTACAATTTTTGTACACTGAAAACCACAAAACACTGCTGAGAGAAATTAAAGAATAAATAGATATTTTGTATTCATGGATTGGAAGACTCAATATTGTCCAGATGGCAGTTCTCCCTAAATTGATCAATAAATTTAATGCAGTTTCTACCAAAGCCCATGTATGCTTTTATGTAGAAATTGACAAACTGATTCTAAAATGTATGTGGAATTCCAAAGTACCTAGAACGGCTAAAGTGATTTTGAAAAAGAAGAACAAATAGGATTTCAACTACCACAGTAACCAAAACAGTATGGTACTGACATAAGGATAGGCATATAGATCAATGGAACAGAATTGAGAATTTAGAAATGGATCCTTGCATTTATGGTCAATTTATTTTTGACACACATGCCTGTGTAATTCAATAGGGAAAAGGATAGTCTTTTCAACAAATGGTATTGGGACAAATGGATATCTCTTCTACATGCAAAAGACATGAACCTACAATCTTGTTTCACGCCATATAAAAAAATTAACTCAAAATGGGTCATAGGCCTAAATGTAAGAGCTAAAGCTATAAAACTTCTATAAGAAAACATAGAAAATCTTGTGACCCTGTGTCGGGCAAAGAGTTCTTAGATATGACACCAAACACATGATCCATGGATGAAGCACAGGAGTTTTTACTTTTGATGCAGTCCAATTTATCAATATTTTCTTTTATGCATCAACTTGGGGGATTGGTTTGCTGGGTCAAAGGCATGGGACCATAGTCTCAGGAGACAACTAAGTCAATTGGCATAACATAGCTCACAAAGATAATGTTCTACATTTGAGTTTGGTGAGTAGCGTCTAGACACTTAAAAGCTT